>NC_066631.1:32808076-33408076 GCF_025201925.1 Gopherus flavomarginatus | reverse complement strand
GCTTGCTGCCCCAAGCATGCACTTGGCGTGCTGGTGCCTGGAGCCGCCCCTGGTCTTTCCTGCAGCTTCTAGAGAATACTCGCTGATATGTAGCAGATGGAAGATTTGACATGTTTCTGGTAGAGCTATATGGCAGTTGATATAATCTGAAGTGCATTTCTCTTCTGGAAATTCACTTTTCCTTACTCAACAAATCTTGTCCATGTATATTCAGAATTAGATCTTTTTATGTTCCAGTAACAAAAATTTGTATTGCTTTTTATTCCTGGTGGTCTTGGAGAATCCTCTTCATCACCATTGTTAATGGTGGTGAAGTGTGAAAAGGAAAGGGCCCTGCTTGGCTCTTGGAAGCCAGGCTTAATCTGCAGGGCTATTAGTTAGAAAAAAGAAATCTTTGTGCATGTCGTCGAACTCGTTGCCCCAGGATGCCATTTTTGTCACTTTTCAGAAGAGAACTCTATTGCAGGCTCTTACAGTTATCTGAGGGCCCTGCCTACATGGTTCTATACCTATCTTCAGAAACCAAAGCATGTGCTGATACCCCTTTTCCCTCTGAGGGGTGCCAGTTGAGATTTCTGCCTAGTTTCAGTATCTCTTCTCTTCCTTTATTTGTTTTCCAGTTTAGTGATTTCTAAAGACCAGACATTTATTTATCCCTTTTCTCATCACAGGAGGATTGAATTCCCTCATCTTGGGGATTATTTTCCTTATTAACATTGTCACAGTGGTCCTTGATAGCCTGATAATGAAGCACTCTTCAGAATTATAATAAGCGAGTGCACACATTAGAGGGCGCTGTTTCCTCAGTCATCTTTAAAGTGCCAATTTTTAGTAGCAACTTTTACACAACATAGATTTGGTTGTTATAATAATAATAATTGGAGATATACAAATCTCCTAGAACTGGAAGGTCATCAAGTCCAGCCCCCTGCCTTCACTAGCAGGACCCATTTTTGCCCCAGATCCCTAAGTGGCCCCCTCAAGGATTGAGCTCACAATCCTGGGTTTAGCAGGCCAATGCTCAAAGCACTGAGCTATCCCTCCCCCTTTCTAACAATTATTTGTTTTTCAAAGTACCAGTATTTACTGTATAGTTAACTTCCTCTCCATTCTTACTTGAGTCTCTGAGACTGACTTTTGTTTGCTAGTTCTTAACTGAGCTGACCCTGAGCCTTTTAATTCTTAGTGTTGTTGCTGGGGTCTGTTGTTACAAATAGCATGCATAAGGCATATTCTGTCTGATACTGCTGGGTTAGAACTATTTATTTCAAAATTTGTTTTGTTTTGCATTCATGTTCAGTCTGCTAACATTTTGGTGCTGTGTTTCTGCAATCTGCTGTGGCTCCAAGTAGAACTTTTGGTGTCTTTGGGGTCCTAATGCCCACTGATTGCAATGTATCACTGTTTCTTTCCTTCTGCTTTTACATCACTTGCTGATTTTAGTAGCTGAACTACAAAGAATCCTACCCCATATTCGCTTTTCTACCACTGCTTTATAAGTTCTGTGACAGGTATATTATATAATCCTACCTGTAGGGAGAATGTTCTCCTGGAATATTGTGTTCTGATCCCCCATGGACCAGAAATGCAGTTAAGAGCAGTAAGAAAGCTCCGGAAGGACCACTGCTGATATCATGAGGAAGAACCTTAGGATTCTATATGACTGGGGATTTTTAAGAGCAGGCTGGACAAACACATGTCAAGGATGTTATAGATAATACTTAGTCCTACCTTGAGTGCAGGGGACTGAACTAGATGACTTCTCAAGGTCCCTTCCAGTTTTATGAATCTGTGATTCTTTAGTCTGCACTAGAGGTGTATATATTTAGTGTGTGACACACTAGTATGAACTAAGCATGCCTGTGTGGACTCTGCTGGCACTCACTGAAAGTTCCCGAATGTGTGTTAATGTAGGACAGTTTGTTTGAAAAGGGACCACGTTAATACTCATTAGCAACTCATAGTGCTTGCCGGCATTGTCCACATTGGGCTAGTTCGTGCCTGATGTGCTCATGCAGACTGAAATGTACACTCTTTTGGTGCAGACTAAAGCACTGTGTAGACAAACTCTTAGGCTATGTCTTCACTACAGCTTACATTGGTATAATGTATGTCACTCAGTGGTGTGAATAAACCACGCCCCTGCGTGACATAAATTACACTGAGATAAGCGCCAATGTGGACAGCACTATGTCGGTGGGAGAGCTTCTCCCGCTGACATAGCTACTGCCTGTCGTGGGGTAGTTTTATTATGCCAATGGGAGAGCTCTCTCCTGTCAGCATAGTGTTTTCACCGGACATGCCACAGCACTATATGTTTAGACAAGCCCTAAGACATTGCAAGGTTAGAGGACTGCAGTGAGGTTTGCTGTATGGAGACTTGTCTACAGGTGGCTGCAGTGCACTAAAGAGAGGGAGATTCCAAGAGGTTGGGCCTGGAGTCCTGTGTAAGTCCTGGAAGGAGTGCTAGGCACAGATGGCGTTCACCTTTCGAGAAGGGGAAAGGCCTTATTTGTGCACAGACTGGCTAACCTAGTAAGGAGGGCTTTAAACTAGGTTTGACAGGGACAGGTGAGCAAAGCCCACAGGTAAGTGGGGAACAAGACCTGGGAGATGGGTTGGAAACAGGAGGGAGCACGGGCTATAATGGCAGAGAGAAAGGAGGGTCAGGGCAAAGCTGGGAGGCAAGATCAAACCAGTATCTTAGATGCCTATATACAAATGCAAGAAGTATGGGTAATAAGCAGGAAGAACTGGAAGTGCTAATAAATAAATACAACTATGACATTGTTGGCATCACTGAAACTTGGTGGGATAATACACACGACTGGAATGTTGGTGTGGATGGGTATAGTTTGCTCAGGAAGGATAGACAGGGGAAAAAGGGAGGAGGTATTGCCTTATATATTAAAAATGTACACACTTGGACTGAGGTGGAGATGGACATAGGAGATGGGAGTGTTGAGAGTCTCTGGGTTAGGCTAAAAGGGGTAAAAAACACAGGTGATGTCGTGCTGGGAGTCTACTACAGGCCACCTAATCAGGTGGAAGAGGTGGATGAGGCTTTTTTCAAACAACTAACAAAATCATCCAAAGCCCAAGATTTGGTGGTGATGGGGGACTTCAACTATCCAGATATATGTTGGGAAAATAACACCGCGGGGCACAGACTATCCAATAGGTTCCTGGACTGCATTGCAGACAACTTTTTATTTCAGAAAGTTGAAAAAGCTACTGGGGGGAAGCTGTTCTAGACTTGATTTTAACAAATAGAGAGGAACTTGTTGAGAATTTGAAAGTAGAAGGAAGCTTGGGTGAAAGTGATCATGAAATCATAGAGTTTGCAATTCTAAGGAAGGGTAGAAGGGAGTACAGCAAAATAGAGACAATGGATTTCAGGAAGGCGGATTTTGGTAAGCTCAGAGAGCTGATAGGTAAGGTCCCATGGGAATCAAGACTGAGGGGAAAAACAACTAAGGAGAGTTGGCAGTTTTTCAAAGGGACGCTATGAAGGGCCCAAAAGCAAGCTATTCCGATGGGTTAGGAAAGATAGAAAATGTGGCAAAAGACCACCTTGGCTTAACCACGAGATCTTGCGTGACCTACAAAATAAAAAGGCGTCATATGAAAAATGGAAACTAGGTCAGATCACAAAGGACGAATATAGGCAAATAACACAGGAATGCAGAGGCAAGATTAGAAAGGCAAAGGCACAAAATGAGCTCAAACTAGCTATGGGAATAAAGGGAAACAAGAAGACTTTTTATCAATACATTAGAAGCAAGAGGAAGACCAAGAACAGGGTAGGCCCACTGCTCAGTGAGGAGAGGGAAACAGTAACGGGAGACTTGAAAATGGCAGAGATGCTTAATGACTTCTTCGTTTCGGTCTTCACTGAGAAGGCTGAAGGAATGTCTAGTATAGTGAATGCTTACGGGAAGAGGGTAGGTTTAGAAGATAAAATAAAAAAAGAGCAAGTAAAAAATCACTTAGAAAAGTTAGATGCCTGCAAGTCACCAGGGCCTGATGAAATGCATCTAGAATACTCAATGAGTTAATAGAGGAGGTATCTGAGCCTCTAGCTATTGTCTTTGGGAAATCATGGGAGACGGGGGACATTCCAGAAGACTGGAAGGGGGCAAATATAGTGCCCATCTATAAAAAGGGAAATAAAAACAACCCAGGAAACTACAGACCAGTTAGTTTAACTTCTGTGCCAGGGAAGATAATGGAGCAGATAATTAAAGAAATCATCTGCAAACACTTGGAAGGTAGTAAGGTGATAGAGAATAGCCAGCATGGATTTGTAAGAACAAATCGTGTCAAACTAATCTGATAACATTCTTTGATAGGATAACGAGCCTTGTGGATAAGGGAGAAGCGGTGGATGTGATATACCTAGACTTTAGTAAGGCATTTGATACGGTCTCGCATGATATTCTTATAGATAAACTAGGAAAGTACAATTTAGATGGGGCTACTATAAGGTGGGTGCATAACTGGCTGGATAACCGTACTCAGAGAGTAGTTATTAATGGCTCCCAGTCCTGCTGGAAAGATATAACAAGTGGGGTTCCGCAGGGGTCTGTTTTGGGACTGGCTCTGTTCAATATCTTCATCAACGATTTAGATGTTGGCATAGAAAGTACGCTTATTAAGTTTGCGGACGATACCAAACTGGGAGGGATTGCAACTGCTTTGGAGGACAGGGTCAAAATTCAAAACGATCTGGACAAATTGGAGAAATGGTCTGAGGTAAACAGGATGAAGTTTAATAAAGATAAATGCAAAGTGCTCCACTTAGGAAGGAACAATCAGTTTCACACATACAGAATGGGAAGAGACTGTCTAGGAAGGAGTATGGCAGAAAGAGATCTAGGGGTCATAGTGGACCACAAGCTTAATATGAGTCAACAGTGTGATACTGTTGCAAAAAAAGCAAACGTGATTCTGGGATGCATTAACAGGTGTGTTGTAAACAAGACACGAGAAGTCATTCTTCCGCTTTACTCTGCACTGGTTAGGCCTCAACTGGAGTATTGTGTCCAGTTCTGGGCACCGCATTTCAAGAAAGATGTGGAGAAATTGGAGAGGTTCCAGAGAAGAGCAACAAGAATGATTAAAGGTCTTGAGAACATGACCTATGAAGGAAGGCTGAAGGAATTGGGTTTGTTTAGTTTGGAAAAGAGAAGACTGAGAGGGGACATGATAGCAGTTTTCAGGTATCTAAAAGGGTGTCATCAGGAGGAGGGAGAAAACTTGTTCACCTTAGCCTCCAATGATAGAACAAGAAGCAATGGGCTTAAACTGCAGCAAGGGAGATTTAGGTTGGACATTAGGAAAAAGATCCTAACTGTCAGGGTAGTTAAACACTGGAATAGATTGCCTAGGGAGGCTGTGGAATCTCCATCTCTGGAGATATTTAAGAGTAGGTTAGATAAATGTCTATCAGGGATGGTCTAGACAGTATTTGGTCCTGCCATGAGGGCAGGGGACTGGACTCGATGACCTCTCGAGGTCCCTTCCAGTCCTAGAGTCTATGAGTCTATGAGTAATAACTAAATAGGTAAGTGTGCTGGAACACTGAGCTCTTGCAGGCACATTTGTAATTTCTTGTTCAGGTGGACAGTTTAGTAACACAGGAAGGTATGTCTGGACACCTTGGGATTCTTATCTCCTTTTTGAGTTTTAAAATATTAAGAACCCATTTTATCTGTCAGTCTAGTCTCTAGGGTAATTGCTGAAATGGAAAAAGTCTCTAAGTAGAGTCAAATGATAGAGAACTCAACCTGTGACTTAGAAACAAACTCTGTGTGTGTGTGGGGGAAACATTACTGAAGAAGAGGTGGAAAATGGTTATGATTAGGAGCTTAATAATGAAAGTTATGTGTAATTTATGCAGCCTATTGCACGGAATTAGTATTTCAAATGTTTTTTAACCACGGCCATGTGGTTTTCTCAGTTCTACACCATATCAGCCTCATGGAAGCCATGTGCCTGACTTAATTTTCTCATGTTGTTGGCTTTCAGAGCTCTCCAGTAGTTTATTTAGAAAACAGTATTCCCCTCCTCCCCCGCGTCTCACTTCTCTATAATTAAGTAGGACCCACAGTGAAGATGATAAAATAAAGCTAGGAAATGCAACACTTTACACAGATAATTATGGCATTAAATACAGAAATTATTCTGAGCCAAAAAATGTGATCACATTTCAAATTAGCATTAAATGAATAGCAAAAAATTTTGTGGCAAATCTCATTACTAATTAAATCTGTTATTCTCTCCAAGTGGATGTTCACCTTCAGTTTCTGGACAGAGCTAATCTCCAGATACTCAGCCTGTAACCAGAACTGTTACACAAAGCAATGGAGTGAATTCTTCATACTTCACTCCTGGGAGAATTCTGCACCAAAAAATTAAAAATTCTGTGCACAACATTTTTAAAATTCTGCATATTTTATTTGTTAAAATAACACAGTATAATCGCACCAGTTCCAATTATTTTGGTAATTTATTTCAAAATACCTGGCAGCAAGTATGTCTGTAACAATACAGACAACAAAAAAGATTTAGGATATATTTTTTTGACAAATAGATTCCTTTTGAAGCATATTAATACAGAACTTTGAGTAATAATTCATTTAAACTACAAAACAGAAACGTATTTCCTGCACCCCTCGGAAGCTGTGCAAAGGTTTGGGGGACTCAGGTTAAGAGAGGACCTGAGGGAGAAGGAAGTCATCCTGGGAGTGAACTTGGAGGGTTGTTGGATATGAGTGGTAGAAGTATGGAACAAGTTCTTTTTTGGCATGGGAAGGATTGTTAGGGAGTTGGGGAGCCTCCCCTATGCAGACCCTGGCTGTGACCCCTAGCCTCTCCCATTCAGTCATTCACACCTGCCCCTGTCCCCATGTGTCCCTACACCTCCTCTCCCTCATGTGTCTCTGCACCCCTACTTAGCCATCCGTCTCCCTCTCTCTCTGTGGCCCTTCACCCCCACTTCCATTAAGCTCCGGCTCAATGCTGTCACCCCACTAGCTCCTGTGCCCCCACCCCAGTCTGTCTCCCCCCACTAGCCCTTCTGAACCCCAGTTTGTGACCCCCCCCAGCAGCCCTGTGCGTGCCTTGCTCTGTCCATCTCCCCCCATCCCGAACCTCCTCACCTGGCCCCATAGTCTCTTCTCCTTCCTTTCTGCATCTGACTGCTCTGGCCCTGGCTGCCCTCTCTTTTGGTGCAACAGCAGCCCTGGGTAGGCAAGAGGTATAACTGCAGCTCCTTCCCGACAGATGTATTTTCTGTGGAGAAAATATAATCTGTGTGGGGCATGAATTCTGTGCCTGCACAGTTGCGCAGAATTCCCCCCGGAGTAATATTCATTGAAGTTCCTCAAGATTTGGCTTCAGCAAAAAACAGCAGACTTAAGCAAAGAGTCTTCTGGTTCTGGCATCAAGTATTAGGAGCTAAATATTTCAGTCTGACTGAGGCTGCGTTATGTGGTGCATGCCTTTTTACCAGATCATTCACATATCATGGCCTTTCCTATACAATGCTCTCTCATTTGTTGTGATGGACAAATTAGGTAGTCTACTCTGTTTTGCAGTACAGATGGAAAGAATTTGCCAACACATCTGTTACTGGCTGTGTTGAAGTGAGTTTAATCTGTAAATTATGAAACTCTTTGGCCAATATGATGCATTCTGCTCTACAATGAACGATAGAGATTCATGTTGCTTTTCTTTTCTGGATTTCAGCTAGTTTTGTACTTTTTTCCCTCTGACCTGTTTTACTTGCCCTGAGAAGTTGCATAACTTAACCTCTCTAGAAATTAATTAAGGGTTATAATAAAATCCAAAACATGAAATGCAAGATTTGTAAGATACTTAACTTAGTGCAGTTATTTTTATTAATCTCTCATGGCACTTCCAGAAGTTTAGCTATGGCATTCAAATTCCTATATTGCACATTCATAGATTCCAATGCCTGAAGGGACCATTGTGATCATCTAGTCTGACTTCTGCTGTAGTACAGGCTACACAACTTCCCCAAAATAATTTCTAGAGTATATCGTTTAGAAAAACATCCAGTCTTGCATTAAAGATTGTCAGTGATGGAGGGTCTACAAGGACACTTGGTAAATTGTTCCAGTGATTAATTACATTCACTGTCAAAATGTATGCCTTATATCCAGTCTGAATTTGTCTAGCTTCAGCCGCCAACCATTGGATCATGCTACACATCTTCCTCTGCTAGATTGAAGAGCCCATTGTTAAACATTTGTTCTCCAGGTAAGTATTTATAGACTGTAATCAAGTCACCCCTTAACCTTCTCTTTGTTAAACGGAATAGATTGATCTCCTTGCGTCTATCACTATAATGCTTGTTTTCTAATCCTTTAATCATTCTTGTGGCTCTTCTCAAATTTATCAACATCGTTCTTGAATTGTGGGCACCAGAATTGGATAGAGTATTCCAGAAGCAATTGCGCCAGTGCTAAATAAAGAGGTAAATAACCTCTCTACTCCTACTCTAGAATCCTCTGTTTATGCATCCAAGGATTGCATTAGCCTTTTTGGTCACAGCCTCACACTGGGAGCTCATGTTTAGATGATTATCCACAATGAACCCCAGATCTTTTTCAGAGTCACATCTCCCTAGGATGGAGTCCCGCATTATGTAAGTATTATTTGTTCCTAAACTTATACGTTGCATTTAGCTGTGTTAAAGTGCATATTGTTTGCTTGCACTTAGCTCTTCAAGTGATCCTTATCTCTCTGTATTAGTGACCTGTCTTCTTCATTATTTACTACTCCTCCAGTTTTTGTGTTATCTGTAAACTTTTAATGATTTTTTTCTTCCAGGACATTAATAAAAATGTTACATAGTATAGGACCATGAACTGATCTCTGCAGGACCCCACTAGGAAAACACCCTTCATTGATGATTCTTTCTTTACAGTTACATTTTGAGACCTATCATTTAATGTGTGCAATGCTAATTTAATATATTTATAATTTTTTAATGAAAATGTTAAGGGGCACCAAGTCAAATGCCTTATAGAAGTCTAAGTATATTACATCAGCACTATTACCTTTATCAATCAGACTTATATTTTTTATTGGTTTGTGTGTGCAAAGTTAAATCAATGTTGATCAGTACTTCCTTTGAAAATCTAATCCTTCCAAGCTTACAGTGTGTCAAAACATATAATCAAGGCGTCCTTTTTGATATTAGTCCGATATGTCAGAATTCTCTCACCAATCACTGCATGTGATTGACTTCCTTAGTATTCTTTTTGGGCATCAGGAAGAGTCTTGTTCTACATTGTTAGTATGCTAATGGATGAAAATTATTCTCGGTTTTCTCTGGTAGAACTAGTGGAGCACAGTCATGTATAGACAAACCCTTTCTCACCTCTCCTCATGCTGGGGAAGTTTCTTTCTTCAGATAATTGTTTAAACTCTGACAGCATTTCCCCTGCACGTTTCTTATGGACTACTTTACAAGTATATACAGAGCCCCAACTATACCTGATGTGAACATAGAGGATACATACTTTGATATGGCCTGTGTGAGTGGAAGCTGCTCCCAGTTGTTAACCAGAAAGAAGCCATCATGTAATAATGCATAAAACCATATAGTAAGCAAATACACAATGTATATAACTGTCCACTCTCCATTCAGAAAGATAAAGGATATTCCATTTTTTGCCAATGATTTCATTCTCTGTGTTGGTCACTCTGGAGACACTGCTCCAGGCTTATGGTTGAAGTTCAGGTTAATTGCTTACTGCTCTAATTCTTGTATTACAATTTATTGCATATCAGTTAAACAAAATAATTCAAGATCCAGCTTCCCTCCTTCTTTCCTTGTGAGGATGCTATATTTTGGGAGAACGTCTCTTGCAAGCAGTATATTTGATATATACAGGACTTCCAATGTGATAGATTCTTTTCTGATTCAACCAGGCATATAATGAGGTGCAAATGAAATCCCCTTTCTGCCATTTTTACATTTGATCCAGAAAATCTGGCTCAAGTAAGATACCAAACAGAGAAACACTTCCAGAGTTCACAAAAGGCATAGGCAGAATTGTTGAGGACTGCAGAGAGGGTGAGAGAGAATACTTAATATTTGCAGCTAAATTTAGTAGTAGATAGTTCTTTGTGGAAAAATGTTCTTGTACCTGGAAACTGTAGTGTTAGTGTTTTTATTAATTCCTAGCTAACTAATTTGGAGTAATTATTCTTCTGTATGATAGATGCATGCTAATAATAAGTGACCGATCATGTAGTCTACCTTTTCAGTTCAGTCTAAAGGTTCAGGCCCTAACTCCTCGTTCTGCATGTGTCAGTAACAGTTGGAGAGCAATGTAACTGTTGCTGGCAGTTGCAACCCAGTACAGAAGGTATGGTGTGTGCATGTGATGGGGTCATAAAAGCCTAGATAGCTGCATGCCGGTATTCCAGAAGACATTCAAGTTTAGCGTCTCACAGTAAATTTAAAAGAGAGAACGAGAAATAGCTAATGATTCTTTGCTGCTGAAATCTTGTCTCATTACATATATATTTATTTATCTCTTGGTGACATACCTTTCTTTGTTTTAATGTCTCCTCACAAGCAGTTTATTCACGAGAAACCACTTGGTCTCCTTCTTCAGTTCCTTTGATTCAGATGCTCACAGGATGATATTGGATCAGAGAAGAGGGGCTGCTGTAGACAGAATGCACACCTGCCTGCTGCAGCAAGCTGCTCTTACACTTGCAAAATGGTCCTTTCAGAGTATGTACAACGTACCCGACATAAGAATGGCCATACTGGGTCATAACAATGGTCCATCTAGCCCAGTATCCTGTCTTCTGACAGTGCCAATGCCAGCTGCTTCAGAGGGAATGAACAGAACAGGCAATCATTGAGTGATCCATCCCCTGTTGTCCACTCCCAACTTCTGGCAAACAGAGGTTAGGGACACACACAGCATTGTGTTGCATCCCTGACCATGCTGGCTAATAGCCATTGATGACCCTCTTCACGGCCGGCTTTAGGCCTGTTCCACCAAATCCTCCGAATCGGGCCCTGTACCTAAGAGGGCCCTGTGCCCATTGAGAATCCCTTCCCTGTCTAGAGGTGCCTTTTTAATTTTTACTCACCTGGCGGCGCTTCATGTCTTCAGCAGCACTTTAGCAGCGGGTCCTTCGCTCACTCCGGGTCTTTGACGGCACTTCAGCAGCGGGTCCTTCAGTGCTGCTGAAGACCTGGAGCGAGTGAAGGACCTGGTGCCGAAGACTCAGAGCGCCTCCGGGTGAGTTCAAGCCCCACATGTTTTTTTACTTTTTTTTTTTTTTTTTTTTTTTTTAGTCATCCCTGCCGGGGCCCTGTCAAAACTGTTTGAATTGGGCCCCACCCTTCCTAAAGCCGGCCCTGACCCTCTTGTGTCAGCACCCTTCATGGGCTAGGAGTCTGCACAATGAGGAAGAGCTTCAGTTTTGTTTTGCTTTGAGAGTTACAATATTCAAATGTTGCCTAAAATGTGTAAAAATTGCCATATAGCAAGTGCCTTTTTGTGAAGAGTGGAGGCCATGGCTCTTTGTCCCCAGCTTTGTCCACCAAAGTACAAGCTCACCCAGGTTTCCATTTTCCCTAAGGCCATCCCTGCATAAGACCTACAAGTGCCATTGGTAAATAGGATATGACATGCTTTCTCGTACTTGAAAGCAGGATTAACTTTTAGAATAATGGTGTGAATCTGCCGTTGCATGGTGTTATGGGGAAATTCCGGCCCAGCAGAAGTGATTTGGAAGGGAAAGTATGAGAAGATCATTATTTAAATAGAAGTTTGCATTTACTTTGATTCCAGATTGAAAGGGAATGGTTGGTTGGTTGTTTTTTTTCCCCAATACAAGCCACATCTGAGAGGGGTTACTCAGATAGACTTGATATAGGAAGTTCTAGTTTTGACATTGTGCAGATGGAAGTGCAAAACTTGTTTTAAACCTAAGCCTCTTAATTTAAAACTGTATTAGGGAGAATTTATATTAGAGCTTACTCCCTAAGACAGAAAAGAAAATTGAAATTTGCTCTGAGAAATGAGGGTCTGTGTAATTTTTCTGATGTGAGTAACAAAATAGAGAAGCAGCAGCAGCAGCAGCAATCCTGTCAATTCAGGCCGATACTTTGAAAGTCTAAGAAAATGAGCATTTTAACCCCCTCTTTCACTTATTTATATGTTGTCTAGGGTAGATAAAAATCACTGATTTTTTCTTTGAAGAGAAAACAAAAGAAAAAATTAAAAATCAGATTTTTTTATTTAGATAAATTTTAAGTACATTTATTTAAAAAAATAAACCATTTTCAAATTAAATTTGCAATTATTATAACCTGAGCTAAGGCCTAAATAACTATAATAAAATTGCTTCAATTAAAGTACAATATATTAAGCAGCACATGTTTGTTGCCAAAGTTTTAAAGGAAGTCCAACAACTGAACTGATTGAAGTCACTGGCTAAGTACCTGGAACCAGAATTTGTTGAAGTGTTAAATCGGCTTTTGACAGTCTTTTGCAAATACAGAGAATATTTTCTTCATTTCAGTTAATTCAACCAATTTCAGTTCAATTACTAGTTCATTCAAAATTCACAAACCATTTGGGAGTTGTGAAAAAGCAGGAAAGTTTGCTTTCCTTTTCCCAATCTGTGAATAAAAGCTAGGTGTGAAATGATATACTAGTTCTAAAGTCTTGAAGGACATAGTGGCCAGAAATAATCAGTTAAATTAACTAATTACAGGTATTTTTTGGTTAAATAAATCAATTGGTTTTAAATGCAAAACCTGTGTTGATAAACTTACTTTTTTTTCCATTGCATGTCCTGCATATTTAAGCTAATTTTATTTAGCTGATAAAAACATATTTAAAATGGTTTTTTGTGCATTTTTAATTGAATTTCAATTTCTGTCCCAATATAGCTTGACAAAGTCATGAGTAAAAAATTAATAATCTAATAAATAAGAAACATATCATTCAGTATTTTCTAACATAATAAAAAGGTAAAAATTAAGAATTTGAATAAATAAATACCATATATATTCGTTCATTAGCCTGTTCATTTACAAGCTGACCCACCAAGATGGATAAGTAAAAATAGCAAAAACTGAATGACTCTTTCATAAGCCGACCCTGTATTTCAGGGGTTGGAAAACTTTGGCTCCCAGCCCATCAGGGTAAGCCGCTGGTGGGTTGGGACGTTTTGTTTACCTAGAGCATTCACAGGCACGGAGCCCCTCAGCTCCCTGTGGCCGCAGTTTGCTGTTCCCAGTCAATGGGAGCTGCGGGAAGTGGTGCGCCACTTCCCGCAGCTCCTATTGGCTGGGAATGGCGAACTGCGGCCACAGGGAGCTGAGGGGCTCCATGCCTGCAGATGCTCCAGATAAACAAAACAACAATGTATTAGATATTCAGTGATTCTATAGAGTTTAAAATCATCAAATTTTGGTGCAGTGTCCTTTATAAGCCGACCCCTGCTCTTTGATGCGTCACTTTTTTACCAAAAATATTTGGTTTATGAATGAGTATATATGGTAAGCTAAATCATTGCTTAAATAAATATGTATATATATAGCGTATCCTCCTAGTTAGCACAAAGTACCAAGTTCAATGTAAAAGCTATATTTAGTTACAAATCAACATGTTTTATCAACCATTGAGAATCAACCTTGCTTTAGGAAAATAACTAAAGTACAAATGCAAAACGAGATTAAAACTGATGATTTAAATCAAGATTTTTTGTTTGCTGATTTATATTGGTGATTTAAATCAGTTCATCTTGTGGTGTCTGTATGAAGCCTGGTACATTATCAGGTGCTGGGAGAGTGGGGGCAAGGGATATAATAGAACTCGGTTTTGAATGGCAGTTTGATTCAGTGAGGTTGAATTCTGGTCTGGTGTTTCCAGAATGATCAGCTCTGCTTTCTGTTTGAATAGTCTATGGGCAGCACCATCACTGGTCCCAAATGTGGGGATGAACTGGGCAGTTTAACAATTGAAGTCAAGCAACAGACTTAGCCCTTTGCTGGAATCAAAGGGCAAATTTACATTTCTCCACTAACCTGGACCAGTTTGACTACTGCAACAAGTTGTACCTGTAGTCATTAGTGAGTACCCTATAGAAACAAAGATGGTACGTTGTGCGGGAACCTGTCTTCTAACCCATATGAGGCATGTAGGACAGCTCACCTCAATGCTCCAGTAACTAAATTTGCTCTTAGTTTAATACTAGATTCAAATGTAGTGATCTTGACTCATGTTCTTCAGTAGGTTGGGCCTTGAATATCTGAGAAATTACTTCTCTCGGTGTCTGTGATCTGCCACATCAGTTGCTGTATTCAGGGTGAAACTCATAAGTTTACGAGTTGCCCCCCCACCCCTCGCCATGATTCTGGAGTGTCCATCCATGAGATGGTAGAACAACCCCAGATCTCACCACTTATAGAATAAAATACTAGGCCCCTCTGTTTATATTTGTTTCCCCACAATAACTACTCTAAAAAAGGAAGAAGACTGGGGGCGGGTGGGGGGAGGCAGAGAGTGGAGAACAAAAATGCAAAACTATTTACCCTGTGCACTTCTGTACAGACCACAAAGGTAAGAGAAGATTAGCTTTTCAGACTGAGTTTTGAAGACTGCTTAAGTGTCATCTGAGTATTAAAAGCCTCCTTTTGCTCTGTAACAGAAAAATAATTTGCTATCCAGCTTCTATCTCAGTTATATTTTAAATAATACACAGTATTATGTTAAACCTCTATTTAGCTGTCTCCTTGATGCTAAATTGTGTCATTTGGGTCCCTTACTGTAGAGCATTGTCCAGACTGTGCCTGAGGATTTATTGGAGCAACTAAATTGATGGATGGATGCCAATCCTGCCCCCTGGTCGCCCTGTACAGACAGGTGTGAGACTTGGGAGCAGAGGGACAGTATAAACTATTGTGATAGATAGCTGAATCACCCATATGGGTGGAGATCTTATTATTTTCAATCCCTAAAGGTCAAAGTCTGCTGTGCATGCTGATTTTTTAATTTCCTCCAGAAGCCAGGTGTTGAATCCAGAAGTTGTACAGTTGAGGAGTAGAGGGTACTCGTGCTGGCAAGGCGATTGCTGTAATGGTTCTGACTTTTCCAGAATAACACCAAGAGCATGAGTTATGGTCTCATTACACAGATTGCCTACAGCGTGGGAAGTTCTATGTGTTCACATGTGTTGGGAGGGTAAATTTGCACCAACCCAGGCCTGAAGCACTAACTGAAAAGCTGGAGGCCAGCACTAACAAAACCTGAGCTGCAGTGGAATCATTCACAACATCTTGATTGCTGCTCTAGTTTATGATGTGAACTAATTACCTTAATTAAAAGGCACATTTCAAGCTCTCATTAGAAAAGTACATTATTTGCATGCACTATTGTTTTATGAGTCTTTCGAGCATCCCTGAGCTTCTCTATCTGGTCTCTTTATATTGGGAGTGCAAGCTACTGCTGCCTGACCATGGAAAGAACTGTCCCTTGTGTTCTCTGGGGCCAAGGGCACATCAGAGACAATAGTGGCTGAAGGGCTTTGGGGTCCCTGGAGTATTTTTTCTGTTGAGATGTTCCTTTCAAGATTTTTTTTTTGGGAACACACGTGTAAAACCAGATTATATAATCTGAAGTCACTTTACAGACTCAGTTTGGGCCCCCCGTATTGCCATGTGTGTTATAAAATTGGCTCACTTCACTTGTGATCTATTGATCTGTGCACCTGGATTCTGGAGAGTGGGATTGAGTCTTCTATCTTCTATATTGGCTCCTTGCTCTATACTTGCTGAACAGTCCATGTGAGTGACATTTACAAATAAGATACAGGGATGGTCTAATGGCTCTGCATGAACATCCCATCTGGAATGCCAATCTGAATGCTGCCACATTTTGTGAATGCAATATGAAATTTGATAGTGTTTGTAATGTTATGGTTACTGCTCATCATATCTGAAGTGATTCAGTTAAATGAACTGTGCAAAATGCATTTTTGGGTTTTTTTTTTACAATGTAAAAATCCAGTCAGTTAAAGAACAGACAAAATAAGGAGGTTGGGGTGTGAAAATCTTATTTCTGGGATTGATGCAGCAATGAGATGTCAGCCCTCAATTTAATTTTACTCATTAAAACAAACACACTATTGCTTCCCCTTCAACCCCCTTCATCTGTTGGCTGTGCCTGGTGATCAGGCATGACACTTGTTGGCTAATATTTGTCATGTTTGTAGTGTCTCATGCACGAGAAATTGTTATGAATCCGTTGAAACTTTCCAATGACATCATTGTACCATTAAGTATAAGATATTATACAGAAATACAATCTTTTGTGCTCCTTCCTTTCTCTTTGATTCTTTACTTAAAACTATTTTCTAACTGAGATAAGTTACAGGAGCAAAATATCACACACAACATGAATTCCTAGCCATGCAGGTAGAAAGCGAAATAAAAGAATGCTAATATATTTCCATCACAGACAACTCTTCACTTCAGCCTTTCAATATGTTACAGAAAGTTCTTTTGGGTCTTGTAAGGTGGTGGTGAATAACCTTTATGGTATGTGCTCCTGTTTCAGGGGAATCATTCTGGCGTGAAGTTAATTATTTGTTAATCAATGCTGTATTTGGGATAAGAAGCAATGGAACCTGGTTAAAGAAGTTAAAATATTTCTGTGTAAATCTAGAAATGTGTTGCCTATCTCACTTTAAAAGTTTGTCAGTTTCTGAAAAAAGATAGGTGATACAGTCACAGAGACTGGGATTGTGGGAATCATAGATTCCAAGATTACCTACCCTGAACTCAGTATAGAAGAGGCAGTAGATAGAATGTCCCCAAAATAATTCTTAGAGCATATCTTTTTTGAAGAACATCCAGTCTTGTTTTAAAAATTTGGTGATGGATAATTGGGCCCCGCAGCGTCCCAAAGAGGGGCCCTGCATCCTCTGCCAAAGTGCTGCCAGAAACAGCGGCAACCGATTGAGCTGCCACCGAATTGCTGCTGCTATCTTCAGCTGTAGCTCAATCGCTGCCACTGTTTTTGGTGGTATTTCAGCGGCAGCTCTTTTGAATCGGGCCCCGAAGGTCCTAAAGCTGGCCCTGATCACAACACTTTGTAAACTGTTCCAGTGTTTAATTACCTTCACTGTTAGAAATGTATGCCTTATTTCTAGTCTGGATGTGTCCAGCTTCAACTTCCATCGTGTTACACCTTTCTCTGCTAGATTGAAGAACCCATTATTAAATACTTGTTCCCTGTGTAGGTACTTCTCTTTGTTAAATTAAATAGGTTGAGCTCCTTGGACTTTCATTACAAGGTATGTTTTCAAATCCTTAATCTTGTGGCTCTTCTCTGAATCCAGTACAATTTATCAACATCCTTCTTGAATTGTAGACACCAGAACTGTACACAGGATTCCAGCAGTGGTTGCACCAGTGCCAAATATAGAGGTAAAATAATCTCTCTGTCTCTGCTCGAAATTCCTTGGTCAATGCATCTAAGAATTGCATTAGCTCTTTTGACTACAGCATCATACTGGGAGATCATCATCAGCTGAGTATCCACCACAACCCCCAAATCTTTTGAAGAGTCATTGCTTACCAGGATGCCGTCCACTATCTTGTAAGTATGACCTACATTCTTTGTTCCGAGATACACAGCTAAATATAAATGTATAATAAAATGCATATTGTTTCCTTGCATCCAGCTTACTAGGTGATCCAGATTGCTCTATATCAATGACCTGTTCTCTTCATTATTTACCACTCACTAAATTTTTGTGTCATCTGCAAACTTTTTCAATGATGCTTTCATGTATTCTTCAAGGTAATTGATCAATAATTTAAATAGTATAGCACTGTAGCACCCCTCTGGAAACACACCCATCTGATGATGATTCCTTGTTTATAATCGGTTAGCAAACTTTAGATCCATATAATATGTGCCATGCTAATTCTATATCATTCTAATGTATTTAATATTTCATATGGTACTCAGTCAAATGCTTAGTAGAAATTTAAGTATATTACATCAGTACTATTACCTTTATCAAGGAAATCTGTAATCTTATCACAAAAATATATCAAAGGTTTTTGACAGGATGCATTTTCCATAAACCGATGTTGCTTGGCATTAATTATATTGCCATCCTTCAATTCTTTATTGATCTAGTTACATATCGACTGTTTCATTAGCTTGCCGACAATCTAAGTCAGAGTGACAGGCCTAAAATTAACTGAGTCATGAAGTTTACCCTTTTAAAAATATTGGTACAACATTAGCTTTCTTCCAGTCTTCTGGATCTTCCACAGTGTTACAAGACTTGTTGAAAATCAAATTTAAGGTCCAATGAGTTCCTTAGCCATCTCTTTTAAAACTCTTGAATGGAAGCCATTCAGACATGCTAATTTAAAAGTGCACAACTTTGGTAGCTACTGTTTAACATCCTCCTGTGATACTATTGGAATGGAATGAGTGTTATCATCTGATATGACTACATCATCTGTCTTTCCAAAACACAGAAGAGAAACATTTATTGAACACTTCTGCCTTTTCTGCATTACTGTTGATAATTCTACCATTTACATATAGTAATAGACCAATACCATTGTTAGAGGATTCTTTTAGTTCCTAATATTCTTTAAAAACTGATTCATATTGTCCTTAACTCTGCTAGCCATAGATTTCTTTATGTACCTCGGCTTTCACTTATCAGTTTTCTATGATTCCGAGCTATTCATTACTTCCCTTTTCTTCTATTTGTTATAATTTTTTTTATTTTGTATAGCTGCCTTCTCTTCTCCCTCTAAATCAGGTCAATTTTAACCTCTATGTCACCTTCCTCAATTTTGGGATTGTAACTTTTTGGGCATCTGGTGTAATGTTAGTAAACAATTCCCTATTATAAGTCACATTATTCTGATTAAACTCTTCCTCATACCAAACCATAATTTCAGCTTTGTGAAATTGGCCCTTATAAAGCACAAAGTTTGTATAGTACTGACCTGGACTTTATTCTGTTTGCACATTATAAATATGATGAAGTCATGATCGCTTGTACCATTAATTTTTAGTTCTGTGATCAGTTCCCCATTAAACTGTCAGGACACAATCTAATATAGAATTCCCCTGTGTTGGTTGCAACACTTTTTGAGCTAGGAAATTGTCATATATAATATTTAGAAATTCCAAGGATGTTTTAATACTGGCAGCTTGAGACCTTCAGCCTAGGTCCCATGATTATACAGCCCTTTTTCTTATGTTATAGGTGTGTAAGGAGCCAGCCATTCTGTTCCCTAGTGTGATTTAGTGTTCTATAGTAAACACCAACTAGTGCCACCTCTTGTGTTTTACTTTTAGGAACTGATTTATAAACATTCCAGATCATATTCATCTGACTTATCAGATAATGATATTTTTGATGGAGTACTGCTCCCATTCCCCTTTTGTCCACTTGATCCTTCCTAAATAGGTTGTAACCATTTATTCTAACCTTCCAGTCATGAGCTTCATCCCACCAGGTTTCAGTAATACCACCGAGATGGAATTTATGCCCATAAATGAGCAATTCCCGCTCCTCATATTTGTTATCTAGGTTTCTAGCATTGCTGTATAGGAAATTAAAGAATTTCTTCTCTTCATGCCCTTTGGTTTCTTGATTAATTTTGTTCTCAGCATCTTTATTTCTGTACTGAGTGTTCATATCTTCCCTCATTTTACCCTCCCTTTTTGTCATTAGTTTAACAGTCTCCAGACTACTCTAGCTGCCTGTCCCCAAGGAGAGTGGTACCCCTTCTACTCGGGTCACGACTATGCAAACTATACAGCCCCATCTCCAGAGAAAATGGGCTAATGTTACACAAAACCAAAACACCCCATCGCTTATGTGGCCGATGGCACACTTCCTAAATATTCAGCCTTCTGTCATCCTTTGCTCGTGGGACAAGAAGAATCTTGGAGAAGATGGATTGATCATTCTTCTTCTTCAGCACACTTCTGAGTCATCTATTGTCTGTGAGCTATCTTGCAATAGAGTCATTTGTGCTGATATGCATCATCATCAATGGATTCTTGCCTGCTGACTTCAGAAGACATGTCATGTCTTGGCTCAAGGAAGATGGTACACATCCTGTTGTCTGCCTGCTCCTGGTAGCATGTTCTTTCAATTCTTTTGAGTATTGAATCTCCAGCTGGATAATCTGTCTTCCGTGGATAGTTGGAGATCTCTTTGTTGGCAAGCTTGGTTTTCTTACAATTGGGCCCAAATTGCCACCCCCAGCAGTGTCTCGTACAACTCTCTATTTCCTCAGACCATTTGGATCTTGAGAGAGATTTTCTACATTTTCCATGTTGAGGATCGGGTCTTGATTGGAAACTTCTAATGGTGTAGAACTCATTCTGGTCCTCTTCTTCCTTATGGCCATCACCCACCCATTCTCATCTGTCTCCAGCCAAGTAGAATGCTGCCATGACCTATTGCTTCTGGTGGTTACAAACCACTAGGCTCCCTCCTGTGACTTCTCTCAGTGGTTCCTTTGTGGACAATTCCGTCTTCCTTGAACCTGGGATACTGATATTTCCTGAACCTAGCTTTCTAGGATCTCCTCAGCTTCTCTGATTCTCAGTAGCATCTTTACTTGTCCCTCCAATCCAAGAAACTTTTCTTCCAGCACAGCCGCCAACTCGCACTTCATACACAGGAAGTTACTTTTTGGCTTGAGGCAGGAAAGAAAACAAGGCACATCAATTACAGGTAAACACCATTGTTCCATTGATGGCCATTGCGGAATTGCATGTAGAGCTGATCCTGGAAGGAAAGCATCTCTCATTTCCTTTTCCAAACTCCCTCAGAAACTCTTCTGCTAGCTGCTTCTGTCTGCAGCTCTCGAGTTTGCCTAGCCAAGTGACTTTGTATACAAAGTCTCCCCATGAAGCTCAGTACAACTGCACTGCTCACCACCAGGAAGTGATTAACCTCTCAGAGACTTCAAACAGTGGGATTGATCAAAACTCCAAGGGTCAAAGCCATATGACTCTTACCAAGGCACCAATAAACAAAGCTGTCTCAGCTGCTTACTCAGGGGCCATGGTCCAGCTACATGTACACTACATAACATGATTTGGACCCCAGATATGTCCTGTTCAATTCTACTGTGCAGCTGTTGGCTGGAAAGCTTCCTGGTAATAAGGAAGTGTTGGCAGAGGCAGAGATGATTGTTTCTGACCTAGAAAGATATAATTAGCACATTCTTATCAGGAAAAAGATAACAGAACCATTGACACCCAAATAGTCCATGATTTTATAATCTAAATGCATTTTCTCTTGAATATCTCTAGCTGGAAGAAATAGTTGGAAAGGTCTTACTGTAAAAGAAGATTGACTTGTCCTTTATTTCAGTTAGGAGAGTAGATGGACATGTTGAACTCATGGTATCTGGCCACCTGGACTTTTGGACACTCTCACCGTCTGGCTAAGCGTCTGCTGCATGGGGAGGAGCAGCCTGGAAATGGGGAAGAGTACAGGCCATACAAATATGAAGCAGACTTGCAAAAAGCAGCTGTTAGCCTTAGTTTGGGTATTGGCAAGAGCCAGTGATGGAAAAGAAGCTCTAAAAAGCCAGGCTTGTGTGGGGAGAATCTATTTTCTGGCCAGTTTTGTGCACTAAATGTCAACTGAAACATTAAACAAGCTCTTGTTTTTATTAGTAAAGGAGATGGAGTAAATTAGAACAATAAATAAAATTGAGGCAGGTGATTCAGTCCCAGAAGCCAAATGGCTGTCTCTGGGTCAGTGACAGGCTATCAACTTTCCTACTACTTTTGGTTGCTCTTAGCAGTATGTTTCCAGCAAAGGAGCTGTGACTTTCAGGAAGAATGAGGCACTCAGAATGTTTAAGGGAATGCAGAATATACCAAGGTGCATCAAATCTTGCAGCCATGATTTTTGTCAAATTGCACAAGTTACTGAGAAGGATATTTAGGGTTAAGACACAAGCAATTACTTGACAGCTGAACAGACTGCAGTTTAGTACCCCTGCTAGTGGAATGAGTGGAATATGTAAAGTTGGGGATTCTCAGGGCTCCAAAAGGGGAAAGCAATTGATCCCCCTAATCCTTGGGAATAAACATTTAGAACTGTATTATACACGATCATCTACATTCCTAAAAAAGCCGCAAAGGTATAGCTACTGGAAGGAATCTTGAATGGGCTAGATAAAAGATGTGTTCTAAACACTTCTGGTCCTCACTCTCAGTTTGAGGCTGCTAGTCCTTTTAATGTTACAGACATATTTGGAAAGGGATTACTTGTTTTTTTCCTGTCTGAAGCATAGCCTATCTTCTTGATAATGTGTCTTCAATATAGATGCCTATCATTAAAAAATTTTCTGCCATGTTGCCACAGAACATATACTTGCTCTCTGCAATATAAACTCAATGCATACTGCTGAGGCCTTGAGTTTAGCATGATTCAAAAAGGATTAAACTTTTATATGGATACTGAGAGCTTCTGCAGCTGCATTTGTACAAGAAAAATTATAATGAACAAATTGATGCTTCAGGGCATAAGCCATCTATTAATTGTCCAGGCTTAATAAGAAACTTCCCTTATAGGCATATTGTTCTTTAATTGTCCACTCCGGAAATTTTTGCACCTTTCCCTGAAGCATCTGCTCCTGTCCACTGGCAAAAAAGGGATAACAGACTAGGTGGGCCACTGCTCTGCTCTGGTAGCTAATTCCCATGTTCCTAATAATATATCACTTCAAGTCTTTGGGTATACTTTAACACAAAAGTATAACATTTCAATGTATTTAAAGTAGAATCCCCAACTGTTCCTCTGAAAGGTCCTTAGCAGTTGGTTGTGCCAATTTTTGTAATGCATGCAGAAGCCCTCCAATGCTTGTCAGGGAAAACTGTGGCTATTGGCCTGAATTAAGGGTATTAGTGAAATTAGTGAGGGTATTTAGGCATACCAGAGGTGACAGCGTACTGGAGAGGGAATGCATCTCCATTTTGCCTATCTATCTTATGAAAGTTGTTTACAATTTTGTACTTGGTAAATGTTGATCTTTTCGGGCTCTCCTGAAATACAGTGGAGTTGCATCAGAGGCGCATTTAACTTACACGATTTTAACTATACGCACTTGGCAAAACCAAAACAAAAAAAGAGAAAAACAACAATTTGAATACTGTATCTGTAGTGTGGGCGACTCCGCCCTCCATTCCACTCAATGAGCTTTTGACTATACACGATTTTCGCCTTATTCGCTGACTTCAGAACCTAACCCTCGCGTAAGATGCGACTCCCCGGTATCCATGTATCAGGCACACTGAGAGCATAATCATTAGGATACATTTGAATGGGTTTCCTCTTTTCAAGGCAATTTGCCTTGCTAAGTCAGTGAACTTTTCATACCTGTAACCCTCCTCTGACATACTTGGTTCACATGCTGGTTCTTGCAGCTCACACTTGATTGTAGGGATCTGATAGGTTTATTTGAAGTATTATAGCAAAGTGCAATTTCTGAAGGTTGACAAACATCCAGACTTAGCGGGCTTGATGAGATAAAAGCTCTCTCAATTTTGATCAGCCTGATACAATGTTATCATTTGTGTTCCTTCTCCAAGACCATGTTTAAAAACTGTGCTTTGCATTTCAGTGAATTACTCAGTTTTTAAGACTACTATTTCTTTTTATGCCTCACTGCTCACTGTAGACCAAGGGTCAGCAACCTTTCAGAAGTGGTGTGCCGAGTCTTCATTCATTCACTCTAATTTAAGGTTTTGTGTGCCAGTAATACATATTAACGTTTTTAGAAGGTCTCTCCCTATAAGTCTATAATATATAACTAACCTATTGTTATATGTAAAGTAAATAAAGTTTTAAAAATGTTTAAGAAGCTTCATTTAAAATTAAACTAAAATGCAGAGCCCCCTAGACCTGTGGCCAGGACCCAGGCAGTGTGAGTGCCACTGAAAATCAGCTCACGTGCCGCATTCAGCACGTGTGCTATAGGTTGCCTACCCCTGCTGTAGACTTTAAGTATATATATAGTCTGTGTGTATATCCAGAGCCAGTCAGCCTTGGAAAACGGGACTTGTCTGCTCTTGATGTCATCCTCCCCATTACAGCTCGAATGCGAATAAACAGGAGGCCAGCCTCATTTTCTGCTGGTCTGAGATTGCAATCCCTCATGGTTATATAGGAAAAGAATCTTCCAGTAGCAGCTATACTGAGCTGTTCAGAATTGATCCCATGGTGTAATATCTTGAGAAGTGTTTAAAAAATAATTTATTTTTCACTGGTAGTGAATATTCCCTAATGACCTGATTACAGATTTCCCTGATAGACACAATACTAATGTGAATCATCCCTTAAGTTCTATTATTAGAAATAAATTCAGTTTGGGAAAGAAGGTCATAGTTAATTTGTGTGCTTATGTGACAGTTCAGGCCACTCCTGAATGTTAACCCTTAGGTGGTCTTTAGCCTTTGGCAGAAGATACTTGGCAAGGTGCATGTGGCTAGCTCATGGAGAGCTTAAATTTCCTTCTTTCCATCTATTCATTCATGTTCAGCAATTGACAGTACGGTCCATAATAGTAGAGACGGGAAATGGCATATATATGACTCTGCTACTGGCTTCTGTCAGTAGCTTAGCTAGGATTACATCTATTCATCCAGTGGCATGTGACAGCACAATAGGAGAAAATTAGTGCACCTTCATCTTATTTACCTCTGCCATGGGGTGCAACAGCTTAGAGTTGTAAACACATTGCTTGGTAAATATGTCTGAGTATGATTGTAGTAGTGGCAATCATTACATGGCAACTTACATAAAAGGCACTTATGAGAAGCTGTCTGGTTTACAGAAACACCCATCTTGGCCTTGCTCATTCACTGCTGGCTACTGGAGAAACTTCCATATTTTCAGAGAGCCAAAAGTCTCAACTGAAGCTACCAGTTAGGTGAATGTAACCATTTAATAATTGGCAGAGCCAGATGGGCCAGTCAATTGAATAACTTTTACTCTTTGGCCCAAACTTACGGTTTGTGTGTAGTATTCTATAAACCTTGTTTACAAGTAAGAAAATCTGTTATCATACCACAAATGGCCTCTAACACGGATGTCATCAGCATTTTTAGACGCTTTGAAAGAGCTCCTTTCTGGGCTGCAACATACCTATCACATTAAGGGCCAGAAATACTTTTTTTGACCAGATCTGGGTTACTATTTTATAGCACTGGTCCTCCAAGATGCTTAGTTTCATATCCTCTTGCAGCCAGCTCACAATAGGTTTCTACGCTTCACAGTCATGCAGGAGCACATTCAATACCATGTGCTTCTCTTTGGACTCTTTACCCCACCCCCAGAGTTTTTTACGAAAGTTTTCACAGTGGTAGCCTCTTACTATGGCAGTGAAGAGTGGTTGTTTTCCCCTACCTTGACAGTTGGCTTCTGAAGACCCCTATGAATGTTGAAGTTCAAATGAGCCCACAAACAATGGCCAGAGTATATTTTCCCATCATCCCCCATTGCCACTATAGTGACAGACGCAGCTCTCATAGTTGGAGAATGCACCATCAAAGACATACTGCATGAGGGAAATGGACCGCTCAAGAATCTATTCGCCACATACACCTCTTGGAGCTCAGAGCGGTCAGATATGCCTGCAAACATATCCTACCTATTATCGAAGGTCACTCCATCACAATAATGACAGAGAGCCACAAATACTACATAAATCGCCAGGGAGGAACAAGTTCCCCCTTCTTTTGTGTAGAGGCATTGATTACTCATCTTGGCCATCCCGACTATGATAACTGATTATTTGAGCAGATATTTTGGCAGTATCATGAATGGGAGATTGACAGTTTTGCTCTGAGGTTGTGGAACTGGGTTCTCTGAAAATGCACCTCTTTGCCGATGCTGTCGTCACCGTCACCACCACCACCACTACCAGGAACTGCTAATAATTTTGCTCAAGAGGGGGCCTAGGTCATCACGTTCTGAGCGATGCTTTCCTTATTCTTAGTTGAGTGATCTCATATATGCCTCTCTTCCTTCACCATTGTTTCTTAAAGTCTTAAACAAAATCAGAAGACAGAGCCAAAATCATACTAGTTGTACGAAACTGGCTAAGACAAATATGGTTCCCCTCACTAATTTGCTTTTCATTTCACCTACCTCTCTGTCTTCTGGTGATACCCAGCCTGCTAACCAAGATTAAAGAAAAGTTCTTCATCTCAAGTTGGTGACTTGCATCTCAAAGCTTAGCACTTAGCCTCTACTCCTCAGAGTCACCTACCTTCTCTAGAAAAGTGGAGGATGTTTTGCATATCAGAAGAAAAGCATAAACTAGGAAGAAATACCTGCAAAAGTGGAAGAGGTTCCACAGCTGGTGTTCTCAGTGACACCTGTTCCATGTTGACTGCCCCAAATCTGAGATACTAAATTACCTTTTGAGTCTGAGAACCTCAGGTTGTTTTTTTAGTTCTGTTCATTTAGTGGCCATTATAGCCTTCCACTCCCTAACTGAGGGGTTTTCAGTGTTTGCTCATATCACTACTTCCTGTTTCATCAAGGATTTATCAAAACTTTTTCATCATGTCAGGGAACTTACCTCTCTCTGGGATTTCAATTTAGTCCTCAATGCGCTGATGAAACCTCCTTTCGAGCCACTGATGAGTGTTGTCTTGCACTTGTCTATGAAAACTTCATTTGTAGTGGCTATCAGCTCTGCTAAGAGAAGTGGCGAGTTGGGGGCCTTGATAGCTAATCCCATTTACACATCTGTTTTAAAGTCAGTGTACCTCTTGGGCCACTTAGGCTTTCTGCCTAAGGTAGCTTTGGTCTTCCATATCAGACAAGGCATTCAGCTACCGGTTTTCTACCCTACACCTCATTAGACTAGAGAAGAGGCTGCTTGTCACACTCTAGATATCAGGAAAGCATTGGCTTTTTACTTGGAAAGGACTGAATCCTTTAGAACATCTCCTAGCTTTGTTCTTTCATGGGCAGAGAGAAAGGAGGTTCCATTTCAACCCAGACTTTTCAGATGGGTGTCTGGTTGCATTATCTCTTGCTACAAGGCTGTTCAGATCCAACATCCTCCTTGGGTTTGTAAATAATGAGTTCTTTTGATTATTTATTGATTGGGACATCAACTGGTCAAGTTCAAGTTTGGTTTGTTAATTAGAGTAGACATCTAAGATCAAACAGAGCAGGTTAACTCGCCAATTCTGGGGTAACAGCTTGTTCTTCATCCTGTTCTGAGTTGCAACAGTTTCAATGGACATTTATAGCTAAGGTATTTATCTCACATTACAATTTGCAGTTTTAACTACATAGCTGAGCATCAGTCAGTTAACAGCAAACATGGACAGCTACGTTTCTGTTAACCTCCAAATTTTCAGCTGCAAGGAATCAAAACAGCTGCAAGACCTGCTTTAACATTGGTTCAAAACAAGTCTTCAACCAATCATTATTAAATGTCCTATTCCGTCATATGTGCCTGTTCGTTGCCTTTTCCTTTTATAATCGTATCTACTTATCCCTTTCTTGTAGTTTCCATCACAATTTATACATTTTTATTTGGATTGGTTAGCCAATCATATTTTACCTAGCAATCACATATGTGATTAAAAACAACCTTATAACAGGTATAACGAAAGTCAATGCATTTCCACTCTATAAGCAAAATAAAATCTGCTAACAATTCTTCATTGTCCCTCTTAGCCTAACGTTGCAAAGCTTCATGAGGAGTCTTGCTTGACAGTTTTTTAGCATAGCCATGAGAACTGGTTAGGCTTTAGGCCTATGTGGCAACAGTCCACTCTGCTAGGTCACAGACTGCATCCATAGCCTTATTAAAGAATGTTCCTATAGCAGGAATATAGAAAGTCAGTACATGGGCTTCAGTCCACACCTTGTCGAAGCATTATGTTCTAATTCATACCTCTAGATTAAGTGCTGCCTCTGGTACTGCAGTTCTGCAAATGGTCTTAGACTGGGCTCCAAAGCTCCCACCTCCTTTGGGGAGTACCGTTCAGTAGTCCCTGAAGTAGAGTATCCACAGGGACATTACTTGAAGAAGAAAGAGAGGTTACTTATCCTGTACAGTAACTGGCGTTCTTTGAGATGTTTGTCCTTATGGGTGCTTCGCTACCCACCCTTTTCCCCCTCTTCTTTGGGGTCTTGCCTTGGTGGGACTTTACAGTAGAGAAGGAACTGGAGGTGATTCATCCATCACTGCCCTATAAACCCTCAGTACGGGGGGCTGAGCATAGCTAGGGCACATGCGCAGACCGAATGGGCACTGCTACCAAAAGGCTCTGACCAAAGGTGCCTGGGGCGCATGCACAGTTGAAATGGAGCACCCATATGGACAAACATCTCAGACAATTCCAGTTACTGTACAAGGTAAGTAACCTCTCCTTCTCCTTTGGGTTCACCTGAACTCAACCCTTTATGAAGTATTTGTTGGGAGAGAACACTTTTCTGTGCCATTTAACCAAGACTTTTGAGTGGGGGTATGATGGATATGAGGACCTTTTACCCTTCATCACCTTTCCTAGTGGATGAAGTCTTCTGGTCATTTTGGGGTAGCCTATGAAAAATCACCAATACAACACTGAAACTTCAATTCTTATTAAAACAATTTATTCCGAAAAGAAAGAGAATAATAATAGTAATAATAATAAACCTTTTGAATACCTTCTGAATACTTAACAAAATTTAGCAGGTAGGTCTGCCTTGGCTTAGTTATAGAATAATAAACGGTAATATGCAGCATTTCTAGAAAATAGTTTCCACTCTCTGGGTATGTCTAGACTAGGATAAGAGATGTTTTTTTAACAAACATGTTAACGGACATGTCTGAACAAAACATGTTTTAAAACCCTAGTGTTGAAGGATCAAGTTATATTTTAACATGCTCACCCAGGGTTCACCTCAGCCAGGTAGCACATGTTGAAATATGACTTGCCCCTTCTACATTAGGATTTTAAAACATGTTTAGCGAATTTGTGTCTGCTAACATTTGTTAAAAATCATCTCTTTCCCTAGTTTAGACGTACCTTCTGACCCTTTGTTTTGTCAGGCCAGCCATCAGCAGTTCATTTCCCTTCCTTGTCTCCCAGATGTCTTCAAGCAGTACCTCTAGACTTCTTTTTCAAGCACCAGGCCCATGTGCAGACTCTTGATGCGCATAGGAGATTTGAGTTAATTATCATATCCAGTACTTTTCACAAAAGGTAGTTATCCCCAAGTCCTGATTCATTATTTTCTCAGGGCTTGTCTACATCACAAAGTTGCAGTGCTGGTGAGGGGGTTACAGCGCTGCAACTTAGGAGGTGTACACATCTGCAGGGCATCACCAGCGCTGCAACTCCCTGTTTGCAGCGCTGGCCGTACTCCCGTTTTGTCTCGGGTGTAGAGGATCCAGCGCTGGTGATCCAGCGCTGGTAATCAAGTGTAGACACTTACCAGCGCTTTTCTTGACCTCCGTGGAATAAGCAGGTATCCCAGCATACCTGAGGAAGCCTCTCTGGTAATCAAGCAGGTATCCTTCCCTGCGGTTTGCTCCGGTGTTCTCCGAATCCCCCCCCAAGCGGGTCTCCTTCCCCGCGGTTTGCAGGGGGGTTCGGGGAACGCGAGAGCAAACCGCGGGGAAGCAGGTCTCCTTCCCCGGTTTGCTCTCGCGTTCCCCGAACCCCCGTGCAAGCAGGTCTCCTTCCCCGGTTTGCTCTCGCGTTCCCCGAACCCCCGAGCAAGCAGGTCTCCTTCCCCGCGGTTTGCAGGGGGGTTCGGGGAACGCGAGACCAAACCGCGGGGAAGGAGACCTGCTTGCTCGGGGGTTCGGGGAACGCGAGAGCAAACCGGGGAAGGAGACCTGCTTCCCCGCGGTTTGCTCTCGCGTTCCCCAAACCCCCGAGCAAGCAGGTCTCCTTCCCCGGTTTGCTCTCGCGTTCCCCGAACCCCCGAGCAAGCAGGTCTCCTTCCCCGCGGTTTGCAGGGGGGTTCGGGGAACGCGAGAGCAAACCGCGGGGAAGGAGACCTGCTTGCTCGGGGGTTCGGGGAACGCGAGAGCAAACCGCGGGGAAGCAGGTCTCCTTCCCCGGTTTGCTCTCGCGTTCCCCGAACCCCCCTTGAAGCCGCCCAACAGCGCTGCAGTGTGGCCACATCTAACACCACTTGCAGCGCTGGTTGCTGTAAGTGTGGCCACTCTGCAGCGCTGGCCCTATACAGCTGTACTAATACAGCTGTAACAACCAGCGCTGCAAAATTGTAGATGTAGACATACCCTCAGAGAGCTCCCACTCTGTGTCCTGCCTTACCCTCCCCTGCCCCCTAAATAGTCCCTGGAAGGTAGATAGAGGATAGATCTATACATTTGCAGTCTCCCATTCTTAAGGTGATTGTCCATTGTGGGGGAAAAAGTCTTTAGAAATGCTAATTAGTCTTCTTTCTAATACTACTTTCCTGACCACACAGCCAGCTTTTGGTCTGCTAAGTGGCATCTGTGCAAAATGTTTCTGTATTTATAAATGCAGTTTATAGGATTCCATAATTCTGCTCCATATTAAATATAATTTTTTGACTAACGGAGACTCACTGTTAAATTTACTGTTTCAGCAATAGTACTGTTTAGCAACAGTGAGGCACATTGCTCTGGAAGGTTAGTGAAGGGCACCAGCATTCTTTTAGGTCCTCCTTAAAGAGGAGTCATGGCAAACTGACAATAAAAGATGCAGTTATTTCTTCTTCTCATTTTGCTAGTTTTATGGACAGGACATGTCTATCTGATTAATTTCTTGGTAAATGCCTGTGGGTGTATTGTGCAATGCTCAGGTAGTGCTGCTGGGTCATGCTGGTAATGCGTCTGGTTTACACCTGTCACAGGCACTGACTTGTTTTTCCCAGTGGGTGCTCTGTCCTGAGCCCTGCCCTCACTCTGCCTCTCCCCGGCACCCTCCCCGTGTGCTGCTTGCTCCTTTCTCATCTCCGCCCCCTTTCTCTCTCAGCACCTCCAGCCAGCCACTTGCTGATGGGTGGCTAGCCCTCAGGGCTTGCCGAACAGCTGACCTGCAGCCAGCCCTGGGACTGGAACCAGTGTAGCTAGTGAGTCAAGTGCACTCCCTATTTTTTTTTCGATGAGTGCTTGAGCGCTGAAGCACCCATGGAGTCAGCACCTATGATTAAGGCTGCGAGTTTGTTACAGAAGTCACGCATTCTTTGACCTTTGTGACTTCTGCAGCGGCCTGTGTGCCTGGCTTAGGAGCAGTTCAGGCAGCCCCCACACCAGGCCCACCAGCTGCTTCTGGGGGAGTCTCAGGCCCTAGCCCCCACCCCACAGCAGCAGAATTTGGATGTGGGAGGGGGCAGGAGATTGGGGCACAGGACGGAGTGAGGCGGGCTCTGGGCGGCGCTTACCTTGCGGGGTTCCCTGGAAGCGGCAACATCCCCCTTGCTCAGCAGCTAGGCAGAGGTGTGGCCAGGCAGTTCTGTGCACTGCCTCTGCCCAGGGCACCACCCTCGCAGTTCCCATGGCCGATGGGGAAAGGTACTCGGTGTCATAGCTAAATACAGGATGGAGCGGGTAAGGCATTAACACATGTTTCAAGAGACCATTCAAGGTGAAGTGGACAGTTAACACCTCTACAGTCACAGGTCAAAGGAGGGTTAGTGGGCTACTGATAGTTGTAATGAGCCATAAATCCAGGGTTTTTATTAAGTTCATGGTTTTTGACATCTAATAGAGTTATGAATTTGAGTTCCCAGGCTTGTCTTTTGAAGATGTTGTGCAGGTTTCTTTGAGGATGAGGGCTGAGATGTCAGATACGGAGTGATTGTTAACTGAAAAGAGCTCATTTACAGGTGATGTGATGTTTTTTGTTTTTTTTTTATCTTTTTTTGTGTGACTTCATTCAAGAGTGTAGTGATTATTTCATTTTACTTAGTTGTTATTGGAATGTTTAATACACTGGATGAGGTATACCACATATTGTGGTAGGGATGCATAGGACTCCTGCATCTTGAAAGGTGGTGTTGTGGGGGTTTTGATTGTCTCTGTAGTGAAGATATGTTTGCAGATTTTACATCTTTTGTTCTGGCAGGGTCTGGTGCTGCTTTGAATTGGTGCGTCCTGGTCTGAGGAGGGCTTCCTTCTGATGATCTGGTGAGGTTGGGGTTGTTTGAAGGCCAGAAAAAGGGCTTCGCGAAAAATTTCTTTCAGGATGTGGTCCCCATAAAGTGTGAATTGTCATTGTTTAATAATACCCTGTTTGGGTTCCAGAGTGGGGTGGCAGGTGACAACTAGAGGTGTGCAGTTGGAGGGTCTTGTTTTTCCCCGTGTTCTTATCGCGTATGGGGGTGGCCTGTTCTCTGAAGGATTGCCTTTGTTTGGTGAAGGTGGTTTTATGTGTGTTAAGGTGAGTACCCCAAACTTTCTTCTCAGACCATATGCTGTGGTATCTTTGTGGGAGTGTTCAGGGGGGAGTTTGGTGGATGGGTGGTGGTTGTTAAAGTTGTGGTGGAAATCTGTGAGGGAGTTTGTCCAGAGGATGAAAATATTATCGATGTATCTCAAGTATATTATTGGCTTGTGGTACATTTGTGCAGAAATTCTTTTTCAAGAGGACCCAGAAAGAGGTTGATATATTGGGAACCATGGTTAGTTAACAGAACTATGCTCTGTTTAAATATATTAGGGATTATAATTCTGTATACTCTGTGTGTATATATCTTGTAACTGATTAATTCATATAAATTGAAAGTCCATTTTTTTGTGGAAAGATTTCCTAGAGGAGATTGCAAATCTTTTGGACAGTGCAGAAAAGTGGAGAAGTTTTTATTTTCCCGGGAAGGTTTGCAGAGTTATGTGCTTTAGTCACTCAAACGTCCTCATTCCTGTATCCTCTGTTATGAGGATTGATCCACCTGGGAAGTTAACTGATATCTGGAAACACTTCATTAGCCGGGAAAGCAGTTTTCAATTGGATCACTATTTCTAGAAATAAAAGTGGAATCATGGGAGAAATGCATTTATGGGTTGTGTGCAGTCTGTTAAGCCAAAACACTTGCCAATTTGTGATACATTTAGCTTATAGCCTCTGTCATATTCCCGCTAGTGACCTTGGGGTGACCCCATCCTGATGAGTTAGTTGGCTCTGTGTGTGTTGCTTTTAAAACCTTTTTGTGTGAGAGAGGAAAACTGAATTTTCCATCTTGAACTTAAATCTGTTGTAATTAATTTTCACCATATGAATTTTATTAAAGTTGACAGTGCAGTCTGCTGGAATGGAATCTGACCTACAAACTGTATGATGTTTGGCGCTGGAGGATTGGCTGTTGGGAAATGTTACTGCTTAGTTCCTCTTTCTGCTACTTTCCAGTTTATAATTGCTGCATACCTATTCCTATGGATTAGTTCCTCCTTTCTATCCAAACTCTTTAGAATCCAATAAAATAGAGAACTGATTTTGGTACACTGCAGCAACTGATGCTGCAGAATATCTATGTTGCAATAGGGGAGAGTGTTTATTGAGAGAGGCAAATTTAGATGACTGTTATAAATAGAGTTAATTTGAAATTTACATAGTTTAGTAATATGAGAGATGGTGGTAGTGAAGTGCTTGGTGCTTTGTAATGGGGCTGCTGCCACTCTTGGAGTTTGGGGTCTCTTCCTCTTCAAGGTAGTTCCCAAAATTACTCCTGGGGGAATTTTGCATTACTGCACGTATGCATAATTAATGAGCTGCACATAGTTTTAATTTTTCGTGCAGAAAAAAACTTCTGCTGAAATGTTGCTGCAGTTCTGCCTTTTGCCCACCAGAGGGCACTGTGTTGCAAGAACAGCCACAGCTCCCAGCAGGAAACAACGTCTGCAATTCTGCCTTTTGCCCAACAGAGGGCACTATGGTGATAGAACACAGCAGCAGCTCCTGGTCTGCAAGGGAAGAGAAAGAGGCTGCCGCCTTCACAGCACCTGTCAGGCCAGGGTGGGAGACTGACAGCATCAGGAGTTGGGGGGGGGGCATACAGGGGCTCCTAATGGCTAGTGAGGGAGACAGACAAGGGCAGGGGTAGAATAGGAGTGGAGGCGTAGGGTGGAAGGAGGTGCAGGGCCACATGGTGATGAGAGAGAGGGTGCAGAGCTACATAGGAATGGGAGTGGCTGGGAGGGGCACAGACACACGTGGGGAGGGGGTACAGAGCTGCATGGGGACAGGGGGCAGGGTCCATGAGGATGGGGGTATCTGAGTAGGGGTAGAGTAGGGGCATGCAATTTTTTTTGCCTGCGGGCAGCACTGGTTTTTGGAAATTGTATGGAGGGCCAGGTAGGGGAAGGGTGTGTGACCTGCCCCCCCCTCCCTCCGCTTCTCGCCCCTGATGGCCCACCCCTGGGACTCCCGTCCCATCCAACCCCCTCCATTCCCTGATGGCCCCCTGGGACCCCTGCCCAATTCAACCCCCCCATCCCCGTCTGCCCCCAGAACCCCTGTCCCTAACTGCTCCCTGCCATCCCATCCAACCCTCCCCTCCTTCCTGACTGCCCCCCCAGACCCCTGCCCCCATTCAACCCCCTGTTTCCCACCCTCTGATTGCCCAGACCTCTATCCACACCCCTGCCCCTGACCACAACCCCAAACTTCCCTGCCCTCTATCCAACCCACCCCGCTCCCTGCCCCTTTACCGCGCTGCCTGGAGCACTGGTGGCTGGCGGTGCTACAGCCACGCATCATGCAGCGCAGAGCACCAAGTCAGGCTGGGCTCTGCAGTGGTGGTGCCCCAGGAGCTCTCAGTCCCGCCGCCCAGCACGAGCTGAGGCTGAAGGGGAGGGGGAGCAGCAGGGGAGAGGCTGGGAGCTAGCCTCCTGGGCCAGGAGATCAGCGACCGGGCAGGAGGGTCCCATGGGCCAGATGTGGCCCGCGGGCCATAGTTTGCCCACCTCTGGGGTAGAGGGACACATGTGGACAGGGGGTGCAAGGACACATGGGAGTGCAGGGGCACATGAGGACAGAGGCAGATGTGCCTGACTGAATGGGAGACGCTAGGGATCAGCCTGGGTCTGTATGAGGGAATCTTCCTAACAATCCCTCCCCACAAACCCAAAACACCTGTTCCATACTTTTCCCACTCGTACCCAACAATCCTTCAAGTTCACACCCAGGCTCCTTCCCAGCAATTTACTTCCCTCTCCCTCAGCTCCTCTGTTACATCTGACCCCTCCAAGCCTTTGCACTGCTTCTGAGGGATGTGGGAAATTCAGTTCCGTATTGTAATTTAAATGAATTATTATTCAGAGGTCTGTATTAATATGCCTACTAAGGAATCTTTTTCAAAAAACATTTCTTGAATCTTCTTTGTTGTCTGTATTTTTACAGGCATACTTGCTGACAGGTATTTTGAAATAAATGACCAAAAATAATTAAAACTGGTGTGATTATATTGTGTTATTTTGACAAATAAAATATGCCCAATTTTAAAATATTGTGCACAGAATTGTTAGTTTTTTGTTGCAGAATTTTAATTTTTTTGGGCATAGAATTCCCCCAGGAGTTCAAAATAGAAGGAAATAGATTCCAGTCCCAGCTTCCATGGCATTGCTGAGAGGGAAACAAGACGGGCACAGGGCAGCCTCTTTTGCTGAAGTGTCCAGAAAAAAACATATTACTGCATTTATAGCCCTTGGGAGCTAGAACAGTTCTCAATCAGGCAGGTGGTTTCCCAGTTTTAACTTGCTCTCCAGTGTGGGCTTGGTTCAGAAACAAGGGAGCAGTTGTTTTCCCTTTGTGTGAACCTGCCTAACCATTCCTGCTGGAAGCCTCTGATTGATTTTAGGTCTCACTGTTACAGCTGCAGGCTGCATCTCCCAGCAGCCTAGCAAGACACAGCTGTCAACTCCTCTTCCAAGCCTGGCAGATCCAGCAGTCTTTGTAGACTAAGCTTCTTCCCTTGGCCCAGTGAAGGGGTTTAACTTCCTGATTCAGTCAGAGACAGGGCATATGCACTCTGCCACATGCTTTTTTGGGTAGGTGCCCAAACCCTAAGTCTGTCTGATGCAGATTCTGCACTGATGCTTCTGAACTGTGTCTTTGATATTAAAAATGAATGCCCCAAAGAAGATGGCAGCCTGATGGCATGCAACAGTGTGTACTTGCCCTAACATGCTAGAGATGAGAGATCATGCACAGCTGCGGGGCCTAGCATGTCCTCTGCAATTCCTGGATTACTGTTTCCCTTGGTCTTCAGGAGGGAGTGGTATACGAAAAAGATACATGTATGGTGGGGGATATTAAAAGGCAGAATCTGGTAAAGAAGAATGCAGGTTCCAAGAAATGGCAATTGTAACATCATGAGGGACTGCTCAGAGAGGAGTTAAGAAAGGTCTTTATGTGGGCAGCAGGGGAAGATAAACTCTAGAGAGAAAATAGGCTCATTAATAAATGAGTTGGATTGTTGGTGGGGTCTTCAGGTCTCGCAATGTTAAGGCAAAGGAGGAGTTAAAAGCGTGCTGTGAATAAAGGGGAAAGGGTGTCTCCTATGTAGAGAATTTCTGTGAATCCGTACACTGGGAAATGTTGACAGACAGAATACAGTAAAGGTAATTTAGGAAAGATTTTCAAACTGTTACTTGGAGTGGATGGGGAAGTTATATTTGGTATGAGTGAGAGAGACTAAAATACACTGGATGAAGCATTAAATAACCTGGTTTTTTTTCCTGCAAAAGCCTTTAGTTTGGAACTTGGCCCTCTTCCCCATGGGGACTCTGAAGCTCTGTTTTGGTGGTCTGTACTGTAGGGGCTGAGCTTTGGCAAACAGAGAGGTGCATGATGTCATTGAATGCATAACATATGCACGGAGGGCTAGTAAATGCTGTTCACACTGCAGTGTACATCCAGATGTATGTGCTGGAACACGCTTTCAGAAATGGGAAAATAATCTTTATGAAGATACAAAGAAGTGAAGTAAGAATATCCTGTACAGAGCCTGGTCAGATCCACAGTACCTGCCAAGTATGAATATTCTCTGCAAGGTTTCTCACTCCCTAAACCTTCAGGTTTCCGTTCTTTAGTTGGCGCCTGGGAGTAGTCCATTCAGAAGACCTTATTCAGCATGTTTTTTTCTGTGGCTGAGAGATGAGATCTGAGTGGGGAAAAATGTTTTTGTCCATAAAAACATAACTTGAACTTTTTATTGAATGATTTACAGCAGGTGGGGGGTGTATGAATCCATTCTGTCTGTTTGATACATTTTCTTTTTTCCTCTCCTAATATTAATGAGTCACAAAATTATCACAGCAGAGGCTTCTGGTGCCAGCCATTGTTCCAGTTACTGACGTACAGAGGTAGGCAGTCTGGTCCCATTGCAAAACTGCCTGATTGCAGAGGTTGTATGAATGTCTTATTCCATAGTACTCCATGTAGAATAAGAGCAAATGTGGGTTTACTAATCTCTTTACATGTAGGTGAAAAGAAAAATCCTGTCCGGAATTTTCGGAGTCTGTAGATCTGTAGGAGTGTTTGGCAGTGTGCACGTCCATCTGGTATCTCTCATACAAGGGGTTAAATCCAGCTTCACATTCCCCCTCCCCTTGCACAGGCTCTCAGGGGCTTCCCTACACAGCTGCTAAGGGTTGTGTGAACTCCAGGCTGGGGGAGCTTTTAGTTATATATGTTTTTGCTTACTGTAATTTGTTTTTGATGTTCACTGATGAATTGCTGCTGCTGAAAAATTCGTACTGATTAATGCCGTTTATTCCTGATGAATCACCCCCCTCCTCTCCAGTTTAGTTACACAGCTAAAACCCCATGCTGGTGTCTTTTGAAGTATGATTAGGCCATACTCTCATAATGGCAACTTAAAAGAAAACTGCCCCTTTAGAGCTTTCCAACAGGCATCTTTCTGCTTCTTCTTTGCCACGCCTGTGCACGGAAGGAGTCCCGTCGTCGTCGTTCCCCCCCCCCCCCCCCGCAGCGCTGCCCCAAGGATCTGTAAAGCAACCTCACTGGTTTCCTTCAAACCTCCCTACCTCCTGCCCCCCCATCTCTCCTCAAATGTAATACCTGCAGGAAAAAAACTAACACAGGTGAGGCACATGGGGAGCTGTGACTACTGCCTATCATGCTGTTGTTAATTGTTATTGTTACCTTGTGTTTCTCCCTCTGTTAATTGTATCCACCTGTTGTCTTTTGTCTTATACTTAATCTCTTTGGTGTAAGAGCCATCTTTTTGCTCTGTGTTTGAACACTGGGTAGCACAGTGGGCCTCCATGCACTTCTGCAGTACAAATAAATAATAATCAGAGTCTGATGGTGTTTCTGGGAATCAAGAGAGAGCACAACTGGAGCATAAAATGGGATGATGGTTGGTGAAATCAGAGAACAAAAGAGGTAAGTAGCTTAGTATGATTTTAAAAAAGAAACAGCAGCTACTTAGCACAATTGCAGATGGTAACCTAACTAGGATAAAAATTACAAATGCTCTCGGTCCTTCTATTTTAAGGCATAAAGCAATCACCAGTGGGCTCAGAAAGGATTTTTTTTTCCATCTGCAGGATTACATGATTTACCATGTGTATTTGTTTTTTCTCCTTCCTTTGAAGCATTATACGCTAAGCTGCTGGAGACAGGGTAGTAAAGTAGGCTACAGACCATTGTTTGATCTGGTAACACGAAAGGTAGGTTACCAGCCTGCACGGACCATCAGCTTAATCTATTGTGGCAGAGAGGCTAAACTGGTCTTGTAGGGTGTGGCAGGAGGAACAATACTGGACTAAGTGAACAACTTGTCTGATTTGATATGGTGATTCCAGTGTTCCTCTGACTGTGCTCCATGGCTTTATTTATCAAGCAAGACTCTGTTACAGAAACCAATAATTTGAGAAGAATCTTGGGCATTAGTAACACTGCTTTTGGAATAGGACTCTGTTATACTTTCATCTGTCTCCCCTGCAGATCTTAGGGCTAAATCACTACACAAATGAGCAGATCAGTTAGATGGTATTTATTCGAAAGTTAACACCAAGTTGCTTTTAGGTAGCCCTATGAGCTTGTTGGGAGCACTTCCACCTATAGCAACCTACTTACATAACTCTGCCATGGGGTCCATCTTCCATAATAAACCCTTGGTAGGGAAGTGGTTGAATCAAGGGTGTATTTATTTTTATATAGAATTGCTCTTATTCACAGATATGAAGTGTTTTATGAATGCCTATTGGTGACTTTCATAGAATATCAGGGTTAGAAGAGACCTCAGGAGGTCACCTAGTCCAACCCCCTGCTCAAAGCAGGACCAATCCCCAACTAAATCATCCCAGCCAGGGCTTCATCAAGCCTGACCTTAAAAACCTCTAAGGAAGGAGATTCCACTACCTCCCTAAATAACCCATTCCAGTGCTTCACCTCCCTCCTAGTGAAACAGTGTTTCCTAATATCCAGCCTAAACTCCCCCACTGCAACTTGAGACCATTACTCCTTGTTCTGTCATCTGGTACCACTGAGAACAGTCTGGATCCATCCTCTTTGGAACCCCCTTTCAGGTAGTTGAAAGCAGCTGTCAAATCCCCCCTCATTCTTCTCTTCTGCTGACTAAACAATCCCAGTTCCCTCAGCCTCATAAGTAATGTACTCTAGCCCCCTAATAATTTTTGTTGCCCTCAGCTGGACTCTTCCCAATTTTTCCACATCCTTCTTGTAGTTTGGCGCCCAAAACTGGACACAGTACTCCAGATGGGGCCTCACCAATGCCGAATAGAGGAGAATGATCACGTCCCTTGATCTGCTGGCAGTGCCCCTACTTATACAGCCCAAAAAGCCGTTAGCCTTCTTGGCAACAAGGGCACACTGTTGACTCATATCTAGCTTCTCGTCCACTGTAACCCCTAGGTCCTTTTCTGCAGAACTGCTGCGTAGCCTCTCAGTCCCTATTCTGTAGCAGTGCATGGAATTCTTCCGTCCTGAGTGCAGGACTCTGCACTTGTCCATGTTGAACCCCATCAGATTTGCTTTGGCCCAATCCTCTGATTTGTCTAGGTTCCTAACCTCCAGGGTATCTACCACTCCTCCCAGTTGAGTGTCATCTGCAAATTTGCAGAGGGTGCAATCCATGCCATCCTCCAGATCATTAATGAAGGTATTGAACAAAACTGGTTCCAGAACTGACCCTTGAGACACTCCACTTGATACCAGCTGCCAGCTAGACATGGAGCTATTGATCACTACCTATTGAGCCTGACGATCTAGCCAGCTTTCTAACCACCTTATAGTCTATTCATCCAGCCCTTACTACTTTAACTTGCTGGCAAGAATACTGTGGGAGACCGTATCAAAAGCTTTGCTAAAGTCAAGGAATAATGTCCACTGCTTTCCCCTCATCCACAGAGCCAGTTATCTCATCATAGAAGGCAATTAGGTTCAAGACTTGCCCTTGGTGAATCCATGCTGAGTGTTCCTGATCACTTTCCTCTCCTCTAAGTTCATCAGAATTGATTCCTTGAGGACCCACTCCATGATTTTCCAGGGTCTGAGTTGAGGCTGACTGACCTGTAGTTCCCCAGATGATTCTTCTTCCCTCTTTTAAAGATGGGCACTACATTAGCCTTTTTCCAGTCATCCGGGACCTACCCCGATCACCATGAGTTTTCATAGATAATGGCCAATGGCTCTGCAATCACATTTGCTAACTCCTTTAGCACCCTCGGATGCAGCGCATCCAGCCCCATGGATTTGTGCTCGTCCAGCTTTTCTAAATAGTCTTGAAACACTTCTTTGTCCACAAAGGGCTGGTCACCTCCTCACAGGAACCTTGGGGTGAGGATTTACAGGACATTTCAATCCCCTTTCTGAGTTCCCTGGATAGCTCTGGATGTTGCTGGACTGTCCAGTGCGGTTTGTGAAGGATATCATACATCGTAGCCTATTGTGAATTTGGATCATTTAAAAAAATGTATAATTTGGAAATTGAAAGGATTTTTTTAAACTTGGGATGGTCTGTTATGTAAGTGGGCACTCACCTGTTGTGATCTTCTTTGTCAGTGGAAGTGGAACTTGTTTGTTAACGCAGTATTAGAGTCCCAGGTAGGTTTGCTCCAGGCTCTGAAACTGTGGAGATTAATTTGACTATTTGAAAAATAATTACTCCTTTCAAACAAAGGTATTATTGTCTTGAAGCAGTGAGCACATGGTGTGAGCCATTGGCTGTAAGACTTCATTTCAAAAAGATGGAGCCAGTTGGGCTTTGGCTGAAAATGAAAAATAAAAACTCTGTTAGTGAAACCCCACATGTTTAGAATTCACTAGGGTAGAGGACTTGGAGAGGAGAGCCTGCAGTCTTTTGGGGAGAGGATAAGAGAGCCTTGATTTGTAATAGCAGAGCTAAAAATCTCTGGAATTTTTTTTAAAGACAAATCTTCTTTAAATCCAGCAGTCCAAGGAGACGATGTTGCAATAAACAATTCTTAGCAGTTGCAAATATTGCAACTTCCTATAACTTGTTATCTAACTTAGGAAGCACTGGAGGAAGGAGGTTGTTATTGCATTAAAATATCAATGTAGAGGTTCGTGATCATTGTTGCCTATTGTGTCCTGAGACAACAAAAGAGTATTAAAAATAAATCCCATTCCTGTTTTCATTCCATTCCCTTAATGGTTTGTTCTGTAGATTTCTCCATCCAGTTTTTTTATCCAACAGCAGGTGTTCCTGTACATAGGGCTGATTCCCTTAGGGTTAGCAGACAACATGTAGACCAGCCTGCTGAATAAGGACAAGCAGAGGCTTCTGCTCCGTTGCATACCCACAGCTTTAAAAGACTGAGACTGGACAAGTTTTCAAGGACCTTTGGTAAATTACATCAACAACAAATACATTTAAAAAAAACCCAAAACACATTCCATTCCATTCCACTTGGAAAATGTAGATTAGGATCCATTCATCACTGCAAAATATATATATATAGGCCAGCAGCATTTGAGTTAATATTACATTAGAATTGCAGAGACTTGGGAAACCTTTTTAGTACATTTTCAAAACTGACAGCCTTAAAACTTAAAGGTAACAGTACATGCTGTCTGTTCAAAGCCAAAACTTAATGGGGTTAGATTTATATTATACAATGAGTAGGTAAAAGGATCGAGGGGGGGAATTTTGTTCTCTCACATTTCTGACAACAGTTGTATGCACTTAAATGCAAGTAAATATGAAAATAGCTTTTTTCCTGTCTCTTTTGAATAGAAGCAGCTGAATTATCAACCCTTTCTGATTCACCACCCATAAACTTGTTACACACCTCCCTAAGTTTCACGTTTGTTCAGCATCAGATACCTGAACAGGATGTGAAATATGCCAGATATGATGTCCCCCAATATTTTTATATTGAAATCCCTTGTGCTGCTCAAACGTAGCTGCTTACCACTGGCCTAGTTTTCCTTAAGTTCTTTCACAACTTTGTGTTTCAAGGCAACATTCTAATAAGCAGTTTTCAAGTGGGTTTTGAGATGTAATTACATACAGGTCTGTACATTTTAAAACAAATTCAATGAGACTAACTTTGATCAAAGACCTTGAGTATGGTTATAAGTGTCAAAGCATAAACCCAAGCCTAATAAAACAGTCAAACTATTTGTCCGGCATCCAATACCAGGCAGTGGCGCACAGGACTAATGCCTTGTTTTCCAGACCATTTTTCTCTGACCATTTTCATTTGATGGAATGGTCAATGAAGGCAGCATTTAGTATTGATTAGCAAATCTCTGACTCTGAGGCCTTGGCTACACTCACACTTTACAGCGCTGCAACTGGGGTGTGAAAAAACACCCCCCTGAGCGCTGCAAGATACAGCGCTGTAAAGCGTCAGTGTAATCAGGGCAGCAGCGCTGGGAGCGCGGCTCCCAGCGCTGCACGCTACACCCGTAAGGGATGTGGTTTACATGCAGCGCTGGGAGAGCTCTCTCCCAGCGCTGCCGCTCCAACTACACTCACACTTCAAAGCGCTGCCGCGGCAGCGCTCCGAAATTCCAAATGTAGCCATATCCTGAGCCAGGCTTGAGGAAGATGTGTGAAACCCTCTATCATTATTACTATTGAAAGTTCTGGGAATGTAGCTTTTAGATCAGTGGCTCTCAAATTTTTGTACTGGTGACCCCTTTTACACAGCAAGCCTCTGAGTGCGATTCCCCCCCCCCATTATAAATTAAAAACACTTTAAAATGTATTTAACACCATTATAAATGCTGGAGGCAAAGTGGGGTTTGAGGTGGAGGTTGACAGCTTGTGACCCCCCCCCATGTAATAACCTCGTGACCCCCTGAGGAGTCCTGATCCACAGTTTGAGAACCACTGTATTAGGTAGTGCAGGGCAGCCTCTCTGTTTCATACCTGTTATAGGTCTTGATGTAACGAGTTGAGTTCAAGTGAAATGTAGTATGCGTCTTTTGCCAGATTAAGTGAAAGGTGATTCTGAGACTACTGAATCATAGAATTGTAGGTCTGGAAGGGACTTTGAGAGGCCTTGTAGTTCAGTCCCCTGCACTCAAAGCAGGACTAAATATTATCTAGACCACGGGTAGTCAATAGGTGGTCTGTGGGTCAAATCTGGACTGCTATATGCTTTTTAATGGACCCCAAAATCTTTCTTTTTATTTACTTCTTATTAAGGCTACGTTTTATTCGTGGGTATTTTTAGTAATAATCATGGACAGGTCACAGGCAGTAAACAAAAATTCACGGCCCTTGATCTGTCCATGACTTTCACTATATACCCTTGGCTTGGGAGGCAGCTTCCTCTTCCTTGTAACAACCTTTTATGTAATTGAAAACTATTATCATGTCCCCTCCGTCTTCTCTTCTCTAAACTGAACAAACCCAGTTTTTTCAATCTTCCCTCACAGGTCCTGTTTTCTAGACCTTTAAATAATGTTTGTTGCTCTTCTCTGGACTTTCTCGAGTTTGCTCACATCTTTCCTGAAATGTAGCACCCAGAACTGGACACAGTACTCCAGGTGGGGCCTAATCGGCATGGAGTAGAGTAGAAGAATTACTTTTGTGTCTTGCTTACAACATTGCTTCTAATACATCCCAGAATTATGGTGTGTTTTTTTTTTCTGCAACAGTGTTCTACTGTTGACTCATATTGAGCTTGTGACCCACTATGACTCTGTAAACCTGCAGGACTCACCGCTGTGGCGCCTCCTGCTGGTTATCTCAGGGAATTAGCTCATGCAGCCTCCAGAGCGACCTTTGCAGGCAGGTGTCCTGCTGCCGCTGGCCCCCGTGTCCCTCCCAGGACCCGGTGCCCTTTGTCTTTGGGCGCTGCCCCCTTCAATACCCCTGCAGTCTCAGGCCTATCCACCCAGGGGAACCCCCAACCCTCTATCCCTGCCTTGCCTCAGTTGTGGGCTACTGCCAGTCACTAATTAGCCCCTGTTCCTGGGGCAGACTGCGGTATAAGCCACTCATCACTGGCAAGAAGGGTTTGGACCTGCTGCCTACCTGTGGGCTGCCCCCTGCAATCCCAGTACCCATTGGCCTTCTGCTAGGCCACAGCTTGGGGCTTTCCAGGCAGGAGCATCCCCAGCTTCTCTGCCTTTCCCCAGCCCTGCTCCACTCAGGCACTCTCCTCAGGTCCCTGCAGCCAGGCCCATCTCCCTCTATAGCTAGATAGAGACTGTCTGTGCTCCTGGCCCACTGCCCTCTTATAAGGGCCAGCTGGGCCCTTATTAAGCCAGCTACAGGTGTGGCTGCTTCCCAATCAGCTGAGCTTTCAGAGCTGCAGCCCTCTGTCAGGGCTGATTTCAAGCCCTTCAAGGCAAGAGCAGGTGAGCACCCCACTACAGACCCCCAGATCCCTTTCTGACTACTCCTTCCTAAGCAGTCATTTCCCATTTTGTACGTGTGCAACTAATCATTCCTTCCTAAGTGGAGTACTTTGCATTTGTCTTTATTGAATTTCATCTTGTTTACTTCAGACCATTTCTCCAGTTTGTCCAGATCATTTTGAATTATAATCCTATCCTCCAAAGCACTTGCAACCCCTCCCATCTTGGTATCATCCGCAAACTTTATAAGTGTACTGTCTATGCCTTTATCAAATCATTGATGAAAATCACTTAGAAAAGTTAGATGCCTGCAAGTCACCGGGGCCTGATGAAATGCATCCTAGAATACTCAAGGAGTTAATAGAGGAGGTATCTGAGCCTCTAGCTATTATCTTTGGAAAGTCATGGGAGACGGGAGAGATTCCAGAAGACTGGAAAAGGGCAAATATAGTGCCCATTTATAAAAAGGGAAATAAAAACAACCCAGGAAACTACAGACGAGTTAGTTTAACTTCTGTGCCAGGGAAGATAATGGAGCAAGTAATTAAAGAAATCATCTGCAAACACTTGGAAGGTGGTAAGGTGATAGGGAATAGCCAGCATGGATTTGTAAAGAACAGATCGTGTCAAATCAATCTGATAGCTTTCTTTGATAGGATAACGAGCCTTGTGGATAAGGGAGAAGCTGTGGATGTGGTATACCTAGACTTTAGTAAGGCATTTGATACGGTCTCGCATGATATCCTTATCGATAAACTAGGCAAATACAATTTAGATGGGGCTACTATAAGGTGGGTGCATAACTGGCTGGATAACCGTACTCAGAGAGTAGTTATTAATGGCTCCCAATCCTGCTGGAAAGGTATAACAAGTGGTGTTCTGCAGGGGTCTGTTTTGGGACCGGCTCTGTTCAATATCTTCATCAATGATTTAAATGTTGGCATAGAAAGTACGCTTATTAAGTTTGCGGACGATACCAAACTGGGAGGGATTGCAACTGCTTTGGAGGACAGAGTGAAATTTCAAAATGATCTGGACAAATTGGAGAAACGGTCTGAGGTAAACCGGATGAAGTTCAATAAAGACAAATGCAAAGTGCTCCACTTAGGAAGGAACAATCAGTTTCACACATACAGATTGGGAAGAGACTGTCTAGGAAGGAGTATGGCAGAAAGAGATCTAGGGGTCACAGTGGACCACAAGCTAAATATGAGTCAACAGTGTGATACTATTGCAAAAAAAGCAAACGTGATTCTGGGATGCATTAACAGGTGTGTTGTAAACAAGACACGAGAAGTCATTCTTCCGCTCTACTCTGCGCTGGTTAGGCCTCGACTGGAGTTCTGGGCACCGCATTTCAAGAAAGATGTGGAGAAATTGGAGAGGTTCCAGAGAAGAGCAACAAGAATGATTAAAGGTCTTGAGAACATGACCTATGAAGGAAGGCTGAAAGAATTAGGTTTATTTAGTTTGGAAAAGAGAAGACTGAGAGGGGACATGATAGCAGTTTTCAGGTATCTAAAAGGGTGTCATCAGGAGGAGGGAGAAAACTTGTTCACCTTAGCCTCTAATGCTAGAACAAGAAGCAATGGGCTTAAACTGCAGCAAGGGAGATTTAGGTTGGACATTAGGAAAAAGTTCCTAACTGTCAGGGTAGTGAAACACTGGAATAAATTGCCTAGGGAGGCTGTGGAATCTCCATCTCTGGAGATATTTAAGAGTAGGTTAGATAAATGTCTATCAGGGATGGTCTAGCCAGTATTTGGTCCTGCCATGAGGGCAGGAGACTGGACTCGATGACCTCTCGAGGTCCCTTCCAGTCCTAGAGTCTATGAATCTATATTAAACAAAACCACACCCAGGACCGATCCCTGCATGACTCCACCTCATATTCCCTTCCAGCTTGACTGTGAACCACTGATAACCACTCTTGGGGAATGGTTTTCCAACTAGTTATGCACCCAACTTATAGTAGCTCCATCTAGGTTGTATTTCCCTAGTTTGTTTATGAGACAGTCATGCGAGACAGTTTCAAAAGCCATACTAAAATCAAGATATACCACATCTACCACTCCCCCGCCCCATCCACAAGGCTTGTTACCCTGTCAGAGAAAACTATTAGATTGGTTTGACATGATTTGTTCTTGACAAATCCATGCTGACTGTTACTTATCACCTTATTATCTTCTAGGTGTCTGCAAACTGATTGCTTGCTTATTTGCTCCATTATTTTTCCGGGTACAGAATTTAAGCTGACTGGACTGTAATTCCCTGGGATGTCCTTATTTCCCTTTTTACAGATGAGTACTATATTTTCCCTTTTCCAGTCCTCTGGAATCTCTCCTGACTTCTATGACTTTTCAAAGAAAACCACTAATGGCTCTAATATCTCCTCAGTGAGCTTTTTGACTATTCTAGTATCAGAGGGGTAGCCGTGTTAGTCTGGATCTGTAAAAGCAGCAAAGAATCCTGTGGCACCTTATAGACTAACAGACGTTTTGGAGCATGAGCTTTCGTGGGTGAATACATCTGATGAAGTGGGTATTCACCTATGAAAGCTCATGCTCCAAAACGTCTGTTAGTCTATAAGGTGCCACAGGACTCTTTGCTGCTTTGACCATTCTAGGATGTATTTCATCAGCCCTGGTGACTTGAAGCCATCTAACTTATCTAAGTAATTTTTAACTTGTTCTTTCCATATTTTAGCCTCTGATCCAACTTTATTTTCACTGGAGTCTGGACCTTCACTACACCTTGATCAAGAAATTTGGACCAATCGCTACTAAACTTTTTGGTGAAAATTAAAACAAAAAAGTCATTTAGCATTCAGCCATTTTCATGTTTTCTATTATTGTTACAACTCCCTCCCCCCCCCCCCCCGAGTAACAGGCCTACCCTGTTCCAGGTTGTCATCTTGCTTTTAATGTATTTTTAGAATGTTTTCTTGTTGCCCTTCTTGTCTGTAGCTAGTTTAATCTTGTTTTGTGCCTTGGACTTTCTAATTTTGTCCCAACATATTTGTGTTGTTTGTTTATATTCATCCTTTGTAGTTTGACATAGTTTCCACTTTTTGAAGGACTCTTTTTTGAGTTTCAGGTCACTGAAGATCTCTTAAGCCACGATGGTCTCTTGCCATACTTCCTATCTTTCCTACACATTGGGTTAGTTTGCTCTTGTGCCCTTAATAATGTCTCTTTGAAAAACTACCAAATCTCTTGAACAGTTTTTCTGCTTTCACTTGCATCCCATAGGATCTTACCTACCAACTCCCTGGGTTTGCTAAAGTCTGCCTTCTTGAAATCCATTCTTTATGATGCTGTTTTCCCTTCTACCATTCATTAGAATCATAAACTCTATCATTTCATGATCACTTTCAGATTCTCAAGCAGTTCCTCCCCATTTGTCAAAATCAAATCTGGAATACCCTTTCCCCTAGTAGCTTTCTCCACCTTCTAAAATAAAAAATAGTTTCCAATACATTCCAATAACTTGTTGGGTAATCTCTGCCCTGCTGTGTTATTTTCCCAACAGATGCCTGGGTAGTTGAAGTCCTCCATCACCACCAAGTCCTGTACTTTCGATGATTTTTAGTTATTTAAAAAAAGTCCTATCGACCTCAAGTTTTCAGGTTACCTGATTCTGTTACTATTTAGTAACAATGTTTCAAACTGAATAACCCCTTTGCATTGATGGCCACATAGGAAGGAGTCAGATTTTCAGTTCAGGACATATTACAGTATTTGATTTATCTAGGTTTTTGTATTGACACCCATCTGAGATTACAGTTAAGTTAAAGGAAATTCCAAAAGAGGTGACCAGGTGCACCTGATAGTACCGGTTATGAGGTTTTGATACAGGGGTGAGTCCTGAGAGGGTGAAGTCTATGAGAGTTAAAGGGAGTCAGCACCTCACAGAATTGGCCTGTGAGCCATGTAGCCAAGTGGTCACGGCACATGGATTAGTTAATAGTATAGTCACTGACAAGAAAACTGCAAGCTGAACATGCAACTCTAGGCGAATCCTGCAGAGCGTTGGACTCCTAGGTGCAGACCCTCAGTTGGTGTATATCAGGGGTTGGCAACCTATGGCAGGCGAGCTGCCTGCCGCGGTCCTGGCCCTCAGCCCCCCTGCCCACCGCTCTCCTCTGTGGGGGCAGGAGACAGAAGCTTGGTTCTGCGGCAGCCAAGCATCCCCCCCACCCCCGCTTCTTCCCCCAGTGTGGTGCTTTCCTGCCCTGTCCCCTCTCCGTCCGTGCGCCAATCAGCTGCTGGCCCTAGCAAGGGGAAGGGGGAAGCATGGCAGCGTGCACACAGCTCCGTAGAGGTAACAGAGAGAGGTTCAGATGGGGCCTTGGGGAAAGGGATGGAACAGGACATATCCCTTCCAGCCCCCTGCCATGAGCTGCTCCGGGCAGGGGGCTGGGAGCACCCCTATAGAACGAGCACCCCAGCCCTCTGCCCTGACCCCCCCCACTCAACTTTCTGCCCTGCACCCCCATATCCCCCCGCCCTTTGCCCTGACCCCACACACACACTCAACATTCTGCCCTGCATGCCCCATACCCCCCAAGCCCTCTGCCCTGACCCTTGAACCCACACACACACACAGCCTTCTGCCCTGCACCCCCTACACCCTCCAGCCCTCTGCTCTGTACCTCCCCACCCCAACACACACCGAGCCCTCTGCTCTGCACCCCCCAAAGCCCTGTCCCTCTGCCATAACCCCCCACACACACCCAGCCTTCTGCCCTGCACCCCCTACACCTCCAGACTCTCTGCCCTGAACCCTCCCACCCCAACACACACCCTGCCTTCTGTCCTGCATCCCCACACACCCAGCCCTCTGCCCTGACCCTTGCCCTCCTCCACACCCAGCCTTCTGCCCTGAAGCCCCTCCACCAGCCCTCTGCCCTGACCCTGAACCCCCCCCAGTCTGAGGTCCCGGCCGCAGGCCCTGCTCAGCCCGCTGCTGGCCTAGGTGAACAGAACCCCAGGCTGGCAGCAAGCTGAGCAGGCTGGTGGCGTAAGATCAGCATTTTAATTTAATTTTAAATGATGCTTCTTAAACATTTTGAAAACCTTGTTTACTTTACATACAATAGTTTTAGTTATATATTATAGACTTATAGAAAGAGACCTTCTAAAAATGTTAAATGTATTACCGGCATGCGAAACCTTAAATTAGAGTGAATAAATGAAGACTCGGCACACTGCTTCTGAAAGGTTGCCGACCCCTGGTGTATATTATCGTAGCTCCATTGACTTCAACAGTTAACAGCACGTGAAGACCTGCCCCTTAGGGTATGTCTACGCTGCAAAGAAAAGATGGGTTCTTAACTTAGGGCAGGTCTACACTATAAACTTATATCTGCCCAGCTGCAGCACTTCTGGTGAAGATGCTCTAAGCCAACAGGAGAGAGCTCTCCTGTTGGCTTAATAACGCCACCTCTATGAGAAGCAGTAGCTATGTCGTCGGGAAAACCTCTCCCGCTAGCATAGTACTGTTTACGCAGTGAGGTTAAGGTCAGTATATCTGCTTTGCTCAGGGGTGTGGATTTTTTCCATCCTTGAGCAACACAGTTATACTGAAGTAAATGTGTAATGTAGACCTGGCATCAGGTTAGCAAACTCAGATTAAAATAGCGGTGAAGATATGGCAACTTGGCTTTTAACTCAGGGTTAGTAGCACACATTAAAACATATGGGGGCGTTTGGTGTTGAACTTACGCTGCTAACCTGAGACAAAGCTGAGCTGCCATATCTTTGCTGTTCTTTTTACCTGAGATAACTAATGCAGGTTAGCTAACCCAAGTTAAAGAACATACTTTTTTTTTTTACGGTAGTGTAGACATACCCTTAGTATTGTGTCCTATTTTAAAATAAAGTTATTTCAGATATGGCAGTGGTAACCCCAGTGTTCTCCCCACAGACAATGGAATAATGAGGGAATTGTTCTGTGCTAGAGGCAACATCTTTCTGGAGAAAATTTATTTAAATAATCTGTCAAAGGATCTCATTGGCTGAGCATCCCTAGGTGCTTTGTCATTGTACAGAGATTCAGTTTATTCTTTGCTCCCATTCCTTCTTGTAATGGTGTAGCAAAAAACAGGACTGCTGTATAGCTTCAACATGCTGTCGTTTGGGGAAAAGATGATACCGAATAAGCATGAATTGTGTCACATATCTTATTCATATATTCCCGTCTGAATATGCAAACAGACACAAACCACATTCCTCCCCCACTTTCTTATAAAAAGTTCAGCAGTAGAACTGCCTATCATTGTAAATCAGTAGGAGAAGACTCCTTTGAGAATTATAAGTGCTGTTCCTGACTGTTATATTATCCTTTGTTGAATACCTCAAGGGCTCAGGAACAGGATAGATGTTGTAATATGCTTGTGTTTCCACAGTGTAGAAGAAAAATTTTGAATAGAGAAAACAGATCTTTTGTAATACAACAGTTTTATTGTGCAGCCTTTTCAGAGTGAGAGAAAGTTCTGAATAAATCTTAGATTTCATTAAAGTTAGAACATGTACACCTGTGGCATGAAGCATTAGGTGAAGCTTAATATGCAGATTGAGCTGCAAATATGTGCAACTTCCTCTCCCATTTGTGTTGCAGGGGACCCCTTGTGAGCTTCCGAAGAGCCACTATTTAAAATAGTTTGGATTGTATTTTATTTTGTGTTTGTAGTTGGCTTCAGAGACACTTATTTTGTGCTAATTAATTAACATGTAATAGCAGAAAGGAGAGAACTGCATTTCTTTGCATGATTTATGATGTATAGAAACTCCATATCCATATGCCCGTGACCTGCAATTGGTGAAGAAGCAAACAAACCTGTGACCTTTGCATAACAGTAGAAAAAATTGTAATTCAATGATTACATGAACAGGACAATTTAAGAGAACTCTGCTTAAAAAAAAAACTTTTTCTCTGCCGATGCCCCATTTGTTACAGGCACCCTTCAACAAGTGTTAGTGTGAATATCCCATAGATTTCTCCAGATTATGACAACGAGAACCGAATCTGTGGAATCCATTTCTTGTATTTGTGTCATTTTTGTCATGTCTTCTCTGAGACTTCATTAAGATACACAACTGTAGTACAAGAAAGGGCCATAATTTGGCCAAACACTTAACTATACTTGACAGAAGTGCTGGATTTGTGTGGAGAGAAGATTTATTTTGAATCTTCAAGGTGTGGGGATAAAAGAATAGACTGAAAACTTTAGTCCTACAATACTGAAGTAGCCAAAGTCAATGAGTGCCATTTGTGTTAGCTACCTAGAGACCATTTTCTGCCCCCTAGCAGTAAAGTAGATCATAGAATGATAGCCCCAAGGAAATGGACTTGGTGATATAACATGTCTCTCTGACCTCTGATTTCTGTGGTTCTAATCTTAAAGGTATTGTCTAGAATATAGTCATATTCCTGACTATAACAAGATAGTGGTTAATTAATACAGCATCACAAGATGCCTGGACTTGTATATTGATGAGTCTCTGCTTGCCCCTGACTTTTGTATAATTTCCATTAGGACCCCTCCCTGCTTACTGTCTGATAGTTTTTCATTAGAAGGTCACACTGAAATGTAAACTTGGAAAGTAGATGGTTTATGATTCTGAATGTATTAATATTTGATATGATTTTTTCTAAGCACCTTGTAAATGGTTAAACTTGATGAATCCCTAATGAAGAATTACAGAGTTATTTGTTTGACTTCGCCACTCGGGGCTCTTGGCAAATGAGACTATTCATCTCACTGTGCATCCAGTTGCATTTCTTAGAGGAAATTAATTAACGCAGTTTGTCTTTCCCTAGTATCTCTGAATATTCTCCTTTTGTTATCCCTTCACTATCCCACTTAGCTTTTCTTTCCCAGTAGGTTCCTTTTTTCAGCTTCCTATGTTTCTGAAATGCTGATAGGTAAAAGCAATTTTCCTGTTTTGTAGTTTCACTTGTTTTTGTACAATTGCCTTTGTCTTCTTCCAGCCAGCTGAAGAATTCCACACGCTGCATTCTCCTGTCCTTTAGTGATGTATTCATTTTTTTTCTTTTTCTTTTGTTTTTTTTTCTCCTCAAGATAAGTTACTGTTGCATGCACTCAAACAGGATAAAAAAAGCCAGTGATATGGCTCGTTCTTTTAATTTATTATATCTGTGAATTTGTATCTAAATATCTTCCTGCCAGTTTAAATGTGTCAGGAATGTGCATCTTGTTTGAGTGTGTGCGTGTGCGTGTATGAGACACAGACTGATTCTGGGAGTGTGTGTTTATGTATGTATATATATATATTTTTTTTTTCAAATTCTATTTGGGAAAAGATAGCAACCTCCACACCCTTGAAATGACATAGGAGCTGGGCTGTTGTTCAGTTTCTTTGAATGTTTTTATTATTATTTCCACAATAAGGTTGCCTCTCTTTAATGGTGCAGCAGCTGTCTGGTTTCCTTCTTGCTTTTTTTTTTTTCATATTTGAATATGGCTTGCATGCATTTCAGTAGAAAGCCTTCTTTTAAATCACCATTTGTTCCAGGAGGCAGTTGCTGCAGCCCTACAGACCTAGAAAAGTATCAACTTGAGAAAAATAGGATCATTATTGATCACACGCTGTGCTATTTGTGTGTAGGGAAATTTAAAATCACTACTGGACACAGCAGGAAGAATTGACCTGAGTATATTTAAAGTTTATTGAATGGAGCAGGCATGGGGAAAAGAGGGATGGCAGTGGGATTAATCAGGATTTTAGGAATGTATAAACAACCTTTTATATCAGTTAAAAGATCAGTTAAGAAACAGTAGCAGAAATCATTAACCTGACTCCAGTGCTCTTGGATTTAGACTTTTTCAAAAGGTTCATCAAACCTAGAATATACTTTAGTGCAGTTATGTGACCCTTTTCCTGCTGAGGTTATCAGCTGGTGCTGATCAGAGGGCTTGTTGATGCCTTGGGCATGGAATATATTGAGAATAGGCCTGTGTTACCTACTAGGTAAATAGAGACCCCCCTTTTTTCTTCTAAGTGTGGTATGGATGTTTCATTCTACCTTGTTCAGTAGGTGAGCCCAGATCATTTGGTGGCATTGGATTTCATTGAGAAGTTGGTCTTCAGAAACTTAGGGTATGTCTAGATTGGAGTGGAATATGTAATTTCCAGCTCGGATAGAGATATCCATGCTAATTCTGATTGAGTTAGCTTGCTAAAGATAGCAGTATAGTCGTGGCTGCACATATGGCACAACAGGATTGTACTCAGGGTGGTTATCTCCTCTGAAACCCTACATACATAGACCAGCTAGTTCGTCCTGCCACCTATGTAGCTGTGACTATACTGCTATTTTTAAAATGCTAGCTCTGATTTAACTAGTGTGTTTATGCCTCCAGCTCCTGTGTCGACTTATACTTTTTGTGGTAAGAAGGCAGCACTGGTGGATTTTCTCTGAGTCTTTTATTCAGAGTGAATGCAAAAGTGACCCCTAATCATACGATGCATATAATGCAATATGTGTAAAGGCATACACTAATTGATATTTTAATTATTTAATGTTGCATTGCTTGATTTCAGAAATTCAGAAAGAACTTAATCTTGTTGGAATCAGATGGTTTTTCCTGCTAAGATATATGACTGCTGTATTTAAAATAAAAGGCAGGAAAAGCAGCTTCTGGTTCCAGTGTGACAGCGGCATAGTAAGAATATGCAGTAAATTTTGTTCAGTAAGACACATAGTAGTTGAATAGTCCTATACAGAAACTAAATATTAGAGCCCATCTAAAAATAAGCTTATTTGAGATGAACTTCAACTGTATAAGTAGTTAAAAAAATAAATTCTGAATTACAGGTCAGGCATTTCTTTGCCTCCTGCTTGTGATGCCTTTTTGCTGAAAGAGATCTAATTGTGACAATGGACTGTGAGGGTGAAACCTAGTGGAAGAGACAATAAGGCAGCTTGACAATAGAAACCAAACTTTTAAGACACAGATACAAAATGGGAAAGTATTTAATAATAAGCACTTTACATCTAATAAATTAACATTTTATTTCAAGCATAAACATAAAAGTTCTTATGGCCCACAGCATGGGGAATCTGAGCTGGGAATCAAAGCCATATCTCCAGCCCGGTAGTACACAGTATTAACCCTTAGGCCCATGAATTGACACGTTTCCTCACCAACCATCTCATACTTGCTAAACCATGATGCAAGAGATCAGGAGTCAAGCCTGTGGTGCTTACATGGCAATGCAAAACAATAGCCCCAGTCTTCTGAAGAGATAGAGACCCCAGAGACTGAAACAGGGAGGGTCTCGCTGGGTTGCAGTCAGTCTCTCTCTCTCTCTCTCTCAAAAAAAAATCTTGGGAGGGATGATCACTGGTGAGGGGTTAGGGTGGGGAAATAGCTATGTCTCTGACAGTGGTCAGTATTAGATGTTTCAGAGGAAGGTGCAAGAAACTCCATAACAGACAATAGTTGTGGTTCGGAATAAATCTCCAAGCGTAATTTGTTTTGCATTCTGAATACTTGGGTTTGTCATTGCTACCATTTGCCTGTTGGGGATGAATTCTGCACTGGGCTCTCTTATGTTACTTCTCTGAGCTTATCCTTCATTAATTTCTCAGTACAACTCTCCCATTTCACCTGAGAATCTCCTCTGCTGGCTAATGTTATAGCTGCTTTTTTTTTTTGAGTGAGCAAGGACACGATAGCATTTTATATGTACTTAAACAAATCTTACTAACTGTAACACTTTTTAGTAAATTAATGAAATGCCACCATTGGGTAATGAAGGAGAAAGCACTTCTGTGAAACCCTCGAAGACCTGAGCATTGGTTCTGGGCAATGATCCTATATCCTAGTAAGTGAGAGGCTTTAGCATTGACTGGTAGGGTGTACCCAGAACGCTTTGGGGGTAATGGAAAATGCAGTGCATGTTCTTGGGAGGTGTGCTGAGTGCTTTGGGGTGATAGAGAATGTGGTGCTGCCTCTGGGCAGAAGTCCCAGGAATTTAAAGGATTTCATAGAATCATAGAAGATTAGGGTTGGAAGAGACGTCAGGAAGTCAGCTAGTCCAACCCCCTGCTCAGAGCAGGACCAACACCAACTAAATCATCCCAGCCAGGGCTTTGTCAGGCTGGGCCTTAAAAACCTCTGAGGATGGAGATTCCATCACCTCCTTAGGTAACCCATTCTAGTGCTTTACCTCCCTCCTAGTGAAATAGCTTTTCCCAGTATCCAACCTAGATCTCCCGCACTGCAACTTGAGACCATAGCTTCTTGTTCTGTCATCTGCCACCACTGAGAACAGCCTCGCTCCATCCTCTTTGGAACCCCCCTTCAGGTAGTTGAAAGCTGCTATCAAATCCCCCCTCTCTCTTCTCTTCTGCAGACTAAACGAGCCCAGTTCCCTCAGCCTCTCCTCGTAAGTCATGTGCCCCAGCCCCCCGATCATTTTCGTTGCCCTCTGCTTGACTTTCTCCAATTTGTCCACATCCCTTCTGTAGTGGGGGACCCAAAACTAGATGCAATACTCCAGATGTGGCCTCACTAGTGCCGAATAGAGGAGAATAATCACTTCCCTCGATCTGCTGGCAATGCTCCTACTAATGCATCCTAATATGCCGTTAACCATCTTGACAATAAGGGCACACTGCTGACTCTCAGCCAGTATCTCATCCATTTTAATTCCCAGGTCCTTTTCTGCAGAACAGCTGCTTAGCCAGTCGGTCCCCAGTCTGTAGCAGTGAATGGGATTCTTCCGTCCTAAGTGCAGAACTCTGCATTTGTCTTTGTTGACCCTCCTCAGATTTCTTTTGGCCCAGCCCTCCAATTTGTCTAGGTCACTCTGGACCCTATCCCTACTCTCCAGCATATCTACTTCTCCTCCCAGCTTAGTGTCATCTGTGAAATAGCGAAGGGTACAATCCATCCCATCATCCAGATCGTTAATAAAGATGTTGAACAAAACCAGCCCCAGGACCCATCCCTGGGGCACTCCGCTTGATACCGGCGGCCAGCTAGACATCGAGCCGTTGATCACTAACCGTTGAGCCCGACAATCTAGCCAGCTTTCTATCTACCTTATAGTCCATTCATCCAATCCATACTTTTTAACATGCTGGCAAGAATACTGTGAGAGACCGTATCAAAAGCTTTGCTAAAGTCAAGATCTATCACATCCACTGCTTTCCCCATATCCACAGAGCCAGTTATCTCATCACAGAAGGCAATCAGTTTGGTCAGGCATGACTTGCCCTTGGTGAATCAACGTTGACTGTTCCTGATCACCTTCCTCCACTCCACGTGCTTCAAAATGTTTTCCTTGAGGGCCTGCTCCATGATTTTTCCAGAGACTGAGGTGAGGCTGATCAGTCTGCAGTTCCTGGGTTCTACTTCTTCCCTTTTTTAAAGGTGAGCACTGTATTTGCCTTTATCCAGTAGTCCAGGACCTCCCCCGATTGCCACGAGTTTTCAAAGATAATGGCCAATGGCTTTACAGTCGCATCAGCCAATTCCCTCAGCACTCTTGGATGCATTAGATCTGGATTTGTTTAATATTCTCCCGGCATGTTCCTAAAAATGCAGTGCATGTTTGGGGAGCAATCACTGTGCTGCACTGAGTCTTGTTGCAGACTTTGAGTCTTTGCTGCCAGGTAAGTGGAGCACCAATGGAGCTGTGCATGGCTGCATATTATGGGCTATTGCCAGAGCAGTTCTTGTTAGCAACAGTTTATGTATTGTTTTGATCAGTGTAATTTGAATGGAACTATACTTCACTTTATCCAAATGTAAATCCTTGCTTGGAATGACAAATCCCATGTAAATTTTTTGGGCAGTCACATGGAATGCCGCATTCTTACACAGTTTCTGCTACCCCATTAAATTTATTTTGAATCATATACTTAATAGCAAGCCATAAACCCAGTTTCTCTTTCCAGTGATCACAGGATTAGCTATATGTTGTGCAATTCCTATAACTCAGCATTGCTATAGAATCCTTGTGCAGTCAGGAGAAATATTTTGGAAGGGACCTTGCTTCTAGTACCATGGAATGAGCAGTTAGTAGGTGAGCAAGGTGTAAGCAAAATAAGACTTGAGAATCATGTGAAACTTTACTTTTTTTGAGTGCATGGCAACCTGTAGACCTCACAAGTTCGAACAAGTAACAACAATGGCAAATTCTCTCATACACTTATCCTTATCCTTACAATAGCCCACTTGTCCAATAGATGATGTATGATGTCTGCTGTATGTGAACTTGCTGTTCCTATACAGCAAGTTATGAGGATGATAAGCTGGTTGTTTCTATAGAATTTGAATACTACGTGCCAGTCAAAGTAACCCCTTCTCTTTACTTCAAGTCCTTAGAAAATGCAAGGAAACTACATTAGTAACAGCTTTAGAAGTACCTATGATTCACTTTTACTTCTCTTATTTGCTTGTGTTGATTGATGTGTGTACAGCAAGATATCAGTCCTTAATTTATTTAAGCATGGTGGGCAGCGATCCATCCAGCGGGGGTCGATACTAGACGTGATAAATTGACTGCCAAGCGCTCTCCCGTCAACTCCAGTGCTCTAACAGAGCGAGAGGCACAAATGGAGTCGACGGGGGAGCGTCAGCAGTCAACTCACCGCAGCGAAGACACCGCGGTGAGTAGATCTAAGTGTGTCGACTTCAGCTACGTTATTCATGTAGCTGAAGTTGCGTAACTTAGATCAATCCTCACCCCCAGTGTAGACCAGACCTAAGAGTGTGCTTCTCACCACCTGCTTCAATTTTATTAGGCTAAGCAAGCAGAATTTTTAGGCTCCCCTTGTAAAATAGGTTCTCCATTCCCCTGAGCATCCTAGTAGTCCTTCCCTGGACCTATTCTAATTTGAATTTTTTGAACCTGGGTGACCAGAATTGTAAGTATTCCAGATGAGGTCTTAACAATGCTTTGTACAATGGTTTCCCTATGTCAACTGATAATAATTCTCCTGTTACAGCCTAGAAACACATATGCCCTTTTTGTGGTTGCATCACATTGGTGGCTCATAGTCACGCTGTGATTGACTTATACATCCAGTTCTTTCACCATCTCAGTCATTTCCAATGTATGAACCCCAGCTTATAGCAGAAATTCTTATTAGTACTTAGGTGCATGACCTTGTACTTTGTACTATTACATTGCATCCTATACCTTTTATTCCTGTCTTGTATAATAATCCATCTTCCTCTGTATTGATGATGTCTCCCAACTTCATGTCATTAGCAAATTTCATTAGCACTCTCCTCCTTTTTGTGCCAAGGATATTAAATAAGATTGGACCCTAGACCAATCCAAGAAAGACAAGTTTGGTTTCCAAAAACATGAGTTTTATCTAGGTAGCAAAATGCAAATATCCTCTGTAAATACATTTCCATATGTTTTCTAGACATTAAATAATGAAACTAGCAGTTGGAAGAGCTTCTGGGTAGCAGAAAGGTTCACACTGAAGCTCACTACATGCCGTCTCTGCTCTTGCTGTCAGAGGACTCAGACAGCTTTCTTTTAACTGGTATTACACAGATGGTTCTTGATCCACTTGCAGCAGTGCCTAGTGCCATTTCTATTGTAGGTATTCTGAGACTGGTGTGCCCTATGTGCCCAGTGGTATTCGTTAATTCTGCATTTGATTATAGAGAGTGGCAGCGTTCCCTACATTTAGGTTGCCTAACTCTTTCCAATATAAAAAATACTTCTGACCTTTTTTGAAGTGCTCCAAGACCACCTACTTTCAGACAATACAGCAACTCCTGCATTGTAACCTATTGTTTCAGTATGTTAGGTGTCCGGTAATGGCTGGTCCCAACTTTCTCGTGCTGCCATCTAATCTAGTTAGTCCTTTAGCTCAAGTAGTAGAGGTCTGTGCTTAGGGTGTAGGGTTCAATCCTGTTGTTGGTGCATGATTGGTGGAGAGGGATTATTATAGTTGCACATAATGGGTCATTAAAGATTGTATCAAAAGGGATACAAGGGATTGGAATCAAGGTTACATGGATTTAAATCTGGGATCTCCTAATTTTTGAGTGGTTTGAGTTTGCCATAATATAACTTTTCTTTTTTCTGTAATCTTACCTAATCATGAAAAATGTAATGTATACTAATCAGAAAGGAGAGAATCAAATATTCTTAATATTACTCCTGGGCTGCACTACACACTCACTTTAGAATTAAACAGATTTCCTTAGCTGGCTGTTGGATTCTCAGGCTCTGGAACTGTTAGGGACCTTTAAATATCCTTGATGTTTTCTATAGATGGTGTTTTTATTGTTCATTAAATAATAAATTTGTCAATAGACAAATATTCAGAGGGGAATAATCTATAGCGCTTAAATTTTCCACTTCAGTCCTCAATTAAGATTGGAAGGAGAGGGGAAGGGGGTGAGTTGGGAGAAACAAACCATTAGATAAATCTTACTCTTAATTAAGGTACCTCCTGCTTCTCCTCAGGCCAAGATATAGTTGATCCAGAAAATAAACACCATTTTTCAAAGCAAGCCTCGTGTTAACCAGTGCGTATAATCTAAACCAGTTTTTAAAAGAGTGTTTCATAGAAGTATGAAATTGAAAAGGAAGAATGTCATGGATTATATTGGGATTATATGAAGTAATGACTATAGAAAAGCATCTGTAAACTCATGACATCAGACTAAACTAATTAGTAGTCTGGTTGAATGAAATTTTCATTTCATCCCTATCTCCGTATCAGCCTCTTCTCACCCCCACCTCACAATTCCAGCCGATGTGGTATCCAGAAAAAATTCACTTCATCATTGTCCAAGAAAATATATTTTCACCAGCCAATTTAACATTTTTCCTGGGGAAAAACACTGCTACTTCAACCTCAGTTAAAACACAACTAAGTTTTCAGTAACTCTCTCTGTTTTCTTCTTTGGTAAATTTCCTGTGCTGAATACAGGAATGAGAACACTTAATCCTAAATATGTTGCTTTTTTTTTTGTTTTGATGAATTTTCAATAAGAACTGGTTAAATGTTACCCGAGAGTATAAGAATTTGCATACACTTCCTGATTTGGGTTCTTAATAGTTTGTCCAGGGATTCTTGTTAGTTTTGTATATTTCTAATAGTAGAAAACCTTTTCTTCTAAGGCAGTCTCAATTGTAACCTGGACGTAATCAGACATTTCAGGCAAAATAGGTGTTCTACAATAGTGAGAATTTTTAAAATAAATTTCAGGTAAACAAAAGAAATAGTATTTTTCAATTCACCTCATACAAGTACTGTAGTGCAATCTCTTTATCATGAAAGTGCAACGTACAGATTTATTTTTTTTGTTACATAATTGCACTCAAAAACAAAACAATGTAAAACTTTAGAGGCTACAAGTCCATTCAGTCCTACCTCTTGTTTGGCCAATCGCTAAGAGAAACAAGTTTGTTTACATTTACAGGAGATAATGCTGTCCACTTCTTAATTGCAGTGTTGCCTGAAAGTGAGAACAGGCGTTCGCAGGCACTATTGTAGCTGGCATCGAAAGATATTTACGTGCTAGATGCACTAAAGATTCATATGGCTCTTCATGCTTCAGCCATTCTTCCAGAGGACATGCTTCATGCTGATGATGCTTGTTAAAAAAAAATGTGTTAATTACATTTGTGACTGAACTCTATGGGGGAGAATTGTATGTCTCCTGCTCTATTTTACCCTCATTCTACCATCTTGGTAGTCCATCGATCCGATGATGACAAATCTCTGCAGATCATCTATTGTTGGTCTCATGGTGTGCCCTCTGATGACTATACAAGCCAATTCTAGAGGTGGACATTTTGCTGCAGATGGTGCATGGGAAGTTCGCGGTCAGTGGGTTTTGCGCAGCTGGTGCTCTGTGATGTCTTTCGCATGCCTCTTGTAGACGCCGGCAGTGATCTTCCTCAAAGGTGATGCAGATATTTCTGACTGTTGCACGCCACTGTGTTCTGGTGCTGGTGGTGTCCTCAAGGTCCCTAGGTTTGATACTGCTGTACTGCAGATTGGCTTTGATGGTGTCCTTGTAATGTTTCTGTGGACTACCTATATGCTGGATTCCCTGGGAAAGCTACCATATATTCTACCATAGATTTCATGTTATAGCAGTTTCGGATGATTACCTATTTTAAGAACACTTTTTCACTGCAAATTTGACAAAACGCAAAGAAGATACCAGTGCTAAATTTCTAAAGATAGCTACAGCTCTTGACCCAAGAGTTAAGAATCTGAAATGCCATCCAACATCTGAGAGAGATGAGGCGTGGAGCATGCTTTCAGAAGTCTTAAAAGAGCAACACTTTTTGATGTGGAAACTGCAGAACCCAAACCACCAAAAAAGAAAATCAGCCTTCTGCGGGTGGCATCTGACTCAGATGACGAAAATGAACATGCGTCAGTCCGCTCTGCTTTGGATCGTTATCGAGCAGAACCAGTCATGAGCATGGATGCATGTATTCTGGAATGGTAGTTGAAGCATCAAGGGACATATGAATCTTTAGCACATCTGGCATGTAATCTTGCAACACCAGTAACAACAGTGCCATGCGAATGTCTGTTCTCACTTTTAGATGACATTGTAAACAAGAAGCAGGCAGCATTATCTTCTGCAAATGTAAACATACATGTTTGAGTGGTTTGGCTGAACAAGAAGTAGGACTGAGTGGATATGTAGGCTATAAAGTTTTACATTGTTTTATTTTTGAATGCAGGTTTTTTTGTACATAAATAGACACCTGTAAGTTCAACTTTTATTATAAAGAGATTGCACTACAGTACTTGTATTAGGTGAATTGAAAAATACTTTATCATTTTACAGTGCAAATATTTGTAATAAAAATAGTGAGCACTGTACAGTTTGTATTCTGTGTCGTAATTGAAATCAATATATTTGAAAATGTAGAAAACACCCAAAAATATTTAAATTTGCATTCTATTATTGTATAACAGCATGATTAATTAATTTTTTTAATTGCACTATTAATTTTTTTAATTGCTTGGCAGCCCTACTTGTTACCCAACCAATTTGTGCCAGGGCTGAGTTCTGATACCTCTAGGCTTGGCAGTTCATATCCCTGGCACTTCTGGGCTTGCAGTTGTGAAAGTAAAAAAAAAATTCCTTCAGCCTCAGCACCTTTTTTTTTTTTTTTTTTTTTTTTTACAAATTAAGCACTGGCAGGCACTTGCATAACACTATTTGGAAGTAGAAGAGAGCACCATGTGTTTAGCAGTGTAATGTCGGCAGGGGATAAAATGGCATGCAGGACAGGAATTAATTTCTTGGGAGAGCATCTGGTGTCAAGCTGGTTGCGCTGTGAGTGGCAAGCAGCAAGTAGCATAATTGAAGAGTACAGCCATTAACCTCTCCATCCTCATGCTGTTTTGTCTGACCCATAGCTTTGGGAGGAGAGACCTGTTGGATCTGAATGTCATGGATCAATCTGTAAACTCCACCTTTTATTCAGGTTAAAATGACATTTCAATTCTACTAACACTTGACATAACGTGACTAGATCTGTCTTCCTGCCCATTGCTCCCATCTCTGCATCCACCAGGGAGTCTACTCAGTTGGTCTTGAATATAACCAAGGTTTCTAGATAATATATTTAGATTCAGATCTTCTAAGACCCTGTGGGAGTTAGATGTCCAACACCCATGTAATGGGTATTGGGCATCTAACTTTACAGGCTCTTTTGAAAATGACAGCCTTATCCAATGGCCCTCCAATATTATATATGGACATCAGGCTTTATGTGTGTTCCATATATAGGAAATGTACGAATACTAGTATATTTTGCATGTGTCTCTCTTTAGTTGATCATATATTTGCTGAAATATCCAGGTATATTCACTGGATAATACATGGGTTCTCAGTACTTTGTTATTCTTATGATGCTAAGCAGAAGTTATGTCCCTGCAGGCTAGAGGGAATGTTGTTGTATGTCTGATATCTGTATCCATCTGCAGTTGGTGTCTGTTGCTTACAGACAGTCTCCAGTCTTCAGGATTCCCACAAAATGATCCATGGGCTGAAGGAAAGTATGCTTTTCTGTTTTTGGTGACATCTGTTGTTTTCATTCTTAAATATATATTTTTAAAGAAATGGCAACGGTTATAGCCCTTGATGGTTAAAGCACAAGTCTTGTTGTATGGCCGGGGTTGCTTGGCAACCAGAAAGAGAGCAGGGAGAAGGGGAGAACCAGAAGCTTCCGAATGAATGAACAAAAACACCTGCTGTGGAATCAGAGACATGTGATGTGGGTGGGGGGAAATCACAGCCCATGATAGGCATGCAGCAACAAGGAATGATTCCTGAAGTATTAGGTGGAGGCTGTGACAACATCACAATTGTCTTCTGATTTAGTCACAATAGTAAAAACTAATTATTTCTAGAGTTCTCCTTCGTGTAACCCCCCCATGTCCCTGACAGTGCTCCCCATTTGTTCTGTTTTCAGTCCTTGTTGATGGCTCCACAGCGTAGCTGCCAGGTTTTTTGAGCCAATCATTGTTGGTGTTTAATTGTCCAGAAGGATGTTACGAGTGACATGATGCTCTCCCTTTCCCACATTGCTTACGGCATAAGGAGCAGGAGAACTGGTTTGGGAACTGAAGCTAATTCTTCCTCAGGCTTTTAACTTAATCACTTAAACTTATGTGGTAGGAAAGATCATACAGAAAACTGAGCTTCACAGTAGCATTCTGACATTGCATTAAAGCAGTTCCATTCCAATAGCTGAAGCACTTATACTGCCTTTGACAGTTCTGGAATTAGAGTGTTGTCCAAAAACACTGCATGCCACATGCCAAAGTTGCCCAGAAGCTTCTAATCTGGATGTGGCTGCACTGGATTTGTGGGGTGTTTTGACCAAATGAAGAGAAGTGACATTGAAGAGACTACTATGGTTTCCTGGACTTCTAGTTCTTATTACCACTAATTTTCTGTGCATAACACTCAGTCTTTTGTCTCCTCTTTCGCCCCTTCCTTTTTGCTAAGAGTCCCTTTATAGGGCTGTTAGCTTTGAACTAATTAGAGAATAGATCCATATACCAGTATCGGTATTAGAAAACAAGAGATGGAAATTGAAGTCCGCAAAAGAGAATTTGTGGACATTCATTCTGTTTTAAGGGCAGAAAACCCAAATTCTTGTTTGAAAAGCAAAATCTCTTACTAGTAGGTATCTCTGTTCTCACACATCTTGATCAGCCTACACTTGTCTTCCTAGCAGCAGAAAAGTGTGCACACCATGGAAATATGGGGGAAAGAGGAGCCTCAACTGATTACAAGTGTCATAGCATCCTAATAAATATTCACATGAGGTGAGAAAACAGCCCAAGAGAGCGTGGCATAACCAGTTATTTTTACTAAACTGAATTGTGACAGATGTTTCCACTGGCTTCTTTTCTGGGGGGAAATATCAGACTGAGTGAGATGATCCAGAAGAAGAACAGCTGATTGGGAATGAGGCACAAATCTGGACTTCCTAGGGTTTATCCCTGTTTAAGCAGAGTCAAAATTGAACAGTTTCAATCATGTATTTTATTTTGATGGTATCGTGTCCTTGGTTGGAGTTATAACAATGACTTGAACTGAATCTGCTTCAGTTATTGGCCTTAGAGATGGACACAGGCCAGGGCCATCCCAAAACAGACTGTTACAATTGCCTGCTGCTCTGCAGTGTGCTCTAATTATTGTTGTTCCCTTTCCTCTGATCTCTGACTCTGTCTGTCTGTCTTTAGATTGTTAGCTGCTTAGAGAAGGGCCCATCCTCCTTGAACGTTTGGAAAGGGCTGGACATACAGTGAGCACTACCACTAATAAATAATACAGTAGTTGTAGCATTGGCAGCCATACCTTACCCGGCAATTGTTGCAGCATAGGGCAGGGTCTCATCAAGTGAGATGGCCTGTCAGGCTGAGGAGGGGAGTGTCCTTTTGGGACCTGGGAAAATCAGACAGAGAGAGGAGAAGGCTGGCTCAACTCTTCTCCTGCAAGATGCTGGGTTTGCCTGCCTGTGTACAGCTGGCAGGATCACTTGGTGATCTGCCTGGATCTTCTCTCAGTTCTCATTTCAGAGCTGGGGAGGCACCAGCTGCCCAATGGATGGGTTGGTGTATCACCCTGGTCCCAGAGATTGCTGCAGCCCTGGGGAAATGGCGGGCTTAACTGGAGTTAATTAACCAGTTTCCACTTGGGATTACTGACATTTGGGTGGCAATTGCTGGTCTAATGAGGCAATTGATTCAGTAATTAGGACGATATATTTGGGAGGAACTGAGAAGTAAAAAAGTGGGGCTCAATGAGTGAGCCAGGAAGAGGAGAGAAAGCTGTGTGGAAGTTTACCCATGGTTGTATATCTACAACTCTTTCTGTTATGCTTCAAAACTGAAGATTAAAAGCACACATGGTGAAAGGGGAGCAGCTTGTATGGGTATCCGTGGCTCTAAGACCACAAGAACAGGCGAGGCAACAGTGCTCACAGGGTAGGCAGAGATGCCAACTCTCACGAATTGATTGCGAGAGTCGTGATTTCTGAGTCAAAAAACCCTCACTCATGATGTCGTGATAGAACTCTCAAATTTCAGAGGTTTTGTTTTTCTCAGCGGCAGCATATTCCTGAAATGGGTGGTTTCCAGCCAATCAGGAGTTACCTCACCCTAAATAAAGCAATGTGATTTCTCCAGGAGGTAGTTACTTTCAAAGTACTTTGAAAGACAATGAGAATCAATTTACATATCAGATGAACAAAGCTATCAAGCTAAGACATAGAGGAGGAGAGACAGCCTGGCTAAACCCCAGCAGGGAAGAAAAACTTCATCTGAAAAAGAAGGGAGTAAGGGCCAAACCTCAAATAAGCAACTGAATCAACTGGAAAAAAAAATCCTGACATTTGAGAGCTCTAAAAGTGAGGTTTAATTTTACTTAGAAATCTTGTCAGCCATCCCAGGTGTGGATGGGGCTCCAGCTGTCACTCCCATGTGGCTGCTCCCTTGCCAGCCTAGGAAGTGAGAGAGGGCTCCCCCACTGCATCTCCCCCAGGCTTGGGGAGGGTGAAGAACCCTAGGGAGCAGGGGTGAGGCTGGGGGGCTGAAGTGAGGCGGGTGAGGGTTGATGGGGTAGGAGGGCTGTATTGATGGGTTCTGAGCAGATGGGTTGGTGCTGGGAGGGTGAAGTGAGGGTGATAGGGGTGGATGGAGTAGGGGGACTGAACTGGTGGGGTGGTGATGGTAACTAGGGGGGATGAATTGAGAGGGGTTAGATGGGGACAGAACTGATGGGGGTCTGGGGGGCAAGATTAATTACTGGAAAGGTGATGGACAGATGTAAGAGTGAGAGCTCCTGCACCAGGGCCAAAATCCCCTTATCCAGTACATGTGGGAAGTGGGCAACACAACTGTCGCATGCAGACACCTGGGGATGGGCAGAGGGAGCTAAACAAACAAAAAAAAAAAATCAAGAGACTGACCTAAAACCACAATATAATCTGTTTTAAAAAATCATGATTGCTGGGACAATCTCATGATTTTTGATCTCTTGACGTTAACATTACTGGGGTAGGTGAAGGGACAACTGGGCAGCAGGTAAGGGTTTGCCTGTGAGCTCCGGAAATGTCATCTGGACTTCTGGAGCAGCAGAGGGTGATAGAAATCACCAAAGGAGAATTTGGAGAAGCAGTCCACCCAAGTGAGATCAGAAACCCCAAGGGGATTCTTGTTTGGAAATCTTTTCCAAAGAGATTGCTTTAGACCCACATCTTGATTAGATTAAACTTGTCTCCATAGCAGCAGTAAAACAGCTTGCTGTGGAATGGGAGGGGATGGTCACAATCAGAGGCAGGTTCCTGAACAATATATTTTCTTTCCAGAATCATAAAAGGTCAATGAAATAGCTGAAACTTCTTAAACTAATAACAGAGTCATAATTTAAATCTACAAAACAATCACCTTCCCTGGTAAGGTGGTGAGACACAGTTATTTAAAGCCTCAAATGAAAACAAAAGTTAAAATACATTTTCTTCCCAGTGAACCACAGGAATGAACATGTTGCTGTGAGACTATTACATAAATAATTCACAGGCACAACAGTATATTTAAATAATGTAACGCTCTGGATGCCAGAAAATTCTGATTTACAACTCAAACCTCCATCCTTAAGCTGCCTTATCCGTAATCCTCACAATGCCTGTTCTAAGGCACAGTGTATACCCAGCAGTGCTGTTGCTATATAAAAAGTAGCTATGCCCCTTTATTTTATTTGTTTGTATTTTATTTTAATTTTTATTTGATTTTGCCACCTCTCTTCCCCAGCTCTGTGCTGCTTGTCCCTGCTAGGACTTTGGCTGTTTCTTATTTTGTCCAGAGTAGTTCCCTCCTCTCACCCACCCCCATATCTATATTCCTACTCCATGGCCACAGAGGACTGGATAGCACTCCCTTTGGAGTCTGCAAATGAAGGCCTAAGGGGTCCTTTGCATTTAGTGTGAGGTTCCCTTCTCTGTGGGCTGAGTGCTTAGCTGGCCACTCAGCTGAGTCCTGTAAATTCTCTCTCCTGCAGTGTGGGGCGCACTTGTGCATTCTGGTTGTAGTGTTTTTAAACTGCTTTTTGTCTGAAGTACGTGCACGTTCTTGACAAATCACTCCTCCTTTCTGTGCCTCATTTCCCCATCTGTGAATCGGGTGTAATAATACTTACTTCTCCCATGTTTTCTATCTTATTCACTTAGGCCTGGTCTACACTGGGGTGGGGTGGGAGGTATCGATCTAAGATGCATCTGACGAAGTGGGTATTCACCCACAAAAGCTCATGCTCCAAAACGTGTGCTAGTCTATAAGGTGCCACAGGACTCTTTGCTGATCTAAGATACGCAACTTCAGCTATGAGAATGGCATAGCTGAAGTCGATGCATCTTAGATCAACGTAGAATCATGTACTTTGCGTGCTCGCGGCACAGGATCGACGACTGCCACTCCCCCATTGACTCTGCTTCCGCCTCTGGCCGTGTGGAGTTCCAGAGTAGACGGCAGAATATCAGGGATTGATTTATCCACATCTACACTAGATGCAATAAATCGATCCCCAATAGATTGATCAATACCCGCTGATCCAGCGGGTAGTGTAGACATACCCTTAGACTGAAAGCGTTTTGTGGCAATGACTGCTTCTTACTATTTGTATGTATAGCTCATAGTCCAGTGGGGTCCCCACTTCGGATATGGGCAGTAGGTACGACCATAGTACTTCCAATAATTAAATAATAATAATGACAAATCTGTCAGTTAAATTTCTTCCTGTGAAAAATTTAAAACTAGCCTGAAAGAAGCACTGAAACTGACTGTAGGGAAGGTAACCCAATAGGACCTAATGGGCCTGCTTTTGTGATTTAAGTGCGGGGTGGGGTGGGGAGCTAAACCTTTAGGAAGGTTCCTAGAGATCCAGAATTCGTTTTATTAAGTGTTTTCTGTTCACAAAGATGCCTAAAAGGAAGAGAGTGCCCTGGAAATAAGGGGACACATCGGCGCAGACATCTTGGTCTGTATCAAACCTCCCTGTTGGCCCTAGCAATGATACTTCTGTTGGGATCAGGGCTCTGGGCTGATAGCTCAGACTTCCCTCCTCTGATAGAGTTTATGCTGCTTGTGGCATTAGTATGTTATGCATGCAGAATGCCATAGTCACTGCAAGATCCCATAGAAGGAGAAGCTGGAGTGAAGCTCAGGTTTCAGTAATTAACATGTGTGGCAAGTAAATGCCTGAAACCCAGGAGAGGAGGGAAGGGATTTTGATTTCAAGTCTGGGATATTTGACAGTTTTCCCAGTATGAAAACTCCTCTCCAGAAGTCCTGAGAGGGATGAACTTGTAAACACAGAGCTCTTGTTCTGGGGTTACCTTAATGGGAGGTTCATATGATGGTAGTAATGAGGTATTGTCCATATCTGTTTGGCTGGAGAATCTGCACATTGACAGGGCTTCCTGGATAGTTTGCCTTCTCTCTAATCTGCCTTGTTATGTGTAAAGAATGGAGTTTGCCCCCTCTTTATCCTTGCCTTGCTACTCTCTGGGATTCTATAAATATGGAGAGTCTGATACTCAGAATGAAGTTTCAATAGCAACTGAGATGACAGCTGGGTGGTAGGAGCCCCATTGCACTACAGAAGGATGGGAGAGGCTCTGTACCCTTTTCTTCCTTGGTGATAACAGAGTTGGGGAAGTTCTTCCATTCAGGATATCAAAGGGTGGAATGTAATAACCACATGATAGATGCCTGTTTTTTACCTAGTGGACATTAAATGAATAATATTTCATCATGAGAGTCAATGCTTTTTAAAGGAGAAAAAATAGGAGTGGAAGATGGAGATAGATCTCTTGAAATTGAGGACCTGCTGGGAACCAGCCACAACAACTGCAACTCTCCTTACACTTACTGCCTGCTGAGCTACTCAGCGTATGTATCTATCTGAACTTTCTTTCTGGTAAGAGACATGTTGAAATGTGACTTACAGTCAAGAGGTAACATTGCAGCCTTCACAATGAGCAGATTGTGTATCACTCTTTCCAGAGGTTTCTTTTCACCTTGTCATGTTAGACTGCTCTCTCACTTCCAGTTGCAGAAGCGTAATGGCTTTAGCAGCATAATGAGTGAGATTTCAGCACACTGTTTTATTTGCCTTGTATAAAAGTTTATCCCCTGCTCCCTGTATTTTGCCACTTCTATTGCACTGACAGTTTTCCATATTTTCAAACGTAGTTCTGACCTATTGGATTTTCCTTTTCTATTATGTTCTCTGCACTGATAGGCCAAGCAGAGCCAGATATTAATGCTATAGACCAACGGTTCTCAAACTGTAGGTCGGGTCCTCAAAGTGGGTAGTGACCATGTTTTAATTGGGTCGCCAGGGCTGGCATTAGACTTGCTGGGGCGTCAGCCCTGGGTGGCGGGGTTTGGGCTGGTTCAGGCTTCGGTCTCCCCTCCTGGGGTCATGTGTAATTTTTGTTGTCAGAAGGGGGTTGCAGTTTAATGAAGTTTGAGAACCACTGTTGTAGACCTACCACTCATAATGGTTAGGCCCATGCTTCTCAGAGACTGCAACTTTTTTCTAGGTCCACATTTGGCTGACAGAGCTAGCATACAAAGTTGAGGGTGCTGGAATGATTGAATCCTGGAATATCAGGGTTGGAAGGGACCTCAGGAGGTCATCTAGTCCAACCCCCTGCTCAAAGCAGGACCAATTCCCAACTAAATCATCCCAGCCAGGGCTTTGTCAAGCCTGACCTTAAAAACCTCTAAGGAAGGAGATTCCACCACCTCCCTAGGTAACGCATTCCAGTGCTTCACCACCCTCCTAGTAAAATAGTGTTTCCTAATATCCAACCTAAACCTTCCCCACTGCAACTTGAGACCATTACTCCTTGTTCTGCCATATGGTACCACTGAGAACAGTCTAGATCCATCCTCTTTGAAACCCCCTTTCAGGTAGTTGAAAGCAGCTATCAAATCCCCCCTCATTCTTCTCTTCTGCAGACTAAAGAATGCCAGTTCCCTCAGGCTCTCCTTGTAAGTCATGTGCTCCGGCCCCCTAATAATTTTTGTTGCCCTCCGCTGGACTCTTTCCAATTTTTCCACATCCTCTTTGTAGTGTGGGGCCCCAAAACTGGGCACAGTACCCCAGATGAGGCCTCACTGATGCCGAATAGAGGGGAATTATGTCCCTTGATCTGCTGGCAATGCCCCTACTTACACAGCCCAAAATGCCATTAATCTTCTTGGTGACAAGGGCACAGTGTTGACTCATATCCAGCTTCTTGTTCACTGTAGCCCTTAGGTCCTTTTCTGCAGAACTGCTGCATAGCCATTCGGTCACTAGTCTGTAGCAGTGCATGGGATTGTTCTTTCTTAAGTGCAGGACTCTGCACCTGTCCTTGTTGAACCTCATCAGATTTCTTTTGTCCCAGTCCTCTAATTTGTCTAGGTCCCTCTGTATCCTATCTACCACTCCTTCCAGTTTCGTGTCATCTGCAAACTTGCTGAGGGTGCAGTCCATGCCATCCTCCAGATCATTAATGAAGATACTGAACAAAACCGGCCACAGAACAGACCGTGAGGCACTCCGCTTGATACCAGCTGTCGACTAGACATGGAGCCATTGATCACTACCCATTGAGCCCAATGATCTAGCCAGCTTTCTATCCACCTTATAGTCCATTCATCCAGTCCATACTATTTTAACTTGCCAGCAAGAATACTGTGGCAGAGCCTTCTCATCATTAGGCCCAAGTCTCTTGACAGTAAGCTCATAGGAAATCAGGAATAGTTCTACAGAATGAGAGCAGGGCATGTGCAGAGGAAGAAACCCAGGATTAATTATGAGGAGAATGAGAAAGAGACCAGACAGTTCTGTTTTCGGTAATCCTTGTACAGCCTCTAGATATTATCGTCAAAAGCACTTAAAATATTTAGAGATCACTAATGTTTTCCTTGCCAATTTGTGAATCCAAAACACATATCTGAGGTCTTCACCTGGATTGGACATTGTAAATTATATTGCGCACATTAATTAAGAAATAGTAGTCTTGGTTTAAGGCATTAGTCTGATGCTCAGGAGATTCCCAGATCCATTACAACCTCCCTATTTGACCAAGCCAGTTCCCCTCTCTGTGTCTCAGTTTCCCATTCAATAGAATGGGTACAATAATACTCCCTCTCTCTCTCTCATCTTTTTATTTTGTCTACTTAGACTGTAAACTCTCTGAGGACGGGGTCTCAGTATATGTATATACAGTTTCTAGTATAATGTGAATCCAGTCTCACAAAAAAATGAAACAGCAGTAGGTCATAACACACTATGGGATTTTTAGGGAATGGTAACAGGGTTCGTACAGTCAGTGTGTGGCAAGTTAGAGTACTCTAGGTGTACAGCCCAGTTTTCCATGCGCTAACCATCCATGCAGAAGCAGCAAAGAATCCTGTGGCACCTTATAGACTAACAGATGTTTTGGAGCATGAGCTTTCGTGGGTGAATACCCACTTCGTCAGATGCATGCTCCAAAACGTCTGTTAGTCTACAAGGTGCCACAGGACTCTTTGCTGCTTTTACAGATCCAGACTAACATGGCTACCCCTCTGATACTTGACATCCATGCAGACGTGCCCTTAGTCTCTTCCTGTATATTCCCATAATGTACCAAAAATATTTAATGGAGATGCTGCTAGTTAAACAAGTCCTGAGAGTGAACTGAGATATATTGCACAAGAAATAATTTCTCTCTTCCCCGGCCCCACTCATGTGCTCTCTAATAATTGTCTCAAGTGTCCCTCTTCTCTTGCTCAGGTTTCTGGCTTGTCAAGCTGATCTTCTGTATTTTCATCCAGAACCTCTTTAGGTTTTCTCTCTAGCAACATCTCCATGTGCAGGTGGCAGAGTCCCCCACGGTGCGCCAGAGGTTGGTCCTGGCAGAAGCTACCAGGGTCGGAGACCTCCTGGATTACGACTGGGGAGACTGGCTGGATCCCCTGATGCTCGCTAAGCGTATGGGGCTCTCCAGACCTTGTACTCCCCGGTGTGTACTACAGGAGGTGAAGGCCGCTTTGCCGCCCGCTGCTCGGGTCTACCTCGACCGGGTCCTGCGAGAGGGCATGCCCCGCCCACCCTCCACCCTCAGCCCTCCGGACCTTTTCATCGGGCCCCTGCCCCGTGGACCCGACTGGTCGCCCCACCCCTTCTCCGCAAGCCGGCTGCACAATCTGCAGCCGGTCCGCTTCCGAACCCCGCCAAGGAAACATCTCTATGCGCTCGTGCTCCACATCCTTCACTTCCTCACCCCCATGTCCCGCCCCGACACAAAGTGGAGGGACCTCCTGCCACCTCCCGAGGATGAGGAGCCCCGGTGGGCCAGCCTATACTCCACCGTGGTCCCGAGGCCCACCAGGGATATCAGTTGGCGGCTCCTTCATGGGGCCGTGAGCACGGGCATGTACTTGGCGCGGTTTACCCCTGTCCCAGACACCTGCCCCTTCTGCGGCGTGAGGGAGACCCTGGCGCACGTTTACTTAGAGTGCGCCAGGTTGCAGCCCCTATACCGGCTCTTCACCAATATCCTGTTACGTTTCTGGCTGCACTTTTCCCCTCACCTCCTTCTCTATGCACTTCCTATCCGTGGCCCCACGAAGTCGTGGGACCTCCTGGTCAACCTCCTCCTTGTCTTGGCTAAAACGGCCATCTACGCAACCAGGGAGAGGAGGTTGGCCAATGGAGACTCCTGTGACTGTGGGGCATGTTTCCCATCCTTAGTCCATTCACGTATCTGGGCGGAGTTCCTCTGGGCAGCGTCCACAGGCTCCCTTGACGCCTTTGAGGAGCAGTGGGCGCTGTCCGGGGTTCTCTGCTCGGTGTTCCCGTCAGGCTCCCTTCTTATGACCCTTTGACCACACTCCTGTCCATGTTCTTTTATTTGTTGTCCCCCGAAATCAGTTGGGTTCTGAGGTCCTGTAGAGCCTCCTCTTAGGCTGGTGGGGAGATCCTTTAGCAGTGGGCGGGCTTTCGCCTGCCCACTTCCCAAAAACCCAATAGGTACAGGGGGTTAGATGCACAAGGGAGCAGAAGAATGGTTGCACAAACAACCTTAAATTTGGCATTTCCTAGCTTTCAAGTGCTTCATATTGGCTCCTAAATCTTGTAACTGGTATGTAATTTAAACAGAATGTATATTAAATACACTACTGTATTTAAACTAAAAAAAACCATGATTTTGCATCCTGTAGCTTGGAGATGCTAGGGTGTTGTTCTCCACTGCATACTGAGGGTAACATCTCTACAGTATGCCTGTTGCCTGTAGAATGGTGCAGCAGGATTTCTGGGGGGTCTCCAGCCCCTTTTTGCACAAGTTGCTAACTCAGTGTATTAAAATAATATTTTTGATTTACTGATCTATATATTTTATAGAGAAAAAATTCTCTCTTTTCTTCCCTCTCACAGGGCCTGTTTGATTAGCAAACTGTATTTAAAATTTGATTTCCAAAGGGAATGTATTTGCATTTGAATGACTAAAACTCAAGGCACTATAGCCAGGTGATATCCCCAAGGAACAAAGCCTGGCCTGAGACTATGGGGAGAAGCATGGAACACTGTGTCCTATGCCCTGTACCAGGCACAGGTGAGATGGCTGTGCACCAGTCCATTCCAAGTTCTAGCTAAGGCTTTAGTGGCTGAGGAGATTTTCTATCACAACAAGATTAACCCTAGTCCTGTATTAACCTATTTGATCATTTCACAGTACAACTGAATAATTTGTAATTAGCTTCAGGCACCTGCAGCCCTGAGATAATCCTGCTTGTGTGACTGCTTCCTTCCCTTGTCCCTCCCAGCCCACCAATCCATTTGCTAGTGATAAATGCTGCAAACACTTTCCTTATCTCCAGTTCAGGGCACTCTGCATCTTTTTGAACTCAATGACATTACAACTCCCTAATTAGTGTTAACCTGGCAGTTTTTTCTCAGCCTTCCCTCCTGTCAGATGGGGAATTTTCCAGATAAGCATATCCTCATTTTTCAAAGCCCCATCCTTGGTTTTTCAGGCTTGATTAGACATCTGAGGCCATGGCTACACTGGCGCTTTACAGCGCTGCAACTTTTGCGCTCAGGGGTGTGAAAAAACACCCCCCTGAGCGCTGCAAGGTACAGCGCTGTAAAGCCTCAGTGTAATCAGTGCCGCAGTGCTGGGAGCGCGGCTCCCAGCGCTGCAAGCTACACCCGTAAAGGGATGTGGTTTACGTGCAGCGCTGGGAGAGCTCTCTCCCAGCGCTGGCGCTCTGACCATACTCACACTTCAAAGCGCTGCCGCGGCAGCACTTTGAAATGTCAGTGTAGCTTTTTCTGCTTGACTAAACAAAGTGTTTTCTGAAGTGATTCAGTCTTTTGAAGTGAATCTACTGTTAAAATACATATCTCTGGTAACCTAATGATAGTCATGATACACCCCAGTACAGAACAATCAACCTTTATCAGAAAGGGAGCAGGGTCATGTGTGCCAGCAGCAAGAGACAACAGGAGATAAAGGCAGGTGGGCTAAATTTAACAGAAAGGAAGGAAAAAGTATGATTTGTGAGAATTTTGTAAAAGGGTCTTGTAGATGAGCGGGCTCACCCCTGGGGTGCCTCCTCCTGGGAATTAGCTCGTTCCAGCTCTGGAGCACCCCCTGCAGACCGGTGATCTGCCTGTCCTCTGCCCCCATGTCCCTTCCTGGACCCAGTGCCCTTTTACATGGGGTGCTGCCCCCTGGCAATAACCCCTCAGTCATAAGGTCTCCCCTCCCTAGGGAACCCCCACCCACTATCCCCACCTCAACTCAAGATAAGGCTACTACCAGTCATTGTCTAGCCCCTGCACCCTGGGGCAGACTGCAGTATCAGCCTACTCATCACTGGCAAGGAGGGTTTGGACCTGCTGCCTGGGCCTACCTCTCGGCTGCCCTCTGCAACCCCCAGTACCTGTTAGCCCAATGCTAGGCCGCAGCCTGGGGCTTTCCAGACTTAGAGCTCCCCAGTTCCTCTGCCTTTCCCCAGCCCTGCTTCACTCAGGTGCCTTATGTCCTGCAGCCAGGCCCATCTCCCTCTATAGCTTGAGAGAGACCATCTTGGCTTCTGGCTCACAGCCTCTTATAGGAACCAGCTGGGCCTGATTGGAGCAGGCCACAGCTGAGCCTACTTTCTCCAATCAGCCCAGGCTTCTTGCCCCAGCCTAAAGGCTGCTTTCTCCAGCCACAGACCCTTCCCAGGGCTGTTTTTAACCCCTTCAGGGCAGGAGTAGGGGTCCACCCTGCTACAGGCCTGAATCACCATCCTCTTCCTTCTTTTTTCTGTCTCGTTCACCCTTTCTGATGCTACAGTGGTCACATGCACACTGATCCACATATCAAGACTACACTGAATAACCCCAGAAAACTTTCTATTTCGTAGCTCTGTCTTCCCAGCTAACAGCCTCTGCCTCTCTCTTTGATTTCCTTTAAGTAAAATATCCCATAATGGGATTTGCATTATGCAATTGCAGTTGAGCTCTTGGCTGGTATAAGCAGAGTCCTGCCACTATTTCTCATGTTGCTAGGCTTTCCTGTGCTACCAGCTTGCTTCAGTGAGAACTCTGACAGCACTTCTTGAGACATGCATCCTTTTGCCTAGTGTGTTCGAGCAAAAGCCCCCGGCCACTTACCTTGAAACTCCTCTTTTACTTCTCATCAGAGTCCACAAATTCATTTTCCTTGTCTCTGGGAATCCTCATTAACAGTCTAATTTTAAAATAATCTCACTTAAAGATTATTTTTCTGATTATTTCTTAAAAAATTGAGAGGAAATAGGCAGGCGAAATAAAACGGGGTGTAAAAAGTTGCAAGGGACACTGGTAAGTACTCTTGAAATAATTCTTAAATTTCCTATTTTTCTCTTCATTCTTTTTAAAATCCCGAGATGAACTGGATGGCCTAACCCCTCTTTAGCAACATTCCTTATAGTAATTATTTAAAAACCAAGTACAGGTGAAATGTCCTAGTTTGAGAGGCCTGGAGTGTTTATCAAGGGGGACAGTTCAGACTTCTCCCAGTCTCTCTGACCCCCCATGGCACCATGGCGCTGGGCCCGCAGTCAAAAGGGGCCCTGGCCCGCTCTTCTCTGCCCCCTGCTCTCTCCTGTGGGGTCAGAAGCTTGATGCTACTGGGGCTCTGTGGCATCCTGGCTCCTCCCCCACCTCTTTCCCCAGCCTTCTATGTTCCCTCTCTCCCCACCCCGCCACAGATCAGCTGCTTACTGGCAGGATGGGGGAGGAGGAGCAGAGCTGCAGCATGCATGCTGCTCCAGGGAGGAGAAGAGGCGGGTGTGAGGCCTTGGGGAAGGGGCTGGAATTGGGGCATACTCCCTCCAGCTCCCTGTGTGAGCACCCCCACGACCCCAGCCCATACCCACAGCCCTCTACCAACCCCAACCCCTGCCCCCCCCACATACCCCGAGCCCCCTGCCCTGACTCCTGCACCACCCCCACACCCAACCCCCTGCACCCCGTCACACACATTCCGCTCCCTGTCCTGACCCCTGCATTCCCCTCACACCTCCCCAGCCCTGACTCCTGCACCCCTCATGGCTCCTGCACCTCCCTCACACACCCTGATCCCCCTGCCCTGACCCCTGCACCCCTCTCACACCTCCCCAGCCCCCGGCACCCCTCTCACGCACTCCCTGCCCTGACCCTGACCCTGCACTCCCCTCACCCCCAGCCCTGACCCCTGCGCCCCCCACACCTCCCCAACCCCCGGCACCCCCCTCACACGCCCCCTGCCCTGACCCTGCACTCCCCTCACACCCCCAACCCTGACCCCTGCACCCCTCACACCCCCCCAGCCCTGACTTGCATCCCCCCCTCATGCCCCCAACCCCTGTCCTGACTCCTGCACCCCAATCACACACCCCCAGCCCTGACTCCTGCACCCCCCCACATCTCCACCCCCATCCTGAGAACCAAACAGGAGCTGCCCCAGGTAAGCGCTCCATATCCCAACCTCCTGCTCCAACCCTGAGCTCCCTCCCTCGCCCTAGCTCCTGGCCAGACCCTGCACCCCAACATATTTTACAATATTTGGAAAGATCATTAAGTGGTCTGTCGAGACCCTCCGTGATTTTCAAGTGGTCTGTGGAAAAATAAGTTAGACTACAAGAACAATCAAGGTGCCTCACTTTATTTTCATTTACTTGTTATTACTTATAGAAGGAGAATGAAGAAAAAAAGAATGAAAAATGGGGGTGGGGGGAGATAAGAGACATTGTTTTTTCTTGGCTGGGTCCCAAGGAGGAACCCCAAAAATGAAGCTGAGCACAGGGCCGGGGGACCCCACTAACTCTAAATCCACCACTGGCTGTCACATAACCTGGGCTGGGGATATTATGTCTGCTGATCCCCACAGTCTCCAACCTACCTGGGCAGTACAGCAGACATGGCCCTCCCCAGTAGCTCCTCTCCACTACCCAGCCCACCCACCACTTGCCCCTCCCTTAAGGCTTAGCCCTCTTACTTTTAAAAATGATTGCGTCCCCCTCTCCCCTCCCCCAGGCTTTTCTGGCAGGCCTGTTACCAGGTATCCAGTTTTAAACTGGAAACTCCAGTAGAAAATGGGACCTGAGTGTCCGGTTAGCAGTGCTGAGTAGAAACTAAATGTCCAGTTATAGGAATAACCACATTAGCCTCCGCTCCTCCCACTCCCAACACCCACCCCAGAGGGCTGGAAGAGAACCTGTCCTGCTGCTGTGGGAGGAGGGGCAGCTCAGTGCAGAGAGACAAGAGAATGGGCTATGTGGGCTGGGGTAGGGGGGATCCTGTTTACCCCCTCCCTAGCCGTGCTGCTCTTGCAGTTTACTCTGACCCTTCCCTTACTCCAGAGACCAACCCTAGCTCCTGTCCCACTGTGCTTTTTCCCCTGGCCCCTTTTACAATCATTCCCTAGGGGGGCCCACAAATATGTTTGGTGCTGGGCCCACAAAAAGTTAATCTGGCCCTGCTCGAGCCGCAGGCCACCGGCTGGCCCCAGCACCAGGCTGAACCGCTGGTCTGACCCCCAGATTGAGACACTGGCTCAATCCCCAGGTTGAGCTGCTGACCCAACCTCTGGGCCGAGCCACTGGCCCAAGCCACCCAGGGCAGCCCTGGCCACTGGGAGGTCTGAGCTCCAAGCGGCTGCTGGAGCTGAGCCCCCACTGGCTTCAAGGGAGAGGGGAAGGGATATGGGGCTTCAGAGTGGAACACGGATGGGGCCACGGCCTGGGTTAGAGGAAGCTTAGCCTGCCCTGGCCTTTGATACCCACTGCCCATGAAGGGACCATCATGTGCAGGTGGGTGGAGAGTGTAGCTTCCATGCCCATTCAGTTCTATGCTTCACAGTACAGACTACAAGGAAGGAGGTCAATGATTCCTTGTCTGGAGTAATTATCGTGGCATAAAGTCACTTTTTTATTTTGGAATAGCGTGTCCACAGGGGGGTGTTATTCCATGATAGCTGTTGCAGAATAGTTTTCATAGATTAATAGATTCCAAGGCCAGAAGGGATCATTTATTACAATAATCTAGTCTGACCTCCCGAATAACACAGACCACAGAACTTCCCCAAAATAATTCCTAGAGATCTTTTAGAAAAACCTCCAATTTGGATTTAAAAATTGTCAGTAATGGAGAATCCACTGTGACCCTTGGTAAATTGTTTGCTTGGTTAATTACCTTCACTGTTAAAAATTTATGCCTTTTTTCCAGTTTGAATTTGTCTAGCTTCAACTTACAGCCATTGGATTGTGTCATCCCTTTCTCTGCTACATTGAAGAGCCCATTATGAAATATTTGTTCCCCATATAAATATTTACAAACTGTAATCCAGTCACCCCATAACCTTTTCATCACTCTCGTGACTCTTCTCTGAAACCTCTCCAGTTTATCAACATCCTTCTTGAACTGTGAGCACCAGAACTGTCACACCAGAAGTGGTCATACCAGTGTCAAATACAGAGGTAAAATAACCTCTCTACTGCTACTTGAGATTCCCCTGTTTTTGTGTCTCAGGATCACGTTAGTTCTTTCAGACAGAATGTCTCATGTTCAGCTGATTATTCACCACGACCTCCAAATATTTTTCAGTCATTGCTTCCCCCATCCTATAATTACGGCCTACATTCTTTGTTCTTCCATATATATATATTTACATATTAAAATACATATTGTTTTCTTATACTCAACTTACCCAAGCGAGTCAGAACACTCTGTATCAATGACCTATCGTCTTCATTATTTACCACTCCTGCATCTTTCTTAGGTAATCTGCAAAGAGTATCAGTGATGATTTTATGTTTTCTTCCAGGTCATTGATGATAATGTTAAATAGCATAGGGCAAAGAAATGATCCCTGCAGGACCCCACTAGAAACACAGCTGCTTGATGATGATTTCCAATTTCCAATTACATTTTAAGACCTAATTAGACAATTTTTAATCCATTCTATGTGTGCAATGTTAAATTTATATCATTCTAGTTTTTTAATCAAAATGTCATATAATACTGCTTTCTTACAGAAGTTTAAGTACATTACGTCAGTACTATTACCTTTGTCAACCAAACTTGTAATCACATCACAAAAGAGATCTAGTTAATTAGATAGGATCTATATTCCATATATCCATGTTGATTTGCATTAATTACATTACCCTCTTTTAATTCTTTATTAATCAAGTTCTGGATCAGCTGCTTCCAAGATGAGTCAGCAGAAGTTACCCTGTATCTCTGAGCAGGTTCCTAGAATTTGACATTGCGTATGTGTGTGTCTACTCTTGATTTCTAGCCCAGTTTTGCAGAAATAGGTTAAGTATCAGGGTATGTCTACATCTACAATTTTGCAGCGCTGGTTGTTACAGCTGTATTAGTACAGCTGTATAGGGCCAGCGCTGCAGAGTGGCCACACTTACAGCAACCAGCGCTGCAAGTGGTGTTAGATGTGGCCACACTGCAGCGCTGTTGGGCGGCTTCAAGGGGGGTTCGGGGAACGCGAGAGCAAACCGGGGAAGGAGACCAGCTTCGCCGCGGTTTGCTCTCGCGTTCCCCGAACCCCGAGCAAGCAGGTCTCCTTCCCTGCGGTTTGCAGGGGGGGTCGGGGAACGCGAGAGCAAACCGCGGCGAAGCTGGTCTCCTTCCCCGGTTTGCTCTCGCGTTCCCCGAACCCCCGAGCAAGCAGGTCTCCTTCCCTGCGGTTTGCAGGGTGGTTCGGGGAACGCGAGAGCAAACCGTGGCGAAGCTGGTCTCCTTCCCCGGTTTGCTCTCGCGTTCCCTGAACCCCCGTGCAAGCAGGTCTCCTTCCCTGCGGTTTGCTCTCACGTTCCCCGAATCCCCGAGCAAGCAGGTCTCCTTCCCTGCGGTTTGCAGGGGGGTTCGGGGAACGCGAGAGCAAACCGGGGAAGGAGACCAGCTTCGCCGCGGTTTGCTCTTGCGTTCCCCGACCCCCCCTGCAAACCGCAGAGAAGGAGACCTGCTTGCTCGGGGGTTCGGGGAACGCGAGAGCAAACCGGGGAAGGAGACCTGCTTGATTACCAGAGGCTTCCTCAGGTATGCTGGGATACCTGCTTATTCCACGGAGGTCAAGAAAAGCGCTGGTAAGTGTCTACACTTGATTACCAGCGCTGGATCACCAGCGCTGGATCCTCTACACCCGAGACAAAACGGGAGTACGGCCAGCGCTGCAAACAGGGAGTTGCAGCGCTGGTGATGCCTTGCAGATGTGTACACCTCCTAAGTTGCAGCGCTGTAACCCCCTCACCAGCGCTGCAACTTTGTGATGTAGACAAGCCCTCCGTGTGAAGGGGTGTGAACACCTTTGGAGCACTTTCTCTTGGCCAGGTGTGGCATAGCAGTTCTCTCCCTGCCTCGTACCCCATGCTGACAGCTGCTCTGGTCATCTACCTGTTTCTGTGACTTGGCTCTCCAGCCAGGTCATGATTTAAGTCCCTTCCTTCCAGAATAACGAAGGCTTTGGAATATCTATGCCTCTGAATTTCCCCAGTGTTGACAAGGCCCTAGTGTCACTAACTCTAGTGGTTTTGTGTTGTCGATATTTGACTCCTAGGATGGACAAGACTCTATCCTTATACCTGTCTCATATGACATACTGCAGATTACCTAACACTCAAATATTGATAATTTAGGGCTCACTGCTGATGTGAGTTTGGGTTCAAACCCATGATCTAGAGTGGAAAAATGTCCACACTGTAGCTTATTCACAATCCTCTGACTTTCCTAGTTTGGATTTCTTTTGTTCAGCTCAGTTTACTTCCCTGTGAACCGGCATCATTGATGGTGTCACTACCCAGAGAATGGTGTTTGTTTGTTCTTCCTTCCTCCACATCAGTTAGCTTCCAAGTTTCAGTTTTGCCACCCAAGTGAGTTCCTTAGCTGGCATTTTCACAGGCTAGTTGCGGAAGACCCAGCTGTGTTTCTAGTCCCAAGTTCTTATTCCTGAAAACAATGGTGAATTGTACCCAAAGTGCACAGGGGAAAATAAGGGTATGCCTGTAATGCCCACGTTATAGCGCGGCCGCAGCAGTGCTGTGACATGGGCAGTATAGGCACGCTTTATTGCTGGGGGAAAGCCCTCCTGGCGATTTAAAAAAAACACCCCAAACAAGCGATGGTAGCTTTATCGCCAGGAGTGCGGCTCAGCTCCCGGCCATTAATGCACTGTCTATACTGGTGCTTTTCAGCGCTCAAACTTTTGTCGCTCGGGTGTGTTTTTTCACACCGCTGAACAACTAAAGTTTTAGCACTGAAAGAGGCAGTGTAGTGACAGCCTAATTTCATGGACAGTAGGCATCAGGTTAGAGCAGACTGATACAGGACTGAGCCAGTGTTGCACTAATTTCTCATGCTGCAGAGAGCTGTGATTCCTCTGAGCCCCGGTTAAGTTCTCTATCTACAGTGTGTGCTTTACTAAGGAGCGCTCCTTCCTTGCCAATGACTAGACATCCCATCCAAAAGACCAGGAAAGTGTTCTGAAAGGAATTTTTTCTTTTGTAGCTCAGGCTTATTTGTCAACTACAGCAGCTCAGATTAAGAATGCTGCATCTGAGCTTCAAATATGTACCGGGTACTGTATATGTGTTAGTGGGAAGCAGACAGATTGATAGACACTGAGTTATTGTAATGAATTGAAAGTCACTTTAATAAATTAAGAAATCAAAGCATTTGATGATATACTTGCTGAATTTGCTGAGGGACCTAGCTATTATATGTGTGAACTACAGCCTTCTTTCTCTGGTAGTGTGGTATTAACCTTTAAAATGCTGTCATTTTTCAGGCGGTTAGTCTAATGAATATGCAAGAGGATATACATATTCAAATGTCATTAGCAGTTGACATTTAACTCTGTATTAACACCAGTGATGCAGTGGTGATATCTATCTGATGAAATATCTGAGCTATGTGATAAATTTAATATGTTGTATACCTTGGACAGCCTTACTGACACTTGGCCTACAAAACTATCTCCAACAGGACTTAGTTTAATGTTCCAAACTCCTTCAAACAGCTGCCATAATAATAATAATAATAATTAATAAAAATAGCAGCAGCCAGAGAAGTGGGGTTGTTGAGTTATTTTGTTTGTTTGTTTGTTTTTTAACACTAAGATTGCACGGTGTGAGGTGCTCTGTTCTGAGCATAGGCAGTATTCAGTCCTAGACCAATATCAGAGTCACATTCTGATATCTCATGACTCTTCCTGGCAAGAAGCAGTAGTTTTATACCACTGGAGACAGAAGATTCCCAGCTTTCCTCTGTGGGGAACAGCCCTTCCCACTGGCTCTGGAATGTCTGAAGATGTCAGACATTAATGTAAAAACTCTATTCTATGTAACTTTTAGGGTATTTACAATTTAATAGTTAGATTTTTCGCCTTCTTCCAAGGCCTATACAGTTGGAGTCCTGGTGCTCAGGTAGCCTGGCTTTTCAGGAGGAGGGATATAAAAAATAGTACAAATGAAACTTGTAAAACTCTCTGAAATGCTAGAATAGTTCTTCTATAAAATGTTTGTCTGTGTGTGTGTGTGCGTGTGTGTGTGTTGTATAGTATAAAATAGGTTAATATTTTAAATCAGTGTTCAACTCTTACTGAGAATATAGAGCATAGGAGGCAGCTGCTCTCTTTTCAGGAAACTCCCCATTGGAAAGGAGGAGGTTGATAGTAGTTGAGGCAGGAGGTGTCTTGCCAGCAAGGATGCAGAGAAAGAAGTGAGAGGATTTGGTGAACGCCTGGATGTGAGGGAAGAAGGCAAGACCGAGATTAAATGCATCTGGCTATATGCATTTGTATGTGCAGATTAGAGATGAAAATGTAGCCCTCCAGGCTTAATCACACACTCTGCTGCTCAATTAGGACCTTCCTGTTAGACTGTATCTGCAGTTTGATTTGTGCTCTGAATGATCTTCTTTGTTTGGCATTATATACACCTCTACCCCAATGTAACGCTGTCCTCAGGAGCCAAAAAAGCTTACCGCGTTATAGGTGAAACCGCGTTATCAAACTTGCATTAATCTGCTGGAGTGTGCAGTGCCCCCCCGCCCCGGAGCACTGTTTACCGCGTTGTATCCGAATTCGTGTTATATCGGGTAGCATTATATCGGGGTAGAGGTGTACTTTGATATTTTCTCACTTGCATGGTGTTGCCTCCAGAACCTCAGAGAATTCAGAGTGGAACTCCTTCCTGTCCTAACTCATCTCTGTGGTGATTGCACTAAGGTGACCAGATGTCCAGTTTTGGACAGGAACACCTGGTCGAAAAGGAATCCTGACAGCTCTGGTCAGCACTGCTGACCACGCTGTTGAATGTCCGGTTTACAGTGCCAAAGCAGGGCTGGCAGACTCCCTGCTAGTGCCGCGGCCTGCACATCTCCCAGGTCTGGAAGCAGCCAGCATGTCCAGCTCCTAGCCTTCAGGGCTGCTGGGGGAGGGGGGGGGTCCACGTGCTGCCCTGTCCCCCACCCGCAGGCGCAGCTCCCATTGACTGGGTCACGGCAGGGGTGGAACTAGTGCCACTCACTTACAAGTGGTCAGCAGGTGGCTGTTGAGGGGTCGCGTGGCACGTGCTTCTCCCGCTGCTACCGGCCCTCTTCTCCTTGCATTTTTCCTGTGTCTGGGCTTGAGCTGCGGCATGTGCCCTGCTGCAAACCACGGTCTGTCGCCCCATCACCAGAACCCAGGAGTTGGAGGTATGCTTCCCCCTCTCCAGGTTCTGGGAATGGTGCTGCACCTGCATCCCCCTCACTGCATCCCTCCCCGTCCCAACTCCCTAGGAGTGCATGGGGTGCTGCAGACCCCTCATGTTTTATGTGGGGCTCCCTTGCTGCCCACTGTGCCCAGGGATCTCCGCTGCCACCGGCGCACCCAGGGTCCGGCTGTCAGCCCTGCGGCTGGGGTCCTGGCAAAGCCTCCTTGGGGACCAGTTTAATCACCAGAGCCACTTCAGTGGTATCATCAGTGCCTGCTGCTGACTCCCATCTGCTCCCATGCTGGATTCTGGGGTCAGTGGTCGCTTTCCTGGCTGACCAGATCATTGTGCATCACTGTTGACTCAGTGCTATATGTAGTATATGGTATCGAGTTTAAGTCCTTGTAAACAAGTTCCCAGTGGTACAGTTCTGGTTCCTGTCTTTTTAGTAGTTGGTCTGGAGCAGCTTAATCTTCTCCCTGCACTGGCCACGAGTCTGATAAATTTCCAATGTTGCCAGCTTCCCTGCTATTTGCTGAGAGGCGTAGTCTTTCCCAGTACTCTTACTAAAATGGAATGCTTTGCTGGCCTCAAACCAGAGGTTCACCAAAATCTGGCTGTGCTGCTGCAACCAGGAAGCTGCATGCTTGGCAAAAGATTTTTGTTTGACGGCCATTGTAGACTCAGGAGAAGGTTCACTGTGTTTGCAACACAGTGGTCAGAATAAAATGGAAGGCTTAAAGGCTGAGCTGATTTGAACAAAGGGGGTTGCCTCATTCTTCTAGGAGTTGATTGGTGACTCATGGGATAGTGAATACAAAGGACACTGGCCCATGGAATTGTGAGATAACTTTGGCAGACCCCCCACGGCGAAGTCCACTGCTGGATCCACACTGCAAAACAATAGGGCTTGAACTCTAGGTCTGACTGGACTCTGCTTCAGGCTCTCCACCGCTGTGGGGTCCTTAGACCCTGGGTCTGAGTCTAAGATTTGTATGTAGATGGAAGTGGGGTTAGGGCTTGAGCCTGAGTCTGAACATGGGCTTGCATTGCAGTGTAGACGTACTCTCAGTGAACTGGAGACATTCCCTTTGATTGAAAAAGATTATTTTCTGTTTTGTGGTTACACATTGTTAAATGAACTTGGCCACTGATACAATTAAGCTTCACAGACCTGAGTAGAACACCTCTACTCTGTTATAACGCCACCTGTTATAACATGAATTCGGATATAATGCGGTAAAGCAATGCTCCAGTGGGGCGGGGCTGCGCACTCCGGCGGATCAAATCAAGTTCGATATAATGCGGTAAGATTTTTTGGCTCCTGAGGACATCGTTATATCGAGGTAGAGGTGTACTTGAACTTGCTTGACTTTTACCAGTTTCTCCTGGTGAAGAATATGGCAGCTATATGCCAAGGTATATTGCAGGCAGGGCGATCATGGATATGAAATGACTCCATACTAAGTACATGTAGGGAAGAGAAATTGAGGACTGAATTTAATTGCATTTTTTTTATAAAGAGTTTAGATAACTCTCAGACATTGGAAAGGAAAGTAATTGTTGCTGTTTCCTTCAGATACTAGTGTCATTCACATTATGTTTATTTCAGATATTTCCTGTGGCTGTGGAAATAAGTATTGAAATTCTTCATGTGCTGCTGAAAAAAGATTTAAGTTTAAATATAGCAGAAATGCCAATCACTGAGTTAAGAATAGAGATTAACAGTGAGCCAGCTCTCGTTCCCTGTGCAGTGGGAGTGTGCATCCACACCTCCTGCTTTGCTTCATATTAATTATCTTTACGCAGGGAGAATTTCAATAGCCTTCCGCTCTTGACATCAAAAGAGCACATTTTGCATTCTGCCTGTGAAATGAGCTCTGTTCTGATAGCATTATGGCAGATGACATGATCTGATGTCTGGGCATCTCCTTTCTGTGTTTTCGGATTTCTCTGGTATTGAATGCTACAGAGCTATACACATTAGTTTTTCAAAGAATGAGAAACAATACATTTCCAAGTGCCTACGGGTCTGTTCCTGGGATGTTGAGGCATTAGAGCTTGTTTCAGAGACACTGGATTGTGACCCTGGGGCCAGTGCAGCAGCATTCACCAGCAGAGGCTGAGAGTCTGTGTGATGGAATTGAGCTGCCCTGTACCCAGGTTGCTCTCCTTTCCACATGGTCTACGCCTCGCATTAGAGTCAGCCAGAGTCATGCACTCCTCAAGGACAGGAGGACTGCATCTAGCTAAAGTTGGCTGGTGAAGCTTTAAGGAACCAAACAGTAGGTGCCAAAACATCACCAGCCTCTGTGTAGCTGGCTCAGAGCAGAGCCAACAGATCTGCCTAAAGCTCTGCAAGCTTCAGTGCAACTTGGTCTGCTAGAGAATGCTGCTTGTCTCCTTAGTTTTCTTCCCCAGAGTTTCACCTTTGACCTCCATTGTTGGAACCTCAGGTCAGCTGAAGAAATTGGTTGCCTGAGAGTTTGGGCAGGGGAAAGCCTCCATTAAATCAGAGGCAAGTTGCATTTGTTCCAGTGTAGCAAATGAACAGAACAGTGTCATGCACCCTTTCCCCTTGGAGCTCCTCTTCCAGCGAGTTTTATACCAGATTACAAACCTCAACCAATGCTTCTGCTGGAAGTTTGTTTGGCTCTTTTTTTTTTGTGCATCAGTAATTGATTTATCTTCTGAACACTTCTGTAAGGTAGGGAAGTGCTGTTATCCCAAATTAACCTATAGGGAACTAGGGGCACAGATTAGGCAACCTGCTCAAGGTCGCACAGGCAGTTTGTGACAGAAGCCAGATCTGCTGAGTCCTGTCCTAGGTCTTGACCACGAGACCATCCTTAGGGACAAAGGAGAGCTACAGTGGTACTCCCTTCATGAGTGAAATGGGTTTCACCTTGAGTTCTATGAGTGAAAGCCCTTGCCTGTTTTGGCAAAATAGATGTGAAGTGAAAACCATTGATCTCACTGGGACCTACTTAGCAGCCTATATATTTGTTTATTCCTGTCTAGAGAAAATAGGTTTATGTGAGCATATGCTGAAAAATGTGTACCCTACTCAGCACTGTGGGTTCATAATCTATTCTTTATTTTATTTTATTTTATTTATTTGTGTTGTTGAAGTGCCCAAGAGCCTGAGTCATGGACCAAGATCCGTTATGCTAGGTTCTGTACAAACACTGAACACATACTTCCTCTTTAAAGCTGGCTGGGACAGAGCAGTTTAATACTTTTTCCATGTACAGTCCAAACTCTTTCTTTGCCATTTTATATGGCACTTTTATTGAATTTATCACTGAAATTACTGTCAATCACTATGATCAGATTCCACTAGTTACTGAACACTGAGGCTGTATATTCCATGAGCGTTTCAGCTTCTTTATCTTTTCCGCTCACCATCTCCGTTACGCTACTAGATACTGTAGGATTAAACTCCTTGGCTTGTTTCTCATGTTAATATGTCTGTAGGCAGAGTTACAATCCAGCTGCCTTTTTGGCATCCTGCCCCAAGCACTGATCCATATACCCAGTCACCAAAATCTGCTTTTTCATCTGTTGTTAGTAGAATCAAAGAAGAAAGATTTAATTATTAGAAATTAACTGTAGTTCGTTCTCGTTCTTCAAATTTTAGGGGTTAAAAAATTCAAAAAATTGCCAGTAGGAAGATTGTGAAATGAAAGATGCTGAAGACAATAACGAATAAAACTATTTCCATTTTCTTAAATAATATATTCAGAATTGCTCAGGTCTGGATGCCCAAGTTGCCCTTCGATAGTAAGATAAGGTAAGAAATTGTATAGACAGCACAATTATCAGCCAAATCTCTTAATGGAGATGCCAAGATAATTCCATATCAGTGAGATGTGTGTGTGTCTGGGGAGTCTGGGAAACCTTCCATCTAGAGATGAACTATTGTCAACAGTGCTCTTCATCTGATGCTGACGTGTGTATTCTCATCTGTTGTTTGGGTTTGAATTGTAGGGCTTGTCTACATAGATATTTAGTGTATGTCTACATTTTGAGGTGAAAGGTGTAATTTCTACCTTGAGGAGACAAACCCACGCTAGATCTGATCAAGCTGGCATGCTAAAAATAGTGTGTAGCTTTGATGACATGGTAGGCTTGCTGCATCAAATATGTTCCCATCCAGGATGCTAGGTATGTACTTGGGTGGCTAGCCTCTTCTGCCGTTTGCATCATCGCAGCCATGTTTCTATTTTTAGTGTGTTTGCTTGATTCATAGATTCATAGACTCTAGGACTGGAAGGGACCTCGAGAGGTCATCGAGTCCAGTCCCCTGCCCTCATGGCAGGACCAAATACTGTCTAGACCATCCCTAATAGACATTTATCTAACCTACTCTTAAATATCTCCAGAGATGGAGATTCTACAACCTCCCTAGGCAATTTATTCCAGTGTTTAACCACCCTGACAGTTAGGAACTTTTTCCTAATGTCCAACCTAAATCTCCCTTGCTGCAGTTTAAGCCCATTGCTTCTTGTTCTATCCTTAAAGGGGAAGGTGAACAAGTTTTCTCCCTCCTCCTGATGACACCCTTTTAGATACCTGAAAACTGCTATCATGTCCCCTCTCAGTCTTCTCTTTTCCAAACTAAACAAACCCAATTCCTTCAGCCTTCCTTCATAGGTCATGTTCTCAAGACCTTTAATCATTCTTGTTGCTCTTCTCTGGAACCTCTCCAATTTCTCCACATCTTTCTTGAAATGCGGTGCCCAGAACTGGACACAATACTCCAGTTGAGGCCTAACCAGCTCAGAGTAGAGAGGAAGAATGACTTCTCGTGTCTTGTTTACAACACACCTGTTAATGCATCCCAGAATCACGTTTGCTTTTTTTGCAACAGTATCACACTGTTGACTCATATTTAGCTTGTGGTCCACTGTGACCCCTAGATCTCTTTCTGCCATACTCCTTCCTAGACAGTCTCTTCCCATTCTGTATGTGTGAAACTGACTGTTCCTTCCTAAGTGGAGCACTTTGCATTTGTCTTTATTGAACTTCATCCGGTTTACCTCAGACCATTTCTCCAATTTGTCCAGATCATTTTGAATTTTGACCCTGTCCTCCAAAGCAGTTGCAATCCCTCCCAGTTTGGTATCGTCCGCAAACTTAATAAGCGTACTTTCTATGCCAACATCTAAGTCGTTGATGAAGATATTGAACAGAGCCAGTCCCAAAACAGACCCCTGTGGAACCCCACTTGTTATACTTTTCCAGCAGGATTGGGAGCCATTAATAACTACTCTCTGAGTACGGTTATCCAGCCTGTTATGCACCCACCTTACAGTAGCCCCATCTAAATTGTATTTGCCTAGTTTATCAATAAGGATATCATGCGAGACCATATCAAATGCCTTACTAAAGTCTAGGTATACCACATCCACCGCTTCTCCCTTATCCACAAGGCTCGTTATCCTATTAAAGAAAGCTATCAGATTGATTTGACATGATTTGTTCTTTACAAATCCATGCTGGCTATTCCCTATCACCTTACCACCTTCCAAGTGTTTGCAGATGATTTCTTTAATTATCTGCTCCATTATCTTCTCTGGCACAGAAGTTAAACTAACTCATCTGTAGTTTCCTGGGTTATTTTTATTTCCCTTTTTATAGATGGGCACTATATTTGCCCTTTTCCAGTCTTCTGGAATCTCTCCCGTCTCCCATGACTTTCCAAAGATAATAGTTAGAGGCTCAGATGCCTCCTCTATTAACTCCTTGAGTATTCTAGGATGCATTTCATCAGGCCCTGGTGACTTGCAGGCATCTAACTTTTCTAAGTGATTTCTAAGTGATAAGAGCTAGGACAGGTATGTCTTCTTAATATGGAAATTACACCTTCAGCTCCAAGTGTAGACCCACCTTTACTGTGTGGCAAACCAGGATGTCACTCTACAGTGCACTAGCTTGTTGTGTTCTGTCTGGCTGTGTGGATCCTGCTACTGTGCACTTAAAGTTGTGTAGTGCATTTTGATGAAACTGTGTGTGTGGCAGCACGGTCCACGTGACCAATTAGTGTGCAGCAAGCAAGTGCACTGTAGATTTACACTCCAGCTTGCTGCGCACTAAGTCTCAGTGTACACAAGCCCTTAGATTCTTATTTACCTTTAGTCAGATTCATGTGTCTGATCTTCTTTATAAGAGCTTTCAAAAGGAAAAAATGGTAAACCTGTGGAAACGTCAATGCTCTGTGACACACTTTGTGTCTAATGGCAGAGGAGACCAGTAACCATCAGAGGAATTTGGCACAGAAGTTCTTCCAAAGTGGAGAGACTCTATTAAAACCTTCTTATGAATACAGCACATATGCATTGTTCTCCATTGAAATATTTTCATTATGAGAATCATATCTTCCTAGAGCACCTGAGAAAAGGCACTCATGCCATGGTCATGAGCATGGTATAAATGCCTCAATAGAGACTAACTATTGAAACCAAGCTATTTCATATTTAGCCCAGTGTAACAGTGCCTTTTGTTTGTATGGAGCATAATACATGAAGCAATGACAGTGTTCCTTTTTTATAGAACTAGCCCTCTGAACTTACTGTGAATGGGCAGACCTTCTGTCCCACACATGGCACAAGGAACTCAGTGTATATGGAACTAAGGGGGACATCTTGGATTGTCTTCAAAGCAATGGCAAGGACAGCCCATCCCTGGGACCAGCAAACCTGTAGTTACTTTCTTTGTTCTCAACTTCTTCCATTGCATCTTGTTGCTCATAAAGGGTTCAAACGTTACAGATAAGGCTGCAGATTGTGTTAATAAAGAGCTGGTAACTGATATTTTTCATCACTACTTCATATTTCCTGCTTTGGCAAGTCTCTCTAATTTAAGAACTTCCATGATTTTAACTGTAACCTGCCACTTTACTATCATAGCTGATTAGGGGAACCTGGAGGCATTTGAGGGTCTCAAACACTTTAGAAAACACCTCTGAAAAACAATACTTAAAAGTAAACAGTGTATAGACCATACATAACCCTGGCTTCTGCTTCCTTACCAGTATCTGACTATGGACTGATTAACTTAATTCTAGAATACATAAGGAACTAGCAGAAGCAATCTTGAAACTGCTAGCAGTTATCTTTGAGGACTCATGAAGAATGAGTGAAGTCTCAGAGGACTGGAGAAGAGCAAAAATGGGAACAAAGATGACCCAAGGAATTTATACACTAGTCAGCCTAATTTTTATACTGGAACAAATTATTAAACAATCATTTTGTAAGCAGCTAGAGCAGAGGTGGGCCAACTACGGCCCGCTGGACCATCCTACCCAGTCCTTGAGCTCCGGGCCGGGGAGGCTAGCCCTCCACCCCTGCTGTCTCCCTTCCTCTGCCGCCATGCAGGCAGTGCTCTGGGTAGCAGGATTGCGCGCTCCTGCCGAGCAGCGTGGCAGTGTGTCCGGCTCTGGCCGGGCGGCACAGTGGCCAGACATGCTGCTCTGAGTGGCATGGTAAGGGGGCTGAGGGGTTGGATAAGGGGCAGGAGGTCCCGGGGGGCAATCAGGAGACCAGGGAGCCTGGGGTGGTTGAATGGGGCGGAGGTTCTGGACCGTGGTCAGGGGTCGGGGGGATTAGATAAGTGTGGGAGTCCTGGGAGGGGGGCCTGTCAGGGGGCAGGGGTGTGATAGGGGTCAGAGCAGTCAGGGGGGTTGGATAGGGGGTGGGGTCCAGGGGCGGTTAGGGGCGGGGGGATCCCAGGAGAGGGCAGTTAGGGGACAAGGACCAGGGGAGTTGGATGGGTAGGGGATCCTGAGGGGGGCAGTCAAGGGGCAGGAAGTGGGAGGGGTCAGATGGGGGCGGGGCCAGGTTGTTTGGGGAGGTACAGCCTTCCCTACCCGGCCCTCCATACAGTTTTGCAACTCCAGTGTGGCCCTCTGTCTAAAAAGTTTGCCCACTCCTGAGCTAGAAGATAATAAGGTTATAAAGAATAACCAACATGGATTTGTCAAGAACAAATCATGCTAAATCAGTCCAATTTCCTGGTTTGACAGGGTACTGGCTTAGTGGATGGGGGGATAAAATCTTGATTTTAGCAAGGTTTTTGACAGTCCCACACGACATTCTCATAAGCAAACTAGGTAAATGTGATCTAGATGAAATTACAGTAAGATGGGTACACATCTGAATGAAAGGCTGTACTCAGAGGAGTCATCAGTGGTTTACTGTCAAACTCAGAGGGCATATTTAGTGGGGTCCTAAAGGGGTCAGTCCTAAATTCAGTATTATTCAATATTTTCATTAATGACTTTGATAATGGAATGGAGAGTATAGTTTATAAAAATTGCAGAGGACACCAAGTTGGGAGGAGTTGTGAGGACTTTGGAGGACAGGATTAGAATTCAAAACAACTTTGGCATATTGAAGAATTCAGCAAGATGACATTCAGTAAAGACCAAGTGCAAAGTACTTAAGTTAAGAAAGAAAATCCAATGCACAACTACAAAATGGGGAATAACTGGCTAAGTGATAGTACTGCTGAGAAGAATCTGAGGGTTATAGGGGATCACAAATTGAATATGAGTCAACAATTTGCTGCTGATGTGAAAAAGGTTAATATTCTGGGGTGTATTAACAGGCATGTCGGATGTGAGACATATAGGAGGTAATTGTCCTGTATTACTTGGCACTGGTGAGGCCTCCACTGGAGTAGTGGGTCCAGTTTTGGATGCCACACTTTGGGAAAGATGTGGACAAATTGGAGAGAGTCCAGAGGAGAGCAACAAAAATGACCAAAGGTTTAGAAAACCTGACCTGCGAGGAAACATTAAAAAAACTGGGCGTGTTTAGTCTTGAGAAAAGAAGATGGAGGGGGGACCTGCTAAATCTTTAGCTATGTTCCGGGCGTTGTAAAGTGGACTCAATTATTCTCCATATCCGCTGAGGGTAGCACAAGAAGTCATGGGTTTAATCAGCAGCAAGAGAGATTAGGTTAATGATTAGGAAAAATCTTTCTAACTCTAAAGACACTTAAGCTCTGGAAAAGGCTTCCAAGGGAGGTTGTGGAATCTCCATAATTGGAGGCTTTGAAGAACAGATTGGACAAAAACCTGTCAGGGCTGGTCTATGTTTATTTGTCCTGCCTCAGCACAGGGGTCTGGATTTGATGGCTTCTTGAGATTCCTTCCAGCCCTAAATTTCTGTGATCGCGGCATAAGGCCCTGGAAAATTCTCCCAGTCTGCCTCTACATCATCTCGGTAGTCTGACCTGCTCTCTGCCTACCTGAAGTGATGCACCAGGCATCAGCCCCTCTCGTGCAATCAAGGCAGAAGCAAAAGTGAGACTTTTCTGCAGAGCCAGGTTATGTATCTGTTTTGTGCTACTGGCCCTCTTGAGAAGGCCCAAATGCACCATGACATGTGATTACTGTGAGTTTGTCTTCAAGCTGAGTCCTGTTGCTGCCTGCTATGGCAGGCACAGTGCCTGCTGGTTGGTTCTTATGCAGAATATATTTTGGCAACCCCGCCTTAACACAACCTGTTGTTCTTCTTCGAGTGATTGCTCACATCCATTCCAGTTAGGTGTGCGCGCCGCGCGTGCACATTCGTCGGAAACTTTTTACCCTAGCAACTCCAGTGGGCCGGCAGGTCGCCCCCTGGAGTGGCGCCGCCATGGCGCCCAATATATATCTCTGCCGGCCTGCCCGCTCCTCAGTTCCTTCTTACCGCCGTGTCGGTCGTTGGAACTGTGGAGCGCGGCATAGCTGTCCTCCACGTCCCTAGCTCTCCTCGTTACCTATCGTTTATCTCTAGTACTATTGTAGTTGTTAATTAGATTGTTAAGTGTAGATAGTAGTAGTTAAGTTAAGTAGTTTGTAAATAGTTCTTCGCCGGGGGCTTAGCCCTTCCCGGCACCCGGCACCGGGCTCATGCCTGGTTCGCCGGGCTTCAAGCAGTGTGCGGCCTGCAAGAAGCCCATGCCTACTAGCGATCCCCACGACGCGTGCCTGAAGTGCCTGGGGGAATCGCACAGATCCGACAAGTGCCGCATCTGCAAGGCTTTTAAGCCAAGGACAAAGAAGGAGAGGGATCAAAGACTCCGAACTCTCCTTATGGAGGCGGCACTTGACCCGGCGGCTTCGCAGGCCGTGATCTCAGCGCCGGCACCGGATCGCGCCGGCACCGAGAAGACTCCCCGGCACCGACCTTCTCCGGCACCGGGGACAGAGCCAAGGCCGTCGAAGTCTGCTACTCCGGCCAGGCAGACCCGACTGGAGCGCCCGGCCTCAACATCGGCCGCGGCGCCGCCGGCACCGTCGACTCCGGGCCCGGCGGGTCCGTCGAGTCCGGTGCCGCCGAGCTCCCCCATGAGATCTGGGGTTGAGATAGTGGTCCCATCCACACCGGAGACCTTCGCCTCGGCTCGGGACCTCATAGCTCTGACTGAGCCCACTCAGCTGCCACCCCCGGTACCTCCGGTGCGGGTCGTGTCCAGAGGCAAGCCCATGATGTCGGCACCGTCTCGGGACTCACGTTCACGATCCAGGTCCCGACGCCATGGTCGCTCCAGATCCCGCCGCCGCTCGCAGTCCCGGCACCGCTCCCCTCAGCGGTACCGGTCGCACTCGCGGCGCCGGTCGACATCAAGACGATCGCGGTCGGACTCCAGCCGCCGATACCGGCACCGCGATTCCAGGAGCCGGTCCCGACGTTACTCGCCGCACCGGTCGACCTCCCGGCACCGAGCTGGTGGCAGGTCCCGGTCGACCTCCCGGCACCGAGCTGGTGGCAGGTCCCGATCCCGGCACCGAAGCGGCGCCCGGTACCGGTCCAAATCCCGGCACCGTGACAGAACCCGGTCCCGGTCCCGAACCCGGCACCGATATGACTCCCGGCACCGGTCCCTGGCACCGAGACGATCGTCCGTGCCGACCCGCGCTGACCCTTACCATCCAGGGTCAGCCCCGCCATGGCCCTCTAGACAGCCGTCCGTATCTTCACAAACGGACAGCGGGTATGCGCTGGGCACCGACCGGCAGGCGGCGCTGTTCAGCGATCCGCCACAGCAGGACCAAGGCCCGCAACAATGGGGATTCTGGACACCCTGGGCATACCATCAGGCCCAGGGCCCCCAACAGCTCCCTGCTAGGCCGTCGACTGCGGAGCGCAGGGCACCTGAAGCCTCGTTGTCTCGCCCCCCTCCCTCCCCGGATGGGGAGGAAGGGTCCAAGCAACAAGACTCCGCTTTGGCCCCTGAGGCAGAGGCGAGGGCCGAAGGAGACCCGCCGTTAGACACTCTCTTGCCGGGGGTCTCCTCATCCTCCTCCCCGGATGAAGCGGTGGCTGGTACCTCCTCCAACAGCCCCCCCCCGCTGGATCTCAGGGCGCACCAAGACCTCCTCAGGCGAGTAGCTCAAAATCTGAGTCTGCAAGCCGAGGAGGTCTCGGAGATAGAGGATCCAATTGTCACCATCCTCTCAGCAGATGCTCCCACCAGGGTCGCCCTACCCTTCATACGAACCATCCAGGCCAACGCCAACACCATCTGGCAGTCTCCGGCCTCCATCCCTCCTACGGCGAAGGGCGTTGAGAGGAAGTACATGGCTCCTTCTAAGGGCTACGAGTACCTCCATGTGCACCCGACTCCGTGTTCCCTGGTGGTTCAATCAGTGAACGATAAGGAGCGTCATGGCCAGGAGGCTCCAGCCCCCAAATCCAGAGAGGCCAGGCGGATGGACCTCCTCGGCCGTAAGGTGTACTCGGCTGGGGCGCTGCAGCTCAGGGTCTCCAACCAGCAAGCCCTGCTGAGCAGATACGCCTTCAACTCCTGGGTGGCAGCAGACAAATTCAAGGAGCTGCTGCCACAAGATGCTCGCCAAGAGTTTACGGCCATCTTGGATGAAGGCAAGAAGGTCGCACGCACGTCCTTGCAAGCCTCTTTGGACGCTGCAGACTCGGCTGCCCGTACCCTCGCGTCGGGAGTAACGATGCGTCGCATCTCCTGGCTGCAGGTTTCCGGCCTTCCGCCGGAGCTCCAGCATACTATACAGGACCTTCCTTTCGAAGGCCAAGGGTTGTTCTCTGAAAAGACAGACCCCAGACTCAAGAGTCTGAAAGATAACCGAGTCATTATGCGGTCCCTCGGGATGCACACACCCGTGACCCAACGCAGACCCTTCCGGCCGCAGCAACAACAACAGCGCAGGCCGTATTCCCAGTTCCGCCAGCGGCAGGACCTTAACAGGCGCCGCGGCAGGAATGGAAGGCGCAGGCATTCGGGGAACCAGGGGGGGCAGAACCAAGGCTCCTCTAAGCCCCCGCCTGGACCTAAGCCTTCATTTTGAAGGTGCGCCCGAGGGCGCAGTAACAGTTTCCCCAATGGATCCTTCCCCCCCGTTTTCCAACCGCCTTTCATTTTTCCTCCCGGCGTGGTCCCAAATAACATCGGACTGCTGGGTCTTAAGCACGGTGCAGACGGGATACCGCCTGCAGTTTGTTTCATTTCCTCCTTCCCGCCCCCCTTCCTCGTCCCTTTTCAGGGACCCCTCTCACGAGCAATTCCTTCGACAGGAGGTGCAGACGCTCCTCGGCAAAGGAGCTATAGAGGCGGTGCCGGAGAACGAGAAAGGCAAGGGGTTTTATTCCCGCTACTTTCTGATCCCCAAGGCCAAGGGGGGCCTCAGGCCTATCCTCGACCTGCGAGAGCTCAACAAGTACCTGGTGAAGTTGAAGTTCCGCATGGTATCCCTGGGGACCATTATCCCATCCCTGGATCCGGGAGACTGGTACGCCGCCCTCGACATGCAGGACGCGTATTTTCACATTGCCATTTGGCCACGCCACAGACGTTTCCTTCGCTTCGTTGTGGGGCCTCTTCATTATCAATTTGCAGTCCTCCCATTTGGCCTGTCCACGGCCCCGAGGGTGTTTACAAAATGCATGGCAGTTGTTGTGGCGCATCTTCGGCGCAGTCGTATCCACGTGTTTCCTTATCTGGACGATTGGTTGATTCGGGGCACGTCGGAACAACAAGTCTGCAGCCATGTCCACGTGATCACCGGCATGTTCGCCACTCTGGGCCTCTTGGTAAACACGGACAAGTCCACCCTGATTCCCACACAGAGGGTGGAATTCATCGGGGCCGTCCTGGACGCCACTGTGGGCAGGGCCTTGCTGCCATTGCAGCGGTTCCAGGCCTTGTCGGCGATCGTTCAACGACTGCGGACAGCCCCATTGACGTCAGTGCGGACATGTCTAACCCTGTTAGGCCACATGGCGGCTTGCACCTTTGTGACCGATTACGCTCGGCTCCGCATGAGGCCCCTCCAGTTATGGCTCATCAATCATTACAGGCCGACAAGACAGCCGCTAGATATGTTAATCACAATCCCCCAGAGGGTATTAGATTCTCTCGGCTGGTGGCTAGACCAGTCCGTGTTATGTGCGGGTCTCCCTTTCCAACCACCTCAGCCCTCGGTGTCCCTAACAACGGATGCCTCAGATCTAGGCTGGGGGGCCCACCTAGGGACCCTGAGGACGCAGGGCCTGTGGTCCCAGGAGGAGGTGGGGCTACACATCAACATGCGGGAGTTGAGAGCGGTCCGCCTTGCTTGTCAAACGTTCTGTCATCAGCTTCAGGGTCGCTGTGTCGCGGTGTTCACCGACAACACGACGACCATGTATTATATCAACAAGCAGGGCGGCACCAGATCCTCCTCCCTGTGCCACGAGGTGATACGACTCTGGGACTTTTGTGTAGCCCACTCCATTCACCTCATGGCTTCCTTCCTCCCCGGAGTACGGAACACGCTGGCGGATCAATTGAGCAGATCCTTCCTGTCACACGAGTGGTCCCTTCGGCCGGACGTCGCCCTCTCCATCTTCCGGAGGTGGGGTTATCCCCGGGTGGACCTCTTCGCGTCCAAGGGGAACAGGAAGTGCCAAGCGTTCTGCTCCTTTCAGGGCAGGGAGCCCGGGTCGATAGCGGATGCCTTCCTCATCCAGTGGTCGACCCACCTGTTCTATGCGTTTCCCCCATTCCCTCTGGTCCACAGGGTCCTTCTGAAGGTGCGCAGGGACAGGGCTCACGTGATCATGGTAGCCCCGGCATGGCCCAGACAGCACTGGTACCCCATGCTGCTGGACCTGGCCATAGCCGACCCAGTTCCCCTGCCCCTTCATCCGGACCTGATTACCCAGGAGCACGGGTCCCTCTGTCACCCGGACCTGCAGTCGCTGCACCTAGCGGCGTGGCTCCTGCGTGGCTGACTGGCTCTGAGCTGCGCTGCTCCACGCCGGTGAGGGAGGTGCTCTTGGGCAGCAGGAAGCCGTCCACAAGAGCGACATATTCGGCCAAATGGAAGCGCTTCTCCTGTTGGTGCGTGGAGAGAAATCTCCGCCCTATGGAAGTTTCGGTAGCCGACATCTTAGACTACATTTGGTCCCTCAAAGGGCAAGGTCTGGCCATATCGTCGTTGCGAGTCCACCTAGCAGCTATCTCCACCTTTCACCCGGGTGCGGATGGTCGCTCTGTTTTTTCTCACCCAACGGTGTCTAGATTCCTTAAGGGGCTCGAACGTTTATTCCCTAACGTCCGTCCCCCTGCTCCAACCTGGGATCTTAACCTGGTGTTGTCCCGGCTCATGGGGCCCCCCTTTGAGCCGTTAGCTACTTGCTCCCTGCTTTACCTCTCTTGGAAGACTGCCTTTCTAGTAGCTATCACCTCAGCTAGACGGGTGTCGGAACTCCGGGCTCTTGTGGTAGACCCCCCATATACGGTCTTCCACAAGGACAAGGTGCAGCTGAGACCACACCCTGCCTTTCTCCCCAAGGTGGTCTCAGCCTTCCACGTCAACCAAGAGATATTCCTCCCGGTTTTTTTCCCGAAACCTCACTCCTCAGGCAGGGAGCAGCAGCTCCACTCGCTTGATGTCCGTAGGGCTCTCGCGTTCTACGTGGAGAGGACCAAGCCCTTCCGCAAATCCCCCCAGCTTTTCGTGGCAGTAGCGGACCGCATGAAAGGGCTTCCTATCTCCTCCCAGAGGTTATCCTCTTGGGTAACGTCCTGCATCAGGACCTGTTATGACTTGGCCCATGTCCCTACGGGCCGTGTGACTGCGCATTCTACCAGGGCGCAGGCGTCGTCGCTGGCTTTCCTCGCCCGTGTGCCCATCCAGGAAATCTGTCGGGCAGCGACCTGGTCATCGGTCCACACCTTTGCTTCCCACTACGCCCTGGTCCAGCAGTCAAGAGAGGATGCGGCCTTCGGAACTGCAGTGCTCCATGCCGCGACTTCTCACTCCGACCCCACCACCTAGGTATGGCTTGGGATTCACCTAACTGGAATGGATGTGAGCAATCACTCGAAGAAGAAAAGACGGTTACTCACCTTTGTAACTGTTGTTCTTCGAGATGTGTTGCTCACATCCATTCCACACCCGCCCTCCTTCCCCACTGTCGGAGTAGCCGGCAAGAAGGAACTGAGGAGCGGGCGGGCCGGCAGAGATATATATTGGGCGCCATGGCGGCGCCACTCCAGGGGGCGACCTGCCGGCCCACTGGAGTTGCTAGGGTAAAAAGTTTCCGACGAACGTGCACGCGCGGCGCGCACACCTAACTGGAATGGATGTGAGCAACACATCTCGAAGAACAACAGTTACAAAGGTGAGTAACCGTCTTTTTTGGTAACCCCAGTTCCTGAAGTCTGTGTAACCTTTTTCCAGCCCCTGTTCTGCCATGTAACTGTTCAGAGCTTTTCATTGTCTAAAGAAGCCTGTAGCTCAGGGGTAGGCAACCTATGGCATGCGTGCCAAAGGCAGCACGTGAGCTGATTTTCAGTGGCACTCACACTGCCCAGGTCCTGGCCACTGGTCAGGGGCTCTGCATTTTAATTTAATTTTAAATGAAGCTTCTTTAAACATTTTAAAAACCTTATTTACTTTACATACCACAATAGTTTAGTTACATATAGATTTATAGAGAGAGACCTTCTAAAAACGTTAACATGTATTACTGGCACGCAAAACGTTAAATTAGAGTGAATAAATGAAGACTCAGCACACCACTTCTGAAAGGTTGCCGAACCCTGCTGTAGCCCCAGCATGGCATTGCTGTGACAGAGGAGAGGACTGCTTTCAGAAGAAATGACTCATGTATTTTGCTGAGTATAGGAGCCCACCTGTTGTTGGCACCTGTGTTCTAGTTTAAATAGTAAAGCACATTTGGAGAATGTGCCAGCCGAACTCATGGGCATAGCAACTGTAGGCTGACGGTGGCACCCAGGAGGTGCGGGGGTGGGGGTGGGGGGGTCTTATGACAGACTTAACCCAGTTATGCCCAAAAGCATCAGAAACCTTGGAAATTTTGTGCTAAATGTTTGTAGTGAAATGTGAAACTGCCTGATTTGGTGTGGGCACTGTGGAGGTTAGGGGTCCCCAGCCAGGGGAAAGGATATTAGCATGAATATCAGACAGGTAGGAAGGCGAGCACCACTCAGACACTTAGCATAGTTTAATTACTATTGACTAAGATAATGTTCAGTGCAGTGGAGAATTGTCTGCTGCTCTTGTTCTTCTCTTTCCCTGCACCTCTTCTTGCTCCTATTTCTTTTCTGTCAGGTTCCCTTTCTTTCTCCCTTCCTCTGATTTTTCTTCTGATTTGAATCAGCAAAATAAATGCCAAGAAAAATATGATTTAACAGAAAATTCTATATCTTTTCTGATAGGGCAAAAAGGGAATTTCATAGTGCTGTGTCCGTATGATGTCATCAAAGGGCAGGATTTCAGCCAAGTCCACTGCTGAGCAAATAGCTTGTCAGAGGGACTCTGACCTTGTAATTAATATGATAGTAACACTCTCTAACTGTGTGTCTCTGAATATTAATACAGCGTGAGCACATATCGACTTCAAAGGAATTTGGAAATAGTCAACTGTAATTAGTAATTTTCTAGAAATTGAGTTGCCCAGTTGAAGGCCTGGGCCCTACAGATGCAGGCAGTAGGGAGAATTCCATACCTGCAGTGTAATATGTGATGATTACATTACAGCGCTGTGTTTTGGGGGATGCATGTTGGTGTGGGGCTGTTCATTTGAAGAATAGTAGTAAGAGAGACCTGTTTGCCTGCAGTCCTTCCCCACAGCTGCCTCTTCAGGATTGTTACCTACAGCACTGCCTTTCTTTCCTCACTGTAAAAATGTTAATAAAGCAGAATTAATCTGGCTTTAAATGATAGGATACTGCTTCTTGCATCTATATTCCTCCTGCGGAGAGAACTCACAAATGGGAGCAGACAAAATGAGGAGCCACCTAAGGAAATAGCAAAGAAATGCAGTTTCTCCAGCTGTAGGGAGCTGACCATAGGGGCTACAGATTGTTACCTGGTTGGTTTTCCTTTTCTGACTGGTGTCTGGGCTAAGGGCTTCCAGGCAGGAAGCTCTGGGTTTAATGGGATTTTGTTGTTGTGCATTGTGAGCATTGTGAGATGTCTGTATAGAACTTTGTGTTTGAACTTTGGTTGATATTTGTACAGTTCAGATTTGGAAAAGGGAAGAGCGTAAAACTTTTTTAAAATCTCTATTCCATGTCCATGTAGTGCCTCCGCCAATCCTTGTTAAAGAAACTTTCGGAAACACCATGATCTGGGGCATCTCTGTCTCATGAGTCCAGAATTTGTCGTATAGGCTTCAGTCCAGATACTTGAAAGGGTGCCTTTCACTCGTTGGTCCGTACTTCCTTCACTGGCTTCCTTTGAAATGAAAGGCTTGTGTTAAGAGTGCAATCCCTCAGAGGAAGTTTGGCTGTACAGGGGAGATGTGGGAGGCACTAAGACCCAGGAGGCTCCTGCCTGGTTAGCTGGAGCGGGGCAGGCTGTGCATGTACAGAGGGAAGGAAGTCATTAGTGCAGGCTGAGCCGTGGAGTTTGGGGCTCTTGCTGGATTTCCCCAGCCGTATGGAACTTTGTCCTTGTGGCAGTTTTGTGGGCAGAGTTGGGCACCCAGCCAAGGCTACTCCTTGCACTGCAGGGTCTGTGGGAGTGTGTTCTGCTGATACACCTTTGGAATGTACTTCGTGAAAATTGACTGAAGCAGAAATGCATCCCGGAGTTGGGAATTCTTCCAGGCTGCGTGTGAGGGAATCATTGGTTTGATCTTTGTTAGCAGAGTGGCTTGGATGGCAGCGGGGGGGTGTGTGTGCTAATTTCCTGCAGGAGAGAGAATTGCAGCTCCTACTTCACGAAGGCTCTTCCCTGAAGGAGAATCCCTATCCCAGGGACCCACAAGGCTGCAGTTCTCCCTGGAGAATGACTTGTTCAGGCAGTGGAGCCGCTGCTTCTGAGACTTCCTAATGGGCAAGGTTTTTATGGCATTTCCACCAGTTTTTCTTGAGCTAAATACCAAGAGACTCGAGACTTCCCCCCTTTTCTGGCTTTGTGATTTCCTTCTCCAGTGAATATGGCAAAGATTTAAAGGGGCAAGACGGAGGCAGCATGACTTGCAGCTGCAGCTTCCCTGCATCCACCACCAGCATCCAGCCAATATCTTGATGCTCAACATTTCTGCTTTACAAATATGATGAAATGGCAGCCCCGGAAGAAGGTGAGTGATGGTGAGGAGGTGGGATCAGCTGCCCAGTGTTGCCCCCCACAGATAAATCCTCGGAGCATCCTGCGCCCCTCTCCTCTACAGGTGACCATGGTGGGAGTTGAGCAAACCCTTCCCCATCCCCCACAGGTAAATCCTGGGAGTAGAAGTGACCGGACCCTCTTCTCCTTTATAGGTGACCTGGGAATTGAGCAGTTCCATGCCCTTGCTAGGGCAGCATATATCTTCTATTGCTGTTTTCACTATCACATGATTTTACAGTACCCAAAGTATGCTGGGTTCTGTGTGGGGCTAAGTTATCCTACTAGGTTGTGACTGACAGCATTAGTGAGCACTAATTTTTCTTCGCTTCCTTTGTCATTTCTCAGCTCAGTTCCCTGCCCTGGCCCACGGGTAGGAGGCACAAAGAGGAGAAAGGTAGACTAGTAGCTTTGTAGTTCTGGTTCTGGCCTGGATGCAGCCTCCTTGTGCTGTAACCTGACACAATGTGCCAAAAGGGGCTTTGGAGGTGACTGTACTGGGGAGCAGAAATCTGATCCGGCATGTAGATTTGCAGTAGGCACTGAACCCCGGGGAGGGGAGCACAAGCTCATTACCGCAAGGGGTGGGTGGATAATGCCTTTTTTTATTCATTTCTGGCTCCAATCCTTCGGAGATGTGTAATCAGGTTTTGGAGGAAGGTAAAAGCCTCCAGAACCTATCATACCTCTTCCCACTGTTTCATTATGTTGGAAAAGGCGCTGAAATTGTATTTGGAATGGCCTAGCCCTGAAGGGGTTAATGAGGCTTGCAGGCCCACAACAGCTTCTCTGGGGTCCCACTGGGGGGCGAGCAGAACATTCACACAAAAACAGGGATGGGATGGTCGCAAGGGTGCAAGAGGTGGAGCTGCCTCAGCCTGTGTGCATGTGCCTGTGTTGGTGCATAGGTCAGCTTTGTTATTTGCTCTGCTTCATGCTTAGAATGCATGCACAAATTGCTTTCCTCTTCCTCTAAGGCCTTGAGTGTGTGCTGACCAGTGTGCTTGTATGAGTGCTGCTCTGTGTGCATTTGCCACTGTGATTCCACCTCTGTGTGCCACAGTGATTGTGCCTTTGTGTGTGTCTGACTGTGTCTGGCGTATGGATCATAAATAGTAAATTTCTCTTTTCCATCTGTTTCCTAATATGGCTCCTGTGTTGGAAGCAGAGTCTACAAAGCTCGCTTAGTAGTTACGTAAAAATAAATTGCCATTGGCCACAGAAATAGTGTGTGAGATGAGGGAATGATCTCTCCAGGAGTGTGCTGTGAATGCAGTTAGCAAGTTGTCTGTGTTGTTGAGACTCATTTTTGCCAACTTGCCTATATTGTGATAACTATGCAGTGACCCTAGTGGTTTGCCGCATAGCAGGACATTTTTTAAAAACACATTTGGCAGTTTGTTTTATTTACATTCTTTAAAGGAAAATCTAGCAAACCGAATGTGCTGTGCCCCTTTCCAGCAATGACCCTCTGCTTCTGGCAGCTGTGGGCTATTATATTTCTTTGGAAAAACCTGCTTGAACCAGCAGGGCTGCCTCTCTTTATAGCATGATGTGTGATACTGTGTTTTACATCAGGGCAGAAATGGAAATCACATGTGAAATGCGTGAGAGGGTCTCTTGCTTTGAGTGTTACTAGACACTGAAATGAATAGTGCTTCAGAATAGCCTGATTGGAGTTCATATTTGCACTGCAGCTCAGGGTAATGGGTTAGCTTCCTTATCTCTGACACCTTGTCTCTTCTCTCCATTCTGAAGCCCAGAGATGTTCTTTTAATATTTCCAACCACTGCTGTCTCAGATTAAAAACTGTTACATAGAAATAACTGAGGGAATGTAAGCTTGTTGGAGGCATCTGTCCATTTATCAAGCTTCCGTCTGCATCTTCCTCCCTCAAATTGCTTGTAAGATGTCTACAAACTGTACATTAATAAATATCTGTTTTTACTATTCCACCAAACATACAGTAACTCCTGTGGTTATGGCTGTGCAAAGCCCTCTAGGCCATGCATACAGAAGTATTGACTGAACCACTGAAATATTATTCTTGGCAGCTGACTGGACTTTTGGACTCTAGAAGATTCTTTTTCAAGTGTCAGGATTCATTCCACCATATTGGCTCACCCTGATAATGCTTAAATCACAATACCAGAAGCTATATTTATTCTCTGCGCTAATGTCTAGTTCATAATCCCACATTATGATACTTCAAGCAACCAAATTTGATTCTGTAGAATGTGTAGGAGATTTTTTAATTCAGCCTTGGCTATCACATTTTATTAATCTGATTGAGTTGATAGTCTGAGTAAAAATAATTCCTTCTGCTGTGATATGATGGAAACTATTTTCATATTGTATTCAATTGTAGTACAATACCAATAAAAATCCTAGCAGAGATTTGGTTTATTTAGTCACTGTTGCCAGAGTGCTCACATGAGCACAGCCAGGCTTTCTGCTGGCCTTGCCTTAATGCTTTTGTAGTGTTAGGATTATGTGCTTTATCGAGCAGTTTCAAGAAAATAAATCAGGCAAAACACTAACAGATGGCACAGTAGTACCACTCTTACTCAGTAGATCAATATCATTTTAACAAAGCTAAGGAGAAGATACAGTAGCTAGCATTTCTGTAGCCTCCAGCTACATTTAGGTGTAGGTAAGTTCGGATAATGAAATGACTTGCCTGTCTCTCGCTTATTAAACAAATATTATGTTACAAAACCAGGAACTGCAAACATTTGTAAATGAGCAAACTGAGCATATTTCCTTAAATTTACCAAATCATTTATTAGATTTGCACTTGCCCCCTTTGTGCCATGTTTTGTCTAGAGATTTTGAAGGGGTATATACTTTGCCCAGGCTGTGCTCTTTCCAGGGGTGGCTCTAGGGATTTTGCCGCCCCAAGCACGAAGCCGCGGGACCAGCGGACCCTCCGCAGGCAAGCTGCCAAAGGCAGCCTGCCTGCCGCCCTCGCAACACGGAGAGAGCGCCCCCTGCGGCTTGCCGCCCCAAGCACACACTTGGCGTGCGGGGGCCTGGAGCCGTCCCTGGCCCTTTCAGTTGCCTGGCTAAGTACCATAGGAGTGGTTTAACAGAGCATGCAATTTACCAGCTGCATTAGTGCATGGATAGTCCTGTAAATAGACTGAGGGTAAGCATCCTTTTTTCTGATCCTAAGGTGTAGCTATCACTTTGAATCCAGGCATTTTGCACACAGCAAATAAATATATAAAAAGGATTGAAGTAAGCTTCTGCTCATAGACTATTTGTATGTTCATAAAGTTAGAAAGATTCGAACTCCGTGTAATCAAGCAATTAATGTTAGATGTTTCAGGGTAAATAGTGTAAACAGAACTGCAATTAAGAACGGTAAGGAAGGGGACAGTGACTAGATCTATTCTGCCTTGCTCAAGGATTATGTGAGGCATGACATCCTGGGAATCTTGCACCATGTGCTGTCCTAGTGGTGTTGGCAAGTGGCTCATTTAGAAATCCCCCATGAAGAAGACAATCTATTTCCCATAGGGCCTCCTTGTTAGATCCCATCTAACAATTGTCACCGCTGGGCGCTTGCACTCTCTACTCCAAGCCCACCTGGTAGGCCAATAGTGCCATCCTAGAGACTTACAGCAGTCACCTGGAAGTGGGAAGGGGGTTATTTCTCCTGAAACTGTCTATCTTGTTCACAAAAATGGGTTTTTAAGAGAGAAGAAGCCATTGAAGGATTCACCAAGGGCAAGTCATGCCTGACTAACCTAACTGTCTTCTATGACGAGAAAACTGGGTCTGTGGATGAGGGGAAAGCAGTGGATGTGTTATTCCTTGACTTTAGCAAAGCTTTTGATACGGTCTCCCACAGTATTCTTGCTGGCAAGTTAAAGTAGTATGGGCTGAATGAATGGACTATAAGGTGGATAGAAAGCTGGCTAGATCTGGCTCAAAGGATAGTGATCAATGGCTCGTTGGCAGTCGGTATCAAGCAGAGTGCCCCAAGGGTCGGTCCCGGGGCTGGTTTTGTTCAATATCTTCATTAATGATCTGGAGGATGGTGTGTACTGCACCCTCAGCAAGTTTGCAGATGACACTAAACTGGGAGGAGTGGTAGATACGCTGGAGGATAGGGATAGGATACAAAGGGACCTGGACAAATTATAGCAGTGGTCCCCAACCTTTTCTGGGTAGTGGGCACCGGACGACGAGCCACCGAGGACCATGGCCGGCGGACAAGCATCCGCCAAAATGCTGCCGAGATGTGGCAATGTCAAGAGGCATCGCCACCAAAATGCTGCCGAAAATCAGTGGCATTTTGGCAGCAACTCCTCTTGATAACACCACTTTTTGGCAGCACTTTGGCAGATGCTTGTCTGCTGGCCAGTACGCAGGGGCACATAGATGCCCCGGCGGGTGCCATGGGGCCCGTGGGCACCGTGTTGGGGACCACTGAATTAGAGGATTAGGCCAAAAGAAATCTGATGAGGTTCAACAAGGACAAGTGCAGAGTCCTGCACTTAGGATGGAAGGATCCCTTGCACTGCCACAGACTAGGGACGGAATGGCTACGCAGCAGTTCTGCAGAAAAGGACCTAGGGGTTACAGTGGACGAGAAGCTGGATATGAGCCCTTGTTGCCAAGAAGGCTAATGGCATTTTGGGCTGTATAAGTAGGGGCATTGCCAACAGATCGAGGGATGAGTACTGTGTCCAGTTTTGGGCCCCACACTACAAGAAGGATGTGGAAAAATTGGAGAGTCCAACGGAAAGCAACAAAAATGATTAGGGGACAGGAGCACATGACTTATGAGGAGAGGCTGAGGGAACTGGGATTGTTTAGTCTGCAGAAGAGAAGAATGAGGGGGGATTTGATAGCTGCTTTCAGCTACCTAAAAGAGGGTTCCGAAGAGGATGGATCTACACTGTTCTCAGTTGTAGCAGATGACAGAATAAGGAGTAATGGTCTCAAGTTGCAGTGGGGGAGGTTTAGGTTGGATATTAGGAAACACTATTTCACTAGGTGGGTGGTGAAGCACTGGAATGGGTTACCTGGGGAATTGTTGGAATCTCCTTCCTTAGAGGTTTTTAAGGTCAGGCTTGACGAATCCCTGGCTGGGATGATTTAGTTGGGAATTGGTCCTGCTTTGAGCAGGGGGTTGGACTAGATGACCTCCTGAGGTCCCTTCCAACCCTTATATTCTATGATTCTATGAATGAGCAGCTTCACAGACTGACACTGTAATTGGTGAGACCACCAACTTCTGTTGGTGAGAGAGACAAGCCTTTGAGCCTACGCAGAGCTTGTCTGGGAAACTTGTCTTCACATACAGCACTGCAGCTGCACCGGCACATATGCACTGCTGTCACACTTCAGTGAAGACGCTCTTATGCTGATGGGAGAGCTTCTCCTGTTGGCATAGTTAATACACCTTTCTGAGAGCTGGTAGCTACGTCAATGGGAGAAGCTTATTGTCTACGCCAGGGTTAGATGAGTGTTACTACATCACTCGGGGGTGTTGATTTTTCACACTCCTGAGTGAAGTAGTTACACTAATATAGGTCAGTAGTGTAGATCTCACCTCCGGGTTCGCACGTAAATAGAAGATGAAATAGACAGCATAAGTATTAACACTTATTTCAAAGAATCATTCAAGGTGAAGTGGCCCATTTACAACCAGTCATAGTGAGGAAAGGAGGTGGGGGGAATAGCATCTGGGGGGGATTATCAGTGGGTTGTGGAGTTTTGTAGTAAACCTTAAATTGGGTGTGTCCATTCAGTGGGCCACTTGAATGGGCCCTTGAAATATGTGTTAACTACTTATGCTAAACTATGTGTTCCACCTTGTATTTAGCTGTGACATTCTGAGTACATTTCCTAGACCTGAAGAAGAGCTCTGTGTAAGCTCGAAAACTTGTCTCTTGTTTGTGATGGAGGGACTACTATGATAAATGTAATAAGTGTCAGAGGCTGCTGAATACATAAGAATATAACATAAAAACGGCCATATTGAGTCAGACTAAAGGTCCATCTAGCTCAGTATCCTGTCTTCTGACAGTGGCCAGTGCCAGGTGCCCTAGAGGGAATTAACAGGTAATCATCAGGTGATCCATTCCCTGTCGCTCATTCTCAGCTTCTGGCAAACAGAGACTAGGGCCATGGCTACACTGGCGCTTTACAGCGCTGCAACTTTCTCACTCAGGGGTGTGAAAAAAACACCCCCCTGAGCGCTGCAAGAAACAGCGCTGTAAAGCGCCAGTGTAAACAGTGCTGCAGTGCTGGGAGCACAGCTCCCAGCGCTGCAGGCTAATCCCCATGAGGAGGTGGAGTACGTGCAGCGCTGGGAGAGCTCTCTCCCAGCACAGGCGCTGCGATCACACTCTCACACTTCAAAGCACTGCCGCGGCCAGTAGCCAACCCTAGGACAGCATCCTTGCCCATCCTGGCAAATACAGTATAAGAAATGCACCCAGCAGCTTCATTTATGTCTGTTAATCACTGACTGGCCATGTCAGATAGAGCTCCTATGGAGGATTCATTAAATCATTAATAAGAATGTATGACTGAGTGGCAAAACTTCTCTGTTATTGATGTGCTAAAATTATGTATGTTCACTAAGTGCTAAAGTGTCAGATACCTCTGACACTGATAAGCTTGTTCATATAGCTTTGATACCAAACTCACCTGTACATAGATACTTCAACCTTTCTGTAGGAAAGAAGAAAATCTTCTCCCAGTTGATTCAGGCATATCTTACCGTATTGTGCATTATTTTGCTTTCACCATAAGCATTATCATTTTAACCAAGTCTGGACCGATTGTAGAATGCTTTGTTTGAATGTTCTGTAAAGATTTTTAAGACGTATGACAGTTTATAACAGATTTCCTACCTTCTAAAATACTGTTTTCAGTTTAAAAATGTAGTACTTGAGGAAAGGCAAAGCTCTTTCTGGGTTTCCCCTTACACCGATGTCAATGGTCGGCAGTCCTAAACTGCTGTTCAAGTGTTAGCCCTCTTCTGTGCAGAGTGCCACTTGTTGTGGGGTATGAACATCCCTCTTGTCTAGGTTGAGAGCACTCTGCTTATTCCCTGTGGCTCTGAGTTAATGAATTGAGCCCAGGTGAAAAGTGAATGCATTCTATAGGAAATCTCTGCTGAGTCTATTCAAACAATGAGATCTTTCAGTGACCTTTTTTTTTTTTTTAATTTACCAGTAATCATGCTTCTGTGGCATATTGCTTAGAAACATTGCAAGGGAAACATCTTGAATGCTATCTACACCACTTGTGAAATGTCACCAGCTGAAGAATTCCCCCTTTCTGTAGCAAACTGGGTAGACTGATTCCCTTGCAAGAAGAAAATGTGTTTGTAAAAATCTAACCTTTGCCCTCCATGTTGTTTGTAGAACTGAAAGGTGTTTCCTAGCTTATGAGAGATTCCTGGCTAGGATGAACAGGAACTCAATGAAATGATCATTTCTCCAGAGCAACAGGAAGATTAATTGGCCCTTGGGCTACTTTAAAGGCAAGTTAGTTTTGTCTGGGCTTTTGATTTGCCAAACTAGAGCATCTCTGGCAAAATTCTGTTCAGATCGGGTGAAAACAATCCAGACAGACTGAGTAATGACAGAAGGCATATAACTAACATTGTGGCTAAGATATGAACTTTATCTGTATTTCGAGGCAGTTCTGGTACCTACCAGAAATAGGTCAGAATAATTAATTTGACTAGAAATTCCTATATTCAATATTTAGAAGGTGTATTTAATGGCTCTGAAGAGCATTTACAAATCTGAGTCTGATTTTTAATCTACTTTAATTAAAAGAAATTAAAAGGAGTCAGTGTTGTTGGACAGTTAAACGTTTTCCTTTTATGGGTATTGTGAATCTTTGCTTTGGAAATGACATCCTACCTGAAAGCACAACTCTGTCTAGGCCAGGGGTCTCACACTCAAATGACCACGAGGGCCACACAAGGACTAGTGCATTGACCCAAAGCCGGCATCACTGCCCCCCACACTGCCTCTAGCCCCGCCCCCCACACTGCCTCTAGCCCCGCCCCCACTCCACCCCTTCCATTAGACCCCGCTTCTTCCCACCCCTTCCCTGCCCCATTCCAACCCCTTCCCCAAAGTCCCCACCCCAGTGCCGCCCCAGGGGGTGCAGAAAGGGTTCAGGGTGTGATGGGGGCTCAGGGCAGGGAGTTGAGGTGCGGCAGGGGACTCAGGGCAGGGAGTTGAGTGCAGGAGGAGTATGGGGTGCATCAGGGGGCTCACGGCAGGGAGTTGGTGTGTGGGGTGCAAGAGGGTGAGGGGTGCAGCACAGGGTCGGCGTGCAGGATGCATCAGGGGGCTCAGGGCAGGGAGTTGGGGTGCAGAAGGGGTTCAGGGTGTGAGCTCCAGCCCAGCGCCGCTTACCTAGAGCGGCTCCGAGGTGGCAGCAGCGCGCACTGGGGCCAGGGCAGGCTCCTTGCCTGCCTGCCCTGGCTCCTGGCCCTGCGCTGCTCTGTTCCAGGAAGCAGCTGGAACTGTGTCCCTGCACACCCTGGGGGAGGGGGAGGGGCTCAGAATTCTGTGCGTCTGCTGCTCTTGCCGCTCCTCCAGATACCTCCCACGAAGCTCCCATTGTTCGCAGCCAATGGGAGCTGCGGGGGGCGGTGCCTGGAAGGAGGCAATGCAGGAGCCTTCTGCCTCCTTCCCCCTCCCGCCCTGGACCGAAGGGGCGTGCTGTCAGCTGCTTCAGAGAGCAGCGCGGGGCTTGCAGCGCCACAGGGGGCAATCCCACGGGTAGGCAGAGGGGTGGGGGGGCACGGGGAGCTTGGCGGGCCACACGCAAGAGCCCCGCAGGCTGCATGTTTGAGACCCCTGGTCTAGGCTGTTAATATATTGGCCAGAAAATGTGATAGGACAGCACTGCTTTTTCTGCGTTCCTCCACCAGAGACCTGGAATGGAGAAGCTTCCCCCAGATCTGATGGCAAATCTAATGAGAAATATGGGTGGTTCAATTGACTGATGCAGCAGTTCAGGGGACTTTAGTTTTAATAACCGTTACTTTGAAGATGCTCATGATGAACTTTACATACCTAATTCCCTGAGATTTAAGTGAAGCAGCTTTGTTGTTCAGTATCACATACGTAGATTAAAGATATGAAAAATTATGTGCACTTGGTTAGGTCTGTGGAATCCATGCTACTGCTCTTGTTGAATGTTTTGGGCACAGAGTGTAAACTTGCAATGCTTAACATCAAAGGAATATATGGAATAGACTAGAACGCTTATCAGTGCTAAGATCTCTTCATAGCGTCCAATGCAGGAAGAGAAGGACAAAGAACATAAAGTCAGGTAAGGTATTAGAGTAATTGTAGGCTACTTGGAGACTTTAAAAGACTCTAGTTCAAAACTTCTCTAATTGACTCATGAAGCACCTATGAGATTCAAGTGTTCTGGAATTCATTTTCTTACCTTAGAAGTCCTGTATGTGAAAGCAGATGTGCTTTTTGAAGGGAGGACACTGTACTGCTTGTAGAGAGTGAGATGATAATTATATACCTGAGGTAGTCCAAATAGGTTAGAAGAAGAAATGACCAAATAATGCAAGCCCTATTGTAATGTGACACATCATAATGTAATTGCACTTGTTTTCAGAGAGACTTACAGGCTTTCATTTTAAATTAGTCTTCTTCATTTCAGAGGCTCTTTTCTGAGCGGTTTTCCTGATCAGTTATCCAGTCCATTGTTGTCTGCTAGGAAGAAACATATCCATGATTATATATGGAGGATGGGAAAGAGAGAAAGAGAGAGCCTTACTATTCTTCTTCGAGGCGTGTTCCTGTGGGTGCTCCACTTCTAGTGATGGTGCGTTCCTGTACTTTGATTGGAGAATTTCAGCAGCAGTACCTGTGTGGGTTGCACATGCACTGTCTCCATTGCATGGTGCCATCAATGCCTCATCCGACACGCGCAATTCAACCCCCCTTAGTTCCTTCTCAACTGTCTTTGGCCTAAGACAGAGCTCCCAGCAGTCTTAAAACCATTAGTTTATTTAGTGTTTAAAAAATAGTCTGTTAGATTAGTTTTTGCATACTACTTAAATTACTTACCCTTTTTCTTCCCCGTTTACTGTTAAAAAATTTGTTTTTCTTCATTCATTTTTCTTATCCCTGAGAATAGTTAGTTTTCATCCTCAGGGTGAACCACCATTGTTCGAAGTCATGCCCGGTCACTGGGCTTCAGGCGCTACCTTTCATTCCAGGAGGCAATCCCAGTATTGGACGGTCACTCTGAGTGCATCCGCTGCTTGGGCTCTTAAAGACTCGCACCAGGAGGGACAGAAACCTGCTTCTTAACCTTATCCTTATGGAGAAGTCTCTGTGACTGGTATCCAGTCTAAACCAGCAGACACCCCCTCTGGACAACGATTTCCAGAGACTTCTCCCTCTTCACAGAGAGAGGCTCATTCTTCCAAAAAGGCTATGAGGAAAAGAGCTGCAACTTCTCATCCCAAAGAGCTGCCAAAAAAGGAATGATTCCCAATTTGTTCTCTATCTTTGGTACTGACAGCACTGCGGCTGAGTATGTACGAGGCATGAGGATCATCCGGCACTGCCCACACTGTAGTATCTGCCAACCCCGAGTGAGCAGGCTCGGAGTTGAGAGGCAAGCAAAAGCCTGTCTCGTCCATCGCATTACCAATAGAACCACCTAATGACACAACACTGAGACACTCACCACAGGCTATGCTGCCACCACCTGCTCTAGCCCATATATCAACACCGACAGTTGCAACTACAATGGAACCATTGGCACCGTGCCACTTTGGTGCTGGAACCATCAGCACCACTCCACTTTAGCACTGGAACCATCGATACTGCGCCACTTCCTACAGCATAAAGCCTTAATGATATCACGGATGCCAGAATCCCCACTCTTTGGCACTGTGTCCCTGGTATGCATGGTACCAGACCATCCTTCTTCATTGCTGGCCCCTTCATTTTCCAGTGTGGAGGAAGATAATGAGAAGGGGTGTGTTTTCTCACCATACCACTGTTCTCCCATCTGACCAATGGAAACCCTAGGACTCATGCGATCAAGACCTTACCAAAGACATGACATGCAGCCATGGTACAGTCACCCGTGGATGCCTTCACCTATACCTTTCCCCACACAGTGGCCTTATTGGAACCTCTGGGCTGTATATAGGAGGCAATACAGCAGGCCCCCCCTGTCCATACAGGGAAGGGATTAGATGACCACCACCACCTCAGACCTCCTGAGAAGACCTTTGAAGAACTGGAGGAGACCCTGGAACAGGACACTAAACCACTTGCCAAAAATTCCTCCTTTTCCCCTGACGAGGCCATGATGCGTCCACCACACACAGCCATGGATGACTTCAAACAATTTCAGGAGCTCTTCAAAAGAGTGGCAGACTGCCTAGAGATTCCTCTGAAGGAAGTCCCAGAATCCCAACGTAAGCTGCTAGACAGTCTGTAAACCTCCTTGGCTTCAAAAATAGCACTCCCAATAACGGTATGCTCATGGAACCAGCCAAAAACATATGGCAGCCCCCAGCAATGATACCACCCACCTGCAAGAGGGCCGATTTAAAAGTATTCAAACAGACTCCCACCCCGTACCGAACGTGGTCAACCAGTGCAGTAGACAGCATATAGATCCACTCCATATGACAAAGAATGGAAACAGCTGGACCTTGTTGGCTGCAAGGCCTATTCATCAGGAATTCTGCAGTTTAATCCCTCCCCATCCCTTTTCAGGGACCTCTCTCATGGTCACCTTCTACATCTGGGTTCCATGGAACAGGTACAACACAGAGAGTAGGGGTTTACTCCTCTAATTCTTGACCCTGAAAAAACACAGAGGACAGAGATCTAGTCTAGATCTCAGAAAGCTCAACAAATTTGTAAGGGTCCAATGATTCAGGATGGTCACACTAGCAATAATACCAGCCCTGGAACAAGGGGACTAGTTCTCAGCCCTCAATCTCCAAGATGTCTATTTCCACATAACCATACATCCCACTCACAAGAGATTTCTCAGATTTACTCTGGAAACAGATCATTACCAATGCAAGGTCTTGCCTTTTGATCTCTTGACAACACTGTGAGCTTTCTCCAAAATCCGTGCTGTTGTAGCAGCGCACTTTTGCAAACAAGGAGTAATAATATTCCCCTATCTGGATGATGGTTTACTAACAGCTTCCACTCAGGCAGACGCTTTCGACATTACTCACAGAACACTTGCCCTCTTTCTGAGACTAGGTTTACAGATAAACGTACAAAAATCAACTCTAAACCTGTACAGAAGTTGGACGTCGTTGGGGCCCATCTTGACTCCCTGGAAGCCAAAGCATTATTACCAATGAACAGTTTTATTACCATGACTAATCTCATCTCTTCAGTACTGAACTGTCCATGTGTATCAGCATGAACCTGTCTCCAGTTGTTAGGCCATATGGCGGCAATCACATTTGTGGTATGACATGCATGTCTTCATATGGGCTGCCTTCAGGGCTGGTTAAGAACCATCTATATACTACACAAACACAGCCTAACAAGGTTGACCAAAGTCAAGGAGACCCTGCATTGGTGGACACAACCCAACAACGTGTGCGTGGGTGTTCCTTCCATTCAGAATCCACTCTTAATAATACTCACAACTGATGCCTTCTTGATAGGCTGAGGAGACCATCTGCAGCACCACACAATTCAGGGAAGGTGGTCTACCCCTAAGACATTGCTACACATAAATCTCTTAGAACTCCACACAGTTCACAACACATGCTTCCACTTCCTACTCTTGATAAGGAACGAGAATATATAAATAACTGACAACATTGCCTGCATGTTTTATATAAATTGACAGAGAGGAGCCCAATCACATTCCTTATGCACTGAAGCCCAGAAACTATGGAACTGGTGTATCCACACAATATCAGCATTGCAGCCTTGTACTTCCAGGCTGTCAAAATACTATAGTGGACACACTGAGCAGAGAATTTTCTCAGGATCATGAATGGGAACTAAACAACACGGTCCTACAGAACATATTCCAACAATGGGGCCAACCATCCATCAACCTCTTTGCAACATCCCAGGACTGCAAATGCCCATGATTCAGTTCGAGACAAGGTTTGGAGCCTCAATCTCCAGGGGATGCCTTCCTTTTCAAATGGGAAGAAGCCCTCTTATATGCTTTCCCCCTGATCCCTTTGTTATTGAGAGTGATGTACAAAATACATACTGACAAGGCCAAGATCATATTGATAACCAAACGTGACCCAGACAGACTTGGTACCCTTACCTATTGCGGATAGCAGTATGCACACCACACACTCTTTCACTCCTGCCAGACCTCCTATCACAAGACACCAGACGGGTTCACCACCCTAACCTGGAGAGACTTCACCTGAAAGCATGGCTGTGACATGGTTCCATCACGACAAATTAGACTGGAACAGATTATAGATGGTCAACCATGCGCAATACTTACCTTGAGAAATGGAAGAGTTTCTACCTGTGGTGCCAGAACAAACAAATTAGTGCCTTTTTTGCACCTATGCACTTGATATTGGACTCTGTCTTGGAAATGAAAAAAGTCTGGGCTCACCATTGGTTAGATCAAAGCACATCTCAAGGCTATTCCTGCCTTCCACCAGAAGATCGACGGGACATCGCTATTTGCCCATCCAGTCACCAAACGTTTCCTTATGGGTTGATGGGTTGGACCCCCTGTCTGGGGTGCCACTTGATGTGCTGGGTTCCCACTGATCCCGCCTGTCCCACCAGCCTGGGTTCTCTTTACTCTGTGCTTCCGTGACAGGCTGTCAAGCCCTCTTCCAGCATACATTCAGGTAGGGACATACCCAGGTGTAGAATCACACGGAGTCTGCATTCAGATCTGTGTGGGAGGACTCATCTTGGGGATTGCCCAGCACTCAAGTGCATACACCCTCTGGAGTGTAAACCCCAAACTATATTGTCTTGCATTGTACACAGCGTAAGCTTATGAAATTCACCCCCTCCCTCAATTTGGAGGAAGAGATGCACAGCTTTTGCCCTTCTCCCCCCAGTTACGAATTGCACAAACTGGGTTTTAGAATAAACAAAAAACAAGTTTAACAACTACAAAAGGTCAATTTTAAAGGATTATTTTGACTAGCAAACATAACAAACCAGATAACAGAGCAAATAAAACAAAACACACAAACTAAGCTTGATACACTAAAGAATACTACCTACAAATAATAATTTCTCATCCTAAATGTTGTTTTAAGCAGATTGTGGAATTTCTTGAAGGTTAACTGCACTGTGTTCAGTTTAAAACTCCAGGTATATCCTCCACTGGCCAAACAGTATTTCCAGCCCGGGCTCAGCCTCTGCCTCACCTAGCTTAGTTCCTTTGTTTCTTCTGGTGTTTTCTTAGGCAGGGAAGCAGTGGAGAAGAGCCTAGATTAACTCACTCCCCAGCCATAAATAGGATTTGCGTATGGTGGAAATCCTTTGTTTCCCAGTTTGACTTCTCACCCCCTTCCTATGGAAAAGTACCAACATTTCAAGATGGTATCCTGTATCAGTAGACTTGATCACATGACCCTGCAGTGTCAAAGCAGTATCCCAGGAAACTTCTCAGGAAGGAGGGAGATTAGTATCTTCAGAGTCCTATTGTCCTTCTTAATGGCCCATCCAGGCTGATTGCATACTGTTTGGTGGGCATTCCCCAAAACACACACAGTTGTAATTGTTACATAGTGTGACAAAGCTCTGTCCTTGTCTCCATGGGTCCCGCACTTCCTAGCGGATTTTGCTAGCCTCAGAGGCTTACTGTGACCCTCCACGTAGCCCTTCTGTCTCTAGAGGCAAGCGTCACAGCCTACTGAGCCATTTTCATCATAAACCAGCAAGGGAGGTGAAGAGAAGCTACTCTCCTTTGCACAGTCTTTGTCTCCCAGTCTCAGTGATTAATTCGATGGGAGGAAAGAGGGGAGCCCGGGCCCGACCTCTCCTCTGGGCTCCAGCCCAGGAATCCTAATAGTATCAGCTATGGTAGCTGAGTTTTTGGAAACAAGATGCATACAATTCCCTGGGCCACTTCCTCACAGCAGCCCCTATTTCTTCAATGTCTACTTCATCCTTACCTCAGAGTCTCCTTCCTTGTGCCTGAGATGGTTCGTACTGCTCAGTTTCTCCAAGAGCGCCACTTCCTCCTACAGCTCCTGGCACCCACGCACACCTCACTAACTGGGAGGCTTTTAAGTAGTTTCAGCCAGCCCCTGATTGGCTTCAGGTGTCCCAGTCAACCCACTGTCTTCCCTGCCTTCTGCAAAGATGTTAATTGGCCCCAGGTGTCTTAATTGATCTGGAGAAGCTGCCATTTGCTTATCTTGGTAGCAGTTGCTAATATATCTGTCTCCCACTCCTTTACTATAGCCATCTGGCCTTGCCCCGTCACAATAGTCAATATTCCTAACTTCAGATACAGAAATGATACATGCATACAAATTGGATAATCACATTTAGTAAACCATAACCTTTCCAATGATACCTCACATGACCCACCTTGCATAAAACTAGGGCTCTCAAGCAATTTAAAAAAGGAATTACAATTAATTGCACTGTTAATATTAGAATACCATTTATTTAAATATTTTTGAAAGTTTTCTACATTTTCAAATACATTGATTTCAGTTACAACACAGAATTCAAAGTGTACAGTGCTCACATATTTATTTTTGATTACACATATTTGCACTGTCAAAAAACAAAAGAAATAGTATTTTTCAGTTCACCCAATACAAGTACTGTAGTGCAATCTCTTTATCATGAAAGTTGAACTTACAAATGTAGAATTTTGTAAAAAAAGAAAAAAAAAAACTGCATTCAAAATTTGTGACCAGATTTGAAGATGATACAAAATTGCTTAAGATAGTTAAGTCCCAGGCAGATTGCAAAGAGCTACAAAAGGATTTCTCAAAACTGGGTGACTGGGCAACAAAATGGCAGATGAAATTCAACGTTAATAAGTGCAAAATAATGCACATATGAAAACATAATCCCAACTATGCATATAAAAGAGTGGAGTCTAAATTAGCTGTTACCACTCAAGAAAGAGATCTTGGAGTCATTGTGGATAGTTCTATGAAAACATCCACTCAGTGTGCAGCGGCAGTCAAAACAATGAACAGAATGTTGAGAATCATTAAGAAAGGGATAGATAATAAAACAGAAAATATCGTATTGCCTCCGTATAAATCCATGGTATGCCCACATCTTGAATACTGCCTGCAGATGTGGTCGCCCCATCTCAAAAAAGATACATTGGAATTGGAAAATGTTCAGAAAAAGGCAACAAAAATTATTAAGGGTATGGAACAGCTTCCTTATGAGGAGAGATTCATAAGACTGTGATTTTTCAGCCTGGAAAAGAGACAACTAAGGATGGATATGATAGAGGTCTATACAATCATGACTAGTGTGGAGAAAGTAGATAAGCAAGTTATTTCCTCCTTCTCATAACACAAGAACTAGGGGCCAAGAAATGAAATTAATAGGCAGCAGATTTAAAACAAATAAAAGGATGTATTTCTTCACACAATGCACAGTCAACCTGTGGAACTCCTAGCCAGAGGATGTTGTGAAGGCCAAGAGTATAAAAGGGTTCAAAAAAGAACTAGATAAGTTCATGGAGGATAGGTCTATCAATGGCTATTAGCCGGGATGGACAAGGATGGTGTCCCTAGCCTCTGTTTGCCAAAGGCTGGGAATGGGCGACGGGATGGATCACTTGATGATTACCTGTTCTGTTCATTTCCTTTGGGGCACCTGGCATTGGCCACTGTTGGAAGACATGATACTGGGCTAGATGGACCTTTAGTCTGACACAGTATAGCCGTTCTTATGTTCTTAAACTATGTAAAATTTTAGAGCCTGCAAGTCCACTCAGTCCTACTTCTTGTTCAGCCATTTGCTCAGACAAGTTTGTTTACATGTGCAGGAGATAATGCTGCCTGCTTCTTGCTTACAATGTCATCTGAAAGTGAGAACAGGTGCTCTCATGTCACTGTTGTAGCCGGCATCACAAGATATTTATGTGCCAGATGTGCTAAAGATTCACATGTTCCTTCATGCGTCAACCACCCTTTCTGGGGACATGCATCCATGCTGATGATGGGTTCTGCTCGATAACAATCCAGAACAGTACACGTGTTCATTTTCATTATCTGAGTCAAATGCCACCAGCAGAGGGTTGATTTTCTTTTTTTGGTGGTTTGGGTTCTGTAGTTTCTGCATTGGAGTGTTGTTCTTTTAAGACTTCTGAAAGCATGCTTCACACTTCATCCCTCTCAGCTTTTGAAAGGCACTTCAGATTCCTAAACTTTGGATTGAGTGCTGTAGCCATCTTTAGAAATCTCACATTGGTACCTTCTTTGTGTTTTGTGAAATCTGCAGCGAAAGGGTTCTTAAAATGAACAACATGTGCTGGGTCATCATCCGAGACTGCTATAACATGAAATATGTGGCAGAATACGGGTAAAACAGAGCAGGGTCATACAATTCTCCACTAAGGAGTTCAGTCACAAATTTAACGGCCACATTATTTTTTTAACAAGTGTCATCAGGAAGAAGCATGTCCTCTGGAATGGTGGCTGAAGCATGAAGGGGCATATGAATGTTTAGCATATCTGGCACGTAAATACCTCACAATACCGGCTACAAAAGTGTCATGCAAATGGCAGTTCTCACTTTTTGGTGATAATGTGCCCTCCTCTTATTTACAATATCTCCTGTAAATGTAAACAAACTTGTTCAGCCAATCGCTAACACAAACAAGAAGTAGGACTGAGTGGACTTCTAGGTGCTGAAGTTTTACATTTTTTTTTTTGAGTGCAGTTATGTAACAACAAAACCCCTACATTTGTAAGTTGCACTTCCACAACAAAGAAATTGCACTGCAGTACTTGTATGAGGTGAATTGAAAAATACTATTTATTGTCATTTTACAGTGCAAATATTTGTAATAAAAATAATATACATTTTGATTTCAATTACAACACAGAATACAATATATATGAAAATGTAGAAAAACATCCAAAATATTGAATACATTTCAATTGATATTCTATTGTTTAACAGTGCAATTAAAAGTGCGATTAATTACAATTAATTTTTAAAATTTTGATTAATGTTTTGTTAATCACATGAGTTAACTGCGATTAATCGGCAGCCCTACATACAACATATCTTAGTTATAGCATAACTATTTCTATGAAGAATATGTGGTGTAGTGTCACAACGGGCATCAGGAACACTTACCGCAAAGTATGCTCACCCACTCCACCTTGGGATTTGAACCTAGTATTACATGGCTTCACTGGACCCCTATTTGAACCCTTAGCAACATGTTCTCTTACACATCTATTGATGAAGATGGAATTCCTAATGGCTATCACATTAGCCCATCACATGGGCAAGTTAGGGGCCCTCACGGCACACCCACCTTGCACCATTTTTTTCAAGGACAAGGTCATCCTAAGATCTCATCCAAACTTTCTAACTAAAGTAGCCTCTTCCTTCCGTGTAAATCAGCCAATCCATCTACCCATATTCTTCCCCAAACTACACGGGAGTACACAGGATTCAGTATTTACATACTCTAGATTTCAGACGTGCACTAGCATTCTACCTGAATAGAACTAAGTCTTTCAGAAAATCTCCAAGGTTATTAATTTCCACTATGGAACATTCTAACGGTTTCACTATCTCTACACAAAGACTTTATAAATGGATCCCCAGATGCATCCATCCATATTATTAACAAAAGAACCTTCAACCCCCATTGGAGATCAGAACTCACTCTACCAAATCCCTTTCAACTTCAGTAGCCTCTCTAGACAATGTTCCGATCATGGATATATGTAGAAGAGCCACTTAGGCCTTCACATATATGTTTATAAAACACTATACAATCGATCAGAGCTCAAGATCTTCACAGGGTGAGTAACCTTCTCTTACAGATTGCTCAGTTGGCTGATATGGATAGGACCTGCTTTTTTTCAGTTCAGCAAGAGTGGATGTAGTCAGAATGAACTGTCTTGTGTGCTAAACAAGAACAGTAAAGGTGGGACAATGTGTTGTATCTTCTTAGGCGGAAGAGGAAGTTCTCTTTACATTTTTAAAGATGATGTTCTTCATTTCCAAGACTTTGCAACTTCACTGTGTTAAAGTCTGGAAATAGATGGTAACTCAGCTGAGCTCTAAAGATTCTGCAGAAGTGACTGGCACATAGGCAGTGTTGGGACAGCAGCTTAATGTTTGGCTAAGTCTGGGGCTTTGGGGTTAGTGGGTTTTTACTCCTCAATATTTGTTTCCTTCAAATGTTTTACTCAATCTTTAATCAACTCTTTCATATAACTCTCACTTCCCTATCTCACCCATTACACTCTGAGCTCACATGCTAGATATCCATAGCTGCTTTTTAAAAACATGTTATTATTTATTATTTGTATTATCGTAGCACCTAAGATTCCTGGTCCTATCCATAGGTACATGTGTTTTGCCCTTCGGTAACCAAACTATTGGTCCATCAAGTTGAGTATCCTGCAGTGGTGGCAAATACCTGATAGTTTAGAGGCAGAGCAAATTCTTACATGTCTGGTTATCTGTGCAGTGCTGATCGCAGAGGAAATTCCTTCGTGACCCTTGCAACAGCTATTCTGAGGAATGACATGTGGTGCTCTTATTTTATTTAGCACATAACTAGTAATGTTATTCATTCCCTTTCTGTGTTTAGGATTGTGGAATACCTGTTTTTTCATATCCAGATCTTCATAGCGTGACTCAAATGTTCTGAAGGGAGCTGTTTTGGCTGACTAGTACATCATGATCCTTGTCTAGCGCTGAACGGGGTTGAATGGGGTTACTTGAATTTTATTTTCATTGGTTGTCTTTGTAAACTGTTGCTTCTAGGCCCTCTAGTATTTGTGTTTCAGAGTCTTTTCTGTAGGATTATTGACCTAATCATGTCAATACATATTTAGAGGCTTTCAAAATGGTAAATGTTTAACCCTGTGTTAATTTTATTTAAGGAATGTAGCAGCTGGTTCTAGGGGTGACTTTACAGCCTAGCTTGTAGATCAGTACTGATTAGAGCATGAACTCTTAACGATCTTGGTACAAATATCTCTACTTCAAAATGTTCTGAAGACTATAGGCTGTGAACAGGCTCAATGGAGAAGCCAAAATTCTCAGATATTTTGGCTATTTCTCTTTTTGTTGTGTTGAATACTGCAGGAGCTTTGTTTTAGTCTTGGTCCTTTGAAACATGCAACATTTCACTGTAAGACTGGAGCCCCTGTTAGTGTCATAACAGTGGTGAATAAAGGGTAATGTGTAAACTGAGATATGAGATGGCGACGGAGATGTGCAGACACAGCAAAAGTCCAGCAGACTGAAGCCCCAGTGTTGACAATGGGGCATTTAGGGTTTTGCATATTTGCTTATGAAGAAATGATGAGTGACTGGTTTTGCTTACATTTTACTTCTGCATAAGAAGAAAAAACAAATGCAAAGCTCAGACTTGCTTGTAACCTCTGGTATTTTGTTTGGCTTTGCACAGTTTTTACAAATACTGCAACAGCTGTTTCCATGTTTCTCCTAATTACCCTAAGAAAAAGTGCACATCAAAATAATGTCTCCAGCTTTCCCAGCAGAAAGCCACTTCTTAGGATTATGTTGTATTTTGTTTTAATTTTACCTTAATTTTATCTTTATTTGTCTTAACTTCTGGAACTAGCTGAATTTTTTTCATGTTCTTTAATTTATACTTTTTGTTGCTGTGATGACCTTATGAATGGGTGTCGTAGTTAGAGTTGCATGATTTCTTGTTAGGATGAATTTTGATAGCTGCATATTCTCACACACAGCAGAACTGTAATTTAACCAATGCAATGCCAAAATATTATTCACAAAGAAACATTTGCTTCTCTATTTTCCAAATAAAGCATATGAAGGGAACACTCTTTGCAGTAAGTGCTGTAGTGAGGAGTTTCAGAAAGTACAAGATAATTATTTGTATTTATGGACATGTCTGCAAGGGAAATCATCCTGATTTGTTCCTGCTAAGAAACAGAATTGCTCTAGTTGCAACATATGAATCCTTTTAGGAGATGAATGCCCTTTGCCTTTGATACTGTGCATGGACACTGTTACCTCTTGGTATATCTAAAATTGCCCCTTTAATCCTACTCTTCAGTTTGAATTTTTGCCAGCAGCAGACTTCAATTAAAAAAATATTTAATGAAGTGCAGAAAGCCCATTAGACTGAATTCCTACCATCACTCCAGGATAACTGATAGTGAATAGTAAACTTCTAGCTGAGAGAACAGATGTTAAAAGGTGTAATGTACAGTAAAGGCTGGTCTGCACTACCACTTCTGTCGATATAACTTACATCACTCTGGGATGGGAAAAAGCCACCCCCTTGAGCAACACAAATTACCCCAATCTAAGCACCAGTGTGGACAGAGTAATGTTGGCAGGAGATGCTCTCCCACCAATGTAGCTACTGCCTTTCACGATGATGAAGTAATTATGCCGACAGGAGAGCTCTCTCCCAGCATCATAAAGTGTCTTCTCCAGTCACGTTATGGTGGTGCAGCCGCACTGATGTCGAGCCACTAGTGTAGACTGGCCCTAAGATTCCTCTCTCAGCTGTAGTGTACCACACCCAGTGGTAGAGCTTCACAGCATTGACAAGTCCTGTAGTTTAGGAAAGAAAAGCTTCAGAAGTTTTCTTGCCTTGAAACAGTTGGGGGAATGGATGTGTAGTAAATTAGATAGGCTCAGGATCTGGAATCTGGGAAGAGAATAGAGTCTAAGCTCGCTTCTCTTGCCCTGCTGCTGCCTGGGCTGTACCTGCCCTATGGATAAACAGAAGACTTCATTCTCAAAAGTTGTGAATTCAGCACCTTTCTTCTGGGCCAAATGCACTAAAAACCACTTTGAATCTGTGCATATTAATGTTAGAGAAAATAATGAGATACAAGTAATCTCAGAATATGCTGTCAGCAACCCTACATTTCATGGTTTGTTAGTTTGCACTGTTACGAGGGATTAGAATATAGAGCTGATCTGCAGCCATCCCGTGGCCCTGGAATCCAACTGAATAAAAGCAGCGTATCTTGCTCCTTTTGTTGCTCTCATAACATACAAAATACCAAATGAAATGATAAGTGTGAGGTTTAATCCCCAGACCTGATCAGTGTTTCTGCAGTTGCATCACCCATAGGAGTACAGTGTAGCTTGTACGGGCACTGCAGTGCCATGAGTGGTATCATTTTTTATTTCGTTTATGACTTTATAGAAACATCTATTCCTTTATTACTTTTCATTAGTTTTTAACAAATATGCAGCTGTATGGGATTCATGGGCACGTCTTGCAATGAGCAGAATACAAGGCAAAAGTGAGAACCTCTCTGCAAACTGAATACCACTGTCCTTAGCTCAAAAACAAGGAGGCATTGTTTTAGTGCGTTGCCTAGCTTATCTTAAGAGAGAGTGGGCCTTTGGACCTCATGCAAGACAAAGGAATAGGGGGCTCTCTTTCAAGTACACTTGGTAGTTTGCTCAGAATACAACATAAATGATAGGAAAGAGACAGTCAGCTTAACCAAAGTGCCAGTGTCAAGAGGAAAGCTGGTCTAAACAAGCAAGTCTATGTAATCACAATGATCACCCTGCTTTAAATGGTCTTTTTCCCTTCCTTGCAGTACAGCACCTTGGCTGTCCATCCCTGCTGAATTAGGGGACCCCAAGCACATCAGTAAAAACTGCTTAAACTCAAGATGGAAACAAATGGCACAAGCTCTGGATGCCTCAGAGAAATGTTTAGAAACCTTGTGGTTCAGTAATCCTGACCCAAGCTTTTCAGAATAGCTGAGTTCTCAATATGGGCTTTCTTCTGTTCCAGTTGATTTGAAAAAGAACATCCAAAGAGAGGACTCACTGTCATTATGAGTTTATTCTCAGTTTCTGCATGGGGATTCCTAGCAAATCAAGATAAAATAAGAAATGCAACTCGGTTTGTTTTATTGTTTAGGGTCTGTCTACACTCTGGATATGGGGGACCTGTCCTTTTACCCAGTTACAGCAAGGTTCCATTTGATAGTATGGATGGAACTGTAACCATGATACATTCTGAGTTAGAGTCTTCAATGCATTTTATGCAGCTCAGTTGTGGTTAATATTCCATCTATACTGCAAATTGGAACTGTATTGCAGGTGGGATTCTCCGGCTTGTTGGTATTTGTAGTATAGACAGAGCTTTAGACACTCTATAGGTTGGATATTAGGAAAAACTTTTTCACTCAGAGAGTGGTGAAACACTGGAATGGGTTACCTAGGGAGGTGGTGGAATCTCCTTCCTTAGAGGTTTTTAAGGTCAGGCTTAACAAAGCCCTGGCTGGGCTGATTTAGTCGGGAATTGGTCCTGCTTTGAGCAGGGGGTTGGACTAGATAACCTCCTGAGGTCCCTTCCAACCCTGAGATTCTATGAATTCTATGATTCTATGGAAGTTGTGAGGAGCTCTACGTTATTTGCATTGCTTCTCTGCACTGCAGCGTCCTGCTAAAAATGGGAGCTTTGTGTACTAGTTCCTGGTGTTAGTAGAAAAAGAGTGCTTAACAATGTGGGCATTCAGATGCTATGATGACTAACACTAAATAGATGTCTGTAGATAAATTAAATAAAATAAACTAGTAAGATTTAAAGCCACTGGATTCTCATTTCTGAGAATTTCACAGTTCTAAAATACTCAGGAGACTTTCTATTAAAGAGCAGTTGTAGGATTGACTGATATAATTAACAATTAACTAAATGATTTCCTTTAAAGAAACCAAATATTTAGAGCAGCATAGTGTATCAAACTTTGTAAGTTTTCTGCCTTGTATTTGAGATTCACACAATGGAACTGGAAGAATAATTTAGCATTAATGCTAAGGCAAAACTGATTTGAACAGCATAAGGTGGGAGGTATATTTCTGTTGTCTGTAAGTCTCCTTACAACTTAATAGTGCTGGTGGGGGAATTCAGCATAGTACCTGGACTGGTTGGTGGTAGAATTTAGGGACACCCCAGGTCAAACAGTTTTCTGCACAGGTGAGTCCCTTAAACTGATGTATTTCAGGGACTATTGCCTTATTTCCCTAAATTGCTGCTGCCAAGGAAGTGAAAGCAAACTCTGAAACTTAAATGTGAACCACAGCAGTGCAGTCTGCTCACTGAACTACTCAGATTCATTATTACTTTGCAGTGTCCAGAGGTGTGGCTCCTATCTGTTGTGACAAAGTTCCTCCTCTACCTTGGTGGGTCCTGCGCTTATTGGCAGATTTGCTCGCCTGAGAGATCTTCCCCTCTGATGGAACCCACAGTCCGAGTCAACTCCTCCTGTATTTGATCAGGAGTTGGGAGATTTGGGGGGAACCCGGACCCGTCCTCTACTCCGGGTTCCAGCCCAGGGCCCTGTGGATTGCAGCTGTCTATAGTGCCTCCTGTAACAGCTGCATGACAGCTACAACTCCCTGAGCTACTTGCCCATGGTCTCTTCCAAACACCTTCTTTATCCTCACCACAGGACCTTCCTCCTGGTGTCTGATAACACTTGTACTCCTCAGTCCTCCAGCAGCACACTCTCTCACTCTCAGCTCCTTGCGCTCTTGCTCCCAGCTCCTCACACGCACACCACAAATTGAAATGAGCTCCTTTTTAAACCCAGGTGCCCTGATTAGTCTGCCTTAATTGATTCTAGCAGCTTCTTGATTGGCTGCAGGTGTTCTAGTCAGCCTGCCTGCCTTAATTGTTTCCAGAAAGTTCCTGATTGTTCTGGAACTTTCCCTGTTACCTTACCCAGGGAAAGGGGTCCTACTTAACCTGGGGCTAATATATCTGCCTTCTGTCACTCTTCTGTAGCCATCTGGCCTGACCCTGTCACACTGTGCATAGAAGAAATAGAAGCAAATATGGCAGGTGACCAGCTGGACTTAACAGAGAAATCTTTGGTGAGCCTAAACACAAAAAGGAAGTTTAGAAGAAGTGGAAACTTGGACAGATGATCAGGGAGGAGTATAAAGATATTGCTCGAGCATGCAGGGGTATAATCAGGAAGGTCAAAGCATAATTGGAGATGCAACTAGCAAGGGATGTGAAGGGTAACAAGAAGGGTTTCTGCAGGTATGTTAGCAACAAGAACAAGGTCAGGGAAAGCATGGGACCCTTACTGAATTGAGGAGGCAACCTAGTGACAGATGATGTGGAAAAAGCTGAAGTACTCAGTGCTTTTTTTGCCTCAGTCTTCACAGACAAGGTCAGTTCCCAGACTGCTGCACTGGGCAGCACAGTATGAGGGAGGAGGTGAGCAGCCCTCAGTGGTGAAAGGATAGATTAAGGACTGTTTAGAAAAAGCTGGATATGCACAAGTCCATGGGACCAGATCTAATGCATCCAAGGGTGCTGAGAGAGTGTGCTGATGTGATTTACAGAGCCATTGACCATTATCTTTGAAAAACCGTGGCGATTGGGGCAGGTCTTGAACGATTGGAAAAAGGCAAATATAGTGCCCATCTTTTAAAAAGGGAAGAAGGAGAATCCAGGGAACTACAGACTGGTCAGCCTCACCTCCGGAAACATCATGGAACAGGTCCTCAAGGAATCCATTATAAAGCACTTGGAGGAGAGGAAGGTGATCAGAAACAGGCAACATGGATTCACCAAGGGCAGGTCATGCCTGACCAACCTGATTTCCTTCTATAATGAGATAACTGGCTCTGTGAATATGGGGAAAGCGGTGTATGTGATATACTTTGATTTTAGCAAAGGTTTTGATATGGTCTCCCACAGTATTCTTGCCAGCAAGCTAAAGATGTATAAATTGGATGAATGGACTATATGGTGGATAGAAAGCTGGCTAGATTTTTGGGCTCAACGGGTAGTGATCAACTGCTCAGTGTCTAGTTGACAGCCGGTATTAAGCAGAGTACCCCAAGGGTGAGTCTTGGGGCCGGTTTTGTTCAACATCTTCACTAATGATCTGGATGATGGGTTGCACCCTCAGCAAGTTCACAGATGACAGTAAGATGTGGGCAGAGGTAGATATGCTGCAGGGTAGGGATGGGGTACAGAGTGACATAGACAAATTGGAGAATTGAGCCAAAAGAAATCTGATGAGGTTCAGTAAGGACAAGTGCAGAGTCCTACACTTAGGACGGAAGAATACCATGCACTGCTACAGATGGGGACCGACTGGCTAAGCAGCAGTTCTGCAGAAAAGGACCTGGGGATTACAGTGGATGAGAAGCTGGATATGAGCCAAGAAAACTAACGGTGTGTTGGAGTGCATTATTAAGAGCATTGCCCGCAGATCGAGGGAAGTGATTATTCCCCTCTTTTTGGCACTGATCAGGAAATATCTGTTGTACTGCGCCCAGTTTTGCGCTGCTCCTCCCCCCCCGCTACAGAAAGTTTGTGGACAAATTAGAGGGAGTCCAGTGGAGGGCAATGAAAATTATTAGGGGGCTGGGATATGTGACTTACGAGGAGAGGCTGAGGGAACTGGGCTTATTTAGGCTGTAGTAGAAAAGAGTGAGGAGGGATTTGATGGCAGCCTTCAGCTACGTAAAGGGGGGTTCCAAAGAGAATGGAGCTTGGCTGTTCTCAGTGGTGGCAGATGACAGAACAAGGAGCAGTGGTCTCAAGTTGCAGCGGGGGAGGTCTAGGCTGGATATTAGGCAACAGTATTTCGCTAGGAGGGTGGTGAAGCACTGGAATGCTTTACCTAGGGAGGTGGTGGAATCTCCATCCTTAGAGGTTTTTAAGGCCCGGCTTGACAGAGCCCTGGCTGGGATGATTTAGTTGGTGTCGGTCCTGCTTTGAGCAGGGGGTTGGACTAGATGAGGTCTCTTCCAACCCTAATCTTCTATGATTCTAAGATGATATATGGTCCTTGCCCCATGCAGCTGAGATGTGACTGTGCAGAGAAAGAAAATAACAGGGTGGAATGACAAGAGAAGGCTGTGTTGCCACTCATTGAAGGCAGTTGTGCATATCGGGGAGCAAAATTTAGGTCTTTAACTCAATGCTTGTCAATGTAGTGGCAAAGTAGGTCTTCAGGAGGGATTTGAATGAGGAGAGAACTCAGGAAGAAAGTTCAGTGCACAGGGCCAGTCTGGAAAAGTGTGTGGAGATGGTTGTGGGAGAAGTGGACAAATAGGGCTTCATTGGTGGGGCACAGGATGAAATGAGAGACCTGGTCAAATAAGAACTGCAGGCAATATTTAGTGCCATTTAAAAATGTAATGTATACATGCTAATGTAAATTATGCATTAATATGGATGGCAGAATAGAACCCGACCCATTCTGGATCCATCCAATAGTTTTGAATCGCAGTCCTCCATTTTATGTGAACATGTGGAGCAACTTTCAGTTACTAAATGGTATCAAAGTGCTTTTGATATATTGGTAATATTCCTTTCTGCCTGTCTACATGTTGAGCTCTGCAGCTGAGCTCGTGCTCTGGCTGTTGACCTCTCATTGAAGTGACTCCTGGATCAGTTTGTAACACTTGCCCCAGTAGATCTCAGGATTGATGGATGTATTTTATTAAAGATATTTACACTAGGACACTCATTAAACCTGGAAATACAAATTGAGCTATTGATGCTAACTAGATCCCCTCTGACTTAGAGACTCTACCTTTCAGGAGGATAGATTTAACCAGCGGAACTCTAGAACATGGTCTCTTTGTTTATCCTAACTACGATTGAGTAAACAATAGAGTCAGATGTAAAAAAGCCTTTAGATCACTAGTTGAATAGTATTGTGGTTTATTTTCCTTTTGGCTACAGAAATGTTATTCTAATCCAAAAACCCTGAGTAAATGTTTGTTGAGAGTTTCTGCAATGCCTAAACATTGAACTGTGTGCATTTCTAGTGGTAGCATGACTGAATGGCAAACATCTGCCAGGAGCCATTCCACAACTGATCTAACACATGAGCTTGGGGAAGGGAAGCTGGAGATGCTGCATGGCTGCTGCTGTCACTAAGAAGTTGATTACCTTGTGGACAACTAGAGATGCAAACTGTAGAGTTTCAGAGTAGCAGCCGTGTTAGTCTGTATCCACAAAAAGTACAGGAGGACTTGTGGCACCTTAGAGACGAACGAATTTATTTGAGCATGAGCTTTTGTGGGCTACAGCCCACTTCATCGGATGCATGTAGTGGAAAATACAGTAGGAAGATATATATCTACACAGAGAACATGAAACAATGGGTGTTACCATACACACCCATACACAAATAATTTTACTTTGTGTAATGGCCCATCCACTCCGTGTCTTTATTCAGGTCTAATTTGATGGTGTCCAATTTGCAAATTAATTCCAATTCAGCACTCTCTTGTTGGTTTTTGAATGTTACAATTCTTGAATGTTAAAAGTCTGATTTGTGTCCATTTATTCTTGGGAGACAGGCCAGTCCTTGCTTACAGACAGCCCCAATCCTGAAGCAAATACTCACCAACAACCACACACCAAAAACACTAACCCAGGAACCTATCCTTGCAACAAAGCCAATTGCCAACTCTGTCCACTTATCTATTCAGGGGATGCCATCATAGGATCTAATCACATCAGCCACACCATCAGGGGCTCGTTCACCTGCACATCTACCAATGTGATATATGCCATCATGTGCCAGCATTGCCCCTCTGCCATGTACATTGGCCAAACTGGACAGTCTCTACGTAAAAGAATAAATGGACACAAATCAGACATCAAGAATTATAACATTCAAAAACCAGTTGGAGAACACTTCAATCTCCCTGGCCACTCGATTACAGACTTAAAAGTCGCAATATTACAACAAAAAAACTTCAAAAACAGACTCCAACGAGAGTGCGCTGAATTGGAATTAATTTGCAAATTGGACACCATCAAATTAGGCTTGAATAAAGACCGGGAGTGGATGAGCCATTACACAAAATAAAACTATTTCCCCTTGCTTATATCTCTCTCTCCCCACCCCACACCCAGTTCTTCACATCTCCTTGTCAATTGCTGGAAATGGGCCATTTTCATTATCACTACAAATAATTCTTTTTCTCTCCTGCTGATAATAGCTCACCTTAACTGATCACTCTCCTTATAGTGTGTATGGTAACACCCATTAAGAACATAAGAATGGCCGTACCGGGTCAGACCAAAGGTCCATCTAGCCCAGTATCTGTCTACTGACAGTGGTCAATGCCAGGTGACCCAGAGGGAGTGAGCCTAACAGGCAATGATCAAGTGATCTCTCCGTCCCCTGACAAACAGAGGCTAGGGACACTATTCCTTATCCATCCTGGCTAATAGCTATTAATGGACTTAACCACCATGAATTTATACATTGTTTCATGTTCCCTGTGTGTGTATAGATATATATATCTTCCTACTGTATTTTCCACTACCTGCATCCGATGAAGTGGGCTGTAGCCCACGAAAGCTTCTGCTCAAATAAATTTGTTAGTCTCTAGGGTGCCACATGTACTCCTGTTCTTTAAACTGTAAAGTAAATTTGTTTCCATCAGCAAACCAAACTAAGACATGAAGCGCCACTATAAAACCTGTTCTCTAAAAGCTTCATGTTTGAGGAGCTGGGGAAAATCCATGACAAGAGACAGAGTAAAGAACATCTCAGTTGTCAGTGGAATTTAGGAGTCATCCCTTCACCTTTTGAAAGGGGAAAATACTCCCAACAGTCTCAAATATTGTAGCTCTTTGCTTGGGAGTAAGAAGACTGTATCTTAACCCACCTCCAAAAAAACTGATTTAAAGAAAATTATGTAAAAATGAAACTAATTCTCCCCATCATGTTAATTTGGACCTCATATATTGTGCATGTTTGGGCAGCCTAAGCCATGTCAGTAATTTCCTTTTAGCTCACAAAACTACACAATAGTGACGGAAACCAGAGACTTGTTAAGCCCTGGTATTGTTGTGGTTTGTTTTTAACAATGTATGTTGAGTCATGTTTTCAGGTGAGAAATGCCTTGTTTCCATTATAAGAAAATGTTGCTGTTTTTACTGGATCTGCTCACAATTGTTTCTTTTATTCTCTTTTTTGTTGTTTACAGCTTATTGCATTTAATTGATGTAAATGAAGACTGTGAGATGCTACTAAATGTCATTTTGTTGCAAACTGCACTTACATTTCATTTCCTGGGGGCATGAACTAGGTTGTTTCTCAGAGCACCTTAGTAATTTCCCTCAGGATTAGAAATTAAATGTTTAATTTTCATTATACAAACGATCTTGCCTTAAGTACATGAACTTCAGCTGAACAGAAATGTTTGTGGAACTGGCTCACTTAAACCTCTGCACTCGGAATTGAGTTTGTGGTTTTCAGTTGCAAATCATTAGTGTAATTGTAGCAGGAGATGTTCTGAAAGAGCATTTTTTGGAGTCGATGTACAAATCAGTTGCACCTTCTGTAAAATACAGACAAAACCTGCACGATCAGAGGATTTAGGATTGATGAAAAGCCCGAGTATTATGCTGATGGGAGCCACTTAAGTAATTATCTTAGACATAAAATCTTTCTTTCATCTCCAGCTTGTTTTGATTTTATGTATTTTCTAAGAGACGTACAGAATTCTTTCCTGTGCCATGTACTCCCATCGGAGGCTAAAAGGACACCTGTCTAGAGACTCATTGTAAACTTTCTGCTAGCCTGCCTTTAACCTCTCTATTTTTACTTTGTATTAATTAAAGTGCTTCCGATATAGAAACTTTCTCAGCTCAGTAGTAATTATTACCTTCGTTATTTTCAAATGGGAGCTACAAATACTCAGGACTGAAAGGCTAGTTGATTTTACGGCTGCTTCTGTAAGCATCTCCATATCCTCTGTTAAAATGCTGTTTTGTAACTTCTCACAGCAAACACTGCACAGTAGATTCAGAGCAATCTAGAATGCTTGGTAAAATGGGTGCAACCAAACATGCATTTTAATATGGTAAAATGGAAAGCTATACATCTGGGAACAAAGATGTAGGCCATACTTACTGGATGGGGGAGTCTATCCTGAGAAGCAGTGTCTCTGAAAAAGATTTGGGGGTTGTGATGGATAATCTGCTGAACATAAGCTCCCAGTGTGATGCTGTGGCCAAAAGAGCTAATGTGATCATAGGGTGCATAAATGGGGAAATCTCAAATAGGAGTAGAGAAGTTATTTTCCATTTTTATTTGACACTGGTGTGATCGCTGCTGGAATAATGTGCTCAGTTCTGGTGCTCACAATTCAAGAAGGATGTTGATAAATAGCAGAGGATTCAGAGAAGAGCCAAAAGAGTGATGAAAAGAGCTCAGTCTATTAAGTTTATCAAAGAGAAGGTCTAGGGGTGACTTAATTGCAGTTTGTAAATGCAGGGAACACATATTTAATAATGGGCTCCTCAGTGTAACAGAAAAAGGTTTAATAATCTAATGGCTGAAGTTGAAGCTAGAGAAATTCAGATGGGAAATAAGGCTTTAATTTTTGACAGTTTAATTAACCATTGGAACAATTTACCAAGAGTCACGGTGGATTCTCTGTCAGTGAGAATATTTAAATCAAGATCGAATGTTTTTCTAAAAGATATTTTGGAGGAATTATTTTAGAGCAGTCCGGTGTTCTGTGCTTACAACACTACTGGTAATACATCCCAGAATGATGTTTGCTCTTTTTGCTACAGTGTTACACTGTTGACTCATATTGAGCTTGTGATCCACTATGACTCCCAGATCTCTTTCTGCAGTACTCCTTCTACCAGAGCCCTCCCAAGCCACCTTGTTATTTAGAAACATTCATCCCCCCAGACTCCACCTAACTGTGGGGGCGCTGGTTTCCTAGTTACTCTTCAGGGACCACGTGGCAATAAGACCACGAACAGAGGCTTAGCAGACAAATTTCTACTTTTTAAACAGCCCCAGAGTTACAGATCATAAGAAAACAACAAACTCCTGAATGCTCTCCCCTTGGCCTGACTTCATCACCTCTGTGAGTCCTGGGCTTGGTCAGAATCATTAGTCTGGGCAGTGTCTCTTTCCCTTCTTGCTTCTGGCTGTGGAATGATCTCCTTGCTTGGAAAAGTGGTCTCCCTTTAAAACTGTGTTTCACTTTTCTTGCCCATGCACTTCTGCTGGGGAATTTCCAGGATCTTTTACCTCTCTTACAGTTTCTTCTCTGCCCTCTCCCCTAGACCTCTGTCCTTTCAGTGTTCCATCACTTTTCACTTTTATAATATTTTAGCTTCTGTGACAAAGTTCCTCCTCTACCTTAGTGGGTCCTGCGCTTATTGGCGGATTTGTTCACCTCAGTGATCTTCCCCTCTTGTGGAACCTACAGTCTGGGTGAGCTCCTCCTGTGTCTGATCAGGAGTTGGGAGGTTTGGGGGGAACCTGGGCCCGGGCCCGCCCTCTACTCTGGGTTCCAGCCCAGGGCCCTGTGGATCGCAGCTGTCTATAGTGCCTCCTGTACCAGCTGCATGACAGCTACAACTCCCAGGGCTACTTCCCCAAGGCCTCCTCCAGACACCTTCTTTATCCTCACCACAGGACCTTCCTCCTGGTGTCTGATAACACTTGTCTTCCTCAATCCTCCAGCAGTACACTCTCTCACTCTCAGCTTCTTGCTCCTAGCTCCTCACACACACTCCTTCTCTTCTGGCTCCTCCCTGCCTGACTGGAGTGAGCTCCTTTTTAAACCCAGGTGCCCTGATTAGCCTGCCTTGATTGGCTGCAGGTGTTCTAATTGCAGTAGCTATATCTACTGCCTTCTAGAAAGATCTTAATTGGCCCCAGGTGCCTTTATTAACCTGGAGCAACTGCCATTTGGTTACCAGGGTACTAGGGATTTGTTTAGCCTGGGGCTAACATACCTGTTTCTCAGTACTTTACTGTAGCCATTCGGCCTTGCCCCATCACACTTCTCTCTTCCTAACTAAACCCACTGAAAACAAAAACCATCACCCCCAGAACTGACTCTAACCTGCTATTTGCTGCCATCACATACTTCTTACTGCATGTGTGTTCTACCCTGTCTTGTCTGTTTAGACTGTAAGTTCTTTGGGATAAGGACTGTCTGATACTCTGTATAGGGTCCAGCACAATGGGTCTCATTCTTGGTTGGTCCTTAGGTCCTGCCATAATTAACATGATTAGTAGTAATAAATCGGTGAGATGTAAAACAACTGAAGGGAGCACACTATGGAATTAGGGTTGAAAACTACCAGGAGATCATAACATCTTCCCTTTAGCTGTAACTGCAACATGAGAACAAGGCTGATCAGGTGCAGGTTTTCATTGTTGCTGAATTTAAACAAAGAGCATTTTCCCTTCATGTGTCAGATTATACCAGAGCAAAGTAGTATCAGGTCTGGTGGATTTATTTATGAAAGTTTCATTAGGAGAAGGAAGCCTACCCATTATAAAACACAAATCCCTGTCATTCTTTAACTCCTGATGTATCTGCAAATGAGCACCTGATAGACTGAGACTCGCACTGTTTCTCTCATGTTAAAAGTAGGGCAGGACCTTTTATGCTGAGATTGAGAAGAACCATTAATTAGGGGGTATATCCTCTGAAGGTAAAGCAGCTCAGTACAGTACGTGGATATTTACGCTGTCTCCAAGAGAGGAGATGATATATTACTTACTTGGTGCAATAGGGCCTAAACATAGTCCTGCTGTGACTGCAGGGAACTGGACTAGATGACCTCTCGAGGTCCCTTCCAGTCCTACAAGTCTCTGATTCTGTGATTCTATGACTAGTGCCATTGAAATCAACTACTTGGGTTAGCAAGTTCTTGCAACATTAGGCCTATGTTATGGACACACATTATTACATGCTGGCCATATTAAGATTTTTATACAAGTGTCAGATTTATTTCAGTGATAACTTGTTCTCTTTCTTGAAGATGTATTATGTGTTTCACATGTCTGATAGAAGTCTGATCACTGTAGTGTCTGTGTGCAGGCTTCGTTGCTGACAGGAAAAAAAATGTTTCTTAATAGTGGACAGTAGGAGGTTCAGCCATTATTTCCTGTACAGGAGCCCAAGTACCTAATTCCAAGTCCTCTGAAGTAAATGGAAGTACTTCTGTTGTCTTCAGTGGGCGTTGGGTCAGGTCCTGAATCATGATGGTGATATTGTTTATACACCAAAGCTACTATGGAGATGGATACAAAATGATTTAGGTCTTTCCTTGACTCCGTGGAGCTAAGGTTAAGGCCTGTCTACCTGACCTTTATGGGCTGTTGTTTGACGTCCATAGCTTATTAAACTCGATGGCGATTTTCAGGAACCAGTTAAGGGGATTCCCTAACATGTAGTTTTTTGCCATGTTAGATCGCGATTCCTACAGAGGACAGCTTGCTTACTTACCAGATCAGCAGTTGTCCGGTGTGGTCAGATGTTGGCTGCATATGTGTGTTCTCTCTGTGTGTTGTCCCAGCTCTGCACAGATAGTTGGCACAGCAGACCTTGATCGAACTGCCCAATAACCACAGGCCTGTTCGAAGGAATGTGATCAGGTTTATTGTCAAGGAAGCATAGTCCTAATGCCCTGGATGGCTCATTGGTTACAGGTACACTAACACATGTACGCCGTTGCAATAGACTAGCTCAGTTAATGGCAGGACTTCCCACTATCCCCTAGGCCAGCCAGACACACTTCCTTTGAGGCTTCATTTTATACATCAGTATAAACAAGTTACATATTGCCCCTCTGACATGGTTAGTTACTGCCCCCTGACATCGTTTGGTACAACCCATTAGCTTGTACATGTTGGTTTGATCAAAACATCTCTATCCATTACACTGTCCTCCTGACCGTATCTTTAGGAGGAGTCAATGTGTTCTCATTATCTTTGGGGTGTGTTTGTACCGTACTTGGTATCAGAGGGTTCTGGTATCACCCTTCTGGCATGTGTTTGTGTTCGTGTCCTGTGCTTAGTACCTCTTAGGGATGTGTCTGTTTTTGCAATATCAGTCCTATTCTTGCCAGGTTCTGTAGCCTGCTCACAACCTGTCTCTTGCTAATTTTGCTTTATATTAGCAAGGCTAGACCATTACTTTAGTTCAGGCCTCACACTGGTCTTCTGATACAAGGGCTGATAACTTAGGCTCTCTTCATACTACAGTTGGTTTCAACCACAGGTGTTAAGGCCTGGGTCAGAAAGTTCTAGCGAGACATTTTTTGAGACTGTGTATTCATTCCCTTTGGCATTATCAAACACTTTGTTTTGTCCCTTCATTGAAGCAAATATGTCTTGAAGTTCTAAAATAAAATTGTAGACGAACTACAGAATTCTGAGTTCCAAGCAGTTCAACTTCTTAGGTGAGGGTAGAAGTAAGTCAATGCACTTGATTTGTTATAGCTATTTAATTCTATCTGCTCAGCATTTTTAGGCAGTTAATTGCATAGAGGCTTAGGGATGCATTCCATAAGATGCTGAAGTCTGACACACATTCCTCCTTGGTTACATAGGCACTCTGGGATAATTATGTGGGAAGGAGCTCCAGTGGTTTAATTACTGTCTTCTGTAGGCTTTTTCCCTTCACAATTCCTCTGTCCACGAAGCTTGAGAAGTTCTGTTGCTTTGGAGAGTGTGTGTGTATGTAAGAAGAGTTCTACATAGGTTCCAACAGGAATGAAGCAGGACTTGTATTTTAGTGGGTAAGGAGCTGTATGAGGAAATCTCTCGCAATTTACATAGGCACAATATATAGTGCAGTGAAAGAGAGACAGCTAATATATCCAAAGCCACAGTCATTCCTAGGTTTTCATTCCAAATAACACCTCATATCAATGCTGTGATCTGTTCATTTGGGTCTTTTGTCATCTTAGCTTAGGAGACTCTGGTCTTTCCACAGCATTTCCTGGGCTAGAAATTGGATCAGGAGTCAAATGTCTGCTGTAATAGAGCTTGGCTGTGAGGCTTTGATGACACTGGTTAAAAGGCATATGTTCATTGCCCACAACTGCCTGTGCTAAAGCACCAGCCCCTCATGCTATTTAGCATCTGGGCATGTGCCAAATGAGTCTAAGAGATGCCAGGCCTCATACAGTCACCAGAGTTCACATTTTGAATGAACACAGAGTGAACCAATTTTGTCTTCGATCATGCACACTGTGAATGGCTTTGCGATCTGGTTGGGCTACACCCATATAAACAAGGATATTGTTTATACCTAATGGGTCATGTGCCTGACTTTGTCTGATATGGGACTGCCTAAGATCAGTTAAGATGAATTTAGATGGTCCAGTTAGTTTCCACAGGTTTCTCAAGGCCTGTTGTAATACAGTCTGTCCTGGTGGCAGTCAGACCCATTGTGCGTCTTTTGCCTTCATTCTTGTTAAGGTGCTCTCCTAACGTGCGCATGATCAAACAGAAGCAAAGGTGGTTGTCACAGAAAGCAGGCAGGGGCTGTTGCTGCAGCAGTCATTAGCTAAAGTAGGATACTGGTAGCGGTTTCTTAAACCAACTTTCTTTCTTTAAAAAGATCAGACCAAATTTAAGCTAGCACTGTCCTCCAAACAGATGGGCAAGTGTGATCTAAGGAGCCAAGATGTCTGTTTTTTGAGCAGAATTCCAGAGTGGGAGCCTCCAAGCAACAACCTGGTCTGAAATGCCTGAGCCAGGGGTAAAGTGGTAGAGGGTTGGTTTAATTCTCAGTTTCAGGGTAGGGGAGTTGTCTGTAATTGTGCAGGATTCCCAGTTGAGCAGAACTCCTTTTGATAGTTTCCCAGTTTGGTGGGAATTTTCTCATCTAAACCGCTTCAATGAGAAAATTTAGCACTCTTCTTATATCCAGGAGTCACCCCAAAACTGACAATCACAAATTAATAAGATAAATGAAGGTCAGGTTATGTGAGCATAATTCCTACTGAAACTACAAGCATGATTCAAGGTCTGTCTGATCTTTGCCTAATGCTAAGAGACCAAGGAATCTCAGTGTCTTTAGTCAGAGAAGGTTAAAAGGTTTCTTGATCATGTTCTGACAAGTGAGAAGATTTCTGATGATAGACAGCTTTTTAATTTAGCAAACAGAAATGCAACAAGATCTGATGACTGGAAGCCAAAGTTAGACAAATTCAGACTAGAAATAAAGTGCAAATTTTTAACAGTGAGGATAATTAACCATTGAAGCAGCTTATCAAGGTAAGTGGGTAGATTCTCCATCACTTGGAGTCTTTACAGCAAAATTGTATGTTTATAAAATATCTGCTGTAGCTCAACTAGAACTTGCAGGTTTGACGCAGGAACCACTTGATGAAATTCCGTGGCCTGAGTTATGCAGGAGGTCAGACTAAATGCCATAATGGTCCCTTCTGGTCATAAAATGGATGACTCAATGAGCTAGGATTCACTGTAGAATTCTACAGATGTTCATTCTATGCAAACACAAAGCCTTAGAGTCTGACAAACATTACTGCAGTTGGTAATCAGGGAACACACACAACTCTGAACCCATTTGTTGTCCAGTCTCCAGCAAGTGGAGAAGCTCTCCCTTGGAAGATAACGATGGCAGCTGCATAAAACTGACACAGGGAAGAGAGCCAGTTAGTATGGTGTTATGAAGGACAGCACTGTGCTCCATTAGCCCAGTGACTGTTAAACAGTTTTTATAAGAGAATCTTGTAAATGGTGCTTAACTAAGGGAGGAAGCTGATAGGCTTGCCTGTCTGTGGCAAGCAGGCCAAGGCTGCTCCCGTTAGTGGACTCCTCTGTAATTCCATCTAGGTTTTCTCCAGTTTTCTTATGGGCAGAAAAGAAGAGGGTGGGTGGCCTTGTATGACCTGGAATTATGCAGTGAGTCCCTCTGTTCCAGAAACACACACAAGAAGATGGAACCCAAATGCATTCTCAAGCATTGTGTTAGGAGGCGCTCAGCCTCTGGGTCTTTTTGTTCGTGGCGTGCCATTCATCTGGACTCAAGATGAAGACCCTAGTGAGGGCAGACAGTTTTGTTGAACTCTTTGCTACCCCCAGAAGGGATTCATTCAATTTTGATTGTGTGACTTAGTCGGAGGGCTGAGCCACTGAAGACCTGCCTAGCAAGGTCAGCAACCTACAGGGGGCACCAGGAGAAGAGATAAAAAAAAGATTGCATCATGACACCCAGCTGATAGGAACACTCAAAAGGCGACTATTGCCTATCACACCCAGATGCTGGCATCACCACAGTCTTATAACTGAAACTTCTCATCATGGTTAAGGAGATGTATCACTGCAAGATCTAGCATATGGATTGCGAGTTACGACCTGCCAATCTTCGTTAGAACTAGCAGTGTTCTCAGGAGCCTGGTTGTTTTACAGGTGTTCCCAACGCTACAACTGAAGTGACCTGGATCCTAAGCATGTCCATTACCGGGCGAGAGACATTCATTTTCCATGTCCCTGGCCCCATATTACTTTTATATAAGTTCTGGCTCTCCTGTATTGCATTTACCAACCCTTGCGTTATGTCCATGTGCAGAGCCACACCTGAGCAGTTGGTGTACTCTGGAAAGCTGTGCTACCAAAGTATGTTTGCTGAAGCGAAATGCATTAAAGGTTATTTCCTGATGGGAATTTTAGACTGAAAGATGTAGGTAAAGCATGTGCTTCTATCCAGCTTGAGCACACTTGTCTTCTCAAGCATAGTTAAAGTTTTTCCAATTATCCCTCAAAGCCCACAGAGAATGGTCAACAGCATGACAAATGAGTGATTGACAGGTGTATACACAGATAGGAACCAGCTAACAGTTGGAAGAATAAATTCACCCAAACACTGACATGTCCATGTTTTATTATGAACTAAACAAAAAGTTGTCTCTGCTGCTCTAGACAGTGTCAGCTGCTGATGCTGATTTTTTTTCTCATCTGTATTTTTTGTAGCAACCTTTTAAGAATACAAACTTCTCTTCCTTCCCTTTTGGGTCCTCTGCCACCTGGCAGTTACGGTGTGTCATTGGTTCTGTTGCAGCAAAAGCCACTGTGAAAGCCACTGTGGCTGCTTTTGTCTATCGCTTTTTCTGTCCCCAGGATAGTCAGTAAGAACTTGCACATTTCTTGGAATGGCAGGCAGTAGTTACTATGCAGTCAATGTCTTTATGAAAAGCTCATGGCTGCTTGGGTCTATCTGTTGTGTCCGCTGGGAATAGCTTGGTGATTTTAATAGAGGAAATGCAGGACATACTCACCAGGATTCAACATTTATATTTGGGTTTAAACAGAATTGACAGAGTCTCTAGTTTTTAACCTTATGATCCTCCTTGTCATCTCTTACATTGAAGATAGTGCTGAGGAAACCACAAATTTTCCAATAAGAAGTCAAAAGTTTGGATTCTTTCCTAAGACTTTTCTTGATGGATCTATTATTTGATCAGTCACATCTACAGGACCCCTCTTTCTTGACAGATCCCGAACTCCTGCCTCTTTACAATACAGGTAGCCCTAGATCTCATAAATCTGACTGAAGAATAGAGTTAAGTCACAGCATGTTGGGCAGCATTTCTTCTAGGTCCTGCTTCTGCTTATTTCTAATTTCCTATTAATTTGGGACTTCCATATTATTCAGAGCCCAGGGAGCTTGGGGCCCTGTTAGAAGGGAGTAGAGCTTGGCGAATAACAAGTTTTTGTGTTTCACTAGTAATTCTGAAAAATTAAACAAAACAAAACAGTTTCGGTTGAACTGAAAATGAAGTTTTTAGAAATACACCTCCACCTTGATATAACTTGGTCCTCGGGAGCCAAAAAATCTTACCGCATTATGGGTGAAACCGTGTTATAATTGGGGTAGCAGTGGGGTAGCGGAGCCCCAGGCCCTTTAAAGTGCTACCCAAGCCCCGTTGCCGGTGTCCCAGGGTAACGGCGGCAGGGCTCAGGCAGTGATTTAAAGAGCCCCAGGCTCCGGCCACTGCGGGGAGCCCAGGAACCTTTAAATCTCCGCCCGAGCCCCGCTGCCGGATATAATGCGGTAAAGCAGCCCCGGCCCCCAGAGTGCTGCTTTACCGGATTATATCCGAATTCCTGTTATATAGGGTCGCGTTATATCGGGGTAGAGGTGTATTTGAGAAATTGAAAAGTAACAAATTTTTGTATCAGATCAAACAAAGCATTTTGTTCCACCTGAAATGAAACGTAAGTTTGGATTTCAAGCATTTTTTTAATATTTTTCAGTTTTTAAAAATAAAATTTAAATTTTGAAACAAACACTAATTTTGAATGGAAAAATCTGAACATTTCATCTAAAAAATGTTGAAACAAAGTGTTTAGATTCCCCTCCCCCCCCCCGAATTTGTAGGGTTTTTTCTTTTTGACCCATAAAATCCAGTGAAGCTAATCAGATCATGAATCATCATGATCAAGGATTAGAGATCAGGACAACCAAAGAGAAGCACTTGAGAAGACTTGAAGCCATTTAAATGAGATGTTTGAGGGCACTCAGAGGGGTGATGTTGCTGGACCACATCTGGAACGATGTCATCAGGAGTGAGACCAAAATTTGTGGTGTTGGAGAAAAGTTGTAAGAGAGGAGGCTGTGGTGGCAGGGATACATGCAAAGGATGGATGAAGAGAATACTGATAAGGAGGCATTTGATACTAGAGTTTGTGGGCAGAGAACAGGAGGATGACCAAGAGGTGGATAGACTGTGTATGGGAGGACAGAGTGGATACAGACTGAGTGTTGGACTGGCAAGTCTGGAAAAGATTGATCTGGCAACCTGACCTCAACTGGCTGGGAAAAGTGAAGCTGACACATTTACAAAATGTTTGTGTTGCCACATCTGCATTTTCACTGGGTTTTGGTCAAAAAATTTCACCCAGCTCTATGAGGGAGGCCCCAAGTGTATTTCTTCCTCTCCATAGTGGTGATGCTCCTCATCACTTTGTTGGAGCTAGAATATACCTAAGGCTATCTGCATCAGTAGCATAAGTAACTAATGCATGTTTTGCCTGAGAGAACAGCGGCATCCCAGCCCTCCCTCGGTGGAATCTTCAGGAGGTGTAGGTGCAGCAAATGTCACATAGCAACAACAACGTTAGCTCCCCTTTCTGCAGTAAGTGACCCTGGCCAGATAAACACATCCAAGATCTGCATGTTTCAGTGGGCCCAAAATTAGTTACATGATGATATTTCTTCCAGTGGTAAAATGGTATTTTCATCTGAAAGCAGGGGATTTTCTGATGTATGCAAATCGAGCCAATGTAGCTTCCTAGAGTGGAACTACCTGAACCGTTGTGACAGCCTGAGCACTCAGGCTGGGGAAAAAACACAAGTTTTCATTTAAACTCCTTGGCTCCCTGAATATCCTGAGTGTGCTGCAGAGGTTTTTGTTAAAGTGACTTTTGAGTTACAAGGAGCCCTGCTCACTGGTGTTCTGCATTGTGCCTTGCTCTGCAGTGATGATTTGTGAGGCTTTCAGGGGCCAGTCCTGCTTTGCGAGGGCCGGATTTCTAACAATGGGAGTTTAGTTCCATTTATTTTGAGACCATCATTTACAAATACAAAATGGAAGGAGCCAGACTGCTGCAGCTGAAGCAGTTGTTGTTGAGAATCCTCCCATGATCAGATCTATAATTTCTAGGCAGCAGTTTCATTGCAGTCTTTGCTGCCATGGAGACGCATCACTAGTGGCCGTTAAACTAGCACTGAGGCTGTTGCTGTGATTCCTATCTGTTTGTGTCTGTCAGCATTTTCTGTTTCCTCTCCTGCTTTGATGGATTCCATGTCTTCTCTGCTGAGAGAACAGTTTTCAGTGTGTTCTTTCAGCCAGTGACCTGTTGGGCATAGTGCTTTGTGCCCAAAAGAGGGCCCCCTCTCTCTTCTGCCTTTAAGGGGGCACCTTTTAATTTCTGAAATGCAGCACTCTGAGCTGTCTAGTACCATCTCGTTGTCACATTGGGCAGCTCCACACCATCATATGATGTGTGAGGAAGACTGAATTCCAGGAAGAACCTGTGCATGCTCTGTACAAGAGGAAAATGGGTTATATAGACAATGGATCCAGATGGGCTATGGTTGTTTGGAGTGGAGTACAGTCATTTCTGATATTCAAGAGACCCATTGTAATTTCACTGCATAAAATGATCTGTGTGGAAACTTTGCAAAGCCAAGGGAATTTGAGGACTTACAATAAAAGTACTTCCTCGACCAACACTGTAGTGCAGCTACCTTATTGCTGTAGTAAGAGTAGTCATGCGACATGTCTATGAACAGAGAGGTTGAGAGCATGAGGCTAATTTCCTTTTTAAGTTCCGAGTTGCAGTCACTCCTGAGAGTTTTTAATTTTTAAGTCTTTTTCTGTACTCACTACCAAATGTGCTAGGAAGGAAAATTCCAGAACTTCCTGAATGCAGGTGCTCTGCAGCAATGTGAGTGCCAGACGAGGCTATCACAGGGTCCCCATATCCAGTTCCTCAAGATGACGCTAAAGCTCACCAGGAAGTTTTGAAGAGGGTCGCTTCCAACCTGGGGTTCCAGGCAAAGGAACTGGAAGAGCCCTCAGACCCTGTTTGACATCCTCTGCTCCTCAGCTGCTGCCAGGATGGCACTACCCCTTCGTGAAGGGGTTTCCAAAATCACTAATGACTTGCGGCAGACCCCCTCTTCCCTGGCCCCTATCTCTAAGAGGGCCAAACGCAAGTACTTTGTGCCAACCAAGGGGCATGAGTACTTATACTTCCACCTTGCCCCCAATTTCCTTGCAGTTAGCCACAAAGAGAGGCAAGGACAACCCGAGGCCACCCCCCAAAATAAAGACTTGAGGAGACTGGATCTCTTTGGAAGTAAAATGTATTTATCTTCCAGCTTTCAGCTGAGAGTGGCCAACCACCAAGCCCTCCTTGGCCAATATGACTTTAATATGTGGCAAGCCATGGCCAAGTTCAGAGGGGCGCTCCCGAAGGCTTCCAAGAAAGAGTTCCGAGCAATCCTCGATGAGGGCACGTCCGCAGCCAGGGCGGCCCTCCAGGCGGCGTTGGACGCTGCTGCTGGACACATCATGGCTTCTGCTATCTCCATGTGGCAAGCCTCCTGGCTGCTTCTCTCTGGGTTGTCCTCTGAGGCTCAACAGTCAATGCAGGACTTGCCCTTTGACGGCCAAGCCCTATTTGCAGAGCCTCAGGGACTCCCGTTGCACCCTGAAAACCCTGGGTCTTTACGTCCCAGCCCCAGGGCATAAGCAGTTAACAAACTGCAGCAGCCTCAGGGCGAGGGGAGCCAGCCTCGGCAGCACCAGCCCCACAAACGGGCCAAGGGCTACCGTCCTGTTCGAGCCACCCACCTCCACCCTCTGCCCAGTCTGGCTTGATCCATACCAAGCAAGGGGCCAAATGGTCAATCTGAGGGTGCGACCAAGGGTGACCTACCAGACTATTCCCTGGATCCATCCGACCCAGTGTTCTCCAGCCGCTTTTCCTTCTTCCTTCCTGTTTGGACCGCTATAAACTCCGATTGATGGGTCCTCGGCACAGTGGAGCAGGGTTATATCCTCCATTTCCTTTATAGCCCCTCTTCCCACCAGCATTCCCTGTTCCTCTTCAGGAACCCCTGTCATGAGAGTGTCCTCACCAGGAGGTAAAGGGGTTGCTACAGCTGGGTGTGGTGGAAGAAGTTCCTCTCGAATACAGGAACAAGGGGTTCTATTCCTGGTACTTTTTAATCCCAAGGGTGGTCTGCAGCCCATCCTTGACCTGCGAGACCTCAAGAAGTACCTAAAGGGGTTAAAGTTCCACATGGTTTCCCTGGCCTCTATATTATCCCCTCCCTGGATCTGGGAGACAGGTATGCTGCCCTTGACTTGAAAGATGCATACTTCCACATAGCAATCTTTCAAGGACACAGAAACTTCCTCTGGTTTACGGTAGGGCCCCACCACTACAAGTTTATGGTCCTCCCGTTCGGCCTGGCGACAGCACCAAGAGTGTTTACCAAGTGCATGTCGGTGGTAGCAGTTTACCTGAGGTGCCAGGAAATCCAGATCTACTTGTACCTCAATGACTGGCTTGTCAAGGGCAGCTTCAGTTCTCACATCCAAAGGGAGTTTGTGGTGCTTCAAGCCACATGCCACTCTGGACCTACTGGTAAACAACAAAAAGTCGACATTAGTGCCGGTGCAGAGGATAGAGTTCATCAGAGTGGTCCTCAACTCGACCTGTGCCAGGGCATTCCTGCCATTGGAAAGGTTCCAGACATTGACAAACCTCATCACGAAAACCTCCGCATTGCCTCTGACTACAGCCAGGGTCTGTCTGCCCCTGCTGGGTCACATGGCAGTGTGCACTTACATGGTCCACCATGCCAGGCTCTGGATGCAACCCCTGCAACAGTGGCTGGGGGTGGTCTATTCCCAGTCCCAAGACCCCCTGGAAAAGATCGTTACCATTCCCCAGGCAATACTTACCTCGCTGAGATGGTGGACCAACTGCAGGACAGTCCTGGAGGGGGTTCCATTCTACAACCCCCTTCAGTCCATCGAGTTGGTGCCAGATGCCTCAGACCTCGTCTGAGGTGTTCATCTCGGTGACCTGCAGATTCAGGGGAGACAAAGTTGCATATAAACGTCAAAGAGCTCTGAGCAGTCCGGCTGGTATGTGGAATCTGTTGGGCAAGGTGGTACGATTCCTGACAAACAACACAGTCTTGATGTTCTACATCAACAGGCAAGGGAGAGCACGCTCATTGGCTCTCTTGTCAAGAGGCACCCCGTCTGTGGGACTTCTGCATCAGCCATGAAATCCAGCTGGAAGCTTGTCACCTTCCCGGTGTTAAGAATATGCTGGCTGACCCGCTGTGCAGGGACTTCTCTCACCAAGAGTGGTCACTCCATCCAGAGGTAGCCTGCATGATCTTCCAAGGGTGAGGAAGTCCCCAAGTGGACCTGTTTGCTATGAGACAGAACAGGAAATGCCATGGGTTTTGTTCTTGGCAAGGTCTGAGCAAGGGCTCCCTTTCCTATGCCTTCCTCCTGCCGTGGTCAGGGAGCCAAATGTACGCGTTCCCTCCAATTCCATTCATCAGCAATGTCCTGGCAAAGATCAAGAGAAACAAAGCACAGGTTGTCATGATTGCTCTGGCATGGCCTCACCAGCATTGGTTCGACACTTTACTTAGAACATACCAAGCCCTTCTGTAAATCAACTCAACTCTTTATTGCTACAGTGGACAGGATGAAGGGCCTTCCGGAGTCTTCACAGAGGATTTCCAATTGGATCATCTCGTGCATAAGGACCTGTTATGATCTGGCAGGGGTTCTGCTGCCACCGATTGTCAGAGCCCACTTGACTAGAGTGTAGGTGTCTTCGGCAGCCTTCCTGGTGCACATTCCTATCCAGGATTTCTGTAGAGCGGCGACACGGTCCTCTGTCCATGTGTTCACAGCTTATTATGCCATCACTTAGTAGGCCAGGGATGACGCTGGGTTCAGCAGCGCTGTGTTGCAATCTACAAGTCCATGAACTCCAACCCACCTCCAGGGGTGCTGCTTTGGAGTCACCTAATATGGAATGGACATGAGCAACACATCTTGAAGAAGACCAGTTATAGAAAAGGTAACTGTCTTTTCTTCTTCCTTTTCTGTAACTGGTCTTCTTCAAGATGTGTTGCTCATGTCCATTCCACAACCCGCCCTCATTCCCCACTGTTGGAGATTCAGGCAAGAAGGAACTGAGGGTGGGGGGAGCCGGAGGCACTCCAGAGGGCGCCAGAGCCACTCCCCTATAGATTCTGCTGAGGGAAAAACTGCTAGCAAAAGTGCATGTGGCGAGCACACACACCTAATATGGAATGGACATGAGCAGCACATGTCATAAAACACCATTTACGGAGAAGGTAACACTCTTTTCTTTAGAGCAGGGTCTGTCTTCCTGTGTTTATGTGCCATACCTAGCACAATGTGACCCTGATCCTGATTGGGGCCTTTAAGTGCTACTCTTATGCAAAAAATGCATGATAATACTAATAGCATCTTCAGCTCAACTTTTGGAGGATTGCCAAGCACTTTAGCAGTATATGTAGGGGTCATACCATTCACCACTGAAATGCAGCCACCATAGGATGGAACATGGTAGCTATTAAACAGCTCACAACAACACTGCGCAAGAAGTTAGAAATGGACATGGAATAGTTTACAAGATCCATTTTGAACTTCAGAGTGAATACAATGATGCTGATTTTACAGTAATTGCAGTTGTTCAGGACAGGGGGGCAGTCACTCCAGCTTCTGTGTTCTGAATCTAGCCTTTACATCTCATGCACTGTATTCTGTTGACAAGATGAAGGTTGATCTCTTTATTGTTTTAGTTTGCATTGTGTTGCCTTTGTTTGCCATTCTGCTTCTGGCATTGCTAGTGTTTGAGACAATTCCATCTTTGTTTCGGTATCTTGGTCTAGTGCTTGGCAGCTGGTAACAGCAGCATGCATAAAGCTTGTGAAATGCCTGAGAATTTGCGTGCGTTTGTGGGGAAGAACTAAAGCCAAAGCCTCTCCTTTTTGAGGATTATGATCACGTCATTACTGGAGGGAGTTCAGAGAAGAGTAAAAAAAAAAAAGTGATTAAGGGGCTGGAGGGATTGATTTATGAGGAAAGATCAAAAGAGCTAAATTGTGTCAGTTGGATAAGTGACAACTAAGGGAACATAAAAGTTCATAATTATTGGAAGTCTGTAAACAGTGAAAGGGGTGAGAAATTATTCAGGATTTGACAAGGAGGGAATGAGATTATGTTTATGAGGGGGAAATGGGTGCTAAATAGCAGGAAAATCTTCTTGATTCAGATGTGTTTTACTGTGGAATTTCCTCCTGGTTCAAGACCTGTCACTTGCAACATCACTTTTACATTTATTTATTTTTTAAAAATCCCAAATGTAAATATCAGTGCAAATACCAAAATCCATAGAAAAATCACTCCTGTGGTTGTACATATTCAGTATTTTTGACTTTTAGGGAATTAGAGAGTGACTTTAAGTTTACAGTTAAATATCAAATGTTTATATTGTATAAAGAACAGGAGTACTTGTGCTACCTTAGAGACTAACAACTGTATTTGAGCATAAGCTTTCGTGGGCTACAGCCCACTTCATGGGATGCATAGAATGAAACATATAAGAAGAGTGTGTGTGTGTGTTTGTGTGTGTGTCAGATCCAAACCAGTGGGGTACAGGAGTCTGGTAGAGGGCAAATATACTGATCACTGTGTGAGTAGTTTTCTGTTCCCTGAGTGACCAGAGCAGGGGCTGCACTAGAGTAATCAAGAACTTGCTAGAACCAATTAAGGCAGACAGGCTGATTAGAACACCTGCAGCCAATCAAGGCAGGCTAATCAGGGCACCTGGGTTTAAAAAGGAGCTCACTCCAGTCAGGTGAGGGGGAGCCAGAGGAGAGGAAGTGTGTGTGAGGAGCTGAGAGTGAGAGGGTCTGCTACTGGAGGACTACGGAGTACAAGCATTATCAGACACCAGGAGGAAGGTCCTGTTGTGAGGATAAAGAAGGTGTTTGGAGGAGGCCATGGGGAAGTAGCCCTGGGAGTTGTAGCTGTCATGCAGCTGTTACAAGAGGCACTATAGACAGCTGCAATCCGCAGGGCCCTGGGCTGGAACCCGGAGTAGAGGGCAGGCCCGGGTTCCCCCCAAACCTCCCAACTCCTGATCAGACACAGGAGGAGTTGATCCAGACTGTGGGAAAGATCACTGAGGTAAGCAAATCTGCCAATAAGCGCAGGACCCACCAAGATAGAGGAGGAACTTTGTCACAATACACACATACAGAGAAGATGCCATATCAGCTATAAGAGGCTGATTATATATATATACATATACACACACACACACATACACACATGTATGTGTGTATATATATATACACACACACACTTTTCTTATATACCACTACCTCGATATAATGCCACCTGATATAACATGAATTTGGATATAACATGGTAAAGCAGTGCTTGGGGGTGGGAGAGGCAGGGCTGCGCATCCGGTGGATCAAAGCAAGTTCAGTATAACACGATTTCACCTATAATGCAGTAAGATTTTTTTGGCTCCCAAGAACAGCGTTATATTGACGTAGAGATATATGTTCCATTCTATGCATCCGATGAAGTGGGCTGTAGCCCACGAAAGCTTATGCTCAAATAAATGTGTTAGTCTCTAAGTTGCCACAAGTATTCCTGTTCTTTTTACAGATACAAACTAACATGGCTGCTACTCTGAAGCCTGTTACATTGTATAGTTCTTAGTATAGTAGAATTGACTGGACAAAACACTGGGTAATACAATGTGGGAAACTCCTCCCTCCAGGACCAGCTTGTTTCTGTCTGTAACGTTCCATCATTCTGGCAGTTTCCCACTAACAGTGCTGCACTGGGGGAGTGTCTGACACTGTTTTTCAGAAGACCTGGATTTTTCATGGATTTGGACTCTTCCCTAGAAGATATTGAGCTAGAAACTCAGACATGGGGTTTTAGATTTCTCCCTGTATGATTTGCAGGCCTTCTGAATAGTTTATGCTCATGTGCCCAGTCTGCAAGGCCCAGAACCAGGGTGGCTGCACTCTGCATTACGATTAGATCTGCAAGGCATTTGTTCATTTTCATCTCCTTATGGTTATGTATGTATCTCTTGCCTCAGTTCTCATCCTGCTTTGTTTATAGGTCACCCAGATCCCTTCATTGAGCTTCTGGAATGCCCTTTACTTCCCCATGAGGGACTGATGCTCAGAACACAATGCTGCTGGTTTTAGACTCATAGACTTTAGGGTCAGAAGGGACCAATATGATCATCTAGTCTGACCTCCTGCATAAAGCAGGCCACAGAACCCTACCCATCCACTTCTATAACAAACCCCTAACCTATATCCGAGTTATTGAAGTCTTCAAATTGTGGTTTGAAGACCTCAAGCTGCAGAGAATCCACCAGCAAGTGACCCATGCCCCACGCTGCAGAGGAAGGCGAAAAACCTCCAGGGCCTCTGCCAGTCTGCCCCGGAGGAAAATTCCTTCCCGACCCCAAATATGGGGATCAGCTAAACCCTGAGCATGTGGGCAAGACTCACTAGCCAGCACTCAGGAAAGAATTCTCTGCAGTAACTCAGATCCCATCCCATCCAACATCCTATCACAGACCACCGGGCATACTTATCTGCTGATAATCAAAGATCAATTGCCAAAATTAAGCTATCCCATCATACCATCCCTTCCATAAACTTATCAAGCTTAGTCTTAAAGCCAGATATGTCATTTGCCCCCACTACTCCCCTTGGAAGGCTGTTCCAGAACTTCACTCCTCTAATGGTTAGAAACCTTCATCTAATTTCAAGTCTAAACTTCCCAGTGTCCAGTTTATACCCATTTGTTCTTGTGTCTACATTGGTACTAAGTTTAAATAATTCCTCTCCCTCCCTAATATTAATCTCTCTGATATATTTATAAAGAGCAAGCATATCCCCCCTCAGCCTTCTTTTGCCTAGACTAAACAAGCCAAGCTCTTTGAGTCTCCTTTCATATGACAGGTTTTCCATTCCTCGGATCATCCTAGTAGCCCGTCTCTGAACCTGTTCCAGTTTGAATTCATCCTTCTTAAACATGGGAGACCAGAACTGCACACAGTATTCCAGATGAGGTCTCACCGGTGCCTTATATAACGGTACTAACACATCCTTATCTTTGCTGGAAATACCTCGCCTGATGCATCCTAAAACTGCATTAGCTTTTTTAATGGCCATATCACATTGGCGGCTCATAGTCATCCTGTGATCAACCAATACTCCAAGGTCCTTCTTCTCCTCTGTTGCTTCCAACTGATGTGTCCCCAATGTATATCTAAAATTCTTATTATTAATCCCTAAGTGCATGACCTTGCACTTTTCACTATTAAATTTCATCCTATTACTATTACTCCAGTTTACAAGGTCATCCAGATCTTCCTGTATAATATCCTGGTCCTTCTCTGTGTTAGCATACCCCTCAGCTTTGTGTCATCCGCAAACTTTATTAGCACATTCCTGCTTTTTGTGCCAAGGTAAGTAATAAAAAGGTTAAATAAGATTGGTCCCAAAACTGATCCTTGAGGAACTCCAGTAGTAACCTCCTTCCAACCTGACAGTTCACCCTTCAGTATTACCCGTTGGAGTCTCCCCTTTAACCAGTTCCTTATCCACCTTTCAATTTTCATATTGATCCCCATCTTTTCCAATTTAACTAATAATTCCCCATGTGGAACCGTGTCAAATGCCTTACTGAAATCGAGGTAAATTAGATCTACTGCATTTCCTTTGTCTAAATAATCTGTCACTTTCTAAAAGAAGGAGATCAGGTTGGTTTGGCACGATCTAATGTTGTAACTTGTCCCAATTACCATTAACCTCAATGTCCTTAACTACTTTCTCCTTCAAAATTTTTTCCAAGACCTTACATACTACAGATGTCAAACTAACAGGCCTATAGTTATTCGGATCACTTTTTTTCCCTTTCTTAAAGATAGAAACTATGTTAGCAATTCTCCAGTCGTACGGTACAACCCCTGAGTTTTACCGATTCATGCGCCATTTCCTTTAATATTCTTGGATGAAGATTATCTAGGCCCTTCGATTTTGTCCCATTAAGATGTTCAAGTTTGGCTTCTACCTCAGATGTGGTAATATCCACCTCCATATGCTCATTCCCATTTGTCATCCTTCCATTATCCCTAAGCTCCTCATTAAAGACTGAGGCAAAGTATTTATTTAGATATTGGGCCATGCCTAGGTTATCCTTAAGCTCCATTCCATCCTCAGTGTTTAGCGGTCCCACTTCTTCTTTCTTTGTTTTCTTCTTATTTATATGGTTATAGAACCTTTTACTATTGGTTTTAATTCCCTTTGCAAGGTCCAACTCTACACGGTTTTTAGCCTTTCTCACTTTATCCCTACATGTTCTGACCTCACTAAGATGGCTTTCCTTGCTAATCCCACCCTTCTTCCACTCCTTGTAGGCTTTCTGCTTTTTCTTAATCATCTCTCTGAGATGCTTGCTCATCCAGCTTGATCTACAACTCCTGCCTATGGTTTTTTTCCCCTTTCTTGGGATGCAGGCTTCGGATAGTTTCTGCAGCTGCGACTTAAAGTAATTCCAGGCCTCCTCCGCATTTAGATCCACAAGTTCTTCAGTCCAATCCACTTCCCTAACTAATTTCCTTAATTTAGGTTCCAATCAGGCAACAAGATGATGTTTTTAAAGCTGCTCTCTGTTGCTTTCATATCTGTTGCCAATTTTTCGTTCTGGCTTTTTGCATTCCTTTGAAAGCCCAGTTCTTCTGGGCTGGTTTGATAAAGACCTGCTAGGTACTGTGAATGATGGATGCAGCTCTGAGAGAGCAGAGAATATTCTGGTGGCATCCTGGCTGTTTTTGAAAAAACTATCTGGGAAATATGCAGATGCATGTGCTAGATATATATCTTCCTCCTGCAGCTGCTAATAAAATAACAAATGAATTTTAAAAGTTCTTGGCTTATACTCTAACGAGGAGCCTTTGCATTACATTAAGGCTGAAATTCCACCCATTGTGGCTTAGGAAGGCAGCTATTCTAAGCTTGTTTGGGCAGGTATAGTAATTTCCTATACCAATTAACTGAAATAGCAAGGCACAGCAGCTGGATGAGGATGGAGTTCCAGAACCGGTTCTACATTTCTGGCCTATTGGTTTAAAGCAGACCTTGTAGATTATTTTATAATATTTTTTGTGAGTATAAACTATCCATACTACCCTCATTTTTCTCTCTAACTGGGACTCTCAAAGTCCACAACTCAGAAGCAGCTGCCCAGGTTGAGAAGAATACAGTTGCTCTGGACAATTATCTTTCTATGTGCTCTGTAAAAGAGGAGCTCTGAGGCGTTTAATCAAACAGCGAACTACTTAAATGGATTATCAAACTGTACAGTCACACACCCATATATACATACTGGTCTCCATATATCATATACATCCACAGTATTTTCAAGTTTAGATACCTAATTTACACCTGAACAAAATGTGCACCTAGACTAGAGAACCACAGATGCGAACAGAGATTGGGTGCATAGTTACCCACGCTGTGTGCGCAAAGGCGTCTTATTGCATAAAACAATGGGCACACTTGTTTTTGCTGGCACAACTTAGACAACATATTTGAAACTTTAGCCCATGCTATGCAAATAACTTTGCTTACATGGAATGCTGCTTTATAATAATTTCTTGTGCTCCTTTTAATTGAATTTATATACCGGCTTTTGCAAGTAATCATTGTGTCACATTTGAGTATAATGTTGCAGTGACATGAACTTAACATTCTAATGGAGCTGGTGTCACTTAATTTGATGTGGGATACATTTTTCTGCAAGCAATAAAATGAGACAGATTAAACATACCTGGTAGTTCCAGCCCATGTGGGGCACACTGGAACTTCTAGGTACTTCAGGTTGCTTAAGGCTGCAATAATCACGTGGGAATTCACTGCCTGTCAGGACTTCTTGCTTAAAATAAGTAGGAAGAAAAGTCATGTGTATGTGTCTGCTGGGAATTAGCAGAAGTAAGGTTGTCCTGAAACTTGGTTGGCACCAAATCCGCTTCCAGCTGAGTAATATGAGAGAGAAATGTTTCATTGTTTGCATCTTCGATCCGTAGTACCGCTTCTGTCTGATCATTGTCTTCCTCCCACACGCTTCCTCAACTTCATCAGAGTCAAGCTTCATTAGTAAAAGCAGCAAAGAATCCTGTGGCACCTTATAGACTAACAGACGTTTTGGAGCATGAGCTTTCGTGGGTGAATACCCACTTCGTCAGATGCATGAAGTGGGTATTCTCCCATGAAAGCTCATGCTCCAAAACGTCTGTTAGTCTGTAAGGTGCCATAGGTTTCTTTGCTGCTTTTACAGATCCAGACTAACACAGCTATCCCTCTGATACTTAAGCTTCATTAGTGCCTCCCAGTTATGGAGTAAAAGAACATCTCAGAGAGAAGGTGCTACATTCAGGTTATAAGTCCTTGTCACAGTTACAGAACAGGGAGCTTGTTAGATTCCTTTATGTCCTCTGGAATTACACCCCTCTGGTGATATCTTCACCCATCTCTGGGTGGAACCATGCAGTTCTACCGCTCTTAGGGCTTGTCCACATTATCCGCTGGATTGACGGGCAGCAGTCAATCCAGCGGGGGTCAATTTATCGCATCTAGTCTAGATGCGATAAATCGACTGCCGAGCACTCTCCCGTTGACTCCGGTAATCCACCAGAGCGAGAGGTGCAGGCGGAGTCGACAGGGGAGCATCAGCAGTTTACTCACTGCAGTGAAGACACCACGGTGAGTAAATCTAAGTACATTGACTTCAACTAAGTTATTCATGTAGCTGAAGTTGCATAACTTAGATTGATCTCTCCTCCTCCCTTCCCCCCTTCTCCTGCCCCCCCCCCCCCACGCGTAGACCAGGCCATAGACTCAGTCTCTGGGCTGCAGCACCCCTGCTTACGTGAGGCTATGATAGGTCCAGCTATGTTTGACACCTGTAAGCCCTTTTCCTTTGGTAGCCTGTGACCAGTGGCTAATTTAAAGATACTTAAAAACAGCTTCTTCAAAACCAAATATTATTTATTCAACCACAGGTACACAGCAAGCAGAGAAAAGGGATAAAACAACAAAAGGCCTGTACACCTTACCCAAAACTTGCAAGAAAAGAATAAAGTTTAGGTAAGTTTCACTCAGCCCAGACATCCCTACTCCTGCACTAGGAGAGACAGACAGCCCTTTCAGTATCCCATCAATATCTGTCTGACAAAGACTCACCTCTCGTCCTTGCTGCGCACTCACTCCCTTCTCCCACTTCCTCTCTAGAATGAAGTCTGTAACGGTTTAGTGCCCTTTTGATCTTAGGTTCAAGCCTGGGATAAGTAAACCTGCTAGCCTGGCTGGAACCCAGCAGATGGATGTTTCCTAGTTAATAAATACCCTATTGTTCCCTTAAGGCAGAGATGGGCAAATTACAGGCCGTGGGCCACACCCAGCCCTCGGGACCCTCCTGCCCGGCCCCTGAGCTCCTGGCCCAGGAGGCTGGCCCCAGCTTCTCCCCTGCTGTTCCCCTCCCCTACAGGCTCAGCTCACGTAGCCGCCGGCGCAATGCTCTGGGCAGTGGGGCTGCGAGCTCTTGCCGAGCAGTGCAGGTGCAGAGCCACAACCTGACCCGGTCTCCATGCTGCGTAGTGGCCAGGAGCCATGGCTGTAGCACCCCCAGCCACTGGTGCTCCAGGCAGCGCCGTAAGGGGGCAGGGAGCAGGAGGTTTGTGGATAGGGAGCAGGGGAGTTCGGGTGGGTGGTCAGGAGTCAGGAAACAGGAGGGTTGAAATGGGGCAGAGGTCTGGGGGGCAGTCAGGAAGGAGAGGGGGGGATGGATGGGGCAGTGGGGGGGAGTCGGCGCAGGAGTTCCAGGGTGGTCAGGGAGAAGAGGGGGTTGAATTGGGGCAGGAGTCCGGGTGAGGGAGTCAGGAATGAGAGGAGGGGTTGGATAGGGTGATGGGGGGCAGTTAGGGGCAGGGGTCAGGGGACAGGGAGGGATGGATGGGGCAGGGGTCTGGGGTGGGAGAGGGACGTCGCATCAGGGGATAAGGAATGGGGGGTTGGATGGGGCCGGAGTCCCGGGGGGGGCCATCAGGGGGCAAGAAGTGGGGGGAAGGGTGTCAGATGGGGGTGGGGGCTGGGCCATGCCTGGCTCTTTGGGGAGGCACAGCCTCTCCTAACTGGTCCTCCATACAATTTCAGAAACCCGATGTGGCCCTCAGGCCAAAAAGTTTGCCCGCCCTTGCCTTGAGTAAACTTGGTATTTTCTCTTGGTACCTTATCTCTGTCATTGTTTCATTTCCTATTTGTTTCTTCCTAAAAGCTGCCTTTGATTTAACTGCTTGCAGTCAGGCAAGATATACATCTCAGTTTATCTGCTCGATTATTATGATATTCATAAAAATAAACCAGACAATCACCTCATCCTTCACATTTCCTTTTCTGTCAGAGCTACAGCATGCTTTCCAGCTCCCATTTAGAGAATCCTGAGTGCCATTGTGGTTTATAAAACAAAAAAGCAGCCACTAAGAACTTGACATTGTGCAGAACTCCTGAAACATGGGGCAGATGTTACTGGCTAGATTTGGACTATTACTCTGCCACCCACTGAAAAAAGGCAGTTATGCAGCTCTTCCTAATTCTAGACATTAGTGATGGAAAAGGCCTGTGAGATTGTCTGGTCTGTCCCTTGGGGCCAGTGCTGGATGGTGAGCACCAATTTCACCAGAGTTAACTCAGAATTATACTTTGCTTTTTCAGCTAATTTTTTGTAATTACATAAATTTGCCCAAATGGAGCCTCCCTTTACAGTCCATACATTTAAACATTTCTTGCTATTATTTTGCATAGAAGTAGAAAGATAATTATGTAATGGAATATGGATGTCAGAGATTGCTGGGGCCAGAGGGCCCAGGATCACGTTTCTGGAGTTCTCTGACACACTCAAGTTTTCATCCAAGGAATCGATTTTAAAATGATGAAGTGCTTTTCTGGGGACAGTCCTCCCATGCTTGGGATCTGGCCCCTGTACCGCACACTGTGAGGTTAGATACACAGGTGCTTCTGCACATCTCCTTTAGTAAGAACATAAGAGCTGTCGTAGGGGGTCAACCCAATGGTCCATCTAGCCCAGTATTCTGTCTCTGACAGTGGCCAGTACCAGAGCTTCAAGGGGAGTGTACAGAACAGAGCAGTTGGAGTGATCCACCTCATCTTCCCTTCTTGGCTTCTGGCAGTCAGTGGTTTAAGGTTACCCTCTAAGCATGGGGTTGCATCCTTGACCCTCTTGGCAAATAGCCACTGATTGGACCAATCCTCAGTGAACTTACCTAGTTCTTTTTTTTAAAATCCAGTTATACTTTTGGCCTTCACAACCTTCCTTGGCAATGAGTTCCACAGGTTAATTGTGTGATGTGTGAAAAAGTACTTTCTCTTGTTTGTATTAAACCTGCTACCTGTTAATTTCATTGAGTGACCTGTCATTTTTGTGTTGTGGGAAGAGGTAAATAACACATCTTTATTCACTTATTCTACATTATTCATGATTTTATAAACCTTTATTGTATCTGTTCTTAGTCGTCTCTTTTCTAAGCTGAATAACTCTAATCTTTTTTAATCTCTTCGTATGCAAGCTGTTCCCATACCCTTGATTATCTTTGTTGCCCTTCTCTGAATCTTCTCCAGTTCCACTCTGTCCTTTCTGAGTCAGTGATGTAGCCTGAAATGCAGGGCCATGGTGGCTGTGTTCATCATTTAACAACTGATTCAAACCAGTCTGACTTTGGACAGTTTGGTGAATGTGGACATAACTAATAAAAATAATTCCAGTCTTGTTAATAAGATAAATATTTGTTTTCCACTGTTTGGGGATTATAAACATCAGATTTAAAGGACAGGAGGTTTAGCAGAGGATTTTCAGCCTCTGTCATTAAATTCGTGAGAAGTAATAAAACAAACCCCATTTTTGTAGGTATCCATGTGTCTTCACCCTGCATCAGGATATTGCCCTTTGGCTGGGGAAGAGATTGTGTGTCCTGGGTTGGCCTTGTGTCTGAAATTGATGATCTTTCTCTTATTTATTAATTTCAGTTAAAATACAAAAAAAGATGACAGGCTTTATTGCCCTGACGGTAGCGGTTTACAATCATAAAGTACTTCAACAGTAGCAAAATACAGTGAGAAGAATACCTGCTACAGCAGCACTTACCCACCTCACTCCACCTCAAAGCCTGTGTCATCTGTCCTCCCAAGAAATTCTCTGGTATTAGTTATCATTTGTACAACACCATCAGTATGCTTGGCACTTTACAAACAGAAAGCTTTAAAGATTGATATGGGATCCTAGTCAGAGGTTTGCTCCTTTGCTTACTATACTACTGTGACAGGTTTCAGAATGGTAGCCCTGTTAGTCTGTATCAGCAAAAAGAATGAGAAGTACTTGTGGCACCTTAGAGACTAACCAATTTATTTGGTCATAAGCTTTTGTAGTGATAATCAGGATGATCCATTTCAAACAGTTGATAAAAAGGTGTTTCCCATGCTAATTTTTCCCCTACTGTTACTCACACCTTCTTGCCAACTGTTTGAAATGAACCATCCTGATTATCACCACAAAAGTTTTTTTTCTTCTGCTGATGATAGCCCACCTTAATTGATTAGTCTCGTTAGAGTTAGTATGACAACATTCGTTATTTCATGTTCTCTGTGTATATACATCTTCCTACTGTATTTTCCACTGCATGCATCTGATGAAGTGGGTTTTAGCCTACAAAAACTTATGCCCAAATAATTTTTTTAGTCTCTAAGGTGCCGCAGGTACTCCTTGTTTTCCCCATTCGCTGTGGTTCTCTGTCTGACTCTTCTGTGACCACCCCTGGAATTTTGCATACGTTTCTGAGCAGCTCATTCCCAGTAAAACCCTGATGTCTGAGTTTCTTTAAATGTTGGTGATCTGGGATCTTTGTCTGCTGGCAGTTATTGGCAGCTCATTACTAACGTGATCTTAAAACAGCTAAAAGACTCTTCTAAATGTGTTTAGGAGATGGGCTTATGTCAGGGGCTCATATCTCATCAATGGTGAAATCATTTAAAATGAACAAACTGGAGGGAGTTCAGAAAGGAGCAACAAAAATGATCTTGGGTTTGAAGGCACTGGGTTAAGAGGAGAGATTAAAAGTGGTAAATATGTTGTCTCCAGGAGACCACTCTAGGGAGGTAGGACAAGCTTGAGCTTACAGACACATGAAGAGTGTAAACTACTAGGAGAGGAATTAATTAGTGTGATACCTGGGGGGCATAACAAGGATTTTAAAGATGAAACCAGGAAAGGAAAATTTAGGCAAGAGATAGAAGTTCTATTCTGGGGGGACTTTTAAAGCTAGGCTGCCTAAAGCCCAAGAAGAAATGTTACAGAGAACAATTCTCTACTGGCTGCAGCATATGGGCTGGATGATCTAGAGGTAATTTCCACTTCTAGCTTCGATGAGGCTATTACATTCACTGGTAAAGACAGAGGGGCTGTTTGGTTATTGGTAGGTTTAAATCAGCTTTTAAATGCCACAGTGATATTGTAGTCTAAAAAGCTAAAATAGACAGGCTGGTTGGTTGTGTTAGGTGGTGGGATGTGTTTGGGTCAGGATGCCACTCAGACTCAGTGCTTAATTTGTAATGAAAGAGTCGCAGGGGCTGAAGCAAATTGTTTACTTTCATAACTGATGCAGCAAACCCAGAGATGCCATGGCTATGAACTGCCAAGCCTAGAGGTGCCGGGACTCAGCCTTTGCAAGCGCTGGCACAAATTAAGCACTGCTCAGACTGTTCTGGTTTCACAGCCGATTTCTCAATCTCTGCTCTATTTCCACGTTTCAAGTATCCAGTAGAAGAGACTTAGCAGCAACTACAAAGCTGCATAAAGCCTGCAAATTTCAGTGTGGATTTATGTAGCCCTGTTTGTCTGTGATACTAATCTCAGGGCTGAAGGGAGAGCATGCTGAGTCACACTGGCACCTGCTACTGAGAAGTCAGCTCCCTGGAGTCAGATGGTTTTTTGCTTTTATGGAAGTCAAGCTTGTCTGATAATGCTCTCTCTCACCAGCCCCTGCTGCGCTACCCCCTGTGTGATCAGCTGGTTGTCTCCTCAGACACTTTCTGAGAAACATTGCAGAGATTGTTTTGTTAGGAAATAAAGACCCTTGGTAGCTACAAACTGCATGAAGCCGCTTACCTCTCCTGGCACCAGGTGGACAAGAGAGTGTCTAACGACCTGTTGTGATAATTGGGCCAATAAATTTACCCTAATTGTGAACTCAGTTGTAAAAAGTATGTGAAAGTTCAGAAGTTGTTACAATAACCTGTGATAACAAATGTTGATGGCAAATAGATCAAGTTGTGTTCAATAATGAACAAGTTCAAAAGAACTAGACAGAGAAACTAGATTAGTCCAGAGAAAAAGGGCCTGCTGATACATGTCAAGGATTCTGTTGAAATCACGTTTGGTAAAAACAAGATGTAGAACTGGAAATTCATGAACCAAAGTTGGCATGTCAGATATTAGGCCTAATTGGTGGACAAAATCACGAGGGAATGAGCTGTTCTGCCCATCATTCCCTTTTGAGGGGTCCTTAAAAGAGAGAGACTTTGTGGGGAAAAGATGGAAGAAGAGCTGCTGGAGAAAGCTTAACCGTTGTGGCTGCAACCTCGCCTTCTCCTTGGACTTGCAGACTTTTTTCATCCTGATCCTGAGGGATGCCCTCACCAGATCGAGCCAGAGGGAGGAACCCAGTTGACATCCCCACCTCTACCAGCTCCAATTGAATCCCAAACACCACCTGAGATGAATTGAGATTAGACTTCAGCAGCAGCTGCAACAATAGCAATTCCATCTCTTCTCAGCTACTTTTTCTCTTTTCCTGTTTACTTTGAAGACCATGCTAAGAAGAATTTCCCTCTAGCACAGACTGTGTCCATGATGCTACATCCCTAGAAGGGAGATGGCGAAGGCAGTGACCAGCCATTGATCTAGCCATTGCACTGCTCCATTATTGAACACGATGCTGAGTGCTGAAGTCAAGATTTTGCCAACTGTGAAACAAGGGTTCTTCCTTCTGAAACTCTCCAGCTAAAGGGAAAGGGGACAAGGGATGCTGGTAAAATGAAACCCATACCTAATACTTTACATTTCAAATGCTTTTAACTGGTTTTCTTTCTTTTCTGTATCTTTAAATAAAACTTCAGAGGGATTTTTAGGGGTGTGTTTGCCATGGTACTAAGCAGGCAGGGGCCCCTGTGTACCAAACCCCAGACCTTGTTTAACGCTGTTAATGTTGGACAGCAAGTGATTTCTGTTAGCACCTTTGGCCTATGTTGTCCATCTAAATGAAGATCCAATGAAAGAAGTCCCAAGATTCTGCCTTCCCAGTAGGCAGTGGACTGCGCTCAGCTGCATCCGGACTACACACGAAGATGGTGGATATTTCCTCCACAAATGGAAAATCAAAGTATCACCAAGTGGTGTCTGTGGTGAGGTACAAAACTATGAGATTCATCACAGACAATTGTCCCATTCATGCTTAGAATGATGGTACAAGGGGTAACCATCTAACTACCCCAGAAGCATTAGAATGGCTTTAGAATCTTAAAATTCAATTATAATCCAGCTCATTGCTTTTCAGATGCCATGCGAAAGAAGTCCATCTAAATTAATACAATTGGCTTCTGTGAGGCTTTGGAATCACCAAAGCCCTTGCTGTTAATATGTGAAGCGGAAGACACAGGCTGCCTTGTGAGGCTAGGGATAATTTGCAGGCTAGAGTCAGGTTGAATGATTGCTATTTATCTCATAAGAGTAGGGGTGATCTCAATGCTGCTTCAAAAGTAGTTCTCTGGGAGATCTGAAAAAAGTATAAGTAGCCATCTTCTTTCTAGGGCAGTAGCATGATAGACATAGTCTGTGCTAGAAGGAAATTTGCTCAGCATGGTCATAATAGCAGCTGAAATGAAAACATTTTGTAGTGCAAAGGTGCACAGCCAAATACTGACATGGAATACAAAATCCCCCTCATCCATGGTGTTACTAAAGGGGAGGAGGGAATGAGGATGGAGGATAGCAGTTCAGTATTGGGACTAGAAGGCAAGAAGGACATCTTTAGATAACAGCCAACTTTAAAAAGAGAATATTTTAAAATCTTCCCCAATGCAACAAAAAACCCATCCACATACCTTACTTTCCATTAGTGCAGTGCTGGACTGGGTATAGGATGTTTGGGAACACTATGGTAACAGAAGTACTGGTACATTTCAGGGTACAGGACTCTCTTTATGTTTTACTATTAATTTGTTTTGGGAAGTGTGATGGGACATGCCCTCACTCCAGTGATGGAAAGTGGACTGTAAATTGGGGTCTGAAAAGACCCTGTGAGTGACCTGGATTCCTGCTGGGAACAGTAAGGTTTCCAAGGAGTGGGGGCTCCTGTAGGAGGCTTGGGGCAAGGGACTTCAAAGACACTGGCTGAGCCCAAGCTGGGTATTGGCTGCCTACAATTGATGGAGACTGCTGATGTGAAGTTCTACACCTAATAAAAGGCATTGAGACCGAAACAGGTTCCTCAAGAGGGCATCAGCCAAGAGGGACCCTGAGCACTGGTGTAAGTGGATGGCAGAGTGCAAACAAAAGCAGGCCAACCAGCAGCAGATATTGCAGCAGTAGATGACCCAGCAGCAGACCCAAGCAGCACAGCTGCTGAAGGACATGGTTTCCTAGCAGCAAGAATTCCAGAGAGGCCTTCTGTAATAGCTAAGACTCCCAGCCCCTCCACAGGGAGGCCCAACAGGGCCTAATTCACCAGAAAGACTTCTGTGCTGGTACAGTTAATCAAGATGGGCCCCGAGGTCAATCCAGAAGCATTCCTCACCAGCTTTGTGAGGGTGGGACTGGCCTCTCAATAGCTTCCGGAGCATTGGACGTTGGTTTTAGCACCATACCTGATGAGACTGGCACAGCTGGCCTACCATAACCATAATCCAAAGCAGACAAGAGACTATAATTGGATGAATGCCGCCATTTTACATTACCTAGATATCAGTGTAGCAACACATCGGCAGCACTTGAAAGCTGAGACGTACCCCGGGGGGGCACTTCCCTGGGTAATGGCGCAATCCTTCAAAGAGCATTGCTTCACTCAAAGGAGCCCAAGTTGCAGAGTTGGTCCTAATCAATTTGTGTCCATACCACCAGTAATGGGCTGGGAGTGGATGCTCCAGCATTGCCCTGAATTGTTGTCGGATGCGGTGCAGCTGACGGAGAATTTTCAGTTGTTAGAGATGGGACCTGTGCAACCTCCATCCACTCACACCTAGGGCCACCAACAGAGTGGGACGCCAGCCAGCAGATGCTGGCCCTGGGTGCAACAGAAAGTGTGTACAGATTCCACTCCAGCAACCTGGGCCACCCGCACAGAAGAAGGAAGACTTGGGGAGACATAAGCCTGAGCTCATGTGAGGTATTGTCTGGATACCTGCACAGCAATGAAGACAGCCAGGCTGGAGCTGTTGATCTTGGACATGTGGTCAGCCCTGCTCCCCGCCAGAAAGGAGCCCGTGGACAACAGGGGCATATGAAGAACAAGTGCCCATTGATGGAATGTGAATATGCCTGGAATTGAATGGCAGAAGGGAGAGTCTGTAGAAGGGCTGCCCTGAAGCTGATCATCCTGGTATGGGCCCAAGGGAGGGAGTACCAGGATTTATAGATTTGGGGTGTAGCCAAACAGTGACACAAGCTGCCTGCGGAGGGGACAATTCGCTTGCAGTGTGTACATGGAGACATGAAGCCATATCCCAGTAGATGACTGGAACTGACAGTGGGGACCCAGGGTGACTCAGTTACAGTAGCGCTAGCTATTGAATTAGCATGCCCTGTGATAATTAGCTGAGAATGGTCCTCCTTTCAGGAAATTGTAATGAACTGGCCAATGCTGCAGCTGAGCCATGTGACAGACCCCAGTCTGTGGGCCTGGGAGACTCTGAAGACTTCCCAGGTGGGGACACACTGGGGACCAGGGCCAGCCAGAAAGACACATGAATGGCTGGCACCTGCCATGGATCTCAAAGCCCTCCTGGAGCGGGAAGTTTAATCCAAGAACAGCATGATTACAGGACACTTAGCCACATCTTTGAACAGGTGAAGTCTGTGAATGGGGAGGCAGCAAACCCTCAGCGCAGTGCCTGAGACAGTACCCCCACATTGTACTGGAGAAAGAGCATCTGTATTGCGTGGAGTACGTAGTTCAGCCACAGTTCAGGCTAATAACTCAGCTACTGGTACCCCATGAGTACCACCAACCATAATGCAGTTGGTTCATGATGTTCCCTGCATTGGGGCAGCTAGGGTGGGAGAAGACTCTGGAGAGGTACTGTCAAGGTAAAGGAGCATTGCTCTTCCTGCCCTGAGTATCAATACTCAGCACCTAAGAATAGCCTGAAGCAATAGCCTGTTGGTCCAAATGCATTAGTGGAAACACCATTTGAAGGAACAGGGCTATAGTTTCCAATCCCTGCTGCTGTAGAACCTTCTTAGTAAGCCTGCTTGCCTCAGATCATCTCTTTATATTATCTACCTGACGGAATGGCTGTGTCAGGCATTTAGTGTAACCAGGAAATAATCTTCTGTACCTTCCTTTCCTCTACACAAAGAAATTGAACTGGGCCAAATCCAGCCATATGTCTAGACCTAAAACACTCCTTCATGTGCAGCCAGCAAGCCTGCTAGCTTCCCCTGTGAAGTGGTATATTTGCTGAGAGAGATTGCAGGCACCTCCAAACCAAAGCATAATTCCAAGTGAGGCAGGAATTAAAATCTGTTTTCTGCCTGAATTTTCTGGTTTTCTGGGTGTGAAAAGGCAGCAGTGGATTGGCTGCTAGAAAGTGTTGTGGAAATTTGGCACCACCACCACCATCTGTGATTCTTGACTTTTAGTCAAAGTAGAGGTCTTACCAGCTATCTCCAAGTCTCTCTCAGTGATTGAATCCCACATTTAGTCTTGGGTAACAGATTGCTCAGCAGCAAATAAGAGCTATAACACATGATTACAAACAACTCTACTCTGATACTGTTTTCCTGATGCCAGGTTTTCTGGGAGTTGCCTTTGAGTTCACCCCTGTCTGCTTTTGACTAAGGGTTGAAAGATTTATCTGGTGCTGAGGGGGTGTGCTCTCATGCACATTAGGAGTGTGTGTATATATTGATATTACATCACTAGTCTTTTTCCATGAGTTTGTCCAGACTTTTTTCTTCCTCCCCTCTTATTCCCTCATTTTCTGACAATGAAGTTGGTAAGAGTTGTCTTCATTTCCTAATCTCTCTCATTCTCCTGGCATATTCAGTTCCTGAGCTTTCCAGATCTTCATCCCTATCTGCACTGACCCAGTTACCCAGTGGCTTTCACAGAATGAGTGACAGATGCACTTATTTCTACTCAGTCATTCACACGCAGAAATCTACATTTAAATGGCCTTACAAGTCCAGCATAAATCGCCAGGAGCCCAGGAATTCTGATGGGAAATGGGCTGGACTTCACTGATGGCAAATAAACAAAAAATACCCCACCAACTCCTCTACTCCAAAGGCCTGTGTGAAGGTGGAGTCTGTGCCACTCCAGCTCTTGGCCTTGTACTCTATATGTATGTATATGTATATGGTATGCAGGGAGGGCTTAGGGAATAGGCACATGTGTGCGTAGAGAAGAGGCTTTGTGTGCATTATAGGAAGGGTCCGTGTACTCTAAATCAAAAGGGAGGCATTTTTCTTTCCAATGGAGTATTTCAGAGCAGAGGCTTAGGGCTTGTCTACATGTGAAACACTACAGAGGCACAGCTGTGCAACTGTAGCACTTAAGTGTAGACACTCACGACAGGAACATGAGGGGTTCTCCCTGAGAGGCAGTAGCTAGGTTGATGGAAGAATTCTTGGATCAACCTAGCACTTTCTATACCAGTGTTAGATCAGCTTAACTACATTGCTTAGCAGTTGGGATTTCCATGCCCCTGAGCAATGTAGCTAGATCAATTTAACTTTTGAATGTAGACCTAGCCTCATTGGAGTTGTGGTACTTGTCTCAGGGAGTCCTCCAGGAATGTTAGTGTAAAATGGCAAAGGAGAGGGGATTAGAATTTCACGTTCCCTCCAAACCTTGCTGAACTGGGTTTTTAAAGGGGAACTAGTTTCAAAGGAAGAAACGCTCTGAGGTTCTGTAGGTTTCATCACCTTCTTAGCTGGGGAGTTACAAAGAGAGAGGTTACATTGTTAGCTGCTAGGTCAATGCATGTCTGTAATCAATGAAAATCTGTCTGCTGCTAGAGGAGTCTTGCACTACACCGATCATAAAGCAGAGAATCCTGTTTCTTCCCAGGGACTGTATGGCCATTGGCTGTGTTTCTACTGCATGAGTGAAAAGTATCCAGCTCGTTTATGAAAACACAAAATTAAACACATGCATAATTTCCTGATGCGTCACTTCGCCATCTCCCCAAAGCAAGGATTTTTCTATATAGATTCTGCCCAGTGATTGAATTTCTGTCTAGTGATGTTAATGTAGAAGAGGAATAAATGTTGAGTAACTAAGCAGGCAGTGTTCTTATAGGTAACAGCTCTGCTGAGGTAGTGGTTTTTTTCAGTGTTTCCTTTAGGAAGTTTGGTTGTGCAAAGGAAGGTTTTAGATGCAAGCGTCAAAACCCAAGCACCCTTTCCCTTAAAATCATCCTGTTCTTCTAGCCTGCAGTCAGGCTTCAGAGGGCCCCAGTTTCAGAACTAGATAGACATTAAAGGTTTGCCTGAGTATTCCTTGACCTGTCTGTGTATTTTTGACCTTCCTGTGTGTTGCTTTTTTGTGTGTGAAGAAGTGCATGTTGTCATAGGATACATTTTGTAGATTAGCTGTGAGTGTTCATGTCTGCTTGCAGTGGCATAATTGGCCCATAGAATCTGAATGCTTAGTTTTGGCATCAGTATTATAAAGGAATGTCTTTTGCACACACCTTATATCAAATGAAAAATGAAATTTTTTTTGGAGTCCAACAGGTAAAACTAGTATGAACATTTAGAAGTTAGTGATTCTTTTTAATCCGAGTGTGTCAGCATTCACTCCCCATAAAACCTGAAACCCACCAGACCGACATTTGAAGGACAAGTACATTTATACATACCCAAATGGATTGGTGCAAATATGTGTTATGCAAGCAAATCCTTGCCCACTCACTCTATTGTGGCCCAAGTAACTGCCTTGCACAATATGTTAAATACCTACTTTAAAATCAAGCCAAGGTTTTAAAATACCCGCTGATTCTTTATTTTACAAGATATTTGCTACTGCCTTATAATCTATTAAGGTTGATGTCTGCTGCGAGGTGAAAAGGTTCAGGGTGCAGGAAAGGGGCTGTTTATTCCTCTGAGTGCTCTCTCTTTCATGGCACTGGGATGCTGATAATGACGCTAATATCTGAGTGCATGGGAGTTTAGTACAATGAGCTTCTGCTATCTGAATCCTTGAATTGAAATCCCCAGCTGGGGATTCAAATTTACGATGAGTATATGGCAGATGTCACTTCCACCGGCACATGAGCTTTTCATCTTATTGGTGGGGAGAAGAATGTTTAAGCTGTTTCTCCTGCATGAGCCAAAGCAAGCATTAGAGTAGTAGCCGTGTCAGTCCGTATCCGCAAAAAGAACAGGAGTACTTGTGGCACCTTGGAGACTAACAAATTTATTTGAGCATAAGCTTTTGTGGGCTGCAGCCCACTTAATTGCATGCACAGAATGGAACATACAGTAAGGAGATATATATATATACACACACACATACAGAGAACATGAAAAGGTGGGAGTTGCCCTACGAACTCTAAGAGGCTAATTAATTAAGATGAGCAATTATCAGCAGGAGAAAAAAACTTTTATAGTGATCATCAAGATGGCCAATTTCAGATAGCTTGACAAGGAAGCGTGAGGATACTTAACATGGGGAAATAGATTCAATGTGTGTAATGGCTCAGCCATTCCCAGTCTCTATTCAAGTCTAAATTGATGATATCTAGTTCGCATAGTCATTCAAGATCAGCAGTTTCTTGTTGGAGTCTGTTCTTGAAGCTTTTCTGTTGCAAGATTGCCACCTTTAAGTCTGTTACTGAGTGACCAGAGAGGTTTAAATGTTGTTCTACTGGTTTTTGAATGTTCTGATTGCTGGTGTCAGATTTGTATACATTTATTCTTTTGCGTAGAGACTGTCCAGTTTGGCCAATGTACATGGCAGAGGGGCAATGCTGGCACATGATGGCATATGTCACATTGGTAGATGTGCAGGTGAACGAGCCCCTGATGGTGTGGCTGATGTGATTAGGGCCTATGATGATGTCACTTGAATATATATGTGGATAGAGTTGGCATCAGGCTTTGTTGCAAGGATAGGTTCCTGGGTTAGTGTTTTTGTTGTGTGGTGTGTGGTTGCTGGTGAGTGTTTGCTTCAGGTTTGGGGGCTGTCTGTAAGCAAAGACTGGCCTGTCTCCCAAGATCTGTGAGAGTGAGGGATCATCTTTCAGGATAGGTTATAGAACTTTGATGATGCACTGGAGAGGTTTTAGTTGGGGCTGAAGGTGATGTCTAGTGGAGTTCTATTTTCTTTGTTGGGCCTGTCCTGTAGTAGGTGACTTATAGGTATTCGTCTGGCTCTGTCAATCTGCTTTTTCACTTCAGCAGGTGGATACCAGCAGCAGTGCAGAAGTAAGGGTGGCAATACCATACCATGCCATACTTACTTCTGCGCTGCTGTCTTCAGAGCTCAGCGGTCAGAGAGTGGCGGTTGCTGACTGAGGGCCCAGCTCTGCAGCAGTGGTGTAGCCAGGGTTGCTGCCGTGGAGGAGCGGCAGAGAAAAAAGGCGCATGTTCTTCAGTGGCATTTCGGCGGCCCTGTGCATGTGCCAAAATGCCGCTGAAAGATGGAGCGGCAGTGCAGAAGTAAGGGTGACAATACTATACCATGTATCAGAGGGGTAGCTCTGTTAGTCCGGATCTGTAAAAGCAGCAAAGAATCCTGTGGCACCTTATAGACTAACAGACGTTTTGGAGCATGAGCTTTCGTGGGTGAATACCCACTTCGTCAGATGCATGTACTCATGCATGTCTGGTGAAGTTGGTATTCACCCACGAAAGCTCATGCTCCAAAATGTCTGTTAGTCTATAAGGTGCCACAGGATTCTTTGCTGCTAATACTATACCATGCCATCCCTTCTGACAGCAGTTCTGCCTTCAGAGCTGGGCTCCCAGCCAGCAGCCACTGCTCTCCAGCTGCCCAGCTCTGAAGGCAGCACCACCGTCAGCAGCAGCACAGAAGTAAGGGTAGCAATATCGCAGCACCCCTACAATAACCTTTCCCTCTTCTTCCTCCAACTTCTTTTTGAGTCAGGACCCCTACAATTACAACCTTGTGAAATTTCAGATTTAAATATCTGAAATCATGAAATTTACAATTTTTAAAATCCTATGACCAGGAAATTGACCAAAATGGGCTGAGAATTTGGTAGGGCCCAAGTGATAGATATAATATTTCCAAAATACAGAGAGAACAGGTGGGATTCTGCATTTATTGCATTAAGTGAGCAATGGGTATTTTATTATTTGTTTAGCTCTGACTCGTATTATTATGCTGAAGAAGATGCAAAAGTAAAACAGTGTGTGCCTCTGAAAGCTTAATATAGTAGACACACTGAGAGTGCAGGGCATGCATTGGGGTTCCAGAGTAGGGAATGACTCAATTTAAAAATATGTATGTTAAAAACAACTATATTAAAAATAACTAAGGTTGCAAAGTCAAGCACTGAAAAGCAATAAAATGCTCTAATTAAGGTTAAGATTTTGTCACGGTTATTTTTAGTAAAAGTCATGGACAGTTCATGGGCAATAAACAAAAATTCACAGGAGCTGTGACCTGTCTGTGACTTTACTAAAAATAACTGGGGGCAGGGTGGGGGAGTGGGAGGGCTGAGTGGAGGGAGGGATTGACAGCTGGAGTCACATGGGGGAAGGAATGACAACTGGAGCCCCATGGGGAAGGGGGCACAGCCAAGGCCACGGGGAGGGGGTGCACAGTCCTGGCTCCAGCCCTGGCTACAGCAACAGGGGGAGGGGGAGAGTGGTGACGCACAGCCCCAGCCGAAGTTGTGGAGCAGGGGCTCACAGGCTTGGCTCTGGTCCCAGCTCTAGCCAGAGCTGGGGAGAGGCAGGGGGAGCACAGCCCAGGCTCTGGCTGCAGCCGGCGAAGGACAGAGCCCCAGCTGCAGCCACTGACATCTGAAGCCAAAGAAGTCACTGAGGTCCAGTAAAGTCATGGATTCCCAGACCTCTATGACTAAATCGTATCCTTAGCCATAATTAAGGTATCTCATACAGGTAAAAATATGGTATTGTGAACATGTAATTAAAGACTGTATCATAAAGTGTATGCTCAAGGGGGCTACATTTCAGTTACACAGACCACCTTAATTTTGGCATTTCCTGACCTTTGTGTGCTTGATTTTGCAACCGTAATGTTCTCATAACCTCATTCATCATATGTAATTTCCTAGTTTTTAAAAAAAGCGAACAGGAAAAGCAGAACTTCTGTCATATGGAACCGTACTGAGTCCCGCGTGGTTTGTCAGCAGAGTTAAAACCTTTAGGTCCAGAGCAAAGACCTATTATGTCACTTGAGCTGGCAGGGTAACGAATAGCTGTTGTAGTAGGTCATTGTTTTTGAGTTGAGCTAGTCACTAGAAGGAGATGAGGCGCACATTTTGCCAGTGGATTTCATGGCTATTTGCTGACAGCAAAGGAATATTGACTGTTTCCTTGCTTTCAGTTCTTGAGTCTGGCACTACAGTGGTGTCAGGCGGCTAGGAGGAGCCATTGCAAGGGAAAGTTCTGCTTACTGGCAGTAGCCCTGGGATGAAGCATGCTCAGTACAAATGGAATCTTTGGAGAATTTAGTGGCCAAACTCTAGCAAGTCTCTAATCAGCATGTGAGAAACGAGATTTTCAGAGATTCATAGGTTGGCCAAATTTGGACAGATTTTCACGTGGATAGTCGGAGTTATATTTCTGACACTGGGCTGAACTCCTAGACAAATTTGAAGCTGCTCCTCCAAAACATGGAGGCACCAGTCCCAATCAGTGGGCAAAACATATTCCCTAGCCATGTTTTGAGAAACAGATAAATCATTTTAGCTAAAACTTTCTAAAAATTGCCAGCCTGAGGCCAACATCCAGCATTAATCATTTGGGCTGAAATTTTCAAAGTTTGGCAGAGTTATAAGCAACAAAAATCAGCCTCTTATAATGAGACATGTCAGACAATCTGAGCTATAGACTGTGTGCTACCTGCTCTACCTGTGTTATTGTTATGATCTTGCAACCATGGAAGAAATTATTTTTAGAGAGTATCTGATATAGCTGGCAACAGAAGTTTCTCTCTGATGCCCTGGGATATGAGCAAGGAGTTCTGCTTCCTGGCTGTCCCAGTAGGCACACCTCTACCTCGATATAACGCGACCCAGTATAACACAAATTTGGATATAACACGGAAAAGCAGTGCTCCGGAGGGAAGCAGGGCTGCGCACTCCAATGGATCAAAGCAAGTTTGATATAACGCGGTTTCACCTATAACACGGTAAGATTTTTTGGCTCCCAGGGACAGCGTTATATCGAGGTAGAGGTGTAGTTCAGTTTCCCTGGGCTATTCTTTACTTGTCATCTCCCAATAAGGCTAGCTTTTGTACTGATGACTTTTTGAGTTGGACACCTGCCCACAAGGAATTGGACTGATGATAACTATCAACTGTGTGTGTGCAGGTCCCGAGCAGCCATTAGATAGTAGTGACTGAAAATCACTACCAGACTGGACTGAATTTTAACCATTAGGGCTGGAAGGCTGAGCCATCACATCTCTTGTGAGTTAAATGAAATGTTCCTCTTCACTTGGGTTTTCTGTAGTCTATAATGAGAGGAGACTCACTGGGACTCTTCAAGATATGAAACTCATGTCAAGGAGGTTGTGAGATGGGAAACAGTATGGCTAAAATTATAACCCCATGACTCCATTCTGTGAAGACTGTGATTTTGACAGCAAATATCTCTGCACGTGGATTGCACTACTCTTTTTTCATACTGTATAAATAGCATTCATTTAAATTTACATCAAATGGAGCTGCCATTACTTACCAGTTTAATAGAAGTTATGGTAATTGCTTTTGTAGTTTCCATTTATAGATCAAGCTTCTATGACTAAATTTAATTACTTACAGCTGAATCCAATAAAAGTAATAAGTTCAAGATAACCTCTATAGAGCTGCATTGGAGGAAGCATGTTCTCAGAAATGGGCATTTCCTAATAGCTTTATTTTTCAATTCAATAAAATAATTTAGGCTTTGCATATTTAATGTGAGGTTAAGAGAGAAATCTGGCTCCCAAGACCTCTCTCACCTAGGGACAGGCTCCTCCCTGCCTCCAGTTAACAAACTAATACTCTGAAGCACGTGTAGCACTTCTCCTAGTATCAGCCTTACACTACTTTACAAAGATATTTTGATATTATCGCTTAATACAGATAGGCTCAGTCAAAGCACAGAGGGGTTAAATGACATGACCATGGTCACACATCAATTGAATGGCCCAGTTGTCTTGTACGCCTTGCAAGATCCAACACCCTCACATGGAGTAGGCAAATCAGCTGACTTTTCTCATGATTAATTCATGCTCAGCCATAAATCCCTGATCCCCACTGTCTACTTAACACAACATAGACCCATTCACACAGAGGGATTTCTCCAGTTTCTGAGGAGTGATTCCCCTCGGCCTCTATTAGAGGGAGTTCTTTTGAAATGGAGTTATCCGTCCATTGTTCCTTAAGCTCTCTGACTTTGTTGTTGGGGGAGTGTTAGAGCAGACTGCTCCAATGTGGGGTCACTCAGCTACATCTCTGAATGGCAGGCCTGTAACTGTCAGCCTCTCACTTTTCCAGCTGTTTGCCATTTCTGATCTTGGAGAGCTGCACTTAATCTCCAAGAGCCTGAAGCTTTTGCAAAATGTAAAATATGGGCAGTAGTGGCCAAAGAGCAAACAAAATCAGAAAATGTATGAGAATGGGGTAGAAAATAATAATGAAAATAATAATATGCCATTATATAAATCAGTGGCATGCCCTTTGTGATGGGACTGCCACCTGATGTGCTGAGATTACCTCAGAGCCCGTTTTCCCTGACAGCTTGGGATTTCAGTTCCCTGTCTTGTTGAGCCAGACATGCTGGCCTGGTACAAACACAGACCCAGGTCTGAACCACATCCCCCACAAGCTGCAGACTTAACTGAAAACAGCTTAAGAAGTGCTCCTGTCTCTAACACCCAGACACTCAGTTCTCAATGGGATCCAAACCCCAAATAAATCTGTTTTACTCTGTATAAAGGTTATACAGGGTAAACTTCTAAATTGTCCTGCCCTCTATAACGCTGATAGAGAGATATGCACAGCTGTTTGCTCCCCCAGGAATTAATTACTTATTTTGGGTCAAATAATAAGCAAAAAGTGATTTTATTAACTATAAAAAGTAGGATTTAAGTGGTTCCAAGTAATAACAGACAGAACAAAGTAAATTACCAAGCAAAATAAAACAAAAACACGCGAGTCTACGTCTAATACAACTGATGAAACCTCACCCTCAGAGATGTTCCAAAAAGCTTCTTTCACAGACTAGACTCCTTTCTAGTCTTGGCCCAATCCTTTCCCCTGGTACAGTCCTTATTCCAGCTCAGTTGGTAGCTAGGGGATTTCTCATGACTGCAGTCCCCTTTGCTCTGTTCCACCCCCTTATATATCTTTTGCACAAGGCGGGGATCCTTTTTCCCTCTCTGGGTTTCCACCCCTCCTTCTAAATGGAAAAGCACCGGGTTAAAGATGGATTCCAGTTCAGGTGACATGATCACATGTCACTGTAAGAGTTCATTACCCACTTGCCAGAAGACTTACAAGTAAACAGAGCCATTTACAACCAATTGTCCTGGTTAATGGGAGCCATCAAGATTTCAAGCCACCATTAATGGCCCACACTTTGCATAATTACAATAGGACCTCAGAGTTATATTTAATATTTCTAGTTTTAGATACAAGAATGATACATTTATACAAATTGGATGACCACTCTCAGTAGATTATAAGCTTTGTCATGATACCTTACAAGAGATCTTTTGCATGAAGCATATTCTAGTTACATTATATTCACACTTATTAGCATATTTTCATAAAATCATAGAGAGTGCAGCGTCACACCCTTATGTGGAATAGTTTGTACATACAGATCACCTAGTCTAATCACCCTCTGCTAACTAGATGCTGATTCAGAGAGGGTGATCAGAATGAATAGAGACCTTGAAAGATTGCCACATAGAGAGTGAAAAAGTTAGAGTGTTTAATTTCGAGTGGAGACAGTCTAGAGGTGGTTTGATAAAGGTCTACAAAATAACAAATAGTGTAGTGCGTCAGGTACTCCAGTTTATCCTCTCATAATGTAAGAATGAAAAGAAGCTTCTTACACAGTGCATAGTTAACCCGTGGAATTCACTGCCATGGAATAATATAGAGGCTAAGAATATAGTAGGAGTCAGAAAAGGATTAGATGTAAATTATACATTACAGGCATAAGTGCATCTTCATCTGGTACTAGCTACTGTCAGAAACAGGATACTGGATGGCATGGACCCCTGGCCTCATCAGGTGTGGCAAATATTATGTTTGTGTGGGTTCTGTTCATATACGCTGACCAAATACTGAGTTGTCATAAGTTCTTCCATCTGTGCAGTAAACTGGAGAATTCCCTACCCTGACTAAACTGCTACTTGTCTACTTCCATTCGGCTCCTTTAACTCCATTCAGGGTCTAATTCAGGCTGTGTCTACACTATGAGCTAGGGGTGTGGTTCCTAGCTCCCATAGATATACTCCTGCTAGTTCTCATCTTAACTAGCTTGCTAAAAATAGCAGCTGGGATGCTGTTTGATGTGTAGTTCATCTTTAATCATCTGACATATTTAGCTACATTTAATATACTTTGTATGTTGGAGCTAAAGCATTCTGAGTAAGGCCAGTTGTGAGAAAGAAAAGGAACTTAACTAGAGTGCAGAATCATTGATCCTCAGTCACTAGAGCGACCGAAATGGCTCATTTGCAAAGCAAATATATCCTAGAAATGACTGCTACCACATAGAATTCACTGCAGGATTTTATTCAACACCTTGGTGGTGGTGAATACTGTGCTCTCCTCATCATTTCTGCTTCATTCTGTTTCATTAGAATGTTTCTGACGAGCTGCTCTGAAAGAATATATTATTTTAAAATGGTATCAATGAATATTTTATATCTTATATTAAAGTGAATTATTTAAGGTAAAGTTGTTAAACTCTGTGACTTGGTGATTATAGGGAGATAATGCTCTGGTGAAATTGTTCAAGTTTTATGATTTCATTTTGAGTTTTCTCCTGTATACAAGTTAATGGGATAAGATCAAATCTATCTTAGAAATTCTGTCTATTTAATTATAAATCGTTTAAATTTTATACTGAGCGAGAATTTACAATGTTTCACTCAGTCCACTGGCCCTAGCCATGTGTGCTGGTAGATGCTCGGTGACAGTTCAAGGTGGTGAGCCAGTGGCTGGAAGCATGGACCTAGGGCTTTGTGGAAAGTCTGCTTGAGCAGAATATTGCCTAGTCAGTGTCTGAGGATGGAACTCCAGGAGAGATACCACTGTTTATAGACTCCATGTAATTGAGATGATGTTACAAACAAAATATCTATGGCCTGCCTCTGCATTTTTTCACTCTGATGTGCCAACTGCTGTTAAGCAGCTTCAGCTGAGAATGTGGATTCCAGATTCTCTGTCTTGTCTTTCCAAGCAGGGCCAATGATTTCTCAAGCAGAGGAGGACCACTGCTCATGAGGAGTGCGCTTCATTTCCTCACCCCTTCACAACTCCCTGCACAGCACACCAATGCTACTCACACCACAGCTCTCAGCTCCCATGGCACTCAGAAGCCACAGCATATAAGATTTCACAATGCAGTGACAGTGAACAGTGAGCTTTTAACAGTAACCAGTGGCTATATTTAAAGCAGTATTTGTGAACTAATTTTGGTGCACATCAATAATTTAAAATGTGGTAAGAGTCTGGTGGGCTCTTGCATTTTGTGAGAGACTGAATGCAGAAAGCCGACCCTTCCTTTTCTCACTTTACTCCTTCATTTGAGGCCACAGACTTACTTTATTGCATTTTTTTTTTTTTGGTGCCAAAATAAATTTAATTTTTTCAAATAGCCTGCCTATCAAAGATAAGTGATTAATCTGCAAGCCCGTGTGTCCATTGGGCAACTGCGAGTCTGCACTGATGATACAGCTCTGTAACCTGGTACAGGCTGCTTTAGATATGTTGATCCAACTGCATGCATCTGGGTAGTAGCACAAGGAAACCAAGATCCCAGTAACTGCATATAGCAGTCAGAGATTCTGGCATATGAGCTTTCCTCTCAGATAATGAGGTTTCTCTCCTTCAAGACTGGTGAACAGGATTTGAAATGGTGTAAATTGATGTGGCTCTGCATTACTTTTTCTCCACCACAGAGGCCAGAGTTACAATCCCAACCAAGGTGTGAATTCCTCAAGCCAGGACATTACCTATAAGAGGAGATTGAGGCATGGAAGAGTCAGTCAAAGCCTTGTCCAGTTGTGGAAGACTTGGAAACCTGGGTTCTGTGTATATTATTACTACTATTGTTGTTTGTAGTGCAGTAGCACCATGATGACCTCTAAGCTGGGCACTGCTGCATGTGTAGACACTGTCCCTGGTGTCAGGAGTCTGTACTCTAAGACGACAAGTAAAATAGAAGCATTGCGGGTGCGGAGAGTGAGAGAATTTTTACTACACAATTTTTAATGTGCAGATATGTCTTCCCTTTCTCCTCCAAGCTACTCATCACTAATTGGCGGCTTTCTTTTGGCTGTTGTAGTTGAGTGGGTTGTGAGGAGGGATGTGGAGAAGAAGAATGTGTTGCGGGAGAGTGTCCAGTACATAAGAAACAGCACAGAAGAAAGCACAGAGATGCGTTTGTGGGAGAAGTGGACAGCCAATTGGTCGAGGCTAGCAGGAGTTGAGATGGAGATAACATAAGAGAGAAAGTGGCTATTTAGGGGGAGGCAGAGCTATGGAGGGTCCTGAATGTGAGAACAGAAACTTGAGCATGATGCTCTGGAAGAGAGGGAGCAGAGGAGGGTGAGGTGATTTGGCCAATGTGATGTGCAGGGAAGATGCTCTTAGCAGCTGCATTTGAATAGAGCACAGGGGGGTTGAGTATATAAAGGTAAAAGCGCCTTGTGAGGAGGATGGTATTGCAGTTGTCAAGACAGGAGAAAAGAGGTGTCAGGTGTTGCAATTTAACTCCCTTGGGATGTGGTGTAGTTGAGTCATTAGTGCGGGGGTCTAAGACTTGGGAGGTCTGGACTTTAATACTATCTCTGAAACAGACTCACTGTGCGTCCTTGATGAAGTAATTTCCTCCCTTGTCTCAGTATGGTCAAAGTCATGGTACTGAGAGGGATAATGGGGCATATTTGGAAAAGTATTCCCCTCACTCTAAACCAAGTATGGTGCGCCCAGATATCGTTCCAGTGGCTGCCATACAAATGCCTGTAAAAATTATATTTTGCTTGGTGGAAAGAAACTTAATTTCCCCAATACTAATTTCTCCCTACTGTTACTCATACCTTCTTGTCAACTGTCTGTAATGAACCATTCTCTTACCACTTCAAAAGCTATTTTTCCTCTCTTGGTATCCTGCTGTTAATTGATTTATCTCGTTAGACTGACCTCACACTTGGTAAAGCACCCCCATCCTTTCATGTATTTATACCTGCTCCTTTTTACTTCATACGTCTGATGAAGTGGGCTCTAACCCATGAAAGCTTATGCTCATTAAATTTGTTAGTCTCTAAGGTGCCACAAGGACTCCTCGTTTTTTAATGGTCTCTCAAACTCCTTTCCTACTACTTCTCCGTAAGAAATGCGGGTGGGGAAGAACTGTATATGGAATGCACATCTCTTTCAGAATTTACACCCCATAGGTAATGGAGGCTCACCTTGGTAAGAGGGGAAGTCACAGCTGGAACATTTGTGCTGCAGATCAGTCTCTGAGGAGAGAAAAACTTACAAGTGGAAGAGACACATGCCAGAGTTGAGATGCACCAGTAATTAGTGTGTTTTGAAATCTTTGTAATTATGTACTCTGCTGCTGAGGGAAAACATTCTGTCATGTAGTTCCTCTCCACTTACCCAGCTTCTGAGATACATATGCCTTGGTGCATCCTGGGAAGAGCTGCATGTTTTACCGTTCTTTCAAGGAAAGGAGGCTTTCTCAGGAGCCAACTGCTCTGTAACTCTCCAGTTGTGAATGATCATGTTTAACTCTTTGTACTCTCTGATTTATTCCATCCACCACTGTGTTCCTCTTTTTAATAATAAAACTGCTTTGCAAAAAGATGAGACTGTGCTGTTTGACTGGTACAGTCTGGACTACTCCTTGTCTCTTCTGCTCTGGGAATTCATCAAGGGAAGTGACTGCTTGGAAAGAGACCCTGCTTAAATTATTGATGTCAACTGCTACCTTCTATCTTTTTATTAGTGAGAAAGGACACATTGTTGAACTGGGGTCTGAACATAAATTACTCAGACTTTCCTAAATAGAAAATTGTCCGTTTAGCACTTAGCACCCTCCAATACTTCATAAAGGGGATGTCTACACTACCCGCCGGATCGGTGGGTAGCAATCGGTTTATCGGGGATCGATATATCGCGTCTCATCTAGACTCGATGTATCGATCCCCGAACGCGCTCCTATCTACTCCGGAACTCCACCAAAGTGAGCGGCAGTAGCAGAGTCGACAGGGGGAGCCGCGTCCGTCGATCCCGCGCCGTGAGGATGGGAGGTAAGTCAAAATAAGATACTTTGACTTCAGCTATGCTATTCACGTAGCTGAAGTTGCCTATCTTACATTGACCCCGACCCCTAGTGTAGACCAGGCCAAAGATCAGACCATTGGTTCATTAGTCTCATGTGAGGCTGTGCTTAGATAACCGTGGTGATGAGCACTTTATAAATACTTAGACAAACAGTGGCTTTATACGTAGGTCTTCAGAGAAAGTTTAAAAAAACCTCTTCTTTACACCTGGCCAATTGTACTTCGCTGCATGTGGGTGAGTACATTACCCCATAACCCCTGCATGTCCCAGGCATTATTCTGGAAGCTTACATTTGATTTTCCTGGTCATAGTGAATAGTTAAAATGTTGTTGATCATAACTTCTCTCTGTCTCCTTAGGGTCTAGCCCCAGGTTCTCACTCACGGCTGTCTGTGTCGGTGTATTGAACAGACTGGCTGTTTGTCATTTGGCAGGGGGGTTTCTTACAGCTGTACTTAATTTGTTGTCTGTTAATGTTGAGTGGCTCCTTATTCCTTTATTATGAAACAGGCTAAAAAGGATAGAAACATTTTTACTAGAACCATCCTAATTTTAAATTCCTCAATCAATTCCTATCGAGTCTTTGTCCTTTCTTGGCTTAAAACTTAGTTTTGCAATTTCCCACCATATCTATCCTTGTGCTTTTCTGGACTCTTCACTCTGTTCATTTTAAAGATAAATCAACAACAATTGAACCAAGTTCCCATGAGTGTGCAGCCATTATTTGCTATATTATCGCTATAATAGGGTGTGTATTTCTATCTATCCCTTCTTAATGCACCCAAGAATCCACTTTGTTGTTTAACTTCTTTTGCAAACTGTGCAGATCATAGAACCATAGGGTTAGAAGGGACCGCCAGAGTCACTTAGTCTAGCCCTGCCACAATGCAGGATATCCTCACTGAGAAACCCGCAGTGTCTCCCAAGTCTCTTTCCTCAGAGAATCTCATGAGTACAGAGCATATGTGAAAAATCTAGACTATATTTGCTAGTTTGAAGTATCTATATTGAATGTCACCTGCTCTTGTTCTGCTTCAGTCCCAGTGTATTTAAACCCATCCGAAGTGTCTTATACTCCTCTCTGCTTTATTAACTGAAAAAATTCTGTCATTGACAAATGTTGCCAATGGAGTCTCCACTTCTTTCAGATCATCAGCAGCTGTATTCAAAGAACATTGGCCAAGTACCTGACCCCTCAGAAATTCCTCTATTATTAATCTTCCCCGCCCTGAGTAACCATTCACTGGCACCTTTCTGTTTTCTTTAACCACTTTTTAATCCATTGCCAGTTATTGACCTTTTGCATAGATTATTCATGTAACTCTGGAGTTTTTTTGAGGAGCCTTGTTAAAATGATTTTGAAAGCTATGTCCACTGTATCTCTTTTGTCTACCTATTTTGTTAATATTTTTCAAAGAACTTTGCCATGTTAATTTGGATCACTTCCCCATACAGAAACTGTGCTAATTTGATGCTATCAGATTATGCTTGTCACTCTGTAATCCTTATTTTAGCTATTGACACAGATCACAGTAAAAAAAACCATAAACAAACATCCCTCCTTCCCCCCTGAATCACCTAATTTCTAGTCACTCTCTATGATGAAAATTACAGTTTTAGGAAATGTGTCCCAGAGCTGATTGTGCACCTTCTGTTTTATTTATAGGTCACACAAACATTCCTTTTCTTGTGTCATTTGAGTCTTTATAACATGACATTTGTCCCGTACACAGACAGAGGTAATGCTTTGAGTCGAGTGAAAATGAGGCTCCAGTAGCATTTTCCCCAATTGCATCATATGGGTAGAGGGCAGGGAGCAGGAGAGCATCTGGACTGAGAGCTCTTCTGGCCTTATTTTCATTTCACCTTTCACCTCTCTCTTCATTCTTATTTAAATGAGAAAAGGAGAAATTGGAACCTTCAGAAATGGAAAGAGAGTCTTTCTCTGAAAGCAGAAGAACTAATGCAGGGGGGAATTTTGGTAAATATCCTCCTCTCCCCAGACAATCAATTGAAACTCACTTTGCAAAATGAATGTAAGCACAGGTAAAAAGGAAAATTAATTGGTGAGTGCTGTCCTTCCCCACAGAGAATACTAGGAGCCTACTGTGTCTTGTCAGGCTTTCCCTACTTTTTGAGAAGACTCTTAGGGGAATGGCTCAGCTAAGAGGAATTCTTCTGTAATTTAAGGGATGAACTCGGAGGTAATTACTTATGCTAGCAGGTCAGAGGAATTAGTACTGATGAGGGCTGCTTGAGGTGTGTTATATATGGATAAGTCCTTGCTAGCTAAGAACTAACTTAAATCTGGAAAGCTGTTTATTTGCAGAAGAGGGAAATAGTATGTTTCATAAACCTGCAGCAGAATTCCAGGGCAATTCAAGTAGGACGGACTGTGCCCGTTTTACTGGGGAACAGCAGATTCTTTCCTCTCCCCAACCCCCAATGCTGCAGTCTCAGGGCAGAATGGCAGACAGTTCAGGATGATGGAGGGCTCCTCCATTCTCTTCCTTTGGCTGGCTTTAGATTTGGTACTGATTTTTTTTTTAAGGTTTCTCATATAGTTTCCTTGTCTTTTGTTGCTTGGGATCAAATAATCAAAAATAATTTCTTCAATTTGATGCATAAAGATTATTGATCTTCATTATATTCTGCTGCATGCTGGGTCTTGGGCTGTCTCCTCATTAGATCTAATTATTCCTGAGAAGTGGTTAGAGCAGCAATTTCTGTTAATTTCTTCATATATTAGGAAAAAAAAAAACCCAGAGGTCAGTAGCTGATTTATAACAGTCTGAACTTTGTCAATGTGCTAATTACATGCTTTTTTTCTTGTTGACATCCTGTTGTCAGAAATTGGCCTAATTCTGAGACCTCAGAGGCTTAGGATCCTAGAATTTAGTAATGGAAAAGACCTATAAGATCATCAAGTCTGTCCCCCTGCAAAGGTAAGATAGATCCCTTGAGAAGCTTTTAGAAAAGATGCCTCAGATATTAGAAACATAGTACTCATGATCTTAGCTTAGAGGAGTGTATTCAGGCTCAAAGTTTTTCTTTATTACAACAGAAACCTTCGACACTAGGAAAAAATGCCCAACAGTTTGGTAATTCTGAATGGAATTAATCATAATAGACTAATCTTGTGATTTAGATAGATGCTGATGTTGGTTCCAATGACTTGCGCTGTTTCACAGATCTTAGCTTTGCCCAAGAAAAGAAATCTCTTATGTCCTTGGGAACAAAACACTGCAGGGACTAGAGGAGGACACAGGAGTCTTTGAATTTGAAAGGACATTTCAGGTCTGCTTCTAGGCAGGGGTTGGCTGTCCCCTTCTTAAAAGAGGGAGCAGGTCATAAGATATTGAACAAGGAAGGGACAGAAGGTCAGGGGTCAAAGGGCACTGGGCCATGTCAGAATAAAATGCCTGATGTTTCCATTTAGGGGCCCTCTGTTGTTGTTGATACAGTTGTGCTTAGGAACATCAGTCAAGGATCTGCACAGAAAGACTATAAAAAGACAGTCCCTGCCCCAGAAAGCTTGAAATCTTAGGTGGCAAGGTGTGATGCGTGAAATAATCAGGGTGGAGGTGATGGATTGTGGCAGAAGAGAACATAAGAACATCCATACCTAGTCAGATCAATGGTCCACCTATCCCAGTATCCTGTCTCTGACAGTGGCCAATACCAGATACTTCAGAGGGAATAAACAGAATAGGGCAATTATTGACTGATCCAGCCCCTGTCATCCAGTCCCAGTTTCTAGCAGTCAGAATCTGGGGACATCCAGAGCATGGGGTTACATCCCTGACCATTTTGGTCAGTGATGGACCTGTCCGCCATGAACTTATCTAATTCTTTTTGGAACTCCTCTATAGTTTTGGCCTTCACAACTTCCTCTAACAACGAGTTCCACAGGTTGACTGTAAATAGTGTAAAGAAGTACTTCCTTATGTTTCTTTTAAACCTGCTGGCTATTAATTTCCTTGGGAGACTCCTGGTTCGTGTGTCATGCGAGGAAAAGATAAATAACACTTTCGTATACCCGTTCTCCATTCCATTCATTATTGTCATAGATCTCTATCATATCCCCTTTAGTCATCTCTTTTTTTAAGATGAACAGTCCCAGTCTTTTTAATCTCTCCTCATTGAAAGCCGTTCCATACCTCTACTCATTTTTGTTGCTCGTCCCTGTATCTTTTCCAATTCTAGTATATCATTTCTGAGATGGGGGAACCAGAAGTGAATGCAGTATTCAAGGTGTGGGCATATCATGGATTTATATAGTGGCATTAGGATATTTTCTGTCTTATTATCTATATCTTTCCTAATGGTTCCTAACATTTGCCATTTTGTTGCCCAGTCACCCAGTTTTGTGAGATCCCTTTTTAACTCTTTGCGTTCTGCTTTGGACTTAACTGTCTTGATTAATTTTGTATCATCTGCAAGCTTTGCTGCCTCGCTGTTCAACATATTCATATGATCTGGAAAAATGGGTGAACAGCCCTGGTCCCAATACAGATCCTTGTGGGACGCCACTATTGTGAAATACTGACCATTTATTCCAGAGGTGGGCCAACTGTGGCCCACGAGTCGGATCTGGCTCCTCAGGGCTTTGGAACCAGCTCGTGGGATTCCTCTTGGTGGCACCGCGGACTCTGCGCCACTCTCAGAAGCGGCCGGCACCATGTCCCTGTGGCCCCCAGGCAGGCAGAGGGCTCCATGCGTTGCCCTTGCCTCCAGGCACCGCCTCCTGCAGCTCCCATTGGCCGAGAACGGGAAACCACAGCCAATGGGAGCTTTGGAGGAGGTACCTGGAGGTGTGGCAAGGGCAGCGCATGTGGAGCCCTCTGCCCCCGGTTCCCTGGGGCTGCAGTGCTTCCTGGAGTGGCACAGGGTCAGACAGGGCAGGCAGGCAGGAAGACTGCCCTGGCCCCAGTGCACGCCGCTGCCACCCCGGAGCTGCTTTAGGTAAGTGGCACCAGGCTGGAGCCCGAACCCCACCTTCACCCTGCCCCCAACTCCCTGCCTGCACCTCGTACCCCAACTCCCTGCCCTAAGCCCCTTGCCTGCATCTCACACCCCCCTGCACCCCAACCCCTGCCCTGAGCCCCCGCATACACCCTGCACCCCTACTCTGCCCCAGTCCATTGCCCTGAGCCCCTTCCTACACTGCACCCCCTCCCACACCCCGCACTCTCTCCTGCGCCCCAACCCCCTGTCCCAGCCCTGAATACAATTTCCCCACCCAGATGTGGCCCTTGTCCCAAAAAGTTTGCCCACCCCTGATTTATTCCAATCCTTTGTTTCCTGTCTTTTAATCAGTTCCTGATCCTGAGAGAACTTTCCCTCTTATCCTATATCTGCTTAGTTTGCTTAAAAGCCTTTGGTGTGGGACCTTCTCAAAGGCTTTCTGAAAATCCAAGTCCACTACATAAACTGGAGCATCCTTGTCCACATGCTTACTGACTCCTTCAAAGAATTCTAATAGATTGGTGAGGTATGATATCCCTTTACAAAACCCATGCTGATTCTTCCCCTATACCTCATGTTCATCTATGTGTCTGATAATTCTGCTCTTTACTATAGTTTCAACCAATTTGGTACTGAAGTTAGACTTACCCACTTGTAATAGCCAATATCACCTCGGGAGCCTTTTTGAAAAAGTTGGCATTGCATTAGCTATCCTCTAGTCAACTGGTATAGAGGCTGATTTAAGCGATAGATTACATAACAGTTAATGATTCTGCAATTTCGTATTTGAGTTCCTTCGGAATGCTTGGGTGAATACCACTTGGTCCTGGTGACTTATTACTGTTTTTAATGTATTGATTTGTTCTAAAACCTCCTTTACTGATAACATAATCTGGGACAGTTCCTTATATTTGTCAGCTGAAAAGAATGGCTCAGGTGTGGTAATCTCCCACACATCCCCTGAAGTGAAGACCAATGCAAAAAATTAATTTAGCTTCTCTCCAACATCCTTGTCTTCTTTGAGTCTTTCTTTAGCACTGAGGTACAATAAAATGAATAGAATTTAGTACAGGGGTTCTCAAACTAGGGGTTGGAACCCCTCAGGGAGTCACAAGGTTATTACATGGGAGGTTACGAGCTGTCAGCTTCCATCCCAAACCCTGCCTTGCCTCTAGCATTTAAAATGGTGTTAAATATATAAAGTGTTTTTAATTTATTAAGGGGGTCTCACTCAGAGGCTTGCTATGTGAAAGGGGTCACCAGTACAAAACTTTATGAGAACCACTGATTTAGCAGAACTGAAGTCTTAGCTCACAAGTTGCCTAACCAATCTGAGAGAGTAACAATTTTTAGTCATCACATAAAAAATAGGATTTAAGGAGGGATTTAAAAGAGGATAGATGGGTGGTGGCTTCACACATTTTGATGTGGAGTTTTTCCCATGTAAGGGGTGTGGCATGTGGGAGAGGACAGAGATACCAAAAAGTGAAACCGACCAGTGTGTTAGACTAGTTCAACCAGAAATTATGGCTCACTGCATGAACTGCTGGGTGAAATTCTACAATTTGTGTCATGCAGGAGGTTAGAATAGGTCATCATAATGGTCTCTTCTCAATTAAGTTACTGGATCTGATAAGACGGGATTGTTGGCCCAAGTTGTTACCTTCACACCTTTTGATGCCATTCTGCAGCCTCAGAGAAGGATCCTAGAAAAAGAACAGATTAACAACAATCCTGGATGTAGCCACTTGCCGAAATCGCCAGTACAGCTTATTAGGTGCTCTTTGTTCACTTCAACTCTTTGCTGTTTAGGTGACATTTGGGTGGAAGTAATGCAAATGGAAGCTGAGATTTTGCAGTGTCTGATATTGGCTCATGGAAATTAGAGATAATACAGTCTCTATTCTAGTCTAGGTCACCTAGTCTCATCCCTCTGGGTGGCAGGACTGTTCTGTACCAGGTTCTTTTGTATTTTGGTGTCTCATCACTCATGTCCATAACATCTCCCAATCTAGTCTCATCTGCAAATATGATAAAGGGTCTGTTGTCCAGCTCATTAATGAAGATGTTCAGTAAGACTGAATTTAACAGTGATATCTGAGACGCACTCACCCTCACACAGTGCCATTCTATCATTAGCCTTTGGTTATGGTTCATCAGCCAGATTTCAGTCTGTGTAACAGGGTTCCTGCTGAAGCCAGTGGAATTGATTTTACAAGTAAGAATTTGTTAGACTGTAAGTTTTAAAAATCCACATAAATCACATCATTCCCTTTATCCAATAATAATTTTAATCCACACAATCCAGTGATTCTATTCTGTTAAAAAATGATCAGGGTTGTCTGGGGTGTTTTATTTCTTACATACCTAAGGTTCTTCGTTGCTCATGTTTCCTTTAGCATCTACATCCTTCAGAGACAGGTGCCTTACAGACCCCTAAAAATACAGGTTGATGTTTAGAAATATTTTTTTCTGAATTTTTGCTCCATTGTTTTCCTAAGAATGTGTTTGAAATGGGAGCTTGTTTGAACCTAATTATGTTATAGGCATTGTAGATAAATTCTCTTCCAGTATAGATTTCCCTCAATGTTTACCAGCTGGGGGAGAGCAGATTATTTTACAAGTACTGCTTGAAGATTTTGCCCTGCAAATATTATATATCGTTCAGCACAAATCCATGTTCATTGTTCTTTTAAAGCCTTTTTCATTTATTGCTCTTGTTGAGATTTACACAAACTTGAAGTGCTGTCAAGCAGCACTGTTCATGACAACTAATTTGATGCACATTGCATGAGGGAGTAACACAGCATGAATTTTTCATATACTATATTTAGGAAGGAGGTATAGATTAGAGCTGTAGGTTTGCAGCAAATAAATTAGTAAATATGGGATATTTGTGTAAAGATTTGTTACTTGATTTTTCTCTTCTCATTCATTTAATCACCTTCGTCTACCTACACAAATGGGGAAAAAGTATAGTTTTGTAGGTTCAGGCACTGGTAGATGTGCAGGTGTATACACAGATAAACTTTGCGCTGTCTGTGATACAATGTAATACAGGAGAAAATATTTATGACTAGGAGGAATGTGTTGTATAGCAGTATAACTTCTGGGCATTGTATAATTCCGTAACACATCACAGAATGATACTTCTCTGCTCTCATTCTATGTGCTTTATTGCTATCATTAGGATTGTGAGATTTGCAAACCAACTACTGTAATGATCAGATGCAAAGTATGCTTGCTTCCCATAATTAATCTACTTTTCATAATCACAATGTGTAATGCTCCAAGGGTAATGTGAAATCAAGTGATGTATCTCATTTGATTTCATGTGCTGCAGTGCTTCATTTAAAATCCTTCGGCTAGTGAAGCAGTGTTAAAATGGAGGGATAGCTAACCAAATGATATTTGGTGAGCTTTAAATTCCTGTTTTGTTTCATAATGCTGAACAAAAATTAAATCGTTACCAAAAATCACATTTGAAGAGACTGGGAAGATTTTCAAAAGAAACCAATTGACCTGGGGGCATAAATCCCATTTACTCACAAGGGAGTTGCACTCTTAAATCTTGTATATGCTTTTGAAAATCCCAACCGCCGTATAAAAATATGCAGATAGTTTAAACTGTAGTTGCCCTTTGGATTGGCTCACTGGTGTAAATTTGGTGGAGTTCTAGAAAGGAAAACTTTTAACTCAATTCACGACCAAAATTTTAAACCAAATAAAGGACCAAAAATCTGTGAAAGAGAAGGCTATCAATCTAATCTGATCTTTCTACAGTTCTTCTATCATCTCCATCGTTGTCTGAGTGCCTTCGGGGTCTGCTTGGGCATCCTGTTGGAACTGGGATTAATACTTGGCCTTTCATTGTGGTACTAAATGATGTTGCAGACTTGTGTTACCTGCTGGAACATGATGCTCGACTAGCTTTTCATACTCTCCCCAACTCCTCCAAAAGCCTGGACTTGAGCAGGTGTCATGATATTTGAAATCTGAAGTCAAAACATGTATGGGATAGTGATTAGCAATGATAACACTGGCAAACTGCTGAGGTGGTGCATAAAGACCTGCCGTATCTTCCAGTGCTTTCTGTGATGGGGGAAATTGCTTTGGACAGTTTGGTACCACAGACGAAGTGAGGCATAATCATGGAGTCACTGCCGTATATGAACAAAGTCAGGAGTAGCATCAGAAAGGCAGAACTCATTTAATTTTGGTCTGTGCAAGATGTTCTCTTACCTGGTGACATGCTTATAGGTTTCACTGTACAGGGCCTTGGTGCACTGTTTTCTTATAGGCCTCTGAAGTCCTGAATGCAAATCCTGTCCTGGAGTGTAAGTAATAGAAAAACCGCCAGAGTGAGGGAAACTGAAACACAGCAGCAGCAGCAAGACTGCCAAAGAAACTTCTGGAGCCTCTACCAAGTCTGGCCACCTGCTTGCTGTTGCAGTGGTCAGGCTTCCGCAGCTCCTAAGGATATGCTTACACAGCAGTACAAGGTGCGTTCTTAATTTAGGCTAGCTAAATCTGTTTAAAATAGATGTGAAGACACAGTAGCTCAGCTTTTAACTCGAGTTAGCAGTGTGAGTTCAACTTCAGGTTAAAGCCCTTATGCTTCAACTTACACTGCTAACTGAGCTAAAAGCGGAGTTACAATGTCTTCACTTATATTTTTAACCAGAATTAGCTAAACTTAGTTAATCCCTCTCCCTCCCTCTTTTTTGTGTGTGTCAGTTTAGAAATATTCCAAGATACATTCCTGCTGGGTGTGGGCTCTAAAACTTGAACTGAGCATCTTTTGAAATGTGTGGCTGTTCCCCCATTTCCTTCATTTGTCTGTCCGTAGCTGGCTCACGTAAGTAAGTCTTGCTCCTGCCAGAGGGGAATTAGGGCAGTGCTTTAACTTCCGGCATGAGTTGTGACAAAGTTCCTCCTCTACGTTGGTGGGTCCTGCTCTTATTGGCAGATCTGCTCACCTCAGTGATCTTTCCCACAGTCTGGATCAACTCCTCCTGTGTCTGATCAGGAGACGGGAGGTTTGCGGGGAACCTGGGCCCGCCCTCTACTCCGGGTTCCAGCCCAGAGCCCTGTGGATTGCAGCTGTCTATAGTGCCTCCTGTAACAGCTGCATGACAGCTACAACTCCCAGGGCTACTTCCCCATGGCCTCCTCCAAACACCTTCTTTATCCTCACCACAGGACCTTCCTCCTGGTGTCTGATAACGCTTGTACTCCTTAGTCCTCCAGCAGCACACCCTCTCACTCTCAGCTCCTTGTGCCTCTTGCTCCCAGCTCCTCACACAAGCACCACAAACTGAACTGAGCTCCTTTTTAAACCCAGGTGCCCTGATTAGCCTGCCTTGATTGGCTGCAGGTGTTCTAATCAGCCTGTCCGCCTTAATTGGTTCTAGCAGGTTCCTGATTACTCTAGTGCAGCCCCTGCTCTGGTCACTCAGGGAACAGAAAACTACTCACCCAGTGACCAGTATATTTGCCCTCTACCAGACTTCTGTACCCCACTGGTCTGGGTCTGTCACAGAGGGTATACAACTTTTTTCCTGAATAAAGCCTTGATGACTTGTCCTCCCAAAGCATACCATACTAAGAAGTATAACCAACTCGCATCAGTATATTCACTAAACTACTCTTCTCCACTAAGCTTTTATGTGGTCTCTGGCATGTGAGGTGCTTGGTGGGGGCAGAGCTCAAGTGTCTTGTAAAAACCTCACTGTTTTGCAGTTAGAAACATTACAGTTTTCGTTTTTCTGAAGTGAGCTGAGGGCTTGTGCAGTCTCTGTTGGGTGCTGATCAGGGTAGGAGGGATAGCAATGTGGAGTAATGTGCTGTGCGTGATTAGCTAGTACAGTTATTGTAATGGATGACAGCAAGATTTCCTAGGCAATGTCAACCCTACATGTACATTCTGGAGAACCTTAGACCTGGGCATTGTGGACAAATACAAAAATCGAGCTAGATTCAGTTATGTCATGCAAGTGCCTAGGGCACCCAGTCTGAGCTAATGAATGTTCTTATCAGGATTAAAGACAAACACAAATACCATCTGGCATTTGCCCTGTTTGCTGTGTGCATTCATATCAGGGTTCTGCTGCTAAGATGGAATACATGTCGACCAGCACTTAGTTGCATAGTGACTTCATAGCCAAATTATGAAGGATGGAGCTCTTTTTTATGGAAGGACAAAAATTTTTAGCTGGGTTTTCAGAGAGTGCCTTCTGGGAATTTGGGTTTTCATTTCAGGGGTGATTTGGATTTGGATTGATTTTTGTCCGTCAAATTTCAGAGACACACATCTAACCACATCTAAACAGAGAGAGTTTGAACTGAGGCATCTTGCATGAGGCAGAGAGCTCTGTAACCCAAGACCCTCTGGTTGAGCTCAGCCTTTAAAAAACATTCTGAAAACAGAATGTTAAAGGTCCTAACCCTGTTCAACACCTTCCTGTGCAGCAGATCTGCACCTTCCACCTTCCAGCATTGAATGTGGACAGCAAACTAACTAGGAGTTTTTAATGCTATTCAGCAGCTGAAAAGGCCATTGCCACTGTGGGATGCATATACAGAACCATTGTGTAAGAGAGTAGGGGAAAAAACACACACTGAGTGGCTCTGATGTGACAGCATCTGGAGTATTGTGTTAATTTCTTTGCCAAAAAGAGATGACATATTGGAGAGGTTCAGAAAAGAGTAAAAATATTTGGAGGGGGGGAGGCTGAAAGACTTTATAGGTCTTAAATTTTCATTATAAATCATCTTGTACAAGTGATAAGTAATGGAGCATGATACATAAAAATCTACAAATATTAGAAAGATGCAAACACCGAGGTGTGGAATTATTTAGCATGGCATTAGAAGTTGTTAGAGGAAGTCAAGAAAAGACCTACTGAAGCCTTATGGAACTGAAGTTGCATCCATGTTCAATTGTAACCTTTACTTTTAGCTTTAGCATCTATAATTTTGACTAGGAAAATTGGTTTGTCTGGAAAATTGTCATATTTATTCTGAAGTGATAAATGAATGTGTGTGCAAATTCAGAAGAAAATTGGTCAGACTCTGTTTGAGTGACAGGCCATTACAAAGAAAATAACCACGATTTAAAATTTTGACTGGTGTTCCTTTGGGTCCCTCTGTCTCAGAATTTACTTGTTACCATCCCTTTCTGTCTGCTTAGTTAAACCTTCCTTTCATTTAGTAAGCTATCTGAATGTGAAGAAATTATGTTGTAAATAGGGCAGTTATTTTATCCAATTGTAAAAGTAGTAGTGTGTGCGTGAGTGAGAGGGAGGTAGCAGGAGTGGGCTCATGATTTAGGACTGTATGTGATGTGATGTTTTATACTTGTATTTCAGATTGTATGATCAGTGAAGGTTTTGGGATATTTATCTGCCTGCCCTCAACCCTTTATTTTTATACTTTAAAATGCTTGGTTTTTTGTCTGTAACGGTCTTAGGTGTACCAGTCTATCTTGTGGTTTTATTCTGAGGCCCATCATGGGCTGTCTGAACATATTTCAACTTTAAGGTTGTTGTCACACTTCAGGGCTACTGCCCCAGTATCCCCCTCATGGTCCAGCTAGGGTGCCCACTCTAGGCTCCCAGCTCTTCAGCCATCACTTCTCTTGGGCTACGTTTACACTACAAGCTAAGTGTGATTCCCCAGCTCATGTGCACTGTATAAATAGCACTGTAGCCATGGTAGCACAGGTAGTGGTAGAGAAGGCACTGCTGAGCCAAAGTGAGTATAAACCTGAAACTGGTGGGTGGGTGTTCAGGGCTTAGCTGTTCCTCTACTGCCTCTACCCATGCTACCATGGCTGCCCTGCTATTTACTAGCGAACAGGAGCCGCTAACAGGGGAATTTAGAGAGGGAGTGGGAGAGCTACATACACCCGATTAACATTCTCTAAATTTAAGGCAATAACTCTCCCCCCCCAACCATCCCAGTCATGATTAAAAATACAAAATAAAACAAAAAAATTCAGAAAAGCAAAAACCCAACCAAAAACAAAAAAAAGCTGCAGGAGTAAAAAGAATGTAGGCAGAAGTCGAGCAACAGAGCAGGGTCTATCCAGTTTATGCTCTGAATGCAGCATGGATGATTACCTGCCTTGTGGGCTGGTGGCGCATGTGTGCATTTGGGGCAAGGAGCTTCTGGCCCTCACAGAATGAGTATAGGCTCTTGAGATCAAAGTGGCTGACTGGAGGAGCTAAGGGAGACAGAGAGGTACATAGAGGAGACTTTCTTGGACACAGTAGAATAGTCCTATCCCCAGTCTGACAACCTCTGCACTGCTAAGGAGGATGAAAGTCTCAGGGAAGGAGAACGTCAAAGTGGAGCGGAGGGAAATGATCCCATAGTCAGGATCTTCCCACCAGATGAAGTCATGTATCTTCTTGCACTTAGGATACCCCTCTGGGGGAGGGAATCCCAGTTATTAGGAAGAGACAGGTAATAGTAATGGGGGATTTGATCATTAAAAATATAGATAGCTGGGTTTGTAATGATTTGGAAAACTGCATGGTGAATTGCCAGCTGGATGTGAAGATTACAGATCTCTTGAAACATGTGGACAGGTTTCCGTGTAGTTCTGGGGAGGAGCTGGTGGTCGATGGATCACTTGATGATTGCCTGTTCTGTTCGTTCCTTCTGGGACACCTGGCATTGGCCACTGCTGGACAACAATAATACTGGGTAAGATGGACCATTGGTCTGACACAGTATGGAAGTTCTTATGTTCTTATATTCTTATATGCAGCTTGTTCACGTATGTGTACACAAACAGGGGAATCTTACCCCCAGTTTGTAGCCTTGGATAGAGACCCCCTTCTTTCTTCCTCCTGGCTGGGTTTTTTCCAGGCTGCACAGTTCCCTGCCTATACCATGAGTTCCCCATCAAGCCAGATTACCTAATCAGGCTGACTTTGCTTTCTCTGCAGAGGCTATAAACAGCATAATTGCCCACACTTAAGTTATCACACAGCCCTTTCTAAGCAAGCACATTTATTCTGAAGGAGAAAGCATTACTGAGAAAACATTAAAATAATAAAAGAATCTATATTCATGTTAATAAGTTGACCAGAGATCACTCCTAACTCCAGCAAGGGCTTTGGCAGGTGATCAGTTCTTCAGATCCCACCAAGGGTTTTTCTGTGGTCACAAATTCATAGCAGCTTTTGCGCAGAACAAGAACACCCAGGAATCGATGAATCTCTCCTTAATGCATCATGGGACTTTGAGTTCTTCTGATTCCAGGAACAGGTAACACTGGTCTACAATTTTTGAGAAGTCGTCTGCTTCAGAGATAAAATGTGATATTTATGATGTGCTGAATTCAAATATGACAATTAAAACAACTGATTGGCTACTGTTTCTAAGATATTTAAGTTTTTACATTTTATGTCTATGTATATTGTGTAGATAGTAGAGTTTTAATCATAAATTGTAATCCTAGGTCTTTTCATGTGTTTATGGTTGCTTTACATGATAATATTTCACCTGTCCTGTTTATGTAACACTTTAAAAATCAGCAAAAGGGTTATATAAATAAAATTTATTATGAAACAAAAGGCAAAAAACTATTATGTACATAGTTTAGTCCTATTCAGTGTCTACACGGCGCTTCTTGGCTTGTCTCTTGTATTCATTAAATGGAGCATCTCTTGTCACTGTCCAGCAACAGTCTGCAAGCATTGATGGGCTCCATTTGCCCTGATAGCCTGCCAGGAGATTCCACTGCTGTAGACTGGAGCCCAACAGCTCTGCCTTACTCTTGGGCAGTTCCAAATCCCTGACAAGGTCATTCAGTTCACCTTGTGTTATGAGGTGTGGTTCAGAGGAGGAGGATGGGAGAAAATGTGGGTCCTGTGACATTGATGGTTCAGGACCAGAAGTTTCATCCTCTTCCTCTTCCTCGTCTGACTCAAGTGAGAATGATTCTGGTGCATCAGGAACCGGCAGTCCTTCTCCGTGGGGTACTGGGCGTATAGCTGATGGAATGTTTGGATAATGCACAGTCCACTTTTTCTTCTTTGACACACCTTTCCCAACTGGAGGCACCATGCAGAAGTAACAATTGCTAGTATGATCTGTTGGCTCTCTCCAAATCATTGGCACTGCAAAAGGCATAGATTTCCTTTTCCTGTTCAACCACTGGCAAAGATTTGTTGCACAAGTGTTGCAGCATATGTGTGGGGTCCACCTCTTGTCCTGATCTCCAATTTTGCAGCCAAAATAAAGGTGATAGGCTTTCTTAACCATAGTGGTTATACTGCACTTTTGTGATGCAAAAGTCACTTCACCACAGACATAGCAGAAGTTATCTGCACTGTTCACACAAGTACGAGGCATCTCTGCTCACTTTGGCTAAACAGAAGTGTGTCCCTTTGCAAAATCAAACACTGACAAATAAGAGAGCACGACACTGTATGATTTCTAGAGCTGATATAGGGCAATTTGTTCAGCAGAGTGATGTAAGCTTCGTTATGATTGCATCATCCATGACTTCTAGGAATAACATGATGCAATTCATATCATGTATGACGCAATACCAGCTTCAGATTGCATCATTCATTGTTTTGCCTAAAAAGCAAGTACTGTCCAATCCCAGTCATAGATTTATTCATAGATCCAGTCAAAGATGTATTTTAGTCATTTCTGGTTTAAATTGAGATCCTTTCCCTTTATAACTCACTTATCCTCCGCCATTCCCAAGTCAAGGGTCGTATATACTGACCTAATAGCATATCTTGAAAACTAGAGCCAATCAACAATTTTAAGCATCATTTTCGTTCTCAGTGACCCAGAATTAGTGAAGTTGGACTACATTTATTTCAGAAGCATTTTGGCTGTAGAGCAGCGTAATCAGCAGACAATGGGTTTTTCCTTAGGGCATAGCTTCTAAAGGTTGGGTCAGGTGGTGGGAATTTGCATTAACTTCCTCCCAAGTATTTACTAGGAAACCCACTCAACTTTGTCTCAAAAGTTCCTCCTTGTCTGGCACATTGTTCAAAGTAGTCTTTTGAGGCTTATACAGTAGAACCTAAGAGTTACAACCTGAATGGAGGTTGTTTGTAACTCTGAAATGTTCTTAACTCTGAAAAAACGTTATGGTTCTTTCAAAAGTTTATGACTGAACCTTGACTTAATACAGCTTTGAAACTGTACTATGCAGAAGAAAAATGCTGCTTTTAACTATCTTAATTTAAATGAAACATGCAAAGAAACAGTTTCCTTATCTTGTCAAATCTTTTTTTAAACTTTCCCTTTACTTTTTTAGTAGTTTATATTTAACACAGTACTGTACTGTATTTGCTTTTTTGTGTGTCTCTGCTGCTGCCTGATTGCATACTTCTGGTTACAAATGAGGTGTGTGGTTGACCGGTCAGTTGTTCACTCTGGTGTTCGTAATTCTGAGGTTCTACTGTAACACTTCCCAGGGTTTACGGTGGTAATGCTTCTTTCTCAGAGAAGTTACATACAATCCCACAATAAGACATAAATTTTGCATTTATAATACAATGGTTCTCCAAAACTAATTAAACCTAATTCAATAAGATCTCCCAAAGATACTTCAGGAAGTTGCTATATCTTTCTCAGTTATCTGGCAACTTTAACTTAATGATAACAGATTTTTTTTTGTCTGGTTACCAGGATACTCTTCATTACAGTTTAGTAAATTGGAATAACCTCTTAAGGAAATGATGGAAATTCCATCACTTTAGGCTTTTAAAAATAGATTATAAAAGTACCCAAAAATCTTGTAGAAGGATCAGTTATGCCCTGGTGCAGAGGCAAGAGTATGGATTAAGCTTAATGTCTTTTCCATCTCTCATTTCTGTATTCTGGAATTAATAGTATTTGTATTTCTTTCCAGTTTTATGTATCTCTGCCTTGTCTATCACTGAATTATAAGCTGATTGAGGTGGTGCTTCTGATGCTGCAGGAATAGTTACTGGTTTCTGGAAAAGGAGATGATCCAAAACATGTTAAAGCTCCTCTTCTTCTCACACAGCCACTGAAATGAGTCTGATGGGTAGATAGAAAAATCTTTTATGTAGCCAGATATGCCAGCAGGAATAAATGAAGAATGTGAGATGAGTGCTAACTCCCAGCCCATTTCATGAGCCCTGTGTTTGGTACACACTCCGCATCTTTACATGCTGCACAAAATGTTGCATTGTGTTAATGGATGTGTTGCAGGATTAGCCCTCACAAGCACCCTGATTGCTTCCTGATTTCACAAAGTCCATCTGGCTTGTAGGGGTTGAGTTTGATGTAATTTTCTGATATTTTATTGTTAGTAAAATAAGTAGCAGTGAATGGACTAAAGGCAAGAAACTCAATCAGAGGAGGGGTGGGATCTGTCAGTGGCTGGAGCAGCACATGTGTACATACTTTCTCAGCACCATGGGTCCCTTTATTCCTTTGGTTCTCTTGGTTGATTAAACACAGGGGGTAACTGGTTTGGTGGATAGGGGGCCTGTGGTGGGCATAATGTACCTAGACTTCAACAAGGGTTTTGACACAGTACTGATAAAGAAGCTGGAGAAATGTGGGCTTGACATAATTATCATTAAGTGGAGACATAATTGGTTAAACAACCACAAACAAAGAGTAACTATTAATGGAATTATGTCAGATTGGAGGGGGGTCTTAAGTGGGGTTCCACAGGTATCCTTTCTGAGTCTGGTGGTGTTTAACATCTTTATTAATGATGTGGATGTAGGTATATAGAGCAGACTGATCTAGTTTGCAGGTGACACAAAGCTAGAGGGGGGACACAAAGCTAGAGGGGGTTTCCAATATTTTGGAGGGTAGAACTAAAATTCAGAGGGACCTTGCTAACTTGGAGAACTGGGCGATAGCCAACAAAAAGAAATTCAACAAAGATAAGTGTGAGGTGCTACACTTATGGAAGAAAAACCAAATGCACAAATATGGAAAGGGGGATAACTGACTTGGTGGCAGCACTGCTGAGAAGGATCTGGGAGTTGTAGTGAATCCACATCTTCAACATGAGGAAACAATGCGATGCTGTTGGAAACAAAGCAAATGCAATTTTAGGTTGCATTAATAGAGGCATAGCATGCAAGCCACAGGAGGTGATCGTACCACCCTATTCGGCACTGGTTAGGCCTCAGCTGGAGTACTGTGTCCAATTTTGGTCACTGGTGTATAGAAAGGTTGTAAAGAAACTGGAAAGGATCAGAGGTGAGTGACAAAGATGATCAAAGGGATGAAATGCAAGCCATCTGAGCAAAGGCTGAAGTAACTGCTTCGAGCAGAGGGTTAGACTAGATAACATCCTGAGGTCTCTTCCAACGCCGATAGTCTATGCTTCTAACTGGGTATGCTTAGTTTTGAAAAAAGATTAAGGGGGGAAATGATGACAGCTTCAAATGTTTGAAAAGCTGCCATGAAAAAGATGGAGAAAAGTTGTTCTCTCTTGCCACAGAGGGCAGGACAAGAGGCAATGGTTTCAAACTACACACAGCAGATTTAGATTAAATCTTAAGGAAAAACTTTCTAACTATAAGAACAGTAGGGGACAGACTGCCTAAGGAGGTCATGGAAGCTCCTTCACTGAAGGTTTTGGTTTAACACAACAAATACTGCATTTTTGCAGGAGGTTAAAGTAGATCGGGGTTCTCAACCTTTTTCTTTCTGAGCCCCCCCGCCGCTACAAAAACTCCATGGTCCACCTGTGCCACAGCAACTGTTTTTCTGCATATAAAAGCTAGGGCCAGGATTAGGGGGTAACAATCAGGGCAATTGCCTGGGGCCCCCCACCATAGGCAGCCCTGCAAAGCTTAGTTGCTCAGGCTTCAGCGTCAGCCCGAGCAATGGGGCTTGGGGCCCCGGGGTTCAGCCCTATACTGAGGGGGGGCTTCATCTTTCTTCCCTGGGCCCCAGCAAGTCTAATACCAGCCCTTGGCAGACCCCCTGAAACCAGCTCGCAGCCCCACAATAGGCCTCGGACCCCTGGTTGAGAACCACTGGACTAGATGACCCTTGCAGTGCCTTCTAACCCTGGGTTTCTATGATTCTGTGGCTGCGTGCCACCAAACAGCTCGGCTCTGAGCCTCAGCAAGAGCTGTCTCTCAAACCAGACTGTGAAATGTCAGGACAAATGGAAACGCTCGCACCGGAGATAAGATGGATGCTTTGTGATTCCAGATAACAATCATGTGAATTTTCCACTAAAAATAATTTACCAATGTGTGGCTGCATGTTTCTCAATTCCTGCGTGTCTCATATCGTAGTTCATTATAGCTCCTAGGGATTTCATTTCTGTTGCTGCAAATTGGTCTGTGACCAAAATGAGTGACCAGGTCCAATCAGGCCAGGCTCCCCCAGCAATGGAACTTCCAAATGGAAATGGGAAAACCCACCTCATTCTGGGTTCTTCATAACCTCAAAGGGGCTCATCGTGTTTCATAAGTGCAGGACCAGGGTCAGAAATAGTTCAAGTTCTGTCGTGGGTTAGAGTGCACATTATTGAACGAGATGGGATGTGTTCTGGCTGGTGCAGTAGAATATTTAGTGCTGGAAATTGATGAGATTGCTCTAGTAGTTCCCTTTCTGTGATGGAAAGAAGAACGCTTGCATGGGGATGAGACATCCTAATCTAGCTGTGGGTCCTTTTAGGGACGTTTATAGAGCAGTATATTCCTTTCCTGTCTCTGTCCACCTTGCTGATTAGCTGTTTTTGTATATGCAGAACGGACAAGCTGCCTCACTTAGAAATAAACACTGTGGCTCAGAGGAAAGAGGAGTTGGGTTCACACTGGCACAGTGACATTTAGAAATTGTAGCCCCCGCTAGATTTTCCTGACAAGGAACATGGTCCGTGTGAATTATTGCTGTCTCACCTAGAGTTAGGAGTTGGTAATACATAGGGTGACCGTTTTGGCAGGTACCATCCGTTTTACCCTGTCCCAGGCATCCCAGTCTTTTTTGGGAAAACTGGGCATTTGTCCTGTTTGCTCTTGCCAAATAGGCACAAGGAAATGGGATAAATGCTCAGTTTTGCCAAAAAAGGGGGGTACGGAGATATGTTTGGGTGGGGTGGGAGGTGAGTGGCAATGCCAGCCCTGCATGGTGGGGCTCGGGTGAGCAGTGACCCCAGCCGGCTTCCTCCAGACCCATGCATTGGGGGGGCCCTAAGGCCAACCCTGCATGGGGGAGGAGGGGACTTGGGTAGCCCTGTGTCCATGGGTGGGTGGAGGAAGAGCCCTCGGGGCAGCCCGAAATGCACGGGTGGAGGGGCACTTGAGCAAGTGGCTTGGGCCAGCCCTGCGTAGTGTCCCGTTTTCCCTTTGGGAAATGTGGTCACCCTAGTACAACCAGTGACCAGGCTATTACGGAGACATCCTGCTCTACTGAGCCAAAAGATTGTGATATTTAGATCTCACTTTTAGCTAGCTTTCTTTTCTCAATGTTTTCTGGCTGATTGGCTGGGGTGAGAGGCTGTTGTCCCAAAGATTTTTAACAAATGCAGTTTAGTTCAGCCAGAAACATTCTCTTGCTGTTTTTGTGAAGGTCGATTGGAAAACTAGGATGAAATAGCCATTTGCTTCTTGTGAGGAGATGGCTGTGGTTACACAAGCCCCTGTAAGCATGTGACTTCTTGGCCAAATCCTATAGGTGTGTTTAGGTACAACGTCTTGGCATAGGACGTGGAGGGTAGTCCCTGATACTGGTACCATCTGGTGCTGAGCAGCTTCTCCCTCCCTGGTCTTGGCATAGGACGTGGAGGGGAGCTCCAGTCCCTGATACTGGTACCAGCTGGTGCTGAGCAGCTTCTCCCTCCCTGGTCTTGGCATAGGACGTGGAGGGGAGCTCCAGTCCCTGATACTGGTACCAGCTGGTGCTGAGCAGCTTCTCCCTCCCTGGTCTCAGCATCAGTGTATTATTCCCCTTTGCAGACAGCTGGGTTAGCCTCTGTGTTAGGTGTAGGATCTTGGAACATGATTGAAAAGAGCAGTGAGTTATACCAGGAACATTGTCAGTTTGACAAGGAATAATGCTGTTCACAATGTCATGGGTGTTGTGGCTGACCCCTGGTTTCAGCCCCAAATCAAAGCAGTGTCTTATTCTCGGAAAGGAGCAACTTCTTTTCTTCAGCAGGTTTTGTCTTCATTGTTCTTAGGTTTCAACAAAAAGAAAAACCTTGTGCTGTGTAACTCTCTACATGGACGCAGTAACATTTGTTCTCCTGAGGCCTGTCCTATAGCAAATTATACAACATTTCACTATGGTGGTGCTTTCCACTGGACATGATGGGATGGCGAGCCCAGGCTGTGGGAAGGGTGTGTTCTCCCTTTGAAGCAGAGATTTTTACCTGTGCTGTCCCCCTGCATTGGGACTCAGCTATTCTGCTGTGCATAGCTACTGTTAGGGAACAGGTAGCTGCATGCAGTTGTCCCTGTTTCTAAACATGTCTTTCTGCATGTCGCTCATCATCACTGGAGGTTACAAACATGGAAAATGACAGTTAAAAATATAAAATTAGCTGTTAGAAATTATCCAAGTGCAAATAAACATCTAGGAAATTCTGGACAACTGCTAGGCAGGAGTTGTGCAATGACTGCTGCTTGATCTAGTAGACGTGATTGTTTCACTGGTACATTCATCCTCATTGACTTCTCCCTGTCTGTTTGCTGTACCCACCTGTTGGCCAGGGGCTGCCTTTTTTATTGTGTGTACAGTGTCTCTCACAATAAGGCTCTGATTGCCACCATTTCTCATGTAGGGTGACCAGATGTCCCAGTTTTATAGGGACAGTCCCGATTTTTTAGTCTTATATAGGCTCCTATTAGCCCCCCACCCCCTGTCCTGATTTTTCACACTTGCTGTCTGGTCACCCTATTCTCATGCTTGTTTCTGAGATATCTAACTTTCATGGATCCACAGGGCATGATATAGATATCTTTACAAGGGTGAGCCCTGCAGCTCTACTACTCTCTGAGACTTGGCCCTTTGGCTTTAAGCAAGGCCAAAAGAGCTTGAAATCCTGTTTAAGACTTACCCCGTTGGGAGCTCTGCAATCAGCAGATGTTTGCAGAGACACAAGACAGCCTTTCCAAAACAAAACAGCACTTATTAGTCTTCTGGAATACCATATTTTAGGCTCATTAAGACAGAATGGAAAAGCACGGCTTACATGTGCTTGTGCATGCTTGGAAGCATGGTAGCATCTCTTGCCCAGCACTAACTGAGCAGGATTCAGATCCCTCATTCCTCTTACCCTGAGCAGCAGCCCTTAAAACAGTCTTCTGGTACTTCACATGTTCCTCCCTTGGCTGACAGTGGTTAAAAAGCTGGTCCTTGGTCTTCCATTGTCTCTCCAAGGTTCATATGTTGACAGTTCTTGATGGTTCATTCACACCAACTCAGATGTGACTAGCCGGACAGCTGCACAGCAAAAACCTGCCACTGCAAGTCTCAGAGCGTGAGTGAGTTGACCCAGCCTCTGAGACTCGCTGTCATGGGTTTGTTTTTGCTGTGTAGACATATGCTAGGAGATCAGCACCTCTCTTATTGCCCTGTCCCAGGAAAGAAAATAACCTCCCGAGTCCTAATAGGTTACTGTTCAAAAGTCGGGGGGGACACTAATAACATAGAATGGCCTTACTCGGTCAGACCAAAGGTCCATCCAGCCCTGTATCCTGTCTTCTGACAGTGGCCAATGCCAGGTCCCGAGAGGGAATGAACAGAACAGGTAATCATCAAATGATCCATCCCCTGTCACCTATAACCAGCTTCTGGCAAACAGAGACTAGAGGCACCAGCCATCTTTGCCCATCCTGGCTAATTGATGAACCAATCCCCCATGAACTTATATTTTTTTTTTAACCCTGTTATAATCTTGGCCTTCTGAACATCCTCTGGCAAGGAGTTCCACAGGTCGACTGTGCATTGTGTGAAGAAATACTTCCTTTTGTTTGTTTTAAACCTGCTGCCTATTAATTTCATTTGGTGACCCCTAGTTCTTGTGTTATGAGAAGGAGTAAATAACGCTTCCTTATTTACTTTCTCCACACCAGTCATGATTTTATAGACCTTTATCATATCCCCCCATAGTTGTCTCTTTTCCAAGCTGAAAAGTCTCAGTCTTGTTTAATCTCTCCTCATGCGAAAACCGTTCCAGACCCCTAATCATTCTTGTTGCCCCTTTCAGAACCTTTTCTAATTTCAATATATCTTTTTTGAGATGGGGCGACCACATCTGTACACAGTATTCAAGATGTGGGCATACTATGGATTTATAGAGGCAATATGATATTGTATGTCTTATTGTCAATACCTTTCTTAATGATTCCCAACATTTTGTTACCTTTTTTGATTGCCGCTGCACACTGAATGGTTTTTTTCAGAGAACTATCAACAGTGACTCCATGATCTCTTTCTTGAGTGCTAACAACTGCACATATTTTTCATAAAAATGCAGAAATTCTCCAGGATCTCCACACAAACACATAAACAGCAACGAGTCTGGTGGCACCTTAAAGACTAACAGATTTATTTAGGCATAAGCTTTTGTGGGTTAAAAACCCACTTCTTCAGATGCATGGAGTGAAAATTTCAGATGCAGACATAAATATACTGGCACATGAAGAGAAGGGAGTTACCTTACAAGTGGAGAGCAAGTGATGATAAGGCCAATTCAGTCGAGGTGGATGTGGTCCACTACCGATAATTGATGAGGATATGTCAATACCAAGAGAAGGAAAATTGCTTTTGTAGTGAGCCAGCCACTCCCAGTCTCTATTCAAGCCCAAATTAATGGTGTTAAATTTGCAAATGAATTGTAGCTCTGCAGTTTCCCTTTGAAGACTGTTTTTGAAGGGTTTTTTTTGTAGAAGAATGGCTACTTTTAAATCTGTTATAGAATGTCCAGGGAGATTGAAGTGTTCTCCTACTGGCTTTATGTTACATTCCAGATGTCTGATTTGTGTCCATTTATTCTTTTATGTAGAGACTGTCCGATTTGGCCAGTGTACATGGCAGAGAGGCATTGCTGGCAAATGATGGCATATATCATATTAGTAGATGTGCAGGTGAATGAACCCCTAATGATGTGGCTCATGTGGTTGGGTCCTACTCGCTAGAGGAGATCTGAGGACAGAGTAGGCAATGGAGTTTCTTACATGGATTGGTTCCTGTGGTGTGTTCTGTAGTTGCTGACGAGTATTTTCTTCAGGTTAGGGGGCTGTCTATAAGCGAGGACTGGGCTGCCTCCCAAGGTCTGTGAGAGTGAGGGATCGTTTTCCAGGATAGGTTGTAGATCGATGTGCTGGAGAGGTTTTAGCTGGGGACTGTACATGATGGCCAGTGGCATTCTGTTTTCCTTGTTGGGCCTCTCCTGTAGTAGGTGACTTCTGGGTACCTTTCTTGTTCTGTCAGTCTGTTTCCTCACTTCCGCAGGTGGGTTTTGTAGTTTTATGAATGCTTAATAAAGATTTCATAGGAGGATAATGGCCTGTAGAATGTGGTGTTGGAGAGTTGTTCATAATCCAACCTGTTCATGATGACTACAGCACCTCCTTTGTTAGCCCCTTTGATTATAATACCAGAGTTGTTTCTGAGGCTGTGGATGGCATTCTGTTCTGCATGGCTGAGGTTATGGGACAAGTGATGCTGTTTGTTCACAATTTCAGCCTGCTCATGTCTGCAAAAGCACTCTATGTAGAAGTCCAGTCTGTCAGTTCGACTGTCAGGAGGAGTCCATGCAGATCCTCTGATCCCACTGAGGAGTACCAAAAGAAACTACACCATCTGTTCAAGAAACTGCCTGCTATAGCACAGGAACAAATCTACACAGACACTCCCCTAGAGCTCTGACGAGCGGTATTTTATCTGCTACCCAAGATCCATAAACCTGGAAATCCTGGACGCCCCATCATCTCAGACATTGGCACTCTTACAGCAGGATTATCTGTTCATCTGAGAGGGAGACTAATGTCAATAAACAGCTGAAAGATGGGCTTAAACAAAAGTCAGTGAATGTTGCTTTGTGAAGCAAATAGCCTCCCGGGACCATTGTAAATTAAAAGAAGCAGATTCACAGATCACATTATCAGTCATGTTTATTTTTCCATAAAATCTGCTTACATGGTAATGTGAGCATAAGTTCTTCTTCAAGTGCTGGTCCCTATGTATATACCACACATGGGTGTGGCGCTGGCAGACCCTGTGCCAGCTCATGCCAAGGCCCCGGCCTCACTAAACACTGACAAATACAGAGCTGGAAGCCAGTCTGGCTTGCCTGTGTGTTAGTATTGTTAAAATACTTATTAGAGTTATAATAATGTGTTTAGTGTTGAGACTTTATGGAATACTTGTAGGATGGTGCATGTGTTAATCCTGCTTATAATAGCTGTATCCCATGTTTTAAGGTAATGTTTAAATGTTTGCATGCACAAGCCCACATCCCATCATAGCTTGAATGCTGGGGGAAAGGAATAAAAATGCCTGTTAAGGAGAAATTGTCACCAGTATGCTGCTTGGAATTTGGAGAGGGTAACATTTCTAAACATAAGTGAGGGATCCTCGAGCTGTTTGGCTTGGGTTAGCCCTAAAAGACCTAGAAGCTTCTATTTCCCTTGGATTTAAGATAATGCATTTGTATGCTTACCTGCTTTAACCTTAGAACTCTTATTTCCTTTTCCTAGTTAATAAATCTTTAGTTAGTTTATTACAAGGTTGGCTACAAGCGTTGTCTTTGGTGAGAGATTTAGGGTGCGATTAATCTGAGGTAAGTGAACTGGTCCTTTGGGACTGGGAGTAACCTCAATATTGTTGCGATTTTTGGTATAAGGGACTATCTATCACAGAGGCAGGTTTCCTGGGTTGCTAAGATAATCCCCTTGAGCACTCCGGTCTATCTGTGACTCCATGGCAAGGCTGTTTTAGTGGTTGTGGAGTTCACACTTGTTACTTAGTTGGTGAGAGCTAAGAACATATAACCAATTTGGGGTTTGTGTTCTGTTTCCTGACAGTCTGCCCTGAAGTTGGCGCTCATGTTCATTAGCCCTTCCAGGTAGCGTGATGGTGGGTATGCACCTCCATGCACCTGAAATCGGAGATTTGTAGCAAGCAGTATCTACTGGTCTGTGGCAGTGTGGACTGACTCCTCCCCAAGTTCCTTCTTATGCCACATCGCCTGAGGCAGAATCTTCTGTGTGAACTGTAGTCCTTGTTCTTCACCGGATCTGTAACTATATATACTGTACATAGTTTTATAGTTTTAGTAGTTTACTGGTTTAGTAGTTTATAGCGAGTTCAATTCTCCTGCGCCCAGGAGTTTTCCTTGCTGTGAGGATGTTGTACCCAGAGTCCTGGGTTTTAAGAACTGTATCTCCTGTTCGCACTCCTCCATCAGCAACAAACATTAGCACTGCCTTTATTGTCTTGGAGATGCTCCCATTGCTGCCAAGTGAAGCATTTGCCTCTCTTTCCCTCCCTGAACCCGTGAGGGACAGGAGGTTGGTTTGAAGAAACATCTCATGGAGAAGGATATGAGCCCACATTCATACCCAGGTCAGGGAGACCCCCACATATAGCAGCCTCAGGCAGGGCTTTACTGCCCCTTTCAAAGACTTGCATGATTTTTCTAGCATTCTACCAGAACACTGCGACTGACACAACGTACAGGGTGCTAGGACTCAGTGTGGGCATGTTTGTGATGGGGTATACAGAGGCCGCACGCTCAGCAACATAGGGCTAATGTGGGCACAGGTGGCACACCCCAAGCCGCACCTGTGAGAGACCTGGGGAAAGAGGCTGACTGAAGGCAGGAGCTCCTCTGATGGCTGTTTCCCCTCCCTGAAGGAAGGAAGTGCCTGACGCTAACTCACCTATTGAGGGGGCTATTCCTCTGTATGTGAACTAAGTTGTGGCCTCAGCTTGATCAGGGTTCTCAGAAGGCAGAGAGCTTTACCACCATTGCAGGATAATTCATTTGTGTTAATTCCTTTTTTTTTGGTTCATGGACAGTCCCGGAAGAGAGAGACCCTGGGGGCTCAGCTGGAGGCCTGAGTCTCTTATGGCTGGAACCAGTGTGGGAAAACACGCTGCCATTGCAGAGCAGAGGCCTGGGTGAGGGCAGGGGCTGCCTGGGGGCCACTTGGGGGAAGGAACCCTCATGACAATGTTATGCAGAAAGTGAGTCAGAACATGTCTGGGTGTCAGGGTGGTAAAAATACAAGCTTGTGTCTACCCAGATTTCCCACTTTGCTGGCACTGATGGAGCTTCAGCAGTGTTACACCAACAGCGTGAGAATTACCTAAAATTCCCAGTGTGTGTGTGAGACTGCAAGTGAGAGATCACATGCATGTTTTCGGCCTCGTCGTCTGTCTTCTGTGGTGTCACTGAATATGGTGTTCAGGTGTCTAAACATCAGAGTTTTGCATCTCCTGATGGAGTCAGCCCCCCCCCCCTTTAGTTGCACAAATCCCCTTCAGTGGCCCAGATCATGCTGGGTTAACAGTACCTCCAAATGAATAGCTGCTGACTCAATATTGACACAGGAGTAAATTATTCAGCATGTCTTTTTTGGGAATTCAGAGGCTCCATGATGAAATCTACAAAACTATATTATGTCTCTGACATTCTGGGGTTTCATTATTTTGTCTTCAATTATTCACAAAGTCTGCTTGTTAGCCTCTCAAAGCTCTGGTGGAGTTGTAAGCGATCCTGTGACCCAGGCTGATGAGAGGCAAGAGGCTGCATTAAGTACCACTTTCTGCTTTTTGTTCTCCGCAGCTTTTCTTTTCACACCGCTCCTCCAAAGCCCCCAAATCCTTGTGGTTAGAGTAAAATGAATGGGGCTGTATCTGTCCCTATTGACTACACATACTGGATGCCATTAACAATCTTTAGTTATTGGCAGCTCATAGGGATATGAAGAAGACAGGTCCCTTCCAGTTTACAGTATGTGCCCTGTCTGCAGTGAACATGTTATTTGCACAGTAAGAAAGCAACAAAGAGGCAAAATATTCTCTTTGAGCAAATATCTTAATGGGAATGCTAGGGCAGTAGCTGAACAGGAAGGTACAAAACGTAGGCAAAAGAATGATGTACCCCAGGGAGCTCTGTGTCATAAACAGATAGTTAAGGGTTAATGTCTCTTTTACCTGTAAAGGGTTAAGAAGCTCAGTGAACCTGGCTGACACCTGACCAGAGGACCAATAGGGGGACAAGATACTTTCAAATCTTGGTGGATGGAAGTCTTTGTTTGTGCTCTTTGTTTTGGGGATTGTTTGCTCTGGGGACTAAGAGGGACCAGACGTCAGTCCAGGCTCTCCAAATCTTTCTGAATCAGTCTGTCATGTTTCAAAATTGTAAGTAACAGCCAGGCAAGGTGGATTAGTTTTATTTTTGTTTTCTCAACTTGTAAATGTACCTTTTTTGCTGAGAGGATTTTAACTCTGTTTGCTGTAACTTTGAACCTAAGGCTTGAGGGGGTTCCTCTGGGCTATACGAATTTGATTACCCTGTAAAGTATTTTTCATCCTGATTTTACAGAGATGATTTTTACCTTTCTTCTTTAATTAAAACCTTTCTTTTTAAGAGCCTGATGGATTTTTCCTTGTTTTAAGATCCAAGGGGATTGGATCTCGACTCACCAGGGATTGGTGGGGGAAAGGAGGGGGGATGGTTAATTTCTCCTTGTTTTAAGATCCAAGGGGTTTGGATCTGTGTTCACCAGGGAACTGGTGAAGCCTCTCAAGGCTGCCCAGGGAGGGGAAGGTTTTGGGGGGGGTCGAGAAGTGATCCAGACACTGAAATTTCTGGATGGTGGCAGAGTTATTATATCTAAGCTAGTAATTAAGCTTAGAAGTGTCCATGCAGGTCCCCACATTTGTACCCTAAAGTTCAGAGTGGGGAAGGAACCTTGACACTCTGCTTAATGTATAGCTGCAGATATAGCTATGGACTCTGGAGTGTGGGAGATTTCCACTATTAACTGTTACTAGGGAGGTATGGACCAGCTGCATTTCTAGCTTTTCCCTCACATGGTATGTGGGCTCTGAATGTCCGCTGGAATCATTTTCACATACTGAAAACTGAATGGATGGTAGCTTTACTGGGACAATTAAAATGCCAAATATATAGGAAAGTGGTAATATTTTAGATCATTCTGTTGCTGAATATCTTCAAAAGACACGGATTGAGGGTCATATCTTTGGCAGAGGGAATGTGGATGATTCTCTCTGATGCGTGTTCTTACAGCATCCACAGCCCTGCTCTGTGTATGGTTCTTGTTTCCATTGCTTATTTCACTTTGATACAATGAAATTGCAGAGGGTGTCACCTAAAGCTGACCTGCATTGGCATTCATGCATCATGAATTCCCATTACTAGTGCTGCCCCTGTCTGTGATGTTAGATTGTTTAATCTTTGGGTTTGATTTTTATAATGGTGACTGTAATAGGGTGGTTTGCCTCTTAAGGGCTGGGGCTGGCCAGCCCTGATTACAGAATGAGCCACACCTCGGGATGGTCAGGGTGATTGCCGTATAAAGAACAGCAGGAGGCTGCAATGAAGGAAGGACATCGAGGAAATAATAGAGAGACTGTAGAGAGTGTGAAAGGTTCCTGCAAGGAAGACCCTGAGACCAAGGAAGCTATGACAGAGAGGAGCTGCAGTGAGCAAAAGGCACATGCTAGAGATATTGACTGACTGAGAGATGGGTTTGTGCCTGGATGCCAGAACCAGAGAGCTGAGAGAGGCTGAGTGTCAGCCAGGTAAAGTCCAGGAATACTGGGACCAGCTCCTGTTAGAGAGCCTGCCTGGGAGGAGAGTTTGGGGGCCAGGACACCAGAGGGCTTCAAGAAGGCAGACCTCCAGCCAGGTAAAGTCTGAGAGACTTTGAATTGGAAGCTAGCTTGGGAAGAAGGGTTGGGGACTCCCTACCGAAAGAGAGAGAGAGAGTGACTTAACTGGGGTTGGGATGTGGAGGGCCAGTGTGTAAGGGACCCCATGTGGGGAATGTTGTAATTATCAGCGAACTGTGAGTTTAGGGGCCTGGAGAGGGAAAAATTGGTAGCAGGGCACTGCAGAGTGACCCTCTGGTAATGAGAGAGTGCTTAGTGAACAGCTGGCCCTGTAACGCTGCCCTGAAGAATGATTTACTCCTACACTATAGTGACACTATGGCCGGTTGTGGAGAGCTAATCTCTTCTGTCTCATTCTGCATCCCTCGCTCTTCCTTTGCTTCACCTGGTGTCCCTCCCTTCTGTATGCCTCCTTATGCCTGGAATAGCCTCCCAGGAAATACGTGCTCCACGCTATGCCTTCTCTCTCACTTCTTTTGCCTTGAAAACACCCACCTTCCCCCTGAATCAGTCCATCTGTATTGCCCATGTGTGATTCAGTGGGTGTTCCGTATTGTTCATTGTCCAGGGCAGGAACTTGTGTGTTCACAAGAGTTCAGCAATTGTACAGAACTGTGCCTACTTATGCTATGATTTCCAGGTAAATAACTAAATCAGATGTTGGGCTATTTATACAGGGAGATCTCAGCAAAGATGACACAGTACACAGAGGCACTGCAAAAATGACTAGAAATAGTGAGTTACATCAAGATAAAAGATAGCAGATAGCTCAAGACATTGCGCCTTTTCCCCTATCTGCTTTTCAGATTGAGGTAGATCTGAAAGGATCAGATAATACGGACTGTGTTTAACCAGGAAAGAGAGACTATGGCGATGTCTACGCTACCATGGTAAGTCGACCTAAGCTACGCAACTTCAGCTACGTGAATAACGTAGCTGGTGTCAGTGTACCTTAGGTCAAGTTACCGTGGGGTCTACACCTCCATCGACTTACCTTACTCTTCTTGTCCAGGGTAGAGTACAAGGGTTGACTGGAGAGCGATCTGTTGTCGATTTGGCAGTTCTTCACTAGACCCGCTAAATCGACCACCACTGGATCAATCTCAGATTGTCGATCCCGGCTGTAGTGTAGACATAGCCAATGACAGGCATTCCATGGGAAACTTGCTGTATTATTGGCCAGGTGTTATCTGTGTCACTAAGTGAGGTAGGCCACTGGAAGCTGGTTGCATTGGTGGGTACTAAAACAGAGCCCCTGTTCTGTGTGTAACTGAAATTCGACAATGCCTGTCATATACAGACTGTGTATCTTGAGAATAGGTAGCATACTGAGCAGAAATGAGAAGTATGCTGGAGCACTCGCATTTGATCATCTCTGTACTTAGCAGTGGGTAAGACTTTCTGAATACTAGGAGTTGTTTTCTCCAGTTCCCATTGCAATGTTGTGCCTGTGAGTTTAGTGAGCTCTGAAGCTGGGACACTGGCCTTCAAGTACAATGTCCTTTATTGAGCAAATCTATCCAAAGAAAAAGTCAATTAAAATTTGGGTGGAGAGGGAAATAACTTCCTCACATAAGGGAATGCGAGATTCTAAACCCTGGGATAATGCAATGTTAAATAATAAGGGAGGCCAGAATCGGTCTAGAGGTCTTGTGTGAGCCCCTGTGCTTCTGCAGACCAGAGATTATGGCTGTTAGGACTAGATAAGGCACTTTTACGCCCTAAACCAACAAACGTGAGTGTGCGCACTCAGGAATTAGGGTCTGACCTAAATGAAATCATCTTGAGTTAACGCATTCAAAGATCCTGACTTCTGTTTCCTGAGCAGAAAAACCCAACGACAGCAGCAGCAGCCGCTGGCCATCACCAGCCCCATGTTAGACACAGGCAGCAGTAATCTTGAAAGGCTCTCTCTGACTCTGCTTTCCTTTCCTGTCAAGTGAGTCCCAGCAGAGCAGTGTTAACCAGTGTGCTGCAGTTTGGTGGGGGGAGGGTTTAGTGTGCGGTAGAGGATTTCAGAAAAGAGAACCAACATTAATAGCTCTAACGTAAGAAGAGGAGCACGTCCTTCCTGTGCATGTTGGCTACTCTAGGGTCAGGCTGAGAAATAAAGCTGTCTTCATTTCCCCCTGGCTCCCTTTGAATGGAAAGTCTGAATAAGGGCTGGGCTCTCCATATCCAGACATGCCAAATGCCTCAGACTTCGGGAAATTTAATTTCAGGCTAAGGCATCAGGACTAATGGAGTTCACAGGATATGTGAGAGAGACCAGAACATGTGTATGCAGAGGGGAGCAACTTTTGAATTCTTCACCATAACTTTGTCTGATAGGCTATGGCTAGGGAGGAAAGTGTGTGTGTGTGTGTGTGTGTGAGAGAGAGAGAGAGAGAGACCCCTTTCTACTTTCTCTGTTCCAAAAAACGAACTTGCCGTGGTTGTCATCAGAGAGCCTACAAGCTCTTGGGCTTCTGCGTGTTCTGTGTTCCAACATTCCTTCCACCCAAGCCCAAATAGATTGTTTTTATTTCTCTATTAGAGTTAAAAGTACAAGGTGTTGGAATAGGGATTTCCAGATGCTGCTGCCTTTCTGTCCCTGGAAAGAAAGTGGCCTAGAATTGAAAGAGTGCTTCTATCCTCCAGAGAGGAAACCTCCTTGCTTCACATACACTCTCCTGTTACTCTCGGCTGGTGCTTGTAAGTCTACAGCAGAGACAGGTGAGAAGCTTCTGAAGGAAAACTGTATGGAATGTCAGGAAAGAGGTGGGTTAATGCAGGGTTTGATTGGAAACAAGGCCCTTTCCTGGGTCTGCGCAAGTGTAGTGAGTGAGTTACCAGAGTTTGGAAGTCTAGCCACTAACCTGGCTGTTCTCGTTCCCCAGAGGAGCGTGTGCCGCTACCTGGCACATGTAATGTACATGCTAATTTCCATTGGTGAATACATGAGACCAATTTCAGTCACTCTTGCTAACCTGGTACTGTATGAGAGGGTGGGTGAGCAAGTAGGGTGTTCTTTCCCTTGCTAGCCTGGTGCTGTACCCATGGGTGGGTTGTTCTTGCCCTAATTTAGCCCAGTGTTGTATCCAGGCTGCCTCACCATATCACATAGTCACATTCAAATGTTTGTAAGTTTTTGATAAAATTAAAGCTTCCATTTAAACAGACCCTGAGACTCGGGGGGAAGATAGGCATGAATATTCCAGGAAAGTCCAAGATACTGCATATTAAGAAACACTGATTTCATCAGCTATGTCTGGGAGTCGTGCAGTAAAATGTAACTAAAGTGTGTCCATATGTAGTCACGACAAGAGATGCACTTTATGCTGCAGACTTCTGCTGGCCTAGCTGTAGCGGACGGGTGTGAAGAGCTGTGATACATAGCAGTGTTGGCAGAAACCACTAGTATAGACACAGCTATGTCACCAAAGCTGTGATTTTACTAGCATAGCTTGTTTTGCTCGTGGGGTGCGGTTTTACTATGTTGGGGCATAGTGCAGCTTTGCTGGTGCAGTGGCATCCACTCTAGGAATGCTTTGCAGATATAGCATCCCTGGTATTCCTCTGAAGTGCTCCTAGTATAGACATGGCCTCCCTGTATGAGGCATTGTCTCTGATGCCGGGAACTGGAATCCCTAGGTCAACTCCATGACAGCTCATGGGATCTGAATTCCATACTGCAGATGGACCAGCCTATTGGGTACCTTGCTATACACGCCATGCAACATAAATGGGCACAACAGTTTGCTGATAGTGTGTGTCATAGCAGTGACTGTCTCTGCATGTTGATTTCCAAGGGAGCAGCGCAAGCTCAATACTGATGCTTTGGAGAATGTAGTTACTAGCCCTCCTCTCCCCCCCCCCCCCCCTTCAGACTCGGTGCCTGTGAGAATGAAGCTGGCTGAATTTCTCACGATGAAGTATTTTGTGGCTAATTAAAGCTGGTGAGTTGCTAGTTATGGACTTACCCTGTCACTGCATCTTGCAAAGTGACACCTGGGCTGGGCTCTGCCTGAATATTTTTTAATCATGAAGCTACCAAATTACGTGGTGCTTCAGAGATCTGTGATACAGGAAGTAAACCATCTGAAGGAAACACATGGAGATGATCTTTTCCCCCTTCGCATTATAGAGCAGAAGTGTCTGGTAGAACTTGCTGGGTGAGAAGCTCCTTTTGCAGAATTATTCCCGTGCTCACCTTAGCCAAAGAGATTTGTAAATTTAGTGCTTTTGCAAGTTTGATTTATTTTTCTACCTTGCCCCTCCCCATCATCTTTGTTGATTTTGGCAAATGATGCTGAATGAGCATAGATAAATAAGAACGGCCACACTGGGTCAGACCAAAGGTCCATCTAGCCCAGTGTCCTGTTTGCTGACAGTGCTTCAGAGGGAATGAACAGAGCAGTTATTCATTGTGATCCATCCCCTGTTGCCCATTCCTAGTATCTGGCAGAGGCTAGGGACATCATTCCTGCCCATCCTGGCTCATAGGGGATGGGGAGGGAACTGTGAGTGCAGAGGCAGGGAGTATGTGCTCTTGCAATGCATTTATTTTGGCCTCCCTGGCAGAGTTCCCTGGGCTTCCACAATCTTAATTTAAATCTTTCCCCAAAACTAGCTGCTTCCACAAGCCATTCATGCCAACTATATTCTTATGGAGCACTGCTCCCGTCTACATGTAAAATGTGTTCTAGGCTGGACCCAGCCTATGCTTTTCACAGTGAATTGTTCATTTTATTTCTGTCTTTTTGACTCTATGCTCCTGGTGCTTTGGGACTGCGTAGTAAGTACAGGCCCTGATAAAGGCCCAGTATGAGGCCTGAGGCCTGAACTAAAGTAATGGTCAAGACTTTGCTAATATAAAGCAAAGTTAAGCTGTGAGCCAAAGGCAGGCCCTGCTCACATAAGCTGGCAAGGAAAGGGCTGATGCTGCATAAACATATATCCACCTAGTATCAAAGTATAAACATGGTACCAGAACACCCTGTACTGGAACATGCCACAGATAACAAGGAACAGGCCGACCCATCCCAGTGACAGGGGCAAAAGGGTAATATGATGGATAGAGTTGTTTTGTTTGAACCAACATGTACAAGGTGAGAGGCGGCATCTGACTACGTAGAGAGGTTGTACCTGGCTGCGTAGAGGGGTTGCACCTCATACGTCAGGAGTGATGTGTAACTTGTTTGTACCTGTGTATAAGAATGCATCCCTGGGGCGGTGTCTTGGTCCGGCCTAGGGGGCAGTGGAAAGTCCCGCCACTGACTGAGTCGAGTCCATTGACCGGGGACACTTTCTTGTAGTATGCCTGGTAGACTAAGTAATCTACGGGGAACTGCAATTGTGTCCATACGGCAATAAACCTGGCCGACGTGCCTTCGTACCTTACTAGACTCTGTGGTCATTGGGGGTTCTCTTCGGGTCTCCTGTGTCAGCTATCTTTGAAGAACTGGGACAGCACACAAAGGGAACATATGCACGCAGCCGAGTGATATCAACATAGAACATAGCTGAGCACCACACCGGTAGCAGCTGACAACAGACTGTTCTGATTTGTCTTGTACAGTGTGGAATGCCATTTCTGCACTTAACATATAATTAATATGATGGCAGGAAGATAAATCAAATGAGCTCCTGATAGTCTTTAAAGAGAATATATGAAATGCATGCTGAGGTAGTGTCATCAGAGCTTGCATGGACCAAAATGGGAGCATAATTATAAATGTCTTTGAGTGCATCAGAGCATGCTCAAGTCTTTGCATGTTGCTGGAAGGGGTATTTTATCCAGTGGTTTTATTTCACTGTGGAATATGCCTGTTGTCTGCTGGGGAGAGAATCTGTGGTAAAATTGTGAAATGCCTATTTAAAATGCTGCAATGAATCAGGACTTGTAATCAAATTTAAAAAGCACTTTAAATGTCAAGGTCTCAGAGTTCACCTGACATCATACAATTGTGGAGGTTTTGAGTCACTTAAATTGAATACACTGGCAAGATGAGACCTCTGATTCTGTGACCCTTTCTTTTCAATCTATTGCCATGGCTGCTTTAGTGAAATCTCTCAGGATTTCTGTACGTTCTTTCCACTTTTCTATTATGGTGGATGCCACACCTAACAATCCACTCATCTCTCTGTGCTGACAACAGACTTAAAGGAAATGCTTCCAAGTGGAAATAAGAGATAAATGATTGGTCTGTTTGCTGCGTTACATGCCCCTTGAAGTAGCCTGGTGCCTCTTCAGCTCTGGAGTGATTGCTCAGGAATCATGCTGTAGCTGGATTCTGGAAGGAAATGTCAGCAAAGAAAGCTTTGGGAACATCAGCAAATATGCACTTTAGAGAAATGCTGAGCTGTCATTTCCTCTTTAGCATCTGACTTGGATTTCCAGATGGAATGCTTACAGAAGCTGACATTTGGTTTCTCAGTGCTCAGTTGAGCCAGGAGGCGTGGAATTGGAGGCCATAGGCTGATTTGATCTATAACTGGTAGGCCTCACTGGGTCATGGGGCCAGGCTTTTAATGTTCCTTTTTATGTGTTTGGATTAAGTGTCCAAGATGCATTAAGTGTAAACATTTGTCAGGTGAAGTGGCCAGACTTGGAATCACTTGCTGAAGGCTCAGAAAGCTGAGTTTCTTCTCTGTCTGGTGTTGGTTCAGTGTTTGAAGTTTGCAGAAATTTGGTTTGGCTCAAATCTAGAAAACAGAGTGACTTTTTGGGAACAGAGCAGGCTGAGAGCTATTCCAAGGAGGATGAAAGTAACAGGTACAGCACATGTGAGAGACAGTCACCTATGTTCAAAACCCAATTGGTTAGGCTCAGGTTAACATTCTACACGCCAAAGTGGACATATTGGATAGTGTGGGGCGGGAGACGATGACTCTTTCCACTATTCTGGATAGAAAGCATATAATTTTGCCACAGACAAAAGAAAACCACATTGCTATGGAGATCTGGCATGTTGTTTATACAGTAGACACTTTGGAAGAAAATGCTTTTTAGGTTATAAAGCAATCTCTTGATGCAACTAGAATATTGTAGAACATAACTGTTCTTAGCAAAAGCCAGTAGGGTATTAAGTGAACTCTTTAATCACTGCTTGAAACAAGAAAGCCCAGCAATCTCAAAGAAAGATATTAATTAGACAGAAATGTTGCATCTTCTGTTGCACAGTCAGAAATTATATTTTATAAACAGTCTTCCCCTCCCCGGGAATGGAAGGACTTACACTCAGCAGTCAGAATGCTAGATTGTAAAGAGGAAAAACAGCAGGGCTCTTTTTCAAAGAGAATAATAAAAGTGCAAAGACTTTTAACAAGGGTTTCAAGGACTGTCCTGCTAGTGCTAATGTTTTGTAACAATTTGGTATAATCATATGAACATTGCATTGCCGTTTCTAGTCCTCCTCCTGTTGTCTGTCTCTCTCCCTCTAGCTGTCTATCCTTAACATGCATTATGTCACACTATTTAGTGAAGATTTGATGGGTTATTCCAAAGGTGTGTTTGCAAAGCTATATGATTTTCGCCATTCTAGTATATGAAAAATATATGTTTGTGCTCTTCAGCAACTCTAGTGCCAAAGCAGGTGGGGATAAAAGAGTGAGACCTGGTCTATATCTAAAACTTAGGTTGACTGAGGTATATCACCCAACGCTACAGAAAATGTGGTGCTCTGTGCAACGTAGTTAGGTCAACCTACCTCCCATGGTAGATGCAGCTACATCGACAGAAGAATTCTTTCAGCGTAGCTACTACCTCTCAAGGGGCTGGATTCAACAACGGAAAAATTCTTTAAAGTCACAGTAGTAAGTGTCTACATTACACTGGCTTAGCTGCACCTGTGCTGTGGTAGTGCTTGTAGTGTAGACCTACCCTAAGTTTGCAATGGAAATATCCCTCACTGGGGAGAAGTGCGTTAGAGGTTCTGGAAAGAATTTGCAAATTAGGTTGTGTGTGCACCCTTAGCTTTTTCATTTTCCAAACAATTAACTGTGCAGCCTTAACGTTCTCTTTGACTTAGTTGTTAGCATAAAATATTAATGTCTGATATCATCATCATTGTGAAGTATTTTCAATAGACAGTATCTAAATGAGAAGCAGCAACATTAAATTCTAGCACTAATGAGGTATAAAATCTAAGAGCTATCCACACCACTAGCTTTGTGACCAACATAACACATTCCTCCTATGGAATTGCATAGACATACACGTTTCATTTGTAATATGTCAGAAATCTTATCTAGCTTTTATTGGCCATTTTTGATCATAGATCAAGTGAGCAGGCATGGTTTCTAAAGGAGCTTAATTGTCTCTCTGGTATAATTTTAAGAAAGAAATCCCATACTAACTTGGGATCTCCTCTCTGAAGCTCCCTTCTCAGCTAAGAACAAGCTGTCCTTTTTATTACCATGGATATTTGCTGGAATATGTTTGTAAATGTTAGTAACACTTAGGGTATGTTAACACTGCAGCTGAGAGTGAGTCTTCCAGCTTGGGCAGACAATCTTGTTTTGGTAGAGTTGGAGCCGGGCAGGAGGCGGAGCACGGAGTGGAATGGAGCTGAAGATGGGGCTGGAGCTTTGTGGTGTCTCCCATGTACCCCGCCAGTGTTCCTCTGCACATACCCCATAGTTTGTGGACCACCGTGCTATGCCCTTCCTTTTTCAGCAGGCTGATGATGAGTGGCTGCCTTAGAGGGTGGTTATCCCCCTTTGATGAGGAGGCTACTCAGGAAACCAAAGGTCCAAATGTTACAGCTCAAGTCATGAAACCAGGGGCTCCTGCAAAAAGTCATGTTATCCATCACAGATTCAAAATAGAAGATGGGAGCTTTTCAGCTCCTGGTCACTAGTTTGCAAGTCCTGATCTTCATGTTCCATGTGTCTTATGAACAGAGTTTTTTATCTCAGTCCCTGGCACCTGGTGGACAGGAGTGCGTACATACCACTAAAACAACTGTAATTGGTCCCCTTCTCTGCAATCTCAGCAGAGAAATGAGATGGCCTGGGATGAGGAGATTGAGCTCCCTGCTCCCCTCACCTATAGCGATGGCCCTTCCAAGGCAGCGCTGATGTGCACTGGGGAGATAGCATAGGGAAGCTTGCCCTACTGCTGGTCTTGTGGTACCTATTGTGAGGAGACAGGAGCCTTGGCTCCAGAACATTTATTCTGGCATGTTTCACTAGTGATAAAACTTAACAAAAAACATTTAAAATTGTTCTATCCTCAGAAATAAACATCAGCTTTCAACTATAAAGTTGATTTTCTTTAATTAGGTTTCACTGGCTGTGTACAGGGCAGCAGTTACTCCCTGTCACGTAGTGTTAATGAGCGGGGGGTGGGGTGGGTGGTGGTAAGTAGTGTGCATTGTTAATCAGTTAATAGGCATGTTATTGAAAACAACCCTTGGGATCCTTTTTATTTACCCAGCTTCACAGAAGAAGGGGGAGTGTGTAGAGAGCAGGGAGGTATATCGTGTGCTGTATAATTGAATGAGGAAGGAGGGGGTTTAGGCTGGAACAGGGACTGGAAGGAAGTGTGCACAGGAGAGGATGCTCTGTGTGTTCAGAGAGTTCTTGCTTTGGCTATTTTAAAGCTTATGGTTTAAGACTGAGTTTACGGCTGGGGGATAGGTTATGTTTGTATAACTGAGCCGCCACGCTCTCTCTGACTATGTTTATTTAAAAAAAAAAGTCAGAACTGTAAGTGTGCTGCTTTTACAAACCCTCCAGGCTACTTCCAAATGAGCGCACAGAGAGCGAGCTAAGATCCTTCAGAGCAATTGCCCTGGGCTCTCTCTGCGCAGGGAATGGTAGGAAATGTAGCATATTTGGGGCTCAGTGGCCCTCCCCCAACTTAGGGAGATTATTTTAGGGATCTTACTGGTGTTTGGAAGACAGCCCCTCCCTTCGTGGAAATCAGTTTTGTTCCTGATTTGAAACTTCTGTTGTTCAGCATAGATGAAACCAAACTTTACTGGATGTTGTAAGGTACTGTCCTGTGTCCTGCAGTATTCCAAGTGTTTATGGCCACTTTTAGCTTTTCTTCTTAATTTTAGCTCCTGCAATATTAATAAAAGCTGGCTAGAACAGGCACTTCACATGGCCTGGTGCATCTCAGATATTCAGACGTAACTACATTGAGCAATGGCTCTCCACACAACCAATCCTAAAGTCAATCCCTAAGCTGATTTCAGTGAGAGTTGTGCCTGGGTAAAGATAGCAGGATCAGGCTATATATTAATTTTGAAGGAAATAATATGGAAAAACTTTGGATTGCTCAAATGTATGCCCTCTTTTTAATTGGCTGCCGATGAGGTCCTACCCTTAGTTGTCTATTATATCAATCTAATGCACAGGACAAATATTCCCTGTCTCTCCTTGTTGTTTCGATTCCCCAGATACAGCTAGGTGTTCATTGGTGAGCAGTGTCAGGGGAAGTTTCTAGATGTTGCCTGTAAAAACCACTTGAGGTAAAAGTTCCATTTTCAAGAGAGCCCAAGGACACAGCTACACAACAGCAGCACAGCTATGGCACGACAGCCATCCCACTGCAGTGTAGACGCTTCCTGCCTTGATGGCAGGGGTTTTTCCATCAATGTAGTTAATCTCTCTTCCTGAAAATTTTTTCTGTCAAACTAGCTGTGTCTGTACTGTAGGGTTGGTCAAACTAATTATGGATATGTCTGCACTACGGGATTATTCCGATTTTACAGAAACCGGTTTTGTAAAACAGATTGTATAAAGTCAAGTGCATGCGGCCACACTAAGCACATTAATTCGGCGGTGTGCGTCCATGTACCGAGGCTAGCGTCAATTTCCAGAGCGTTGCACAGTGGGTAGCTATCCCGTAGCTATCCCATAGTTTCCGCAGTCTCCCCCCGCCCCTTGGAATTCTGGGTTGAAATCCCAGTGCCTGATGGGGCAAAAACATTGTTGCGGGCGGTTCTGGGTACAGCTTCACCCCTCCCTCTGTGAAAGCAGCAGACAACCGTTTCGTGCCTTTTTTCCTGGGTGAACTGTGCAAACGCCATAGCACAGCAAGCATGGACCCTGCTCAGATCAAGACCGCAATCGTGGACGTTGTAAACACCTCGCGCATTCTCGTGCAGTCTATGCTGAACCAGGACCTGCAAAACCAGGCGAGGAGGAGGCGACTACAGCAGCACGGCGACGAGAGTGATGAGGACATGGACACAGAATTCTCTCAAAACACGAGCCCCTGCGCTTTGGAGATCCTGCTGGTAATGGGGCAGGTTCTAGCCATTGAAAGCCAATTTTGGGCCCAGGAAACAAGCACAGACTGGTGGGACCGCATAGTTTTGCAGATTTGGGACGATTCCCAGTGGCTGCGAAACTTTCGCATGCGTAAGGGCACGTTCGTGGAACTTTGTGACTTGCTTTCCCCTGCCCTGAAACGCCAGAATACCAAGATGAGAGCAGCTCTCACGGTTGAGAAGTGAGTGGCAATAGCCCTCTGGAAGCTTGCAATGCCAGACAGCTACCGGTCATTCGGGAATCAATTTGGAGTGGGAACATCTACTGTGGGGGCTGCTGTGATGCAAGTAGCCAAAGCAATCATTAAGCTGCTGCTACGAAAGGTAGTGACTCTGGGAAACGTGCAGGTCATAGTGGATGGCTTTGCTGCAGTGGGATTCCCTAACTGTGGTGGGGCGATAGATGGAACCCATATCCCTATCTTGGCATCGGCACACCAGGGCACCCAGTACATAAACCGCAAGGGGTACTTTTCCATGGTGCTGCAAGCACTGGTGGATCACAAGGGACGTTTCACCAACATCCACGTGGGATGGCCAGGAAGGGTTCATGACGCTTGCGTCTTCAGGAACGCTACTCTGTTTAAACGGCTCCAGCAAGGGAATTACTTCCCAGAGCAGAAAATGACAGTTGGGGATGTGGAAATGCCTGTAGTTATCCTGGGGGACCCAGCCTACCCCTTGATGCCATGGCTCATGAAGCCATACACAGGCAGCCTGGACAGTAGTCAGGAGCTGTTCAACTACAGGCTGAGCAAGTGCAGCATGGTGGTAGAATGTGCATTTGGCCGTTTAAAGGCCCGCTGGCACACATTACTGACTCGCTATGACCTTAGCCAAATCAATGTCCCCATTGTTATTGCTGCTTGCTCTGTGCTCCACAATCTCTGTGAGAGTAAGGGGGAGACCTTTATGGCAGGGTGGGAGGCTGAGGCAAATCACCTGGCTGCTGATTATGCGCAGCAAGACACAAGGGTGATTAGAAGAGCACACCAGGAAGCGGTGCGCATCAGAGAAGCTTTGAAAATGAGTTTCATCACGGGCCGTGGTACGGTCTGACTGCTGTGTTTGTTTCCCGTTGATGAACCCCCCCCCTTGATTAACTCATTTTCTGTAAGCAACCCACCTTCCCAATTCAATTACAACTTGCTTTCTAAGGACATAAAGTCACTATCGTTTAAAAATCATGTATTCTTTATTAAAAGGTCATTATAAAAGGAGGGAGAGAACTGACAAGGTATCCCGGGTGTGGTTTGGGAGGAGGATAGGAGGGAAGGAAAAGGCCACTAAAAATATTTCAAAGTAATGACAGCCTTTTGGTTGGGCTGTCCACGGGGGTGGAGTGGGCGGGTGCACAAAGCCTTCCCCCACACGTTCTTACATGTCTGGGTGAGGAGGATATGGAACATGGTGAGTGCTGAGGGTGGTTACACAGGGGCTGCAGCGGCACTCTGTGACCCTGCTGCTGTTCCTGAAGGTCCACCAGACGTCGGAGGATGTCAGTTTGCTCATGCAGCAGCCCCAGGGTTGCATCATGCCTTCTCTGATCTTCCTGCCGCCACATCTCATCACGCTGGTCCCTGCTGTCCTCGTGTTCACTGGCATCTTTCCTGTAATTTGATACTACATCCTTCCACTTATTCAGATGAGCTCTTTCATTGTGGGTCACTTGCATGATTTCCGAGAACATTTCGTCTCGCGTCTTGTTTTTCTTCCGCCTTATCTGGGATAGCCTTCGAGATGGAGTAGGGAGGCTTGAAAAATTTGCAGCTGCCTGAGGGAGGGAGAAAAGGGAGAGAAGCATTTAAAAAGATACATTTTACAGAACAATGCTTATACTCTTTCACAGTGAACAACACTATTCACCTTACATAGCACGTGTGATTTCACTACAAGGTTGCATTTTGCATCTTAATATTGAGTGCCTGCGGCTCTGGTGTTAGAGATCTCACAGACGCAGGTTCAGGCAGCAGAATTCAGCTTGCATGCATCCATGATAAGCCATTGTCTTTCAGCTTCTGCAGCCTTCATATACACAGTGCCCTCCTTTCTCAAATACAAGCAAATCCTGTTCAGTGCTGCTTCTTTCCTGTTAACATGCAGCAGCAGAAACCACCCGCCCCCCCCATCCAATTCTCTGGGATGATCACTTTACCCCTCCCCCCACCGTGTGGCTGGTATCATGGAAGATCACTGCTAATCACCCCCCTTCCCCCCGCACCGGTGGCTGGTAGCAGGGAAGATCCCTGCTAGCCAAACGCGAAAAAGCTCAGCACCATTACCTCCCTCCCCTCCCCCCACTTGGCTACCTGCAAAGAAGGATTTCTTTTAAGCAACAGGCAAACAGGCCAGTAGGAATGGCCATATCTGTCCCCTTAATTAAATTCCTGAATTTCAACCAGGTTACCATGAACGATATCACTCTCCTGATGATAACACAGCGAGATAAAGAACGGATGTTGCTTGAATGCCAGCAATCACCGGGACCATATGCAGCTAGGCTTTGTCATGCAATGATAGCAGATTACTTGCTACATGCATGGCGTGGTCAAGTGTCCTACCATGGAGGACGGAATAAGGCTGCCTTGCCCAGAAACCTTCTGCAAAGGCTTTTGGAGTACCTCCAGGAGAGCTTCATGGAGATGTCCCTGGAGGATTTCCGCTCCATCCCCAGACATGTTAACAAGCTTTTCCAATAACTGTACTGGCTGCGAATGCATCCCAAGTCCTTAGGGCAAATCAATCATTAGAAAACGCTTGCTTTTGAACCATGTTTTATATTTATAAAGGTACGCTCACCAAAGGTTGCTTCCATGGCTTCATTGTCTGGGCTAGTGGCTTGGGAGGGCTGGGAGGGTATTTCCGTCTGGGTGAGAAAAAGCTCCTGGCTGTTGGGGAGAACGGAGTGCTGTGTGCTCGCTGCAAGCTCGTCGTCCTCTTCCTCCTCCTCATCTTCCCCGTCTGCAGAATCCTCAGGCATGGTGATGGGGGACTTCAACTATCCAGATATATGTTGGGACAATAACACCGCGGGGCACAGACTATCCAATAAGTTCCTGGATTGCATTGCAGACAACTTTTTATTTCAGAAAGTTGAAAAAGCTACTAGGGGGGAAGCTGTTCTAGACTTGATTTTAACAAATAGGGAGGAACTTGTTGAGAATTTGAAAGTAGAAGGAAGCTTGGGTGAAAGTGATCATGAAATCATAGAATTTGCAATTCTAAGGAAGGGTAGAAGGGAGTACAGCAGAATAGAGACAATGGATTTCAGGAAGGCGGATTTTGGTAAGCTCAGAGAGCTGATAAGCAAGGTCCCATGGGAATTAAGACTGAGGGGAAAAACAACTGAGGGAAGTTGGCAGTTTTTCAAAGGGACGCTATTAAGGGCCCAAAAGCAAGTTATTCCAATGGTTAGGAAAGATAGAAAATGTGGCAAAAGACCACTTGGCTTACCCTTGAGATCTTGCGTGACCTACAAAATAAAAAGGCGTCATATAAAAAATGGAAACTAGGTCAGATCACGAAGGATGAATATAGGCAAATAACACAGGAATGCAGAGGCAAGATTAGAAAAGCAAAGGCACAAAATGAACTCAAACTAGCTATGGGAATAAAGGGAAACAAGAAGACTTTTTATCAATACATTAGAAGCAAGAGGAAGACTAAGGACAGGGTAGGCCCACTGCTCAATGAGGAGGGGGTAACAGTAACGGGAGACTTGGAAATGGCAGAGATGCTTAATGACTTCTTTGTTTCGGTCTTCACTGAGAAGTCTGAAGGAATGTCTAGTATAGTGAATGCTTACGGGAAGAGGGTAGATTTAGAAGAGAAAATAAGGAAAGAGCAAGTAAAAAATCACTTAGAAAAGTTAGATGCCTGCAAGTCACCAGGACCTGATGAAATGCATCCTAGAATACTCAAGGAGTTAATAGAGGAGGTATCTGAGCCTCTAGCTATTATCTTTGGGAAATCATGGGAGACGGGGGAGATTCCAGAAGACTGGAAGGGGGCAAATATAGTGCCCATCTATAAAAAGGGAAATAAAAACAACCCAGGAAACTACAGACCAGTTAGTTTAACTTCTGTGCCAGGGAAGATAATGGAGCAGGTAATCAAAGAAATCATCTGCAAACACTTGGAAGGTGGTAAGGTGATAGGGAATAGCCAGCATGGATTTGTAAAGAACAAATCGTGTCAAACTAATCTGATAACATTCTTTGATAGGATAACGAGCCTTGTGGATAAGGGAGTAGCGGTGGATGTGATATATCTAGACTTCAGAAAGGCATTTGATACAGTCTCGCATGATATTCTTATAGATAAGCTAGGAAAGTACAATTTAGATGGGGCTACTATAAGGTGGGTGCATAACTGGCTGGATAACCGTACTCAGAGAGTAGTTGTTAATGGCTCCCAATCCTGCTGGAAAGGTATAACAAGTGGGGTTCCGCAGGGGTCTGTTTTGGGACCGGTTCTGTTCAATATTTTCATCAACGATTTAGATGTTGGCATAGAAAGTACGCTTATTAAGTTTGCGGATGATACCAAACTGGGAGGGATTGCAACTGCTTTGGAGGACAGGGTCAAAATTCAAAATGATCTGGACAAGTTGGAGAAATGGTCTGAGGTAAACAGGATGAAGTTCAATAAAGATAAATGCAAAGTGCTCCACTTAGGAAGGAACAATCAGTTTCACACATACAGAATGGGAAGAGACTGTCTAGGAAGGAGTATGGCAGAAAGAGATCTAGGGGTCATAGTGGACCACAAGCTTAATATGAGTCAACAGTGTGATACTGTTGCAAAAAAAGCAAACGTGATTCTGGGATGCATTAACAGGTGTGTTGTAAACAAGACACGAGAAGTCATTCTTCCGCTTTACTCTGCGCTGGTTAGGCCTCAACTGGAGTATTGTGTCCAGTTCTGGGCACCGCATTTCAAGAAAGATGTGGAGAAATTGGAGAGGTTCCAGAGAAGAGCAACAAGAATGATTAAAGGTCTTGAGAACATGACCTATGAAGGAAGGCTGAAGGAATTGGGTTTGTTTAGTTTGGAAAAGAGAAGACTGAGAGGGGACATGATAGCAGTTTTCAGGTATCTAAAAGAGTGTCATCAGGAGGAGGGAGAAAACTTGTTCAACTTAGCCTCCAATGATAGAACAAGAAGCAATGGGCTTAAACTGCAGCAAGGGAGATTTAGGTTGGACATTAGGAAAAAGTTCCTAACTGTCAGGGTAGTTAAACACTGGAATAGATTGCCTAGGGAAGTTGTGGAATCTCCATCTCTGGAGATATTTAAGAGTAGGTTAGATAAATGTCTATCAGGGATGGTCTAGACAGTATTTTGTCCTGCCATGAGGGCAGGGGACTGGACTCGATGACCTCTCGAGGTCCCTTCCAGTCCTAGAGTCTATGAGTCTATGAGTCTGAGATTACCACCCCCACCTCGAAATCCACGGACAGGGGTGGGGTAGTGGTGGTGGACCCCCCTAGAACTGCATGCAGCTCAGCGTAGAAGCGGCATGTTTTCAGCCCTGCCCCAGACCTTCCGTTTGCTTCTTTAGTTTTCTGGTAGGCTTGTCTGAGCTCCTTAACTTTCACACGACACAGTACTGAGTCCGTGGTGTGGCCTCTCTGCATCATAGCCTTGGAAATTTTTTCAAATGTTTTTTCATTTCATCTTTTGGAACGAAGTTCTGTTAGCACAGAATCCTCTCCCCATATAGCGATCAGATCCAGTACCTCCTGTGCAGTCCATGCTGGAGCTCTTTTTCGATTCTCAGGAGACTGCATTGTTACCTGTGCTGGTGAGCTCTCCACGCTGGCCAAACAGGAAATGAAATTCAAAAGTTCATGGGGCTTTTCCTGTCTACGCTGTCCAGAGCGGTCACAATGGTGCACTGTGGGATACCGCCCGGAGGCCAATACCGTTGATTTGTGGCCACACTAACCCTAATCCCATGTGGTAATACCGATTTCAGCGCTACTCCTCTCGTTGAGGAGGAGTACAGAAACCGGTTTAAAGAGCCCTTTATATCGATATAAAGGGCCTCGTTGTGTGGACGGGTGCAGTGGTAAATCGGTTTAACACTGCTAAAATCGATATAAATGCGTAGTGTAGACCAGGCGTCTGTCACGCAGGGCGCAGCATTGTTAACAGCCCTGAGTGAAGTAGCTAGATTGATCTGTTTTCTAGGCGTGGACTGGGCCTTGGGCTCCAAAGTGCGCTAGTTGCTCTTTACAGTGTTACCCTGGGCCCTTCTCAACTTCAATGACTTGTGAGGCAGGGGCTTAGCCATGAGTGGGCCTCAGCCCACCCACTTAGCATCCAGGCCCACCCAAATCTGAGCAGGGGTGCAGTGCTGCCACAGCAGCTCAGAGCATCATTTGGGCACCTAAGATGCAGGACAGAGCTCTTTGCCCGCCCTTCAGAAAGCTACACTCTAGCAGCTCTGCCCTGCCGCTGTCTGAGCCGCCCCATGTGCGTGCCCAGCTCGGCAGGTGAAGCCCTGTGTCTGGGGCACCAGGGATAGCAGGAGGCATGGTGTCAGGGGACAAGCTGAGCTAGCACAGTCTGTCATTGGCCTGCCCACCTGGGAGTCGGGGCCCACAAAAATTTTCACCCCTTGCTAGGCTACGGTTGTGAGATGGAGCTCCACTGCCTGCCTTGTCACTGTGTCACTGACTCACATATCATGTGACTGGCTCTCGGGATAAAAAAGCTGTCTGTCGCCTACAGGTTTGACATGTGCCTCTGCACTTTTGCAGCCTAGTGGAGGTTTTGTGTCTCATTTGCTTGCCCGTGTCTTCACCTGACGCAGTTAGTAGAACTGCTCCTTTAGCTCATTGCCTGGAGGGGTGTGTTCATGAAAGTGAAGGCTTGTGCTCTTTGCCACAGAGGAACCCAGCATCTGTGGGATATGTGTATGCATTAGCGGTGACTCTGGAATGCCTTTAGTGCTCTGCTGTGGGATCTCTGCAGATGAAGCCACAGAATGGAGAGTGAGGAACGATGGTCCACTGGTTTGGGCACTTGCCAAGGACTTGGAAGAAGGAATTGAACCTGGGTATCCCACCACAAACGTCCTGTGTGGCCATGGCCACAGCACTTAGCCTCTCTGTGCCTTAGTAAAATGTTTATCCTCACAGATGGTGTTCATGCCATTATTACTGTTGATTACTTTAAAAACAAGGGTTTGACACTGCAGCCGTTTTCAGCAATCTCACACCAAGGCATGGTTCATACGTCTCTGCCTGGCAGGAAAATTCCCCTTAGAAGAAAAATGGTAAATTATTCAGCCATTATTTTAGCTAAAGAGAAGTGTGTTAGAGAATGGGGAACCACGGCCCATGGGAGCTGTGGGGGTGGGTGAGTGGGGGTTGTGGACAAGGACAGCGCATAGATCCACCTGCCCCTCCCCCCACAGGAGCTGCTGTCGGACATGCCAGCCGCTTCCGGGAGCGGCGCAGGGCCAGGGCAGGCAGGGAGCCTGTCTTAGCCCCACTGCACTGCTGCCCAGGAGCCGCCTGAGGTAAGCAGTGCCCAGCCAGAGCCCAAACCTCTCCTGCACCCCTGCCCCAGCCCTGAACCCCCTTGCACCCAACTCCCTCCCAGAGCCCACACCCCCTCCTGCCACCCCAACCTTCTGCCCGAGCCCTGAGCCAGCATCCCACACCACCTCTTGCACCCCAGCCTCCTGCCCCAGCCCTGAGCCCCCTCCTGCACCCAAACCCCCTCCCAGAGCCCACACTCTGAACTCCCTCCTGCAACCCAACCCCCTGTCCCAGCCCAGGGAAAGTGAGGGAGGGTGGGGGAGAACGAGTGATGGAGGGAGTGGGGTGGGGCCTCAGAGAAGGGGTGGGACAGGTGCCTGGCCTCAGGGAAGGGGGCGGGGCAAGGGTGTTCGTGTTTCTGTGATTACTGTTATTTCTACATTTTCTTTGAGGTAGATCCTGGGTTGAACTTAAATTCAAAAAGTGATCTTGTGCTTTAAAACAGGGGTCGGCAACCTACGGCACATGTGCCAAAGGTGGCACGCGAGCCGATTTTTGTTGGCCTGCAGGGCGGGCTGAGCTTCTCAGCCCGCCGCCGCCCTGGGGTTCCCGCTGGTGGCCCCTTGCCAGCCAGGGACCCTGCTGCAATCCCACTCACCTTGCTTCCGGCTGGAGTTCCAGCACAGGCCTCGTGCCAGACAGGGTCCAGGCCTCCGGCCCTACTCAGACCTACTACCCACTAGCTTCACTCACCTCAGCTGCCAATCTGGGGTTCCAGCTGGTTAACAACTGATCACTCAGAAGCCTGTATGCAGTTTAAAGTTTCCAAATATGTGCGACCAGACATTGGAAAACTCAGCAAGGAAAATCAAGGGCAAGAATCACACTAAACTAATAAGATCTGCATTTTAATTTAATTTTAAATAAAGTTTCTGAAAGATTTTGAAAACCTTGTTTACTTTATATATAACAGTAGTTTGGTTGTATATTATAGACTTATAGAGAGACCTTCTAAAAAACGTTAAAATGTATTACCAGCATGCGAAGCCTTAAATTAGAGTGTATTCATAAGACTCGGCACACCACTGCTGAAAGATTGCGGATCCCTGCTTTAAAAGGTTGGAGACCGCTGCTCTATATAGGAGGAGGATGTGGAGTGTGGACTGAACAAACTGGAGGGAGGAATCTGAGGAGCAGGCAAGCCTGGGGCAGAAAGTGAGAGCTGAACTGAAAGCTGTGTTCTTGTTAATTTCTGTGCTAGTCAAACCAACCCAAACGTGAGGTGGAGATTCCACTCTATATATTGTGAAAACCATGTTTAGAGTAGGTAGGAAAGTCATCTGCTCACAGAGATAGAATCGTGGAAGCGTCGGACTTGAAGGGACCTCGAGAGGTCATTTAGTCCAGTTGCCTGCACTCAAGGCAGGACTATGTAATAACTAGCCCATCCCTGACAGGTGTTTGTTTAACCTGTTCTTCAAAACCTCCAATGATGGAGATTCACCCCCTCCCTAGGCAATTTATTCCAGTGCTTAACCACCCTAACAGTTAGGAAGTTTTTCCTAATGGCCAACCTAAATGGCCCTGGCTGTAATTTAAGCCCATTTCTCCTTGTTCTATCCTCAGAGGTTAACGAGAACAATGTTTCTCCCTCCTCCTTGTAACAACCTTTTATGTACTTGAAAACTGTTATGTCCCCTCTCAGTCTTCTCTTCTTTAGACTAAACAAATCCAGTTTTTTCAGTCTTTCCTCATAGGTCATGTTTTCTTGACCTTTAATCATTTATTGCCCTTCTCTGGACTTTCTCAATTTGTCCACATCCTTCCTGAAGTATGGTGCCCAGAACTGGACACAATACTCCAAATGAGGTCTAATCAGTATCAAAAACCTTATTAAGAGCAATTGGGCTGTGGAATATTCTCCCACTGGAAGTAGTGAGCGCACACTCGATATTAATAGTTAAATCTTGCCAGAAATTCACAGTGGACAAAATAGAACCTAGTAATATATTTCCATCTCTAATTAGTATGGTCTCTGTAGGAGATGGAGATTGTTACAGCCAATGAAACTGGAGTTCGACTTGCTGGCCCTCAGGAGTAGAGAGCAGATGATACAGGAGAAAGCAGATTTGCTAAATCTCTGTTTATATTTTAAAGTAGGTAGAAGTTAGTGGCTTAGGTGCCAGTCGAGTGTTTGGATTCTGAAGTGTACTTGTTGTCCAGTGTGCAAACTGCAACTCCGTGAAAACAGTAGTGTAACCTACATGGACTACAGTGATATTTATAGATATGCTGCATGTGTTCTAAATTAAAATACATTCCTCCTTCTCCCACATTCCTGAAGTCCCACAGCAGGGATTTGTCCTGTGTTCTTTCCAAATTCAAGCTATGGACTAGTTAGGATGGGACGTGAAAGACTCAGATTAGTGGTTGGTCCCAGAAGCCTTAGTGGATGCTCAAATTTTTGGTCCCTTTCTTTTAGTCACCCTTGCTTGTGTTCATCACATGCTGTCTTGTTGTCTGCCTGGAAACTGTGAGGGAATTGGTTAATGAATGTTAACCCGCATCACGCTGTTGTAGAACAGATACATCTAGCATCATAGTATTCTGCAGGGTTGGTGCAGAGTTATTTAAACACATCACAGATAATTCATGCTGTTTTTGGCATCCTCTCCAGATACTGCAAATCAAGAGAGCACTGTGGAGAAAAACGTTGATACTTTTGTCTTTTCTGCTCAAATGGCTGTTTATCTAGGGTCTGAAGTTGACATGAATATAAAGGTGTTTTACCTCCCTTGCATACAGGGAAAGTCTTTGTCTAGGATTGAGGCATTTTTTTCAGTTTCCCTGATTTGTTTGACAGTTATTTTCTGCTCCAAATTCTTCTGATCTTGTTCCAGTTACCTTCTTCTGTCTCTGTTATCCAATTACAAACTGGCCAGCAAGTTGTTATGTAAATGAGTCAGCCCTGGTGCAACCAGTTTGATGACAAAGTTACATCATGAATCGTAATAAAGGCTTGGTTTTAGAAGCTGTGTAATACTAGCGTTTCAATCATGTAGGACTACCAACAGCAAAAGAAATCTCTGCTTTAAGACAAATTTCAAAACGGACTGTTTCCATCTGGATTAATCCAGTAATTGGGTCGTCATCTTGAAGTGGATTAAACTGCTTCTAAGAGAAAGAAAGCTTTCCTGTTTGCCTCCACTTCTCTCACTATAACTGAGCAATCCATCTGTTTTGCTTAGTGTGGTTATAATGTGTGAGGAGTATTCTGGCTGCTGAGCATTTTTTAAAATTTGCAACCCTGTCTCTGCTTAAATTAGCCCTCCAAACTTGTGCTCTGCTGCTTAAAGGCATTGCTACAATTAAAATGCTACGGCAGCATGTAGGTGCACTACTGTAGCATTTCAGTGGAGACACTACCTTCTCCCATTGGCACAAGCCCTCAGCCTCTCTGGGTACGTCTACACTACGGGATTATTCCGATTTTACAGAAACCGGTTTTGTAAAACAGATAGTATAAAGTCGAGTGCACGTGGCCACAGTAAGCACATTAATTCGGCGGTGTGCGTCCATGTACCGACGCTAGTGTCGATTTCCAGAGCGTTGCACTATGGATAGCTATCCCATAGTTCCCGCAGTCTCCCCCGCCCCTTGGAATTCTGGGTTGAGATCCCAGTGCCTGATGGGGCAAAAAACATTGTTGCGGGCGGTTCTGGGTACAGCCTCACCCCTCCCTCCGTGAAAGCAGCAGACAACCGTTTCGTGCCTTTTTTCCTGGGTGAACTGTGCAAACGCCATAGCACAGCAAGCATGGACCCTGCTCAGATCAAGACCGCAATCGTGGACGTTGTAAACACCTCGCGCATTCTCGTGCAGTCTATGCTGAACCAGGACCTGCAAAACCAGGCGAGGAGGAGGCGACTACAGCAGCACGGCGACGAGAGTGATGAGGACATGGAAACAGAATTCTCTCAAACCACGGGCCCCTGCGCTTTGGAGACCCTGCTGGTAATGGGGCAGGTTCTAGCCATTGAAAGCCAATTTTGGGCCCAGGAAACAAGCACAGACTGGTGGGACTGCATAGTTTTGCAGATTTGAGACGATTCCCAGTGGCTGCGAAACTTTCGCATGCGTAAGGGCACGTTCGTGGAACTTTGTGACTTGCTTTCCCCTGCCCTGAAACGCCAGAATACCAAGATGAGAGCAACCCTCACGGTTGAGAAGTGAGTGGCAATAGCCCTCTGGAAGCTTGCAATGCCAGACAGCTACCGGTCATTCGGGAATCAATTTGGAGTGGGAACATCTACTGTGGGGGCTGCTGTGATGCAAGTAGCCAAAGCAATCATTAAGCTGCTGCTACGAAAGGTAGTGACTCTGGGAAACGTGCAGGTCATAGTGGATGGCTTTGCTGCAATGGGATTCCCTAACTGTGGTGGGGCGATAGATGGAACCCATATCTTGGCATCGGCGCACCAGGGCACCCAGTACATAAACCTCAAGGGGTACTTTTCCATGGTGCTGCAAGCACTGGTGGATCACAAGGGACGTTTCACCAACATCCACGTGGGATGGCCAGGAAGGGTTCATGACGCTTGCGTCTTCAGGAACGCTACTCTGTTTAAACGGTTCCAGCAAGGGAATTACTTCCCAGAGCAGAAAATGACAGTTGGGGATGTGGAAATGCCTGTAGTTATCCTGGGGGACCCAGCCTACCCCTTGATGCCATGGCTCATGAAGCCATACACAGGCAGCCTGGACAGTGGTCAGGAGCTGTTCAACTACAGGCTGAGCAAGTGCAGCATGGTGGTAGAATGTGCATTTGGCCGTTTAAAGGCCCGCTGGCACACATTACTGACTCGCTATGACCTTAGCCAAATCAATGTCCCCATTGTTATTGCTGCTTGCTGTGTGCTCCACAGTCTCTGTGAGAGTAAGGGGGAGACCTTTATGGCAGGTTGGGAGGCTGAGGCAAATCACCTGGCTGCTGATTATGCGCAGCCAGACACAAGGGTGATTAGAAGAGCACACCAGGAAGCGGTGCGCATCAGAGAAGCTTTGAAAATGAGTTTCATAACGGGCCGGGGTACGGTCTGACTGCTGTGTTTGTTTCCCCTTGATGAACCCCCTCCCCCTTGATTAACTCATTTTCTGTAGCAACCCACCTTCCCACTTCGATTACAGCTTGCTTTCTAAGGACATATAGTCACTATCGTTTAAAAATCATGTATTCTTTATTAAAAGGTCATTATAAAAGGAGAGAGAGAACTGACAAGATATCCCGGGTGTGGTTTGGGAGGACGATAGGAGGGAAGGAAAAGGCCACTAAAAATATTTCAAAGTAATGACAGCCTTTTGGTTGGGCTGTCCACGGGGGTGGAGTGGGCAGGTGCACAAAGCCTTCCCCCACACGTTCTTACATGTCTGGGTGAGGAGGATATGGAACATGGTGAGTGCTGAGGGTGGTTACACAGGGGCTGCAGCGGCACTCTGTGACCCTGCTGCTGTTCCTGAAGTTTCACCAGACGTCGGAGGATGTCAATCTGATCACGCAGCAGCCCCAGCCTTGCATCCCACCACCGCTGATCTTCCTGCCTACACCTCTGATCTTCCTGCCACCACCTCTCATCTCAAGCATCCCTCCTGTCCTCATGCTGGTCCCTCCTGTCCTCACGTTCACTGGCATCTTTCGTGTAATTTGATACCACGTCCTTCTACTCATTCAGATGAGCTCTTTCATTGCGGGTCACTTCCATGATTTCCGAGGACATTTTGTCTCGCGTCTTTTTTTTCCTCCGCCTTATCTGGGATCCTCGGGATGGAGTGAGGAGGCTTGAAAAATTTGCAGCTGCCTGAGGGAGGGAAAAAAGGGAGAGAAGTATTTAAACAGATACATTTTACAGAACAATGCTTATACTCTTTCACGGTGAACAACACTTCACCTTACATAGCACATGTGATTTCACTACAAGGTCGCATTTTGCATCTTAATATTGAGTGCCTGCGGCTCTGGTGTTAGAGATCTCACAGACGCAGGTCCGGGCAGCAGAATTCAGCTTGCATGCATTCATGGTAAGCCATTGTCTTTCAGCTTCTGCAGCCTTCATATACACAGTGCCCTCCTTTCCCAAATACCAAGCAAATCCCATTCAGTGCTGCTTCTTTCCTGTTAACATGCAGCAGCAGAAACCGCCCTCCCATCCAATTCTCTGGGATGATCACTTTACCCCTCCCCCCACCGTGTGGCTGGTATCATGGAAGATCCCTGCTAGCCAAACATGAAAAAGCTCAGTGCCGATCCCGCCACCCCCCCGCCGCACTTGGCTACCTGCAAGGAAGGATTTCTTTTAAGCAACAGGAAAACAGCCCATAGGAATGGCCATGTCTGTCCCCTTAATTAAATTCCTGAATTTCAGCCAGGTTACCATGAACGATATCACTCTCCTGAGGATAACACAGCGAGATAAAGAACGGATGTTGCTTGAATGCCAGCAATCACTGGGACCATACGCAGCTAGGCTTTGTCATGCAATGATAGCAGATTACTTGCTACATGCATGGCGTGGTCAAGTGTCCTACCATGGAGGACGGAATAAGGCTGCCCTGGCCAGAAACCTTCTGCAAAGGCTTTTGGAGTACCTCCAGGAGAGCTTCATGGAGATGTCCCTGGAGGGTTTCCGTTCCATCCCCAGACGTGTTAACAGACTTTTCCAGTAACTGTACTGGCCACGAATGCATCCCAAGTCCTTAGGGCAAATCAATCATTAGAAAACGCTTGCTTTTAAACCATGTTTTATATTTATAAAGGTACGCTCACCAGAGGTCGCTTCCATGGCTTCATTGTCTGGGCTAGTGGCTTGGGAGGGTAATTCCGTCTGGGTGAGAAAAAGCTCTTGGCTGTTGGGGAGAACGGAGTGCTGTGTGCTCGCTGCAAGCTCGTCGTCCTCTTCCTCCTCCTCATCTTCCCCGTCCGCAGAATCCTCAGGCATGGCTGAGATTACCACCCCCACCTCGGAATCCACGGACAGGGGTGGGGTAGTGGTGGCGGACCCCCCTAGAACTGCATGCAGCTCAGCGTAGAAGCGGCATGTTTTCGGCCCTGCCCCAGACCTTCCGTTTGCTTCTTTAGTTTTCTGGTAGGCTTGTCTGAGCTCCTTAACTTTCACACGACACAGTACTGAGTCCGTGGTGTGGCCTCTCTGCATCATAGCCTTGGAAATTTTTTCAAATGTTTTTTCATTTCATCTTTTGGAACGAAGTTCTGTTAGCACAGAATCCTCTCCCCATATAGCGATCAGATCCAGTACCTCCTGTGCAGTCCATGCTGGAGCTCTTTTTCGATTCTCAGGAGACTGCATTGTTACCTGTGCTGATGAGCTCTGCGTGGTCACCTGTGCTGGTGAGCTCTCCACGCTGGCCAAACAGGAAATGAAATTCAAAAGTTCATGGGGCTTTTCCTGTCTACCTGGCCAGTGCCTCCGAGTTCAGATTGCTGTCCAGAGCGGTCACAATGGTGCACTGTGGGATACCGCCCGGAGGCCAATACCATCGATTTGTGGCCATACTAACCCTAGTCCCATATGGTAATACTGATTTCAGCGCTACTCCTCTCGTCGAGGAGGAGTACAGAAACCGGTTTAAAGAGCCCTTTATATCGATATAAAGGGCCTCGTTGTGTGGACGGGTGCAGTGTTAAATCGGTATAACGCTGCTAAAATCGGTATAAACGCGTAGTGTAGACCAGGCCTCTGACAGGCTATAGCTGGGTTGCTAAGAGACGTCTTCCTTGGATTAGTGCTGTCTACACTGAGGGTTAGCTTGGTATAGTTGCATCGCTCAGGGATGTGGATTTTTCACACTCCTGAGAGATGTAACTATACCGATGTAAATTCCTAGTGTAGACCAGGCCTTAGTAAGAGTCATCCTGTCCAGCAAGGGTTACATGTTAATTAACATACCCTCTCATCAGATAAGGGCTGTCATCCCTGTTGGTGAATGAATGACCGAGTCATACATCAGCTTGTGCTCCAGAAAAAAACAGGAGAACTTGGTCAGGAAAGAATTGTAACCTTTCCAGCTGTTCGATTATTATAACTCTCTCACAGGAGTCACATGTAGTACATGCGAAGCCCTGCGCCAACTAATGTCATGACAACTTCAGTGGAAAAGGAGGAGGTTTTAGACTTGGCCAAGTGGCTGTAGTAGACTGCGTGTTGCAGAGACCAGTACAACAAAGGTGGTTGCTCCAAACAGTTAGATCGCTGGTCCAGAAAAATTGATGATTAAGAATTTTAATTTGGCCATCTGTCTGGACAGAGAAACATCCAATTAACTCCAGTTTCCCTTGTTGGGGATCATCAGGTTCTATCCATCTGGCATCTCAGGAAGTATAATTATGTAACAGAAGGACAAGGAAGAACAAACAGGTTCATAAATGCTGTGTTTCCTTGCACTATAATTGCATGTATTTGTGTAAGTTATAAACCAGTTAATGCTGTACTCTCTGAAACCAATCCATGCAGATAGACATTAAAGTAACCAGTGTAAAAAACAGTTCCAGAATCTCTATTACACTGGGCATTTCAACAAATGATATCAGCCCCCTAATACATGTGTTTATTGTTTGGGTGGTGTAGTGACTGGTCCAGTAGAAATAGGTAATAGAATAAGATACAAATTCTCAGCATGCAGTTAAATGGACTGTAATGAACACACAAAGCTGTAAAATACCAACTCATATAGAAACTACTGTAATCAATAATGTGAGCAGATCAAAGAGAAGCCATGTATGTGTGTAGAATTATCATTAAGAGACATTAAACCCACAAGGCAGACTTCCAGATTCTGCTCTAGCCCAGCTGCCAGCCTTCTCCTCGGAACTAGTGTTGCTGATCAACAGGGATCCTTTCTCACTTGTCTTTAAAGTGTGCTATTGCAGCCGTTCAGCTCAGGAAAAAAGCAAAAAGCCATGTTCTTCACTCATGAGTCAGATGCATTCTTTGGACTCCATCAGTTCAGCACAGGGCATTAGACACAGACGTGATGTGTCTATCATTAGATGTCATGTTTTATTGTATCCTGGATAGTTGTGTTTTTTGTGTCTTTAAAAAGTTCATTGTGTGCTATGGAAACCTCATCTGTCCATTGTTCTCAGTATTGGCTCCAGCATTTCAGGTTCTGTTATACTGGGAAAGATTAGCCCAGAATAATAAACAAGGGGATACTGATGCAGCTTTAAACCCCTGAAATGGGAACATGTGTGTCAGTTACTAATGCTAGTCACCTCAGAGAAGCCCTTGATTGCAGAGCTCTCTTTCTTAAGGGTTTATAAATGCATCAATCAGTTTTGATGATTTCTTTGTCCAATGGCAACATGACTTAGCAGTAATTAGTATAATAATTAGCCAATTAACAGAGAGTTATGACTTTGGATCTGCTAGTTTGGAACATAGGTGACATCATTTGGCAATAACTAGTTAATTAGCATGATAAGGAAACAGACTCTGGCCCAAGTCTGTGTCAGATGCAGGTTTGCCTATAGCTGGAAAGTTGTGTGTGTCAGGCAAGAAGCAGTTTTACTCACTTTGGCTGGGGTGGACGGGGGAGGTGAAAGGAGCAATGTACAAACTGTAGTAAGAACCCCATAGAATTTCAAACCAAGGTGAAAAATAAAATGGGGTTTGGGTGGAGATTAGGGTGTGAAAAGACAAGTCTGATGAACAGGAGGGCACAGAGGAAGCCCTAGTGGAGAAGGAAGGATGGTTACCTAACTCTGTGTGTCGTGGGTATCTCGTATAGCAAGGATCAGCATACTGTCTTGAGCCTTTGTGTCTCATTGTGAGAGTGGACTCTGTTGTAGGACCAGTGCTGTGCAGAGTGACCACTCTCTGAAGGCACATGTGCCACAGCAGCTTCCCCAAAAGAAAGAACTTAACTGATTTGTTTTGTTTACAAAACATCAGCTATGGACTAGTTGCACCAAATGCCTCCTGTATCATCTCCAAAGCTCAACTCCACTGCACTCTGTAGAATGTGTGCATTAACTGGAGGTGAACTTTGGAGATGAGAACAATTGCCCAGTGGCCTGAAAAATAACTGACACTGTGAGACTGAGACATACTCTCTGATTCCCCAAAGCCATGGATTTCACTGAAGAAAATTCTTTCACTCAGGACCAATAGTTTTGCCTGTAAGTTGAAAACTGATTTCCAGTAGTCTTGCCCCAATGTGGCACCTAAGCTGAATGCCACTGAAAAATACGTGGGACACTAAACCTGCACGCATCACTTTGTTGGGGTGAGTGGCACCATGTGCAACACAGACTCTGGGTGGAGGGGCCACATGATCCTTTCTCAGCCAGTGAATAGCCAGTCCATAGATGGAAAAACTATTGCCTAAATAGGAAGGTAATAATGCCAAACTCTTCCTGGTCTCAAGACCCTGTGACAGCCTTTTGTATTGTGTTTGCAAGCAGTGATACACATGGACAAACATGCACCCAACCACACTAATATGGGGAAAGTTATAACGAAGCCAAGGCCAAGTTTCAGCCCAGAGCAGGATTTTTCTGGTCTGTTATATGGGTATTATTCATGGTAGCAGGTGCTGTTAGGAGAGGTGCCCTAACAGAAATTTAAGAGGGCACGTGGAGAGGTGATGGAGAAGTCATTGAGAACTGGCTAGGCTCACTTTCATTTGTTTGTGTTTCTGCAATGTGAGGATGAGCCATTTCAGAGCAAGAATATAGACTGGGTAAGGAAGACACCTCAAACGTTAGAGCCTTCCCACATTAACTGTGAGATGTGTTTACATACAGAACCTTTCAGACCACTGAGAAAGGTAGGAAGAAAGGAACGTGTTAACTTTGTAATGTAAGTAGCACCTTTTACAATTCTTGCAGCTGGTGTGTGTAGGCAAAGCAGCATGAAGGGCCATGTGTCAAGTGTATACTAGAGTCTCATTGCCAGATTGATCTGATGTACATTACTATTTGGATATTAAGATATCTGTTTGTATTCAGATCTAAAGTAAGCACTTAACAGTGCTGTAATCCCCTCAGATGGCTAAGAAATAACTGGAAGGGATAAAATTGCTGGGCCTCTTTTTTGTTATTGTTAAAGGTACATTTACAGTTATCAGGTCTGCTGCTTTGTTGTTCATCCTGATTGTTTGCTTTAAGCAATACAAAAAACTTACATTTCCTAACAGTAGGGCTGGTTCTGCTGCTGTAACTGTTCATGTTGGTAAAAAATTTGATTTGTTTTTCTTTATGTTGGCTCTTGTTTGTTATATTTAAACTATTTCTCTAGTTAATCTCATTCCAATCAAGACAGTCTTTTTTACAAGATCATCCTGGCAAATGAAGACAGTGCAGCATGAACTGAAATTCAAGCCCCTGGTTTTATAATGTAAGCTATCGCTTGTTCTGCTGTGTGAATGACTCACATTGAAAACTAGAAGACTCACCTACCATTCATATTACAAGCAGTCAGAACTATTGATTTTTATCTTCAGTTAGAGATGTTAGCTGTTAGTTTATTGCTTAGTGACCAATATTTGTTCTTCTATATATTCTTGTGCTGCTAGCCACAGGTGTATGGTAGCTATTGTCATCAAAATCAGCAGATTTTCAAAGAAGAGATTCAGAAGAAATACAGGAAAGGAAATTGCTAATAATCAAGTTAAACCATTAGAATTAGTCACTCATTCTAAAGGGAGCTGGTTGCGATCCCTGTATTTAGGTTGCTTAACATCTTTCATTATAAAAGATTTTTTTATCACTCCCCCTTTAAAAAAAAAAAAGTTCTCATATCCCTATTGTTTGCAACAGGCCTTTTCTATCTGGTAGGGCAGAAGTGCTTCAGCTTGGCAAGTTCCTTTTCTTTGTCCCATGAAATTCCATTCAGGTTTAGCTGAATTATCAACTGTTAAAAACTAGAGCTGGGCCAGCCTCCACTTCTGGAGCCAGCACACAGGCCCAGCACCTGGGCTCATCCCAGCCTCTCTCCAGGGGCAGCAGTCCTCCACCTTCCAAGGGAGAGAGAGAGCTGGGCCGGATTTCCCCCCAAAACTCCATTTGGACCGATCACATGGTGCCAGCCGCCCATCGCCACCCTTTTCTCTTGCTTGCAGGCAATGCTGTTAGTCCGTTAGCTCAAGTGAATGCAGTCTGTGCCTCAGGGTTGGAAGTTCCAGGTTCAAACTCTTATGATGATGCATGATTTGGGGAGGTGGGATGTTCCACATAATAGGGTTGGTCTTTATCCTTTTCAAAAACAAATACACACCCCACAGCACCACCACCAAAAACACCCCCCTGCTAGGAAGCTACATTAAAAATGCACATTTAAAGACCATTATTTAGGTTGCAAAGTCAAGGACGTGAAAGTTAGGAGGTGCCAGATTTATAGCTGTCCATGCAGTCTTACTTCTGCCCCTGGTGCATATATCTTATGATGCAGTCTTTAATTACACAATCAATTACCGTTTTTCCTCCACGGGACCATATCTCATTCAGTGCACAGGGTGCACACACAAAGAATTAAGGTTGCGCAGTCAACCCTAAAATCTAGCATTTCCTAACTCTCAAGTGCTTGACTTTGCAACCTAAATAACATCCTTTTAACAAAATGTCTATGTATGTAATTAAAAGTATAAATAAGTAAAAGTAAAATGGTTAATGCATAGCACTTGTTTTTGCTTCAGATCAGGGTCCAAAGCCAGTCATGTGGAAATGCACAGTTTGTTTTGGGGTTTTAGAAGACATATTTCCACATTCTGCTTCTCCATCTCAGTTCATTGTGGCATCAGCAGTGTGCATTTGTGACTTGCTGGAGGTTGTGATCAGAATGTAGAGATGTAGGATGTTTCACAGCTGTTGTATACATCATTATATCTGTTGTTCAGGACACTTTTGAAAAAAGTCAGCACAGTTGGTTTTGAATATTAATGGACTCAGCTGCAAACTGGTGAAGGTGATTTGACTTTTACCAGAGAAATTGCAAACATATCCAGTGTGTCTTCTGTGTTTACTTAAGTGAATTCATGTTTTTGGAAATCATCAGTACTCCTTGCATGATATGCCAGTAAAAATGGGGTTAGTATATCAGCTAATGACATGTCTAGTCTATCTTTAGTTGTGATGAGCTTCTAAAACTGGTTTCCATTACCAGCACAGCATCTCCTGAAACGAGATTTGAATTGTTAATGGCGTTTCAGTTCTCTATCGACAACTGAGCTCTTCTCAGCCTGTTAGTAAAGCAGCATTTATTTACCCTCTGTCACTGCTGCTTCCTTAGAGCTCCATCCATGATGCTCTAGGAAGGCACTGCCAGTCACTTGTTTCACTGATTAATGAGCGCTCCTCTCCTCTCTGGGCAGGCACTAAGGAGCAAGCTGCAAGTGACCTCCAGCGTCACTCTGGAGTAAGAGACGATATTAGGGAAATGTGTGCAAATTGTCAGGAGGCAGTCAGTTGACTCCAGGGTAAGAAATGAGCAGGGGAGGAGGAGGAGAGAGGCTTGTTCAATTAAAGATTACCCCAAGCTGTGTCGAGGGTTATGTGCAGTGCTGAAATAAACCTCTTTGTTCCAAACACAGAAGAAAATGGGCTAATAGTTTATGCCCCAGTTGGCCTATTTAGTTACAGTGACAGTTGCGTAAATAGTGTGACAAACCCAGTGGGGAGGTCGAGCCTCTGGTGTGGGCATCCTGTCTTGAACAAAACCTGCCTCTTTGTCTGTGACAACTGTCAGCTGGGGTGCGATGGAGCTGTGATCATGTCTCTGTGCCTCAGCTCCTCCACCGGGGCAGCCTCACAGGGCTATTTGCAGCCTTTGTTCAGCACGCAGTGTTGATAAAGCACTTCAGGGCCCTGCCTGAGGGGAAGCTCTAGAAAGAGGCCATGTTTCACTAGTAAATATTTCATTGTTTTGCTACCATTAAAGTACAGTGCTGTGTGTAGGAATCTCTGCAGGGCTGGGGGCAGAATCATCCCTACCTCCAAAAGATATGATGGAAGTAGAGGGATTCAGAGATGAGAAACAAGGATTAGGGTCAGGGCTGGCCTTAGGGAAAATGGCACCCTGGGCAAACGTGCATTTTGATGTCCCTGGCCCCGTGGGCTCCGCAGGCTACCCACCTTCCCTTTACCCCTAATCCCTGTACTGTGCCCCTTTCACCCCTATGTAGGGTGACCAGAGAGCAAGTGTGAAAAATCAGGACAGGGTGGGGGGAGCCCATTAAAAAAAAGAAGCAGCCCCAAATATCGGGACTGTCCCTATAAAATTGGAACATCCGGTCACCCTACCCTTATGCCTGCTTCCCCTCCTGTGCCCCTAATCCCTACACTCCCTTCATGCCTAACCTCTGGCCCCTCCTGTACCTTAACACCGAGACTGTGCCCCCTTCACCCCAATCCCTGCACCTTCCTCCTGTGTCTCTAACCCCTACACTGTGCCCCCTTCACCCCAATCCCTGCACTCCCCTCCTGCACCCCAATACCTGAACCTTCCTCCTGCATCCCAAACCCCAATCCCTGTTCCCCTTCACCCTAATCCCTGCACCTCCCTCCTGCACCCCCAGTCTCTGCACCTTCCTCCTGCATCTCAAACCCCAATCCCTGTCCCCCTTAACCCCAATCCCTGCACTCCCCTTCTGTACTCCAATCCCTGCACCTCCCTCCTGCGCCCCAACCCCTGCACTGTGCCCCGTGCACTCCTCTTCTGCACCCCTAGTCCCTGCTTCATCCCAAACCCCAATCCCTGCGCCTCTTCACCCCAATCCCTGCACTCACCTCCTTTGCCCCTAACCCCGACACTGTGCGTGCCCCTTTTACTCTAATCCTTGTGCCCCTTCACATCTACTCCCTGCACCTCCCTTCTGCACCCCAACCCCTGCACTGTGCCCCTTCACCCCAACTTCTGCCCCCTCCTGTGCCCCTAATCCATACCCCCTTCTGCACCCCAACCCCTGCACTGTGCCCCTTCACCCCAACTTCTGCCCCCTCCTGTGCCCCTAATCCATACCCCCTTCTGCACCCCAACCCCTGCACTGTGCCCCTTCACCCCAACTTCTGCCCCCTCCTGTGCCCCTAATCCATACCCCCTTCTGCACCCCAACCACTGCACTTTTCCCCCTTTGCCCTAACCCGTGTATCCTCCTCCTGCACCCACATGGGAAAACTGACCTGGATGCATGAAGCAGCTGGCATTGCTGCTTGCTCTGCTCTCCACCTGGACTCCTCTACCCAGCACACCCCTAGGGGGCTGTGATGGAGGATCAAGGAACAACATCAGGGCTCCCTGCATCCAGGTCACTTTCCCCACCTGGGCTGGGTAAGGAGAGGGCAGGAGAGCAGAAGCTGATGTTCTGTTGCCCAAGTTATTACTGGGTTCCTCAGCCCACACACACTACAAACACATCAGTGCACAAGAATCCCCAGGCCACACTGGCTTACAAGGTGTCTCTGGCTACTGTGCCCCTTCAGAGCCAAACTGCCCATGTGTAAGCTGCTGCAAGACTCCATCCCTGCATGGTATTTCTGTCATCAAGCTGTACAGAAGGGAAACTGAGGCTGTGTCTACACTATGGAGACTATGCTGGCATAACTCCATATTGTAGATGCAGCCTGTCTTAACATCTACATTTTCCATTGGTGTAGAAACACCACCTCCCTGAAGAACAGTAGCTACATCAACAGAAGCATTCTACTGTCAACATAAATGCATCTGTGCTGCGGATTAGGTCAGCATAGCAGTGTTGGCTAGGGGTGGGTTTTTTCCTTCACCCTTGACTGACATAGAATCATAGAAGATTAGGGTTGGAGGAGACCTCAGGAGGTCATCTAGTCCAACTCCCTGCTCAAAGCAGGACCAATCCCAATTAAATCATCCAAGCCAGGGCATTGTCAAGCGGGACCGTAAAAACCTCTAAGGATGGAGAATCCACCACCTCCCTTGGGAACCCATTCCAGTGCTTCACCACCCTCCTAGTGAAATAGTGTTTCCTAATATCCAAGACCTCCCCCACTGGAACTTGAGACCATCCAGAGCTCCATCCTCCTTGGAACCCCCTTTTCGGTAGTTGAAGGCTGCTATCAAATCCCCCCTCACTCTTCTCTTCTGCAGACTAAATAACCCCAGTTCCCTCAGCCTCTCCTCGTAAGTCATGTGCTCCAGCCCCCAATCATTTTCGTTGCCCTCCTCTGGACTCTCTCCAATTTGTCCACATCCCTTCTGTAGTGAGGGGACCAAAACTGGACACAATACTCCAGATGTGACCTCACCAGTGCTGAATAGAGGGGAATAATCACTTCCCTTGATCTGCTGGCAGTGCTCCTACTAATACAGCCCAATATGCCATTGGCCTTCTTGGCAACAAGGGCACACTGCTGACTCATATTCATCTTCTCATCCACTGTAATCCCCAGATCCTTTTCTGCAGAACTGCTGCTTAGCCAGTCGGTCCCCAGCCTGTAGCAGCGCATGGGATTCTTCCTTCCTAAGTGCAGGACTCTGTACTTGTCCTTGTTGAACCTCATCAGAATTATTTTGGCCCAATCCTCCAATTAGTCTAGGTCACTCTGGACCCTATCCGTACGCTCCAGCATATCTACTTCTCCCCTCAGTTTAGTGTCATCCGCAAACTTGCTAAGGGTGCAATCCATCCCATCATCCAGATCATTAATAAAGATGTTGAACAAAACCGGCCCCAGGACTGACCCCTGGAGCACTCCGCTTGATACTGGCTGCCAATTAGATATTGAGCCGTTGATCACTACTCGTTGTGCCCAATAATCTAGCCAACTTTCTATCCACCTTATAGTCCATTCATCCAGTCCATACTTCTTTAACTTGCTGCTGGCAAGAATACTGTGGGAGACCGTATCAAAAACTGCTAAAGTCAAGGTATATCACATCCACTGCTTTCCTCATATCCACAGAGCCAGTTATCTCACCATAGAAGGCAATCAGGTTGGTCAAGTATGACTTGCCCTTGGTGAATCCATGTGGACTGTTCCTGATCACCTTCTTTTCCTCAAATTGGATTCCTTGAGGACCTGCTCCATGATTTTTCCAGGGACTGAGGTGAGGCTGACAGGTCTGTAGTTCCCCGGATTCTCCTTTTTCAAAGATGGGCACATAACCATGTTGACCTAATTTTTAGGTGTAGACCAAGCCTAAATGAGAGTGTGGGAAACAGAGATGCCAAAGTGTGCATCATGCTTCACAAGACCATGCACTCAGTGCTCTGAGACCACACAGTGGGTGTCCACTGCATGCCACACACTCCTTGTTCCTGGGGTTTCTCTTTGATTTAAATCATCATGCCTGTAATCTCATTAACACGGAACTGGATTTCCAGTACAGTTGCCGGTTTGGTTCAGTAAGAACACATTTGTACTAAAGGTTAATTAAATGAATTTTTTCTCCATCTCATTCATTTAAAATTATAGAACCAATCAATGCTTGCTAATGGAAAATAGATTAAATATTCATGTCTATAAATTTCCCATGTCATTTTTTATTTTTCTTAGTCTTTGCCTCCATGGTCTGGAGTCTGAAAGTGCGTGAAAGCCCTAATTAAAAGTCATTTTGGATATTAATTGCAGATCTGTCCAGTTTAAGTACAAAAGACTTCCATGTGTGTGTACTTAATGTACCTTGAATACAGGATTAGTTTCTATTACAAATGGGAAGGAATAGAGAGGCCTGCCTATGAGTGCAGGGAGAGCCTGCAGCTGAAGGCCCTCAAGAACCAAAGCCAAGCGTGGAGCTGACAGGGCAGTATCCTGTTCTTACAGCAGTTGTAGTCTTTTCTCTTACCATAACTGGGCTTGCTGTGCTTAACTCCCTCCAGAGACTCGGGAGCGCAGTGGATGTGGCAGAGCTTGCAGCAAGGAGATATTTACTGGAAAGGACAGTAAAGGGTTATCTGTGAACAGCAAAGCTTTTGTAAAATCTAGTTGAAGCTCCTGAATTATTAACGCAATCAGTGTGCAGACATAAAAGTTACAAATACACTTTCATTTTATATGTGAATGTTAGACAGCAGAGTCCTTGTTCCCTTACCCACCAGCTCCCAAGCGCAGAGCTTCATGTTTTCTCTGGGAGAGACACTGACATTGCTACCCCTTTGTTAAGGCAGGTTTCTTCTGCTACTGTGTGTGTCTGTGATCTTAGCACCTCTGGCTGGGAACATACAGAACCTGGAATTGCCAGTGGGAACTATTTGCAGCTGCACACTGATGCTCTTGTTGGTTTGGGATTGCAAATGAGTGGTGAGTGGGTGTTAGATTTATTTTAAAAGCATTGCAACTTCCCTTGAATGTCAGTGAGGCAGAGGTGTGTTTGCAGCGACTCTTCTACTGTAGCCTCTGGGGAGACTTGCAGAAAACATGAAATGGAAAAAGTAAAGCAAAATGTCTGTAAACATATTAAAAATGAAGTGTATGTGTTCAGTGGGGAGAAATGCCTGTCGGAGTTAGTATTCTAAGTGCAGTCAGACGCAGCTCTCTGCTGCCTGCTCAACCCACTTCTACCAAAACATCTGCATAATGCAGTAGTAGCTGCATCAGAGGGGTAGCCGTATTAGTCTGTATCCACTAAAACAATGAGGAAGTGGGTTTTTTACCAATGAAAACTTGTGCCCAAATAAATCTGTTAGTGCCACTGGACTCCTTGTTGTTCTTTTAGTCACTGAGGTTCACCCAGAAGGTCAGCAGACTCCAGTGCTATCAGGCTGGGTGAGGAGTAGGAGGGTGAATTCCAGAGTCGGTTCTCAATGAATCTGAATATAGAATCATTCTCTGGTCATTGAGTGAAAATTACAAAATATAATTAACAGTGAGAGTGCTGACATGTCACTGGTGGTGATGGAGGCAAGGGAAGTGAGCTCCACGGAGCTGGATGGTGGTGGAAGTAGGCTGTATGTGCATACAGAGGGAAGGAGAGAGTTCTGATCGGATGCTCTGGGCAGTGATTTTATTGCAATTGTCTTTGAGATTTTTGGTCTCTGTTAATACAAAGTTCTTGTTGGGTGGTGAAGCTCGGGTCTTGTTGGCAGGAGTGAGAAATGAGGAACTCCACTCACAAGCTTTGCCAGCTAGACGATTACAAAGAAATTAGCAGCCTTGTGGGGAGGAGGGGGAGCCAGTTCTGAAGGAAAACCTTTATCTTAAATTATTGTAACATTGGCTTTTGACTCCAGGGCAACATGTGAGAATTGTCAGCATGGGCTGGGTGAGCCTTTCCTCAGCTCTGTGGGGATTCAGAAACCAAACCCAGCTTTAGAATTGCCAATATTGACCTGACCTGAAAGTGCTACAGGGAAACCTGAGCGTGTTCTTGCAGCCCCTCTATTCCCCAGCACTAGCTTCCTGGTCATGTATGTTTGGGCTCTGTGATCGCATCACTTCAATAACTCGCCTCTTTCTTTTGGGCTTGCAGGCGTACTTCCGACAGGGTGTTGCCCTTCAGTACCTTGGACGCCATGCAGACGCACTGGCAGCATTTGCATCTGGGCTGGCTCAGGATCCCAAGAGTCTGCAACTTCTTGTTGGGATGGTGGAAGCCGCCATGAAATCTCCCATGCGAGGTAAGCAAAGTGACCGGTGTCCAGGGCACTGCAGTTATGCTGGCTGCAAGCCTGAATGGACAGCAGTGCTAAGGGGTCAGCATTTTCGAGGAAGGTAGGAAGCAGATTTCAGTTGGAAGCTGATGCCGAGTCCACGCTTGAGGCAGGAGGAAACCTGCGTAAGTGATGAGGGGCAGATTATAGGCGTTTTACATCTTCCATTTGGTCACCTGCTGCTGGGCTCTCTTAGAGTGGAAACCAAACTAGATGAGCCTCTTGTCTGATTCAGTGGGGCAGGGAGTTGAGGATGTTGGAAGAAGGGGGCTTTGCTCTTGTCTGGTGAGGCAGGGATACTGGAATAGGCATGGCCTGATCTAGAATGGCAGTTCTTGTGTTCCTGTGAAGTCCGGCTGTGTTACCTGGGAGTTAATGCATGGCTAACATCTCTGAAAAGACTGAACTGGCCACCAAAACTGGTATTCTCCAGCCAGTGGTATTCTCCACTCTCATCTACTAGAGGTCAAACATCTTATCCCTTGTGAAATTCTCCTTTTCCACACACAAGCGTCTTAATGTTTCACAAGTATTCCCAGTACAACTGCAGCAGATCAGTCTCCCTTGAACTGTTTCAGTGCAAGGGCAGACTGGAAACACAGGCTTTGCAGCAGCACCCGGCTCTGTTGATCCTCCCAATGTGATCCCACAATACCGTGGTACCTGTGTGCCCCTTGAGCTCTGCAAGAACTCTGGCACTTGGGTAAACAGCTTTGTGAAATCCTAGGCTTGTGGTACCCAGCAGGGCTCTGCAGAAGTTTTTGCTCATTTTTCATGTCTCTCAGAACAAAGCCCCAGAAGAGGCAGATGACCAGGCTGCTAATTCACTTTATCCTTGACCAGTATGAAGATGGCTTGGAGCATTTGATGCTTTCAGCCCGCCTGGCATCTAGCCTCCCCTGTATATTACATCACCGCTTCCAGGGGTGGGAATTTCACTCTCCTGAAGGGGAATTCCCTGACTGCACTGTTTCTAATCAGTTTCGTTGCATGCACTTTGCTGGAGCGGTCTAATGGCATTTCCCAGTGGGGAGCATGGAGCGGATCAACTCTGACTCTCAGCAGACACTGCTGGGAGCTTTGGAACTTAGGGGCCAAACAGAGCTGAAATATGAAAAAAAAAAAATGCAGTTTCCCTTTCGCAGTGTTTTCTTGTCATCTTCCAAAATTAATTAATTTAGATATGTTTTTTATGTAGCAAATACCTTATGAGGATAATTTCACCTATTCTGTCCTGCGGTGTTGCTGCTGCCTAGAATATTGCCATAAATACAACGTCAGGTTCATCCTTCTCTTTGTCTCTCATATCAAAACAAATCTGCTGCCTGCCTCGATATTAGCTGTGAGCTCCTTCTGTCCGTATGGCGCACACCATGCTCTCACCAGAGACACCAGAGTTAGAAGACTCTATAGCTCTTCATCGTGGTAGCTCTTTTGTGAACTGCCTCCAACCTGTACATATCGTTGTGGTGTTGAAGTGGCCGGAAAGGAATGTACCATATTCTAGTCTCTCACTGCTGAGAGACTATCCCCTCCCTGCTCCAGGACGTGATGCTTCTGTGTCAGCAGCCCAAAGCTGCGACTGCCTTTCTTGCTGTCTTATTGTATTGCAATTTCATGTCTTTGTTGCTGTCCAGTCTGACCTCTAGGTCTCTCAGTATTACTGCTGCCACGTGTCTCCCTTCCACTGACTCGCTTGGATTATTTTTGCCTCAGTAGTATTAATTATTGTTATGCTAATGTTCAGAAGCCCCGCTCAGAATGTGACCCTGTTTGTGCTGGGCACAGTACAGATACGTACCAGGGTATGGTGCCTGCCCCACAGAGCTTATCTTTGAGACACAGAAATAACCACAGTGGGTTGGTGGGGCGGGAAATAAATACCCATAGATCTGCACACACACACCTCTCTATTTTTGCCATTGTTCCTGTGGTAATAAATAACCTAAATGCCAATTACCCCAATCATCCCTGGAGCTCTCAGTGATTTCTTGTGGGCTTTGCTGCAGATGTGGGTCTTGCAGAGGGAGTTGAAGGAATGACTAGTAGGCTTTTGGCTATATGAACCTAATTTTCCCAAGCTGAATTTCACTTTGTTAACCTGACTGCATTTTTAACCCTTTTAGGCCCTGTTACATGAAATCTCCCTGCTCACAGGTGTTCAGAACCTCCCAGTTTGTGATCATTAGTGTGTCATTTAATCCCCACCTCCCCTTCACATCATTAACAACATCATTAAAGAAGATCAAGCTGAGTACAGATCTTTTCTGTATCCTTCTGGACGTGTCCCCCAAACTTCATACAATGCCTTTATTATTCTTTATTGGTTATAGTCCTCCGGCAGTTGTTCAATCCATGTAAACGTACTTATATACAAGCTACTTTGAGCTAGTTTTTCAGATAAGATCTTGTGACCTAGGATATCCACGGAGGTAACATTTACTTCACTCCCTTCATCCACTCTGATAATCTGGTCACCGAAAGGTGATGTAGTTTGGGTGACATGATGTGTTCTTGTAACTCCACAGCACGGTACATTGGTCATGGTGCTGTTACCCCTACGGAGTTAGTTTTCTCCTTTCATAGTCAATTCCATTATTGTACTAGGGATGGGAGTTACAGTCAGACTTAAGGGATAGTAATTGCTAGGATTTCTTTCATTCAGAGCTCAGAGAAGAGCAACAAAGAGCAAAGGAGCTGGAAGCATTGAGTGACGTCTGAGGAAAGATTAAAAGTTAAATCTCTTTATCTTGGCTCACTACGGCTATGTGGAACTTAAGTTTGCAATACAGATAGCTGAGGCCAAACCTCTCCTCCTACAATAATACCACTCTCCTCCCTCAGTGGATGGCACACCTTGGACAGGTGATCTCTGCTGGGAAAGCCCTGGTTCCAGCTCTACTTTCACAGTGTAATGGTTCTCAGTCTGCATGGTAATTCATGTCAACTTTCCAGCCTAGACCCAGCACCGGCTATGCTGTTCCCCTGTCTGATTGTAGTGTTATGTTACATGTGAGACAGCTCACGTGACATGCTCACTCTTAACTCCTTTTTTTCTAGGAGCAGTCTTCACTTCCTTTTGTTTCTATTGTCTTTCCTCCCTGAGCCCCTCCTCCACATGGTGTGTTACATTTTCTAATTAAAGCCAGGTCTACATTACAGACTTATATCAGTATAACTATGTCACTCAGGGTTGTGAAAAATCCACAGCTTGGAGCAACACAGTTATACCAATTTAACCCTCTCCCCTGTGCAAACGGCTCTGCGTCAGCGGGGGAGTGTCTCCCACCATAGCAGACGGCGCAGCGTCGACAGGGAGGTGGACTAACTACGCTAACAGGAGACGCTCTCCAGTTGGCATTGTAGCGTCTTCACGTGCACGCGAAGACAAGCCCTCGAACTGTAAACTCCTGACAACAGGGCCTGTCTTTGTACTTGTTCATACAGGCCTTGCCCGTCAACAACACTGTATAAATAACAGTTAATCTGTACATGCTTGTGGCTTCCTCTGCATCGTCTGCCATTGGCCACTGTCCGAGATAGGATCCTGTATTACACAGGAACTGCAGTACCAGAAGAGATCACCATCTTATGTGTGTATTTATCCCCATCCCTGACTGGAATGTCACTCGTAATATACAACATGGACAGCCTATTCCACTCCTCAGAGGGCTGTTAAAATGCTCTCTGCTTGCTGTACATACAGTTAATAATTGTAGGCAGAAATAATGAAAGTAGGGCACAAATGGCTTTCTCAGGTTGCCATGGTTATGTTGATTCAGGCGAGAACAGCCTTGTCAAGAAGTGCAACCATCCTAATTTTTAAAAATTACATTTTAACACCGTATGGTTGCCTAGAGAGCTGCAGATTTGAAACCCCAGCCTTATCATTGTCCTTTAAGGGACATACTATGGCAGGCTTCATGGGACTAATAAAACAATTCGGTATAACTGCTCTCCAGCAGCAGTGGCTATCCTAGGTCCAGTTTGGTCACTCAGGATAGCACCTACAGTCCAGGGGCACCTGATACTCCTCCTTGTTCTTGTGACCAGTTAAGCCAATTCCAATGGGTTCCTTATTGCTGAGTGGCTGCTTTCCCTTTTTAGTGGGTTTCACCCAGTTAATTTCTTCTTCTTCTCTTGCTCTTGATGTGCGAAGTGCAGGACTGTGACACTCAAATAGCTGATATTTCTAGATGTGCTATTGAATACATATTACAAAATTCACGTCACTTTGTCGTTCACCTCTCATGGGTGTTAATGGACTGACTTCAGGATGCTTGTGTACCTTTGGCCTGTGGAGTAATTCTGCCTTCCCTTCCTTATTTTAGAGTCACTCGAGCCAACTTATCAGCAACTTCAGAAGATGAAGCTGGACAAGAGCCCCTTTGTGGTGGTATCGGTGGTTGGCCAGGAGCTCCTGACTGCAGGCCACCATGGTGCCTCTGTGGTTGTGTTAGAAGCTGCACTGAAGATTGGCACTTGCAGCCTGAAGCTGAGGGGATCGGTGTTCTCTGCTCTGAGCAGTGCTTACTGGTCTCTTGGGAACACAGAGAAAAGCACAGGATACATGCAGCAGGACTTGGATGTAGCCAAGACATTAGGTAGAGTTCTCATTTTCACTCACTTAATCCCTGGTTTAGTGCTGTATTGATATAAATGGAGCAAATTAACAGGAATGGCAGTGGGATAAATGAAGGGAAGCATCGTTAGTGCTGAAGCTGCTGTGCCGTTTCACAGGCTGCTGAGCCACGCAAACAACGTTCTTATTTACAACAGACTGTGTGAGGTGGGTTATGGGGATCCCAGGTACGTGCTGAAGGGACACTCAAGGGACACTTTGTGGTATCGTGTGTCTGTGAACTGGCTTTTCCCCTCCAGAGACTTGGGCACACAACTTTCATTAGGTCATAAACGTAACAGTATATCATTTGCAGAGTAAAGTGAGGTGTGTGCTCAAATAATCTGAACTACTCAGGGCTTGTCTACCCTACAAATGCTTTGCTGCCATAGTTAACCCAGTCTAGCTATTCTGGCAATGTGCCCTAGTGGAGACACGGCTTATACTGACAAAAGTTCTGCTTTTGGCTTAATTAAACCACATTCCCCAAAGAATGTGTCATGGCAGCAGGACTATCTTGCTGGTGTAACTGGGTCTGCACCAGTGTTCCCTCTAAGCTGCACAAGAATCACTCAAGTAGAGCTGCGCACATCCAGCAACTTGTGTTCCGGTGCCTCCCCTTGCTGCTCCTGTCCTCTGCCTTGGAGCCCCTGGCCAGCTGCTCCCGGGACCCTCCTGCTTGCTGGGGGGGGAGAGGAGGCGGTGGAAGGAAGTGGGAGGTACTAATATCAGGGTGTCCCCTTGCCCATGTACCCCATCTCCGCAGAACGGGGAAGGGGCAGACAGGGCTCGGGAGTTAGACCGAACTGCTGGTGGCTGCTGCAATCTGAACAAGCCTACAGACTGCAAAGTGCCGCTGTCCTTAAAGAGACAAACATGGTCTCTTATACACTTCTCCAGAAGCCAACACACACACACACACACACTCTCTCTCTCTCTCTCTCTGTGTGTGCGGGTCTCTCTCTCTTTCTCTCTCTCTCTCTGTCACACACACACACACACACACACACACACACACACACACACACACACACACACACACACACTCTATCTTGGTTTCTCTTTCACACATGTACACACACACTGTCTCTCTCTCGCACATACACACACTCACCTCCCAACAGATACTTATGGTGGTGGTGGTCGTGGTACTTTCTGCAATGCACATATATTCTCTGTAATTTTATTCTTACAAAGTGCTGTTGTTTTAGTTTTTTGACTGGTCTATGCATTTCATATTTTTATTTCTCTCTTTTGCTTAAATTTAACTCTTTGAGTAGTGAACCCTAAAATGCCTATCCTGTCCTGGTTAGAGTAATCCCTATGGTAACTTTTAAAAAATATATATTATATCTAGGTTTTTTGTTTCTACTGGTGGTGCACGTGCACATTATCTCAATATTGGTGCACATAAAATTCATTCCGCACAGGAATGGAAAAAATTAGAGGGAACATTGGTCTGCACTAGTATTTTTGCTGGCATCGCTGTGTCAGTTAGGGGTGTGGTTTTCCCCCCATCCCTACCCAATAGACACATGCTGGCAAAAGTTTGTAATGTGGACTAGGAAATCACAGGATTCTGAAGTAGTTGTCATAACTCAGGAGAGAGACTGGGGCATCATTGTGGGCCGCTCAATGAAACCACTGCTCACCGTGCAGTAGCAGTCAAAAAAAACAAACAAGATATTAGTGTTCACGGGAATTTGATGGAAAATAACAATTAAACCCATTATGTAAATCAATGGCATACCATCACCTGAAATAGTATGTTCGTTCCTGGTTCTCCTATCTCAGAGAATAAAGTAGAAATAGAGAGGTTCTGAGGTGGGTGACAGAAATAATTAGAGGCCTAGAACGACTGCCATATGGAGAGAGATTGGAAAATCTGGGAATGTTTAGTTAGAGCGGAGGCAAATAAGAAGGAGGATGCGAATTGTGCAGAGCAATAAACAGTACAGAGGAGGTAGACTGGGCATTGCTATTCACTCTGTCCCATAGTACAAGAAGGGACATGCAGTGAAATTGAAAAGCCACAACTTTAATATTGGTAGAATGAAATACTGCTTAGCACAATGTATACTTAACTGGCTGAGCTCACTGTTACAAGATATAATTCAAGTGCAGAGCCTAGCAGAACCCAGAAAAGGAAAGGCTGGATGCATTCACAGTCACACTGGACAGGATTGAACAGGGATGGAATTTCCCTCTTTTGTGGTTTCTTAAAGATTTCTCTGAAATATCTGACACAGATCCTTGTGAGAGCTAAGACACTGGTCTGATGGTGAAATCGCCAAGCACTGGGGCACAGTTTGACATGGCTGTTAGTCTTTTCTCCAAAGTGGTTCAGGACTGGATTAGCGAGAGGCAGAAAAGGGAGGGAGGGAGGGACAGTGGCAGAGAGGGAGATGGAGGGGCTGACTGGGTAGATCTCTGGGTAAAGGTTACCATGCCAGGTGGGATGTACGTTACTTAGGGGTGCTATAGGCCCGGATTGGAGGGCATTGCCTGCAGGATGTGGGACCACAAGGGTTGGAGGTGTCATTGCTGAAGATCAATAGTTACAGAAGTTGGGCGAGCTACGTGAGACTGCAAAATGGAATAGCAGGTGTGCTGCAGGGCAGGACTCAGGGCGTTAGCAGAGGTATGTGAGGGGATGGGGGCTGAGGAGGGGATGTTTGCTGAGAAAGCTGGCCCAGTGCTTGTCAGCACTATGCCTGTACCAACCCTGTCCAATCCAGCCCTGCATTTTCATGGACACAAATTGCTCACATCTTCAACAAAAAGTAAACATGAAAAAGTGAAGCTGTTACCAAGGTGTTAAGCCAAAGAGGGGTCTAAGGTGACATTAAAGTGGAGTCTGGGGGTTGATTTGGAGAATTGTGTGCTTCCCTCTTCAAGGACTGGGAAGTGAGGAGAACTCTGGCTGCGTACTGAGTCTGTGGCCAGGTTTGTTCTGAACGTGGCTCTCCCAATGGAGCATCCCTTGAATGATGTGTTCCACTCTCTTGGCTGGACTCTTCCAAAGACCCTTCGTTAGCTAACTTTTGTTTTGTTTGCATGTGACTCAGGTGACCAGACGGGAGAATGCCGAGCTCATGGGAATCTGGGCTCCGCATTCTTCTCCAAAGGAAATTACCGGGAGGCCCTTACTAACCACAGACATCAGCTGGTGCTCGCCATGAAACTCAAGGACAGAGAGGTAGGAACCTTGCTAAATAGACTGGATTGGGAATTGGCACTGTGTGGCTTTCTGGAGAAGCACAGAACATCCCCCTGAGATCCCGAGAATCCCTGCCTGCCTGCCCCTTTGCCCCTCTGGGAAATTTGAAGTTATGTAACTTCTTGTCCACCTGACATGTAACATGACACTTAGTCCTGCCCTGAGTGTAAGGGATGGGATTAGGGCTGGCAGGGACTCAAGACGTCACTACGAGTCTATGATTCTCTGATTGCTATTATGGAGACAGCATGGTCCAGTGGATAGTGCATAGGCTTGAGCATCAGGAGACTCTGGTTCTATTCCCATCTCGGCCTGTCTCTAACCTGCTGTGTGACCTTGGGCAAGTCATGTCACCTCTCTCTGCCTCTGTTCCCTCCCACACTTTGTCCTGTCAGTTTAGACCGGAGACTCTGTGGGCCAGAGATTGCTCTTACTATGTGTATGCACAGCACCTAGCACAAAGGGCCCTGGCCTTGGGTGGGGCCTCTACCTGCTACTAATACTATTCATTTGGAGTGCACTAGCACACACCATGTGCTATGCACTTTCCATTCATGCAATGCAAGACAGTCCCTTCCCCAAGGAGCTCCCAGACTTAATAAAACAAGCAACATACAAAGCAGGGGGGTAGGGGAGACAGAAAGCATACAACAGTTATATGTAAATAAGCAAGTATGATTGATTTAGCAATCTGGAAAGTATAAAATGACGTGTGAGCTGCAGTGTTGGTGTTAATGGCTGTTATTTACTTCATCTGAATCTCCTTGGTATTTACCCCACAGCCTCTCAGGTGTTAAACTGGGCCTTCTGCCAGCTCAGAGGAGCATACTGTGTGCAGGCTAAGGGATCTTTGAGGAGTGTATGTCCTGAGAGCTAGCCTCTGTGAGTTCACTATAAGGACATTTTAGTGTACTTTCTCAAACAAAAGATTTTGTATCCAATAGTTCAGGAACTTACAGTGAGAATTTACAGGGGGTAGGATTGGGGGGAATTGAAGGGAGGTTGAGGGTGAGTGGATATGGTTGAAGGCAAATTGTGGGTGAGGGGGCATGAGTATGTGTGAGATTGTGTTTGAGGCCAGGTTTGAGTCTGTGTGAGTGGGGGGGAAAGGGGTGTCTTTGAGGTCAGATGTAGTTGAGGGTGTAAGAGTGGCCATACCAGTGCTTGGTTGTGAAGCTCTATTTTAGGTGGCTGCCAAGTTTACTGACATGTAAGCTGTTAGAAAATGCATCCTGCAGTGAATAGTGGAGGACCTGTGGTTGGGAGCAGGTTGCTGCCAGATAATTTTATGATTATTTACCATCTTGAAAATTTCCCCAATCACTTTCTTCTTCCCTGTTTCTGTTCACACATGGCTGGGAAGCTGTTACCCATCCTCTTTTTATAGCTGTCCTGACTAGAACTCCCTGTGCATTGTAAGTGGCCAATCTACATAGCTGCTGCTCCTCCTGGGGTATTTCTCAGCAGCCCCATGGGCTCTGCAGGGCTGATCCCAGAAGCTGATGGAGATGTAAGGAAGAGCAGTGTGAGGAGGGCCATGGGCAGATAGAGATGCTGACTGTTGGAGGAGGGAATCAGCTGCCACATGGATATCAAGGGGAAGTCTAGGGCCTGGTGTAAATACTAATAGAGCCATAGGGTGCTAAAGGAGGTTGGGGTTGGAAGTCTCTGAAGGTTCCCCCAGTGAGTGAGCTTGGGCTCCCAGCCTAGTAGTGCCAGCACCCAAAGCCTACCTGTGCTCCAGGTGTTAGGTAAGCTTCTAGGACAGCTTGGTGTCATCTGGAGTTACACAGCCAATGGCTGCTATCTAGAAATGTATGCACTGCATTCAGCACATACACGGGAGCCTGCCAGGCAGGTTGGATTTCCTGGCCTTTGATGCAGAGCTCGTGTGAGGGATCGCAGATCTTGAACCTGGGTCTATGGGTCCCCCAGGCAGTCTTCAGACTGCAGCCACCACCCAGCAGCAAACAAGGAGTATGGGCTTGGTGGGTCCTAGCTCACCATAAGTGTCGCCCACCTGGCTCCCAATTGGAGATGTCCAGCCTCTCCAGTTGGCTAAGACTCACCCTTTCAGCCAGAAGGAAGCACAGGAAGTTATCTGAGCAACTAGGTGATCCCTGGTTTGCTGCTACACTGGACCTTGCCTTCTCGCCTGACTCCTGAGTCCTGCCTTGTTCCTGAGTCCTGCCCTCCTCCCTTGTTCAGTTTCCTGCTTCTACAGCCCACCCCAGGCTACTGACTCCAGCTTTGACTGTTTGCTTGATTCCCAACTCTCTCTCTGGCTCAGACCTCTGGTTCCTGGTGCTTGATTCCTGCTCTGACCACTAGGTCTGACCGCAGACCGACAGCTCCTTCACTGGGTTTTATGTTCTATTCAGAGACCATGGTGTGAATCCGAGGGAGCTAATGGCTAGTCTTGTAGCTGGCTGAGTGCGGGAAATGGCCCCTTCACACTTCCAGAGCAGCGCACTGACCTGCCCTGACAGACTCACTAGGAGCATTGCCACCCAAAACAAACAAAAGGACATAATACAGAAGCAAAGCCCAGATGCTGGTGACTGGTGGGGGAAAGAACTACATCGGATGTGTACACTTTGCAATATTGGGACAGGCTCAGGCACCATGCTGAGGGAGGCCATGTCAGAACCTAGAGAGAGAGCTAGAACACAGAGTAGCTCATCTGAGAAGTGGTCCTGAGTAGCAAGTGCTGAGTGCTCTGTTTCATTAACATTAGGCCAGTAATGGAAACAATTCCCAGAAGCTGAGCTGGGTGGGTTTTATTTTGTCTGAGGCTAATGCCCTGAATCCAAGAGTGTTTTCTATTGAAACCCAGTGCACTAGAATTCAGGTGAATGAAGCTTATTCACAATAGTGTTCAATGTATGACACATCTGGGTACATAATTAACCGTTACTGACAACAAATGGCTACTTGGGTTTGTGAGAAAGCTGAGCCTCTTGGATTTCCTGTAGGATGTAACCACAGGAAATTAATTTGGCGCTTTCTGATGACATCATTTTGACCACAGAGCTTCCTCTGAACACAAAGCTGTTTTTCTTGGCCTCCGTTGCAGACATTTTTAGAACATGAATATTATTCTAAAGTTGCAATGGTGTTGCTGTGAATTCCACTAGAAGAGGGGTGTGTGTGTGTGTGAGAGAGAGAGAGAGAGAGAGAGAGAGAGACTGTAATGAGGTAATTGTTTTACCTCCAGCTGTGCGGGGAATTGGCTTAGAAGGTAAGAATGCTCCTTTGTACCAGATTCCTCTGTCCTCACAGGGAGTATTGGCTTCTGAAGCCTCTGTAACAATGAGTGTACCACAGGCTTCTGCTAGATCTAATACTCCATCAGCCGAGAAAAAGGTTCCAGGGGGCTTTGTATCTGCAAGATCCAGGGCCTGTCTTCTCCCTGTAACCTGGGTGTCAGGAAAACTTGTACCAGCTGAGTGGGGACAGGTGGGCTTATGAGATGGTGAAAAATTTTCTCCCTGGTGATGGGAAATGTACAGTAGCTTCTTTAGAGAAGGAGAGAGAGTTTGTGCAGCTGCTGTTAACAGCAGTGTATATTGTGACCTGTAAAGTGCAGGGCCTCTTCCCCCTCAAAGAGAATGTGTTAGCAGATGATTCTGCCTTTGGAGGTGTCAGTGTGTGATAGGAGAGGGACAAGCTGGGGTTAATGTAATTTTCCCAAACAGACACATGAGAGAGAGAAAGAGAGAGTGTCTGTGTGTTTAAAGGCTTGGCATTAACATGTCTTCACCAGCATGCACCGAAATAGAGGTCAGGAGTTAGAGTGGACAAGAAATTAACATGACTCCAGTAGACTCTGACACTGGAGAGAGAGCAGCTGGAGATTAACGGGCCTCCAGCATTGCCCCAAGAGATACCAGAGCAGTGAGCATGCTTGTGTGTTCAGGTGACTGGAGTCTGTTTCACTAACCCTGTCCTAGCAGGATTCAGATTCCCAATGTAAATGCAATACGTAATGGAAAGTGTGAGGGAGCTGCCTGTGGTGTGTAGAGCACAGTACTTTCCATTGCCAGTAATGATACTGTATTTATAGCAGGTTACGAATCTATTTGGCTACCTGCAGTTTATTGACCTCATTAGTGTTCACAGGGAGGTATTATATCTGCGATGGCAATTGAGTAGACAGCAAAGTAAGAGATGAAATTATTGCAAGTGCCTGCCCCACTGGTTCCCCAGCCAGGTACACTGGGTGGTCCTGACTGTTGTCTGCAGTTTCCATGGTTCTATTTGAATAAATAAACAGGTGCCACGTTTGTCTCTATGGTGCTCAATCTGAACTTGAGTCCCACTCATGAAGAATGGACTCTTTTTTAACAACTAGAAATACCCCCAGTATTTGAACAGTTACACAGGATGCAGGTGTCTGAATTACAACCACTCAGATTATAGGAAAAGTCTCTATTTCTGCTGCAGATGAAAAGGACATGAGTTTCTGAAATGTGATGTTACAAATCTGTCTCCCGCTGTAATTTAAGGGTCTCAATAATTATGATTTACCAAGATCGGCAGAAACAATTAGAAAGTCTCTTCTGGTCTAGTAGCATGATTAGGTTTGCCTCTCAGTTTTCCATTTCTGACCTCCGCTTCAGTCTGCCAGTCATACATGCTGTGACTAGAGATCACAAATGAAGCAAATTTCATCAGGGAGGTTTGGCTGCAACTGGGTGAAGCGAGGTTAAATAAACCTGAAAATTGCTGGGATTCTGCTTGTTGGAGTTGGCCAGCACGATCAGGTGAAATCAGTTAAGAGCCAGGCAGACTGCGAAGAGCTACAAAAGGGTCTCTCAAAACTGGGTGACTGGGCAAGAAGATGGCAGATGAAATTTAATGTTGATAAATCCAAAGTAATGCACATTGGAAAACATAATCCCAACTATACATATAAAATGATGGGGTCTAAATTAGCTGTTACCACTCAAGAAAGAGATCTTGGAGTCACTGTGGATAGTTCTCTGAAAACATTCACTCAATGTGCAGCAGCAGTCAAAAAAGTGAACAGAATGCTGGGAATAATTAAGAAAGGGATAGATATTAGGACAAAAATATCTTGTTGCCTCTATATAAATCTATGCTATCTTGAATACTGTGTGCAGATGTGGTCACCCCATCTCAAAAAAGATATATTGGAATTGGAAAAGGTTCAGAATTAAGTGCAACAAAAGTGACTAGGGGTATGAAACAGCTGCTGTATGAGGGGAAATTAATAAAACTGGGACTTTTGAGCTTGGAAAAGAGACAGCTTAGGGGAGATATGATTGAGGTCTATGAAATCATGACAGGTGTAGAGAAAGTAGGTAAGGAAGTGTTGTTTACTATTTCTCATAACACAAGCATTAGGGGTCACCAAATGAAATTAATAGGCAGCAGATTTAAAACAAATAAAAGGAAGTATTTCTTCACGCAATGCACAGTGGACATGTGGAACTCCTTGCCAGAGGATGCTGTGAAGGCCAAGACCATAACAGGGTTAAAAAAAGAACTAGATAAGTGTATGGAGAATAGGTCCATTAGTGGCTATTAGCCAGGATGGGCAGAAATGGTGTCTCTAGCCTCCGTTTGCCAGAAGCTGGGAATGTGCAACAGGGGATGGATCACTTGATGTTTACCTGTTCTGTTCATTCACTCTGGGGCACCTGGCGTTGGCCACTGTCGAAAGACAAGATGTTGGGCTAGATGGACCTTTGGTCTGACCCAGTAGGGCCTTTCTTATGTTCTTGATAAATCCTACAAAGAGTATTTCATAAGATAAAAGATTTTAAAAGTATAAACAGTCAGTAAATCAGAAACTGGACAAACCCTATTTACTCTGCCTTGCCTACCTGGGCATTGTGTTTTTAGGGTTCTGGAATAAAGAATTAGAGGCCTCTGCAGTATACACCCTGCATCGGTCAGATCTTCAAAAAGAAGCACAGTACTGAGAAGTTCGGGTGGGAAAACTAGAGCAGCCAGGATAATCTAGCAGGGCAGTTATTTCTCTCTTTACTGCATTCCAGAGGAAAGATGAACACAGGAGGTGAGCACTGAGACTGCAAAGGAAGAATTACTGAAACCAAGTTTAAATCCCACTCTGGGTAAATAGCACATGGCTTGGCCACTTAGTTAGCCAACGTGCAGGATGCTGTGCAGCTTCATTGAATACCAAGCAGCCCTGGGAACCGTTTGGCTGTGTTAAAGGTCAGCTGCCCCAGAGCACTGTGTGTGAGAGAGTGAGCTCAGGTCAGGATAACAGCTTCAGCAGTAGTCAGATCTTGACCTGTTTCATTGACCACAGAGATGAAATAGGACATCCTGAGATGGTGGGGGGTTGATTTTGGACTTTCTTTGCATTTTCTGGCAAGTTCACAGCCAGCTGGAGGCAGTTAGAGTTTAACTGCCTCTGCCTTGAAAATAGGACATGCTGTATGTTTCTGGGATCACTAATGGCTGAAGGAAGGAACTGCTCTCTTAAGCCACCCTGACTGCCATGAACTTGTTTCCTTGGTGTTAGACCAGGGGTCGGCAACCTTTCAGAAGTGGTGTGCCGAGTCTTCATTTATTCACTCTAATTTAAGGTTTCGCATGCCGGTAATACATTTTAATGTTTTTTAGAAGGTCTCTCTCTACAAGTCTATATATTACATAACTAAACTATTGTCATATTGTAAAATAAACAAGGTTTTCAAAATGTTTAAGAAGCTTCATTTAAAATTAAATTAAAATGTTGATCTTACGCCACCGGCCCACTCAGCCTGCTGCTGGTCTGGGGTTCTGTTCACTTAGGCCGACAGTGGGCTGAGTGGGGCCTGCGGCTGGGATCCCAGGTGGGAAGGGTCTGGTAGCCAGAACCCCAGACCAGCAGCAGGCTGTGTGGGGCCAGCAGCTAGGATCCATTGCTGCTCAGGGGTTCCATCCACTGGCTCCTGCCAGCTGGAATCCCAGCTGCCAGACCCACTCAGCCTGCTGCCGGTCTGGGGTCCTGGCCCTGCCCACATACAGTGAGCACCTACCTTCTTCCTGGTTCTGGCCCATTCTCTTCCTCTCTCTGCACTGAGCTGAGGGTGGGAGTGGACCGAGCACAGGGCTGGGGGTGAAGGATCTGGCCAGGAGCTAGAATGAGGGAGGGGGCTTAGGGTTGGGACAGGAGGTTTGGGTGTGGGGGCACTTACCTGGGCAGCTCCCATTTGGTGTGAGGGGTGCAGGTGGGAATGTGAGTAGGGGTGCAGGAGGTCCCGTTTGGTGCTCAGGGTGGGATGTGCAGGGTGCATGGGGGGTGCAGGTGTCAGGGTAGGGGGGTTGGGTATGTGTGGGGGTGCCAGAGTCAGGGCTGGGGTCATGGGTGGGGGGTGAAGGAGTCAGAGGGCTGGGTGGTACTGGGCTCAGGACAGGGGCCTGGGGTGTATGGAGGGATGCAGGGCTCAGGGCAGAGGACTGAGTGTGTGGGGGGGGGCGGTCAGGACTCAGGGCAGAAGGCTGGGTGACTGCCCCCCCCGAACCCCTAACCCCCCCTCCTGGGACCCCACCCCCTATCTAAGCCTCCCTGCCCCTTGTCCTCTGATTGCCCCCTAGGACCCTACCCCCTGCCTGTCCCCTGACTGCCCCAACCCTTACCCCCACCCCTGCACCCAGACAACCCCCTGGACTCATGTCCCATCCAACCTCTCCCCGCCCCCTGACAGGACCTTCCCAGAACTCTGGACCCATCCAATCCCCCCCTGCTCCCTGCCTGCCCCAACCCCTCTCCACACCCCTGCCTCCTGACAGTCCCCCCAGAACTCCCGACTCATCCAACCTCCCCAGCTCCTTGTCTCCTGACCACACCCTCCAGAGACCTCCCCCACCCTAACTGCCCCCCCCAGACCCTCCTTGCTCCCTATCCCCTGACCCCTATCTACCCCCCACTCCCTAACAGACCCCGGGACTCCCATGCCCCATCCAACCCCACCTGCTCCTTGACTGCCCCCTCCAGAGAATCCTGCCCCTAACCACCCCCCAGGGATCCCACCCACCCTGCTGCCTGTCCCTTGACTGCTCCCACCCCTTACCCAACCCCCGGCCCCCTTACGATGAGACTCCCCGCTCATCCAGCCTCCACGCGTGCGCAGCCCTGCTCTGCCCCTCAGAGCACTGCGTGTGTGGCAGCAGGGCTCCGGATAAGCGGGGAGCGTCTCCATCCCCATGGATGCAAATGCTGCCCTGCAGGAGCGCACAGCCCCGGCCGCAGGGCTCCAGGGGAAGGCGGAGGAGGGGCCGGCGGCCTGCTGCGCTCGGCCAGGGAGCACGGACCCTGCAGCTTGCCGCGTCGGCAGGATTTTTAATGGCACACGGAGTCCCAGCAGGCAGTCGCGTGCCATTAAAAAACGGCTCGCGTGCCATCGGTTGCCGACCCCTGTGTTAGAACATAGAGGCCTGGGCTACACTAGTGGGGGCGGGGGGAGGGGCAGGGAGAGTTTGAACTAAGATATGCAACTTCAGCTGCGCTATTCATGTAGCTGAAGTCGACGTATCTTAGTTGGACTTACTTGGCAGTCCTCACAGAGGCAAGTTGACTGCTGCAGCTCCCCCATCGACTCCACTTACTCCTGCTGCTGAGGTGGAGTATGGGCATCGATTAGCGGATCGATTTATCGCGTCCAGACGACGCACTAAATCGATCCCTGATGCATCGAACATTCCCCGCCGATCCGGCGGCTAGTATAGGCGAACCCTCAGTGGTGAATAGCTCCACAAATCGTAGACTACAGCTTCACTTCTTTGTAACATCTCTTGCATTTTCTCTTCTTAAGGCAGGGATACACACAGTGACTGTAGACTGTCTTGCTAAGGAAAATAAAGCACCCTCCAGCCTGCCCTGCCCTCCAATGTTGTTACTTGCATAGGGCTGGAGGGTTACAAACACGAGTTCCAGGCGCTGATAGGGTACGTAGGAGGGAAGGGAGAGAACACTTTCTTTGGATTGAGGGAGGAGCTTGGTGCATATACACCTCTACCCCAATATAACGCTGTCCTCGGAAGCCAAAAAAAAAAATTACTGCGTTATAGGTGAAACCGCGTTATTATTGAACTTGCTTTGATCTGCTGGAGTGTGCAGCCCCACTCCCGCGGAGTACTGCTTTACCACTTTATATCCGAATTTGTGTTACATTGGGTCGCGTTATATCGAGGTAGAAGTGTATATGTAGGTCTGTATTATTGTAAAAACAGCAAAGAATCCTGTGGCACCTTATAGACTAACAGACGTTTTGGAGCATGAGCTTTCGTGGGTGAATACCCACTTTGTCGGCATGCATGTAGTGGAAATTTCCATTGTAGGCTGTGTTGTTATAGTTGTGATCATCTTAGGATATTAGATAGATAAGGTGGGTGAGGTAGTATCTATTATTGGACTAACTTCTGTTGGTGAGAGAGGCTTTGTCTACCCTGGAACCTGAATGACAAAACTTTTGTCATTCGGGGTGTGAAAAAAACACCCCCCACTAGGATGACCAGACAAGCATGTGTGAAAAATTGAGACGAGGGTAGGGGGTAATAGCAGCCTATATAAGAAAAAGCCCCAAATATCAGGACTGTCCCTATAAAATCGGGACATCTGGTCACTCTACCCCCCACCCCTCCGAATGACAAAAGTTTTGCTGATGAAAAGCACTGGTGTGAACAGTGCTCCCGCCGTCAAAGCTACTGCTGCTCTTTGGGGGTGGAAGTTTTTTGTCGGCAGGAGAGCTCTCTCCCACTGACAAACAGCGGCTACACCGTGCGCCTTCTGGTGGCGCAGCTGTCACTAAAAGGTGCATAGTGTAGATATAGCCAGAGACAAGCTTTCAAGCTTATACAGAGCTCTTCCCCAAGTTTGGGAAAGGTCTTCTTCAGCTATCCCTCAGTGCAAGGATGTCGTCTACCAAAGAGGTTCATTGGTGAGTTTTTAAGTGGCTGAGGAGCCCATTTCTTGCTTTGCAGATTTTCCCACAGAAGTGACAGGTGTGATCTTTGAGGAGACATAGGCCATGGCTACACTGGCGCTTTACAGCGCTGCAACTTTTGCGCTCGGGGTGTGAAAAAAACACCCCCCTGAGCGCTGCAAGATACAGCGCTGTAAAGCCTCAGTGTAATCAGTGCTGCAGTGCAGGGAGCGCGGCTCCCAGCGCTGCAAGCTACACCCGTAAGGGATGTGGAGTACGTGCAGCGCTGGGAGAGCTCTCTCCCAGTGCTGGCGCTGCAACCACACTCGAAACTTCAAAGCGCTTTGAAGTGCAAGTATAGCCATACCCTTAGTTGTTAGCTGGAGTGTTGTGCCCTTTCTTTCCTCCTTTGTTGCTTCTCTGTCTCATGAGCACCTCTGTTCTCAAAGTGGGCTGTGTCTTGGTGAATGAGAGTCACTGCTAAAGAAAAGGTGAAACAGATAGTTTAGCATAAGTAGTTAACACACAGTTCAAGGGACTATTCAAGGTGATGTGGCCCGTTAACACCCTTCCAGTGATAGGGAGGCAGGGAAGGGAGAGGGGGGGAAAAAGCAGATGGTGGGGATTGTTGTAATCAGCCATAAATCCGATGTCTCTGTTCAGTCCATGATTTTTAGTGTCTAGCAAAGTTATAAATTTAAGCTTATATGAAAGAAGTTTAAGTTTAAGCTTAAATAAAAGAAGTTGGTCCAGTAAAAGATATTACCGTACCCCCCACCCACCTTGTCTCTATTTTATTTTATTACATTGAAATTAATAATATTTTAATTTGTTACACATGACAGAAGTTGTGGTATGGGGAGGGGGACTGCGTACTGTGAAACACTAATGTAGCTCAGTCTATGTAGTTTATCCAAGAGAAGGTTAAGAGGTGACTTGACTACAGTCTGTAAGAACCCGGGGAGAAGATATCTGAGAGTAGGAGGGTTGTTTCATCTGGCAGACAAAAGGACTAGAAGCACCAATAACTGGAAGCTGAAATTAGACAAATGTAGGCTAGAAATAAGAGGTAATTAATGACTAGAAAAACTTACCAGGGAAGTGGATTCTAAAGACTGGGCATCTTTCTGAAAAATCAGCTCTAGCCCAACCAGAAGTTGTGGACTTGATGCAGCAATCGCCTTCTGAAATTGTATGGCCTGTGCTCTGCAGGAGGTCAGACTAGATGATCATCATGGTCCCTTGTAGCCTAAAAATTCAGGGCAGAAATAATTAAAGGTTAAATATCCACATCTGGGGTTACCTGTGACAGTCATAGCTGAATGTATTTAGCTAATGGAAATATAATATAATTTATTTTCTGAGACCAGCTGCAATGACTGGGGCAGTGTCCCAGGGAAAACTGAAATGGATTTCCACCCTGAATGGAGATGATTCTGCCTGCTTTTCTATGGGGGTGATAATACATGGGAAGGAGCTGGGCCTAGGCAGGCTTGTAACTAAAGAGTTAAATTAATCTCTGATGTACTTCTGGTGAGGTAGATTTGACCCTTGACCTCCTTTATTCCCTGAGGTCTCTGCTTAGGAAAAGGCAGGTGATAGATAAATTTCCTAGGCTGTTTTGGGACAGGTCTACACTTAAAACACTGCGTTGGGGTAGCTGCAGCGCTCAAGTAGATGCTACTGTGCCAGTGGGAGAGCTTCTCCCATCAGCATAGTTAATCCACCTCCATGAGAGGCGGTAGCTGTGTCACGCTGAGAAGCTCTGCTGCTGACATAGCGCTGTCTACACCACGGTTAAGCTGGTATAACTGTTGCTCAGGGTGTGGATTTTTCACACCCCTAAGCGACGTAGTTACAACAATGTAAGTCCGTAGAGCAGAGCAGACCAGACCTTGATCACTGTAGTTCCTTGGAGAGCAGGTGTTCTGCTGTTTGCTCAGGGGCACGGGGCAGTAATAAGGTGTAGACATGCAGACTGACCCCTGTGGCACCTCCTGGGAATTAGCTCGTTCCAGCTCTGGAGCGCCTTCTGCAGGCCGGTGAGCCACCTGTCCTCTGGCCCCCATGTCCTTTTACATAGGGCACTGCCCCCTGGCAATCCCACCTTGACTCAGGATAAGGCTACTACCAGTCATCATTTAGCCCCCATGCCTTGGGGCAGACTGCAGTATCAGTCTACTCATCACTGGCAAAGTTGGGTTTGGACCTGCTGCCTGGGCCTACTCCTGGGCTGCCTTCTGCAACCCCTAGTACTCCTTGGCCTTCTGCTAGGCCATAGCCTAGGGCTTTACAGGCTGGAGCTCCTGTTTGCTCCTTGCTTCCCTGGCCTTCTTATGAGGCCCTGTTGCTCAGTGTGGGGGCGTGGCCCCAGCTGCAGCCACTTCCCAATCAGCCCAGCTTAGTAGCTCCCAGCCACAACCTTCTCCCAGGGCTGTTTCAAGCTCCTCAGGGCAGGAGCTGGTCACCACCCCACTACCGGGAGTGCTCTGTCTGCTTGGGCTGCCTTGCTGGCTGGAGCGCTTCCCCCTTCTCTGGCTGCATTGCTGGATGGAGCTCCTTCTCCCTTCCTGGGCTGCTGCTGCTGCTGCTGAGCAAGGGGTGGGGGGGCCTTGCTGGCCAGCCCCCACTTCTCCACCTCCAGAGGGAGAAGCCAGGACCCCCACCCCTACCGCTGCTACCACCTGTGAGGGGTCCTTCCTGCCTGGCCACCAGGGTTGCTGGAGGAGGAGCTGCTGCTGCTGGCACTGTGTTTACCTGGGGAGCTGCTGGAGCCTGAGGAAAGTGAGGACTGAGAGGACCACCGGCTGCTAGGGGAGCATACAGGACTCTGAAGACTGCTGTGGAGGGGGCCTTTCAGGACTGAGTAACTCTCTGACTGTGCTCTAGTGGTGGGGGCACAGGAGGTGTGGCGTGGAGCCTGCCACCTGGTCCATCTGTGTTCCCCAACCCCCCCCACCACCACCGCTTCCCCCTCCACCACCCCCACAGACCACTTACCATCTGCCTCGGTTCCTGCCTCTGGGACTCAGCTGCTTGCCTGGCCTGCCACCCCCTATTGCCGCTGTTTGGGGCTCCAGCAGCCTCCAGCCAAACATTTGACTTTGCACAAGTGCTCATGGGTGCACGCACCCCCCCACCCCCGGACTGACCCCTTCCGCTCTGCAACAGGTCCCCTAGCTTTGCCCCTTGTTGCCTGCCCCATTTGCCCCTCGTAGCCTTTTGCCCCCCCCCATTTCAGTTTGTTTGCCTGCCCCGCCCGTCTCCCTTTGCAGCCTTATTTGTCCTGTCCGAGCCCTGAAGCTAGCCCTTCGGTTGCTCTGCCTGACTCCCAGCCGGGTTGCTCCCTTCCTCTGCGACCGCCTCACCTTGTTTAGCCCCTCCCCTCGTGCGCCCATGCCCACTTAGTGCGCTTGTGTTCTCCCCCCATTTGAGTTTTCCCCTGTTGCGCTGCACCCCTCAATTTCTGTTGTATCCCTCCCCTGCCCTAGTGCAGCTAGAGGAGCCGGTTTCAATCCTGTCGGTGACTGACCCCCCCACCTGCCAGGTCCTTGATAGTCCCCTTCTCTGCCCCCTCCCCCATTTTGGCACCCTCCTCCCCTGCCTGCAGCCTAGCGGGGAGGAGTGGTTGACCTGCTTCCCCTCCCCTCCCCTTCTCTGGTATTTCCCCTCCCTCCCTACTCACCATGGCGGGAGACGCAGCGGGTGGGACTCCTGGGACAACCCCTGTCCCCTCTCCTCCGCCTGCTCCCCCCCAAAACCCCCTAGTCTCTACCGCCAGTGCCGGACCACCTGCCACTGCTCCCGCTGAGGCGGCGGGCGACGAGGTGCTCTCCGCTTCTTCCACGTCCCTCTCCCCCTTCGATTCTAGGGGAGCCCCCCCAGCCGGCAGAAGGGGCCAGGGCAAGAAAAAGGGGAAGGGCCCTGCTCGGAAGACTAAGCCCTCCATGGCAGAGCCTGCCACCACTGCCGTGGCCCCGCCACCAGCCACGGTGCCCCTCCCCGCCACCAGCCGCAGTGCCCCTCCCCGCTGCTCCCTCCACCAGCTCTGTGGGTGCCCCTCCCCTGGCCCCCAGGGCATACGCCCAGGTGGCAGCGGCCCCCCCGCCCGCCGCTACGTCATCTCCCCCGACCGCCGCCTCCGCTACCACCTACAGCCGCCGGGGCCCCTTCCCCACCTTGACCAGGAAGCACGGCGTCCATTGCCTCCTGGTGCCCACCTCACCCCACGTGGAGACCTATGTGTGGGCGTTGGCGAGGGTGGTGGGGCCCATGGCCATTGTGGTGGCCTCCAGGATGTATGGCAAGGTGGTCTTCTTCCTTGCCTCGGAGGCCGCCGCCCAGGAGGCGGTGGAGAAGGGCCTGGCGGTGGGGGGTGTGTTCGTCCCCCTGGAGCCGCTGGAGGACCTGGGTGTCCGTGTTGTCCTGACGTCCGTCCCTCCCTTCCTTCCCAATGCCGCCCTGCTACCCGCCCTCTTAACTCTAGGGAAGCCCATCTCTGTTCTGAGCCCTCTCCCCTTGGGCTGCAAGGACCCCGCCCTCCGTCACGTCCTCTCGTTCTGCCGGCAGGTGCAGCTTCAACTGCCGCCGGCAGCATGTGGCGGAGAGGCGCTCGAGGGGTCCTTCCTGGTCCCCTATCAGGGGGCCCATTACCAGGCGCACTATTCTACGGGGGAAGCCAGTGTTACCTCTGCCAGGCGACGGGGCACGTCCGGAGGGACTGCCCCTTGGCCTGGCTCGGAGGAGCGCCCGGGACCCCCGAGCCCCGGCAGGGTGCCGGCCCCGTCATCACCGGTGCCCCTGGCCGCCTAGTGCCCAGGGCCGCCCCTCCTTCTCCTCAATCCATCGCTGCTGCCGCTCAGGCCACGAGGGGACCTCCTCCACTGTGCCCGGCTGAGCGGGCGGGCCTCGCCTCCGCTGCCTGCGCTCTGGCGGGGCCCGTGGAGGAGGGTGCGGCAGGGGTACTGCCGGCCGTGGGGGAGGGCTCTGCCCAGGGGGTATCTTCCCTTCCTCCAGTTGTCCCACCAGTGCCCCTCCAAGTCCACGAACCACTATCCCTGCCCTCCGACCCTACCCTGTCAACCAGCCCGCAGGTGATGCCATGGAGGGCTGGACCCTAGTACAGGGTAGGCGGGGCAAGTGGAAGGCACCGCTCGCGCCATCTGATGCGGAAGCCCCCTGTAAGACCAGGAAGGGGGCCGCAGACACCGAGCCTTCCGCCTTGCCCACGGGTTCGGACCATATGCCAGTCCCAGCTGGGGAAGACGTGGCAGCACTGGAGAGTACCACCATCCCTCCTCTGCAGTCCCTCCCGGCGGAGGTCCCAGATGAGGCCCCTCCTATTCCCGTGCCACCTGTGCCCCCTACAACACCCGCGGTGAGTGTCACCTCGGGTGCGAGTGGGGACGACCCCGGGGTGGTGGGCAGTGAGCTCCCCTCCATCTTTGAGGAGATCAAGGCCCTGGGTCTGACCCCAGTTACCCAGGGGGAGGACAACCCTCTGTCAGCAGGCCTCGACCTAGCCGACCTCACCCCGGAATCCCCCTCCCCGTGTTCCATCGCCCCCACTGCTGCGTCCACTCACGCCTCCGGGGGTCCCCTAGACTCTTCCACCTGCTCGGCCGCGGATGGCATCCCGCTGACGGCCACCGAGCCTGTTGAGGCGATGGCTGGTGCCTCGCGGCCGGGAGGTGAGCCACCGAGGGTATCCCTCGGTGGCGCAGGGCAACCGGTTTCCTTCCCGGGCGAGGGCCCCACTGAGGGTTCTGCGTCCCTCACCACTGAGGCCGCTCTATCTGTGGTTGAGCCTGAGCCCGGTGTCACCGGGGACCCCCTCCCTACCCCTGAAACCCCTGCGCCTGGCCGCGAGGAACCGCCTCCTGATGGTTCAGCTCCTGCGGCCCAGGGTCCCATCTCTGTCCCTCCTCCCAACCCTGTTCCTCACCCCAGCCCGGCCCTTACTCCTGACCCCGTCCCTGTCCCCTCCACCTCCCACGCTGTTATTGCCGCCCCTGGGGCTGTCTCCTTCCCTTTCCCGGAGGGTGACCCCCAGGGAGCGGCCTTTACGTTTCACAGTCCCGATCCCCTAGGGGCTGCACTCTTCCCTCCGCCGCCCCCCCATCGAGCCAGGGTCTGAGGCAGACCATGTGGCGCCGACCCATCGGGCGCCACGTCGAGGGTCCGCCCCTTGCCTGCCCGTCTCAGTAGGCCATGGGGCTGTGCCAGAGGCCCCGCCGGTGGATCACCGGAGGCCGGTGACCCCACCCCGCCATACGCTGCGAGAGGAGCTGCGGGAGTTCCTGGAAGACGTCAGGGGCTCCCGCAACAAGGTAGCGCTTGCTCTCCAGCGCTGGGGGGATTTCCACCAGATCCTCCGGGCCACGAGGGCCCTCGTGGGGGAGGGCAGGAGGACCGGGAAGCAGGGTGCCGCGGCTTGCCACCGGGTCCGCAGCTTCCATGATGCCCTACTCACCTTCGGGGTGGGTCACGGTTTGCTGCGCAGCTCAACGGGGGCCGTGAGCGCCCCTGCTGGCGAGGATCCCCCCCAGCCCTCTTCATGGCACTCGTCACCTTTGCCACATTGAACACCTGGAGCTGTAGGGTGGGTTTCCGCAGGAGCCAGGTGCTCTCCTTCCTTCAGGAGGGGGGGTACTCTGTGGTTTTCCTGCAGGAGACCCACACGGATCCGGCTGCCGAAGCCAGCTGGCGGCTGGAGTGGGGGGGACAGGGTCTACTTCAGCCATCTCACAACCTGTAAGGCTGGAGTGGCTACCCTGTTCTCCCCCGACCTATGGCCCGAGATGCTGGGGGTCGCTGAGGCTGTGCTGGGCCGCCTGCTGCACCTCCGGGTCCGCATGGAGGGGCTCGTGGTCAACCTCGTGAACATCTATGCCCCAACATCGGCCCCGGAGTGGCTGCCGTTCTATCAGCAGGCGTCCGCCTTCCTCGGCTCCTTGGAACCTCGTGAGTGCCTGGTCCTGGGCGGGGACTTCAACATCATCCTAGAGGAGCGGGACCGCTCGGGGACCGAGCAGAGCCAGGCCGCCGCGGACGTCCTCCGGGAGATCATCAACCATCACTCCCTGGTGGACGTCTGGCACGACCACCACCCAGACGATGTATCCACATTCACCTATGTCAGGGTGGGAGCCCATCAGTCGTACCACTCCCGGTTGGACCGCATCTACATGTCACCCTTTCACGGGCCCAGTCCTCCAGCGTCCGGCCGGCCCCTTTTTCAGATCACCACCTCGTTACTGTGACGGCCTCTCTCAGTGCGGAGAGGCCGGGGCTGGCCTATTGGCACTTCAACAACAGCTTGCTAGAGGATGCGGGCTTCGTGGCGTGCTTCCGGGAGTTCTGGCTGGCCTGGCGAGGGCAGCGGCATGCCTTTCCCTTGGCACGGCACTGGTGGGATGTGGGGAAGGTGCACATCCGGCTCTTCTGCTGTGACTACACCTGGGGTGCCAGCCGACGGAGGGATGCGGCGATAGGGCAGTTGGAACGGGAGGTCTTAGAGCTGGAGAGGCGTCTGACCGCCAGCCCTGAGGATCCATCCCTTTGTGGAGCGTGCCAGGAAAGGCGGGAGGAGCTCCAGGTCCTCGAGGACCACCGGGCTCGGGGCGCCTTTGTTCGCTCCCTCATCCGCTTCCTTCAGGAGATGGATCGCAGCTCCCGCTTCTTCTACCCCCTGGAGAAACGGAGGGGGGCCAAGAAGCACATCACCTGCCTTCTGGCGGAGGACAACACCCCCCTCACGGATCCGGCAGAGATGTGCGAGAGGGCCCGGACCTTCTACACGCACCTTTTCTCCCCTGAGCCGACCGATCCTGCCGCTCGCAGAGTGCTCTGGGACGGGCTCCCGATGGTCAGCGAGGGTGACCAGGACCGGCTAGAGCTGCCTCTCTCTCTGGCCGAGTTCTCGGACGCCCTCCGTCGCATGCCCACTAACAAGTCTCCGGGCAAGGACAGGCTGACCATGGAGTTCTACCGCGTGTTCTGGGATGTCCTCGGCCCAGACCTGGCCAGCGTCTGGGCCGAGTCCTTGCAGAGCGGGGTCCTCCCTCTCTCGTGCAGGCGAGCCATGCTCGCCTTATTGCTGAAGAAGGGTGACCTCCGCTATTTACGGAATTGGCATCCCGTCTCGCTCCTCAGCATGGACTACAAAATCATAGCCAAGGCTATCTCGCTGCGGCTGGGGGCCGTGCTGGAGGACGTGATCCACCCAGACCAGACCTACACCGTCCCGGGTCGTAGCATCTTTGATAACCTCTATCTGGTCCGGGATCTCTTGGAGCTTGGGTGCAGGGATGGTCTGTCGTTCGCCCTCCTGTCCCTGGATCAGGAGAAGGCGTTCGACAGGGTGGACCACGGGTACCTCCTGGGCACTCTGCGAGCGTTGGGCTTCGGGTCCCAGTTTGTGGGTTTTCTCCGGGTGCTGTACGCTTCCGCTGAGTGTCTGGTCAGGCTCAACTGGACCCTGACCGAGCCGGTCAGCTTCGGGCGGGGAGTGCGGCAGGGGTGCCCCTTCTCGGGCCAGCTGTACGCTCTGGCCATCGAGCCCTTCCTCTGTCTCCTCCGCAGGGGGTTGATGGGGTTGGTGCTCTGGGAGCCGGAGCTGTGGCTGGTCCTGTCGGCGTACGCCGACGATGTGCTCCTCATGGTCCAGGACCCGGGCCACCTGGTGCGGGTGGAGGCTTGCCAGGCTGCGTACTTGGCGGCCTCCTCCGCCCAGGTCAACTGGTCAAGAGCTCTGGCTTGATGGTCGGGGACGGGTGGCAGGCGGGCTCCCTCCCACCCACGCTTCAGGCCATCCGGTGGAGTGCGGGTCCGCTGCTCTATCTCCGCATTTACCTTTCCGCCACGCATCCATCTCCGCCGGAGAACTGGCAAGGTTTGCAGGGCAGGGTGGCGGAGTGGCTCCGGAAGTGGACAGGACTCCTCCGATGCCTTTCTCTTCGAGGGAGGGCACTGGTGCTCAATCAACTAGTCCTGTCCATGCTCTGGTACTGGCTCAACACCCTGGTCCCGGCCCCAGGTTTCCTGGCCGACCTCCGGAGAGTGGCTCTGGAGTTCTTTTGGCCAGGACTGCACTGGGTCCCTGCAGGGGTTCTCCACCTGCCCCTGGAGGAGGCGGGGCAGGGCCTGAAGTGCCTGCGCACTCAGGTTCACGTCTTCCGCCTCCAGGCACTGCAGAGGCTTCTTTATGGTGCAGGTAGTCCAGCGTAGAGAGCCCTGGCGCACGCCTTCCTGCGCCGCTTCCGAGGGCTCCGATACGACCGGCAGCTCCTTTATCTCGATCCAAGGGGTCTTCCACGAGACCTCTCCGAACTGCCGGTCTTCTACCAGGACCTCCTCCGGACCTGGAAGCTGTTCTCCACAACCAGGTCCGTGGCGGCCACCAAGGGGGCAGATCTCCTCGCGGAGCCCCTGCTACACAACCCCCAGCTCCGTTTGCAGGTGGCGGAGTCCCCCACGGTGCACCAGAGAGTGGCCCTGGCAGAAGCTACCAGGGTCGGAGACCGCCTGGACTACGACCGGGGAGACTGGCTGGACCCCCTGACGCTCGCTCAATGCATGGGGCTCTCCAGACCTTGTACTCCCCGGCGCGTACTACAGGAGGTGAAGGCCACTTTGCCACCCGCTGCTCGGGCCTACCTCGACCGGGTCCTGCGGGAGGGCATACCCCGCCCACCCCAAGCCCTCTGGTCCTTTTCATCGGGCCCCTGCCCCGTAGACCCGACCGGCCCCCCCACCCCTTCTCCGCAAGCCGGCTGCACAACCTGCAGCCAGTCCGTTTCCAAACCGCGCCAAGGAAGCATCTCTACACGCTTGTGCTCCACACCCTTCACTTCCACACCCTCGTGTCCCGCCCCGATACAAAGTGGCAGGACCTCCTGCCACCTCTGGAGGGTGAGGAGCCCCGGTGGGCCAGCCTATACTCTACCCTGGTCCCGAGGCCCGCCAGGGATATCAGTTGGCGGCTCCTCCATGGTGCCGTGAGCACGGGCGTGTATTTGGCGCGGTTTACCCCTGTCCCAGACACCTGCCCCTTCTGTGGCGTGAGGGAGATCCTGGCGCGCGTCTACTTAGAGTGCACCAGGTTGCAGCCCCTATACCGGCTCCTCACCACTCTCCTGTTGCGTTTCTGGCTGCACTTTTCCCCTCACCTCCTTCTCTACACACTCCCTATCCGTGACCCCACAAAGTCGCGGGATCTCCTGGTCAACCTCCTCCTCGCCCTGGCTAAAATGGCCATCTATGCAACCAGGGAGAGGAGGTTGGCCGATGGAGACTCCGGTGACTGTGGGGCTTGTTTCCAATCCTTAGTCCGTTCACGTATCCGGGCGGAGTTCCTCTGGGCGGCGTCCACTGGCTCCCTTGACGACTTTGAGGAGCAGTGGGCGTTGTCCGGGGTTCTCTGCTTGGTGTCCCCGTCAGGGTCCCTTCTTATGACCCTTTGACCACACTCCTGTCTCTGTTCTTTTGTTAATTGTCCCCCGTAATCAGTGGGATTTTGTGGTCCTGTGGATCCTCCCCTTAGGCTGGGGGGGATCCTTTAGCAGTAAGCCCGCCCACCTCCCGGATACCCAATAGATACACAGGGGTTGCTACTTTCTAAGTCCTTGTTCAGGCGGGGATTTCATGTGTGATGTTAGCCTGGGTTTAATGTGTGCTAATTAGGCTATATCTTCACTCCTGTAAAAGGTGTGTTTTTGAATGAGATACTGAACACGCCAGAACCATCTCACTGTAAATCCTACTGCAGACAGGGCTCTGTAGATTTTACTGCGGGCATGAATGGCAGGTATAATAGGCCAGGGTTAGGGTTAGGGTTAGGTCAGCCTCCACCAACCTGGGTCATGGTGCCTTGCTCCTTCTCCAGGGCCCCCACCAACTGCTGCTGCTCCCTGCCATGTAGGGTGACCAGATGTCCTGATTTTATAGGGACAGTCCCGATTTTTGGATCTTTTTCTTATATCAGCTCCCATTACTCACCTACCTCCTGTCCTGATTTTTCACTCTTGCTGTCTGGTCATCCTACTGCCATGCCTGGTAAGTCTTCCTCCACTCCAACCCTCCACCTTTTGGAGGTCCCCGCTGCTTGCTGCATCCCTCCTCTCTTAGTCACAGCTTCGCCCCTGCCAAATTATTGGGAAAGATACATACCGAAGTTGAGTTTTAAGTATTGTTTATTAGGTGGCCATCTTGGTCTGGGATAAGAACAAGGTGACTTCCATGTTGTGACAGGTTCTTGTTCCCTCATGCTGAGCAAAAGGCGGAAAAGTAGAAAGAGTGAGAATCTTTTGTTGCTAAGCAACAGGTTCCTATAAAGGTAGAGAAGGGGAGGGGCCAACGGTTCTTGAGCTCTTGAGGCTTTGGGGGCTCCGGTGTCCAATGTGCTCTCTCTCTTCTGTTCCTGCTCTGATAGATGGGCTTAAGGGGGAACCCAGTGGGAGAGGGTATACTGTAAGGCTCCCCGAAGTCTTCTGGTCAGGAAAAATAAAAGAATCCTTACACCTCCTTGGGGGCGGGGGAGTGAGGAAAGATGCGGCAAGCCAGCGGCAGGTGGCGGGGGGGTGGTGGTGTCTGGCAGGGGAATGAGGAGGTGAGTGGGCGGAGGGGGCAGGGTTGTCTGGTGGGGGATTGAGGCAGCTTGGCCAGGCGCTGGGGCCGAGCTGGCACTGGGGAGGGTTGGGGGGGAGCGGCGGTTGGGCAAAAGGGGGGGTGCTGGGCTAGCCTCCCAAAGCAGGGGTTCACCTGCTGCCCATGACTGTGGTGTATCTGGGCCAGGTCAGCCATCAGTGGGGGGGGATTAGTGTTGGCCTCGCCTAGCTACACTGTTAAAAACTCCAGAGCTTTGTCTCTAGTAACGATTTTACAGTGAGATAGCTAATGTACATTGTTTCATCTCATGTAATCCCCCCCCACCCCCCCACACACACTTTTGGCATTGAAGACATGAACTAACATGTAAAGTTTAGGGTAGATAAGACACACTGCTTGCCATGTGTTAAATTGGTCTAGTTCAAGCCATGAAAGAGCCTAGCCAATATGTGTCTAGGGATTAAGAAGATAAAGACCCAGACCAGTGTAGCTGGTGGAAACAGTGGATTCAGCTTTCAAAGCTTCTCCTTCTACCTCTAGCTCATCTGTCCAGGGCCTGGCATTATGGAGGAGGAAAGTCAAATACTGCATGTTTAGTCAGGCCTTTAATGAAGCCTCTTTCCCAAGTCCTATGATAGGTAACATGATTTGAGAAAGATGACTATAAATCAAGCTGCATTCAACCTTGTACTAAGAAAACTGTAGCTGATTGGGGAGGTTTTCAACCGAAGTTTCTAACTGTAGAAGGATGAATTGTTTTACAAATGTTACTTTCCAGAGTTCAGCCTAGTCCCTCAATCGTAAGGCAGCCTGGGTGCCTTATGTGGCTTTGCTTGGCTCTAAATGGTGCACACAGGTTATGTATTGTTCATACTGTACTAGTACATTTGTTTCTTCACAGATTTAAAACAGCAGCAAGGACTGCTGCTTTTAGATTTACGTGGGGTAGAATGGTCCCTCTGCACTTACCACATTCAGAGATATCACGAGTGCTGTTTTTGAAGGTACCTGTCGTGCTAGCGCTCTCCCATATCTGCCTATTTCATTTGTACAGCTCTCTCATACTTGACTCAGACTACATACCATGTAGGATTTGCTGTTGGGTGATGGTTAATGCATATTAATCTGCTCTGAGCTAATACTTTCTTTCAGTATGTTTCAGTCCACTCTAGGGATTTAGGGGTTCCTGTGGTTATCAGAGTGTTTGACATGTCAGTGTTTTGCTTGTATCACTTGGTGCGATGCTTGGTGCAGCGGACAGGGCTCCAATTATGGGTTTCCAAGTTTGGCATTTGAATTTTTTATTTGTCCAATAGCGCGAAGGGGGCAGGTTTCCTTGAGACAGAGAGTAATAAAATTGACCTCCTCTATTACTAGCTTGTGCCATGCAAGGGCCTTCCCTGGGGTGGTGGGACTGGGGTGTTGGTGCAGTGGAGGCGCATTTAAGTGTTGTAACTTTTCATCATATTATTAGTCCTATTGAACTGTTACTGCCTCAGTTACTTCATTTTCAACACCAAACAGAAGCCTGCTCCCAGGCTGCTGCATCTTGATCAGAAAAGCAGATTCTTCCCCTGCTCCGCTGGCCTCTGTAGTGCTAAGTGCTCGGGTGGTTGTTTTGTGATACTGCAGTTGAAGGAGGTATAATAAACGGGAGCTGCACACAACTGCTGTGAGTATTTTCATGACACTGGGTGAGCTCTGGGACAGTCAGCTGGGTTTATGGGTTTGCAAGGCCGCTAACAGCCCCCCATTGAAATCTACTTATTAAGGTGATGCCTATAAGAAATGATAGTGATAATTATTACAGTTAACAATGTCCACTGATTGTGTGTGTACGTCCATATCAAAGCATGGAACCAGCCAGCTGTTTGCCCATTATCACCTGACCATTAGGTTTGTTTGTTTGCACCCTTTTCCGCCTCCTTTTGTCTGCTCTTTGGCTTGCGAGCCCTTCGGGGCATGGACTGGGTGTGTCCCTGTTTGTGCAGCACTGGCACAGTCTGAGCACTCATGCAATAGACCTGATCGTGGTGAGAAGCAGTGCCAGGGCCAACGGGGCTGGGGATCACTAGGCTAAACCACCTATGAAAGGTTTTGGTGCTGCTCTGCCCTCCCTCTTCTGTGTGTACGTATCACTGGAAACTGTCCCCTCCCCTGTGTGTCTCTCCGTTTGTCTGGCTCTCCCTCTCTCTCATCGGCATCCAGAATTTTCCCTGCTGAGGCTCTGAGTGGCACTTGGTGTGATGCAGAGAAGCGGTTTCCCTTTGCTCATGACTGAATCCTGCTGGTAGCATTTGCTGCTGTTCTGTCATGCTCCAAGCTGGGGTGCTGTGCTAGCTGTCCACATGCTCTGCATTCAGGGGCCAATTCTGATGCCCGTCTATTCCAAGCTGTTCGGTCTGGAATTGTTGCTCGAGAGCAGACTGGAAAGAGTGTGGAGCAGCCACAGCGTCTTGTAAGTAGAAATTAAAAGGAAAAGGAAGACCGTGGAGCCGTATGTTTCTTGTTGGGGAGCCAAGTTCCCCTCAGGGATTCAGGATTCAAATGCTGACTGACATGGCATTTGAATTCTTGTCTTGCAAAGGCCACTGATACCACAGAGGCTCCACAGTGTAATCGCTTCTCTGTCTCTGAGGCCTTCAGACGCCTTCTATTACAGCCCTGCATTTAAAAATAGAAGGGAAATGAGGCAAAATCATAAACTAGCTATAATAAAATTAGTGCTTGTGTGAAAGCGTGTTGCCAGTGCAGCGCTTTGGGGCAGCAGAATGCTGCCAGAAAGCCACTGGGTGCTGGCAGCGTTTGTGTATTTACTGGCTAGCACGTTTAAAACTGAACTGGGCCTTTTATTATAGCTATAGTATCCCTCTCGTCTGGGTGTGAAGAAATGAAAGGAACTGGGGTAGGAAGAAAAGATTGTTTATTACCTGACCTCTCCCCAGGGAGCAAAATGGAAACAAAAGCTCACAGGCTCAAGTTTGGCTGAGAGAGTCTGTTTCCTACAGAGAGAGCATGATTAAGAGAAGGAGAGGCTGGCCAGGCAGACACAGCATCCAGATGCTAGGATAGTGCATTTGCCCCTTCAGGCTGGCCTGGGGGCTGAGAATAGATAGCCTCATCCCTGCATTGCCTTGGAGAAGGCCAGTCATTCTTAATCTGGTTTTGCCCTAGAAGGGAAAGGGTTAGAGAACAAGCTGGAGTTCAGCATTCTCTTGTTACTAATTATGCATTACTGTGATCATGGGCTGCCATGCCAACATGTCTTCCTTCACATTTGTGATTCTTAGTGACTTCTGCACCAGATGGACATGTTTCCATGACCAGGCTGACATTGTAGAGTCTAATGTCACGAGCCTGCTTGCCTTGAACTGTTGCTGAACCAGAGAGAGCCTGAACTCCCCAGGTGGCAACTGGAGGTGGATGTGCTTGTTCTGAGCCTGCTGGATACTGAAGCAAGTTTATCTACAGTGTGTGTCTTTTGAAGACAGTGACTGTGCTTGAGGGTTTAATTGCTAAAAATATTGCAAGAACATCTTGTCTGTGTCTTAGACTAAGTGGTTCCCCATTGCTTCCCTGTGAAATAAACCACCCCGAAAAGGTCATCACTACCAATCTGGCTAAATATCTGAAGTGTGCAGTAGATTTCAACAAATTGAGCTGACAGAGTCTGGCTGGGGTTCTTGAGGGGAATTGGGATTGGACACAGCTTTTCTGGTACAAGCAGAATGAAATACAATAACTCAAATTTAGAAGAATCATTTTGGAAGGGTTTTGTTGCAGCCAAGCAAACAGTATTCCAGTCTTGATTCCCCCAGAGGTTTGATCTCTCCTCTGCATTGTTACATGACCATTTTGGACATGGATCATTTCGGAAGGATGGCAGGTGTAATGAATGATACCAGACAAACACATTGAAATTTGGCAGCCCTCTAATTGATTTCATTGAGTTACAAAGTTTTGGGGAATAAAGGCCCCATTCTGAACACAGCCTCCAGTCATTCAATTCACATGCCTAATCACAGCAAATCTTGATAGTCTTGTGTTTTCCTTGTGCCCCAGTGGGTTTCTGTGCCATGCGCCAAATGCCCTGGGTAACGGAGACGGAATTATGAGGCACTCTACTGATTTGCTTATTTTGGAGCTGCCATTCAGTTCCTTGTATGCAGTTCTGGAGTTTGCTGTCTCTGGAGCCATTTGGGCCTGTTCTTAGTGCCTACAGCGTGACTTGCCCTGGTAACTGGCTCCTTTAGGATCGGAGGTCAGGTTATTTATTTTACTCCCTTTGGACAGATTTTCTGTAGTGTGAAGTCTTTTCTACTTTGATTTGCCAAAATTAGATTCTTGGATAATATAACTGGACTTGCCAAGGAGCTGATGGGGACATGCAGTTGCTTTTTGAGACCTCGGCCTTAGTCTTGGCACCCGCAGCTGAGGTTACATTAATAGTCATTAACAGCAAAGTTAGGCAGTAAAGCACTTTCTGGGTTTTAAAGGTGGAGCAAAGAGGTTGAAAATCCAGGAGGTGGTGAAACTGTTTTAACAGAGAAGCATCACTCCCTTGGCCAGAAACCTCTGCAGTGTCCCACTCTGACTGGGTCAGGTAGCAGGCACATGTGGCTGATAGGGAAGAGCTGCATAGGGATAGTGAGGAGTTGCAGGACCGAACAAGCCAGATGAGTTTCATCTGCAGGAAGTCCAGCTGTTACCTTTCCACAGAGAGGGATTCTATTCACTATAATACTGCTGACTTTTGATGCACATACCAGGGGAGCAGTTTGCTTTGTAGTAGTCCCCAAGAACAGGGCCCTGCTCTGGTGAATGGCTGCTCACAGAACTGGATCATTTCTCTGATCCATGTGTATTACCAAACAAGAATACAGCATGTGGCTGGATTCTAGGGGGCTTTCATTGCTGACTGCTGATTAATACCCTCAGAACAATCTCTTCTCTTCAGCTATTTTTTTAGCACACCTTCTCAGACTGAATATTCTTATCCATTTGGAGCAGTTTGTAAAACATGCTTCTCACTTCTGTGTGAGAGAGAGAATGTGATGCGCTTTGGCCTCTAACCCTGGCTCAGGGCTTAACTTTGCTTTTGACTAATATGATTTTTTGGGGAGGGTGTAGAATAGAGGCAGAGAACCAAGAGGCTGCCCCGCTTCTGCAAAAGTGGTTAATTCAGAAATGCTACAGGAAGTTTGCCAGCAAGTAGTGAAGGAACGTGCTGGCGCTGGTGGGCTTCTGCTTTGGTGCCGGCCATCCTGGGCATTAACTAAGCTCTAGTTTGAATTTTCAAACCTTCATGTATGCAAACCCCCTGAGGCATGGGTGTGAAGCTGAGGCCAGGAGAGCCTTTGTTTTTCACCAGCTCTTTTGCTTGTTCATTTGTCCAAAAGCAGGGCAGAGGTCATTGCATGCTGTTATAGTCAGCTGCAGAGTGCACTAGACTCCCTCAGCCTGAGAGACGGAGTAATGCCCACTCCTAAAGGGCAGTCTTTTCTGTGCCCCTTTGCAATGCTGACAGTGATGATAGTGTAAGGATTTCCCTCTCACCCTGTGTGTTCTATCTCCAAACCCTAGGGCTTGGTGGAACTGAAGCAGAGAATAAAGCCTGCTGCAGACTCTGTCTTTGCAAACCCATAGTGCAGTGTACGAGGTTGCCTCTTGGAAGTGGTATTCTTGTGTCTTTTGTGCAAGTTGTCATTAGATTTAACCGTCCGAGATGCTGTTATACAATAAATAATCCTGGATTGTCAAACACTTTTTCTTGTAGTTCCTTGGGGAGCACCCCAAAATGTGTTTCAAATGCCAGAATTTGTGTAATTTACAACCAGTGACCATTATACACATGTTGGAAACATGGTATCTTCTGGTCTCTGATGGAAGGGATGTTCAAAAGCAAATCACATGTCTGAAAATAGGAGTCCCTCTCCTGAGTGGTGGGAGATAATTTATCCAGAGAACAAAACCTGCCTCAGTTCATGTGGCAGCAAAATTCTTATACCATTTGCAATATTTTCAGAAGCAGGGGCGGTGGCAATGGGAACACTCACAAAACTGCACTGTTGCCTGTGGAATCAAAATGCTCTCACTGGTAGTTCTTTGTGCTTGTTGGTCAAAGAGAGAAGTCTGGCTACGCACTTGTGATTGCTGATGCTTGCTTGAATGGGGGTAGGTGCTGGGGCTTGTGCCATCCCCAAAATATGGTCTGTTAGGTTTACAAGAAGAGAGAGAAGATGAGATGGGATGGCCCATATGGAACCTTTCACCTCTAGGTCACTGGTGCCAATTTGGGTCAGGTAGGTAGTGACCAGCAGTCCTTTCCCTTTGATGGCTGTTCAGTGGCACCCATATGTGTTGTGCAGATGGGTCTAGACCAGTGTTCATTTTAGTAAAATGATCATCGTAGTTGAACACCTTTTGTTGACATGCTCAGCAGATGTGCCCCAGAAAAGGAGCCATGGAAACTGACCTTCCCTCTCCCACAGACCCATGCCTCGGGTTGAGGCATGGATGTGAATAACTGGGGAGGAAGGCTCAATTGCTGAGGTCTGTGCTGCTCTGTTGGTTAAGAGAGGCTCAGGATTTCCAGGGCTGTCAATCTGGGACCTTTTCGGGCACACAATAGCTTGTAGAGAAGTTCTGTGAAAGACTGTGCTCAAAGCAGAATGCTTAGGGAACTTATAGCATTCATAGGGCTGCGCCTTGTCATTCCGTCTGGGAACTTCGTGTGCATGGGAGACTAGTACAGAGGCATTTTGAAGTGAATGGGAAAAGATCAAAGAAACAAATTGGATAATGAACATATTACTTTGAAGGATCCATTAATTTAGCCCTGCTGCAGTGTGGAAAATTCTCTTTTTCTAGTTTAGTGGCTCAGAACTATTGTTTGCATAAAATCCCTAATTTACAAAGTCAGTAGCTGGTCTAAATAAACATTTCTGTCAGATATAAATGACTGCAAGGGAGTGTTCGCTATTGTAAGAGTCGAAGCCATACAACTCCCATTGTGTAATAAACAGCAGTTGCAGGGGTTCTCTGCTTGAACTGATGACCTCTGGTTTTGCTGTGCCAAATGTTGTTGTAATGCTTTGCAGAAAGTTTTAACCCTAATGTTTCCACCGTCTGCTCTCCTTCCCTATTCCCCTTGTACTACATCTGCTTCTTGGGGTTATAGAAAAACTTAGACTGCTAAAGCCCAAGTTGGTGTCATCCTCCACCGTAGCATCTTCTGTGGAGCACTTGGTGCTCAAAGTCACTGACTGAACATAATCGAACCTCCTGGCCAGAGTCAGTGTTCTGGTGCTCAGAGCTACAGTATAAAATGGTTGTTTAGTGGCTTAATCTATTCTTCTCCATCCAGGCTTTTCCCACCTTTCTGTAGGAAACGGTCTGGTGTCATCATGGGGCAGCACTCAGGCCCATTAGTAATTATTAAGGCTGTGATTTAGTCACGGAATCCATGACTTCCAGAGACCTCTGTGACTTCAGCCATCACTGGCTGGGAGTTGCAGGGTCCCCTGTCACCTTCAGAGGTAACCCCCGCTGCTCCTGGTCTCCCTGGTGGCACGGGAGAATCCCCGGAGCTCCTGGGCAGCACGGGGGAACCCCAGAGATCCTGGCCACTGCTGGGCCAGGGATGAATGAGAAGTGGGGCTGGGCTCAGGCCGGGCCGGGGATGAACGAGAAGTGGGGCTGGGCTCAGGCTGGGCCGAGGATGAATGAAGAGAATGCAAAGCGAAGAGGTTCTCACATCTCCCCCAAGAGTGTTTGCTTCACGTTATTTGTAGCCTTGCGTTCTTGCATGACAAATAGCATGTAAGATCCTCTCTACCCATTTTCTCCCCATTGGAAAGGTTTATTCAGTGCCTGGTGTAGCTGGGCTGGTGGTCACTGCTGTTGTTTAAGTACAGGTCAAGTAGACCTACTCTGATTACGCAAAGGTGTCACAGTGCTTAAGGCTAGGTGTACGGGAGGGTCGACCTAGGATATGCAACTACAGGGGTTCTCAAACTGGGGGTCGGGACCCTTTGGGTTGCAAGGTTATTACGTGGGGGGATCGCAAGCTGTCAGCCTGCAAACCCCACTTTGCCTCCAGCATTTATAATGGTGTTAAATATATAAAAAAGTTGTTTTTAATTTGTACGGGGGGAGTCACACACAGAGGCTTGCTGTGTGAAATGGGTCACCAGTACAAAAGTTTGAGAACTACTGAGCTATGTGAATAGCGTAGCTGAAGTCAGTGTATCTTAGGTCGATTTACCTGGCCGTGAGGATGGCGATGAGTTGACTGCTGCCACTCCCTCATCGACTCCGCTTCCGCCTCTCATCACGGTGGAGTTCTGGAGTGGACGGCAGAGCGATCGGGGATCGATTTTTATCGTGTCTACACTAGCTGCAATAAATTGATCCCCGATAGGTCAATCACTACCCGCCAATCCAGTGGTCACAGCCTGCTCTGCTTACACTGGTGTGCTGAATGCTGTCAGCCCCAGAATGGTGGAAGCTCCCTAAAACTGTGGGGGGGGGAGACCAGTGCCTGAACAGTGGCCCCCCCTGTTCCCCTGAGTCGCTGCCCTGCACTGTCCCTTCTCCCAAAGGCCCTGCTTCCAGATGCCTCTTCCCCCAAAGACTGCGCTCCCTGCTCGCTCCTCTCTGCCCCTTCCCCCTCATCACTCACCCTTTCAGCCCATGTCAGCCCCAGAGCAGCTGAACCAGAGTTAGCAATAATGGGCATTTTTTTAAAGCATCCCTAGTGTAGACAGGAAGTGACTAGAAACTCACTGATCTTGTTATTCTCCGAGTCAAACTAAATACATGACCAAATTCATCCCTTATGTAAGTCCCTTGACTATATTAGGGGATGCAAGTGGCCTGTCATATGGGGAGGAGGATATGGAGTAAGATGATCAGAACTGACAGTGATTAATAGTACAGTTGAAGAGTCTTAATCATTTAGTCTTGGATATTTCTTAAACAATAAAAACCAAAGGCCTTAAAAGTTCTGTGTTTCTGTGAAAGGGTTCAACAGGCAGGGGAATCTTAGAGTACGTCTACAGTACGAAATTAATTCAAAGTTATTTTATTCAAATTTCCTGAATCGAGTTCAAACATTCGATGTTATATGTCCCTACTAAAGCGCATAACGTCGGCGGAGTGTGTCCACAGTACCGAGGCTAGCATTGAATGGCGGAGCGTTGCACTGTGGTAGCTATCCCGCAGTCTCTGCTGCCCATTGGAATTGTGGGTTAAGCTCCCAGTGCATGATGGGGCAAAAACATTCTCGCAGGTTTTTCTGGGTGTGTGCTGTCACTCGCTCCTCCCTCCGTGAAAGCTACAGCAGATGCCGTGCTGCCAGCAGACTGTGCAGCATGGTGTACCGCCTGTCTCCTGGTATGTTGAATCCACTTCAAATGTCCTCTCCTCTTTCTATCTACTCTTTCATCTAACCATTCCCTGCCATTTCTCGGCCATCGTGAACAGAGCCACACAGCTTCCGCCGCAAACTCTGCTCACGTTTCCGTCGCAAACTCTGCTCTCGCTGCTTTTTCCATGTTGTTGGTCCTGGGCTCCCGTGGAAGCTACAGAAGACAACAGTTCCATGCTGTTTCTTGGCCATCGTGAACAGAACCGCATAGATAATCTGGAGAAAGCGGTGTAAGCTGTCCTGGGCTCCCATGGAAGCTACAGAAGACAACCATTTACCGCCTTTTATTGGACATCTTGAACCGAATAGCTCGTTTCGCACCCTTTTTCAAGGATTACCCGTGCAGGCGCCAAACATGGAGCCTGCTCAGATCTCTGCTGCAGTTTTGACCATTGTAAATACCTCACACATTATCCAGCAGCATGTTCAGTATCTGCAAAACCGGGCGAGGAAGCGATGACAGTGCGATTACTATACTGATGAGGACGTGGACCCAGACGTTCCTAGATGCACGGCACGTTGCGATTGGAAGATCATGGTGTTAAAGGGGCAGGTTCATGCTGTGGAACGCCGATTCTGGGCCCAGGAGACAAGCACAGACTGGTGGGATCACATAGTGTTGCAGGTCTGGGATGATTCCCAGTGGATGCAAAACCTTCATATGGGTAGGGCCACTTTCATGGAACTTTGTGACTTGCTGTCCCCTGCCCTGAAGTGCAATGACACCAAAATGAGAGCAGCCCTCCCTGTTGAGAAGTGAAAGGGCATAGCACTGTGGAAGCTTGCAACGCCCGACAGTCAAGGAATCAGTTTGGAGTGGGCAAATCTACTGTAGGGGCTGCTGTGCTGCAAGTAGCAAATACAATCATTGAGCAGCTGCTATCAAGGGTAGTGACTTTGGGAAATGTGCAGACCACTGTGGATGGCTTTAATGTGCTGGGGTTCCCTAACTGCGGTGGGGCGATAGACGCATATCCCCATCTTGTCCCCAGGACACTGGGGCGGCCAGTACATAAACCGCAAGGGGTACTTTTCCATGGTGCTGCAAGCACTGGTGGATCACAAGGGACGTTTCACCAACATCAATGTGGGATGGCCGGGAAGGGTTCATGACACTCGCATCTTCAGGAACTCTGGTCTATTTGAACAGCTGCAGGAAGGGACTTATTTCCCAGATCAGAAAACTACTGTTGGGGATGCTGAAATGCCTATAGTTATCTTTGGGGACCTAGCTTATCCCTTAATGCCATGGGTCATGAAGCCGTACGCAGGCACCCTGGCCAGTAGTAAGGAGCAGTTCAACTATAGGCTGAGCAAGTGCAGAATGGTGAAAGAATGTGCATTTGGACGTTTAAAGGGTCGCTGGCGCAGTTTACTGACTCGGTTAGATCTCAGCACAACCAATATTCCAATTTTAATTACTGCTTGTTGTGTGCTCCACAATATCTGTGAGAGTAAGGGGGAGACGTTTATGGCAGGGTGGGAGGTTGAGGCAACTCGCCTGGCTCCCAATTTTGCACAGCCAGACAACAGGGCAATTAGAAGAGCTCAGCAGGGCGCGCTGCGCATCAGAGAAGCTTTGAAAGCCAGTTTAATGACTGGCCAGGGTACGGTGTGACAGTTGTTTGTTTCTCTTGAAGTTACCTGCCCTCTATATATATGAAAGGAAATAAAGTCAAAATTGTTTAAAAACTGTTCTTTATTATTTGATGCACAATGCATTGAGAGAAATTAGAAGGTAGACTGGGGGAGTGTGGGGGTTGGGTTAGGGGAGTGGAGGAGGAGGGAAGGACAAGTTCAGAAACCAAATCAAAAGTTTGCATATGACAGCTTTCTGGTGCTTGGGCGATCCTCCGGGGTTGAGTGTGTGGGTCCCGGTAGCCTCTCCCCTTGTGTTCTTGGGTGTCTGGATGAGGGGGCTATGGAACCTGGGGAGGAGGGAGTTTGGTTATACAAGGCTGCAGCGGCAGTCTGTGGTCTTGCTGCCTTTCCCGAATTTAATCCACCATACAGCGGAGCTTGTCAGTTTGCTCCCCCATGAGCTTGACCGTAGCGTCCTGCCTGTTCTCATCATGCGCCTCATTCCTCTCTTCCTGTTCCTGTAATGCTTAATGGCACTCTGCAATTGTTTGTCTCCATGCATTCAGCTGGGCCCTATCAGTGTGGGAGGACTGCATGAGCTCAGCAAACATGTCCTCCCGAGTTCATTTTTTCGCCTTCTAATCTGGACTAGCTTCTGGAATGGAGTAGGTAGGGGCCGAGTTGAAACATTTGCACCTGCGGGAGGAGAAAAAGGGAGGGTAGTATTTTAAAAAATACACTGCAGAGAACAAAGGGGGCACTTTGGTATGAGTAAGCCATCACACACGTCCAGGCAACAGAATTCATCTTGCAGGCAGCCCCTAGGGGCACATGGGGTTCTGTTTCTTCAATGCTTTCAAACTGCTGGGCTCCCTTTCCCACAGCAAGCAATGCCTGGTGGGTTTGCCATATAAAAGGAGGGCCTGCGGGCTCTCTTGGATGATCACTACACAGTCCCCCCCCCCCACACACACACACCCTCTGCAGGGCTCCAATCAGGCTCAGAGCAGGGATGAGCCATTTACTCGAAACGCGAACCACCCAGCACAGCTGGGTTCGCCCTCACTGTCCCTCACCGCATGGCTCTGATGAGGCTCTCACTCACCAGAAGTACCTTCTCCAGGATCATAGAACAGGAGCTCACTGGGAATGAGGGGAGGCTATTGGATCCAGCGTTAAAATTAGTTCCTGGCTAGGGGGGAAAACAGATTCCCCACTTGCCACATGTGCACTGTCCTCCTCCTCCTCCTCTTCATCCTCTGATGTCTCTTCCTCCTCATGCCGTTCAATTCCCTCCTTGCAGGTGTCCATGGACAGTGGTGGGGTAGTGGTGGCATCACCCCCCATAATTGCATGGAGCTCACGGTAAAAGCGGAATGTCTGAGGCTGTGACCCAGAGCACCCGTTTGCCTCCCTGGCTTTTTGGTACGCTTGCATGAGCTTCTTGATTTTTGTACGACACTGCTCTGTGTCCCTGGAGTAGCCTCTTTCCGTCATGGCCCTGGAGACTTTAGCGTAGGTATTTGCATTCCTTTTTTTGGAACGTAGTTCTGCCATAACAGACTCATCTCCCCAGGATGCGATGAGATCCAGTACCTCCCATTTGGACCATGCTGGGGCTCGTCTGTGAATCCGAGACTGCGTGATCTGTGATGGAGCACTCTGCATGGTCACCTGTGATGGTGGACTGTGCTGGTGGTCACCTGTGCTGATGGTGACCAAACAGGAAATGAAATTCAAAGGTTCCCAGGGCTTTTCCTGCCCACCTGGCTAGTGCATCGGAGTTAGTGTTGACCAGAGTGGTCACAATGGGGCATCCTGGGATAGCTCCCGGAGGCCAATAAAGTTGAATTGCATCCATGATACCTTTAAGCCGGGTTTTCAGTCTTGATTTAAGTGCTACTCCACTTGCCGAGGGAGTACAGAAATCGAATTAAAGAGTCCTTTAAATCAAAAAAAAAGTTTGGTCATGTGGACGGAATCATTTTTTTTTCTAAAATAACTCGGCTAATTCTGAAATAGGCTAGTGTAGACTAGGCCTTAGAATGCAGGAAGGAAAGATCCCTGGCTCCCTACCCAGGAGGTGAGAGAGGTCACCTGAGCACCTTTCTCTGCAAAGGGCACTAGCACTGGGAAATGACAGGGACTCATGCTGACATTGGAGTCTTGTCAAGATGAAACATTGTCCAGGGATAATAGTCCATAGTCTGTGACAAAGATCACACTTGCTGTCAAGAGTTAGTGAAATACAGCTGCTGTCTAACAGGCATAATCTGTGTGTCTGAATTCAGACAGGGACTGTGAATTATGCAACTGTAAGAACATTCTCGGGTACAGTACAGCCATGGGGACTTATTTATTTTTGTAATACAAGCATAAATTCCGAGGCCAGAAAGGTTCATTGTGATCTTCTAGTCTGACCTCCTGAATAATCCAGGCCAGAGAAACTCCTAGAGCAGATCTTTTAGAAAAACATCCAGTCTTGATTTAAAAATTGCCACTGATGAAGAATCCACTACAACCCTTGGTAAACTGTTCCAGTGGTTAATTACCCTTGCTGTTAAAAATGCTGTTAAAATTTTTATTTTGTCTAGCTTCAACTTCCAGCCATTGGATTGTGTTAGACCTTTACCTACTCCCTTAAGAGCCCATGGTTAAATATTTATGCCACAAGTGGATACTTAGACTGTAGTAGTCACCCCTTAATCTTCCCTTTGTGAAGCTAAATAGATTGAGCTCCTTGAGACTATCACCATAAGACAACGCTGGTACTTTCCCCAGCCCCTGTACAGCAATATCTGAGCCAGCACTCTAGCTTCCTCCATCTTGCAGACTGTAGCTCCTTATGCTCCAGCTGTACAAGTCAAAGATCAAATTTAACCACCTCCTTTCCAATAGAAGATGCCATAGGAAAGATAGGTCAGTGCCTTAGTACCGGAATCTGTAAATTCTGCAAAACCATAGTGTCTCTGTCTCTTCCTGAAGAGAAGTGGAAATGCTTTCCAGGTGTCCTCCCTGCTGGGCTGCCTCTGCCAGGGTAATGTCTTTAACAAATAGCAACACTCCAGATATTTGGCCTTTCATCTGAACCCCCGGTGTGTTTTCCTCTTCAGAGGAAGCTTATATTTTATTCATGTTCCTTGCCAATCATGCCAGAAATACCTGCTCTGCTGGGGCAGATAAGGAAGTGGCTGGAGCACAGCCCGCCTGAGTTCCCAGTCAAAGTTACAGATGCCACGGCTGGTGCTGCAGGACTGAATCACATTGCCCCTTCCCCGAAACCTGCTCAGTGGACTCTTCAATGAGCTGTGACTGCAGAATGCTGAGCTGCTCTTAGGAAGGATGGTCCTGCGCACATTGGGTTGTGGAGCAAACCCTAGTCCAGTAGCTTTCAGCACTCCAGGCTGAACTGGCACCAGATCCACCCTCTTAGTGCAGACTTCACTAGCAAGAGTTATTGTCCCCAGGGGAAGTTCATCCTTAGGAGAGAGCAGAAGGTATTTGTACTTGGGGCTCCCCTGGAGCTCAGCAGTGATGTCCTGAATCAATGGATCCCTGGCTGCCTGGCCACACTGCCTCCTTGCAGTGCTACGCACGTTTGGGCTGTGCTGGCTGCATGGAGGCTCCTAGTAGAGGCAACGTTGCAGCTGTTTTGTGTTTCTACATCTTTCTCCCTAGAGCAGCAGTTCTCAAACTTATTTGATTGGGTTCCTCTTTTTTGTGTCTAGTCATTTGTGCACATCCCTCCCCACCACCCCTCAAAAAGGTACATATACCACCACCCATCTCTCAAGACTGACTGGAGAGCAGCGGCTCCTGGCCGGGGCACCCGGCTCTGCAGGCCGAGGAGAGAGCAGCGGCTCCTGGCTGGGGTGCCCGGCTCTGCGGGCCAAGGAGAGAGCAGCGGTTCCCGGCTGGGGTGCCCGGCTCTGCAGGAGTCGCCACACCAGAAGTGGCACAGTAGTAAGGATGGCAATGTGAAAAGTGATATTCGTCAGTAGTGCTTTTCACTGTGGATTTAGCGTCCAGTGCCACCCTTCCTTCTGCACTGTAGCTGCCACCTGGAGCGCCGCCACCTCCAGGTGAGGGATTGGGGGGTAGAGGGAGAGCTTGAGTCTGGGCTGCCTCCCAGTGAGGGATTGGGGGTCGGGGGGAAGGAGATTCCGAGCCCATGTGGCGGAGCTTTGGCTGGCAGTCCTGGGGCGGCAGGGTTCTGGCTGTCCCTTTTATCCCCGCCTCCCGGCTGTGCATGGCCCTTCTGCATGAGCCCCAGCCACCTGGGGCTGACAGCCAGAGCTCTTAAAAAGCACCCAGCTTGCGCCTTCCTTGGGAGGTCTGCCCCATAGTTTCAGAACTGCTGTCCTAGAGGCTCTTCCACTGCTGGGTCCCTGCACTCTGCCTTCGCTGGCAGATTTGGCTTGATGTGGAATTCTGTTTGGCCCTCTCTGTCTTGGGAAGCCCAACGTGGGGCATGTTAACTTGGAGTGAGCTCATCACACTTATGCAGTGGATTAGCTGTGGGGCCACATTCTGCTCTCGGTTATGCTAGTGTAAATGCAGTCCACCGACTGCACAGAAGTTACTCCAGGTTTACACCAGTCCAGCCTGGTGTGGCCATGAATGCCGCAGGAGCAGGACTCAGGCCTGAAAGCAGGTGCTTTGGTCACTCCAGCAGCGGTGTGAGCTGTCTGTGAACTCCAGATGTGACTGTGCTGTTGAAGAGCCTGTGTGAAGTAGGACCTACAGCTCAGTTCCAGTCTGTCACTTCAGTTCTGCCTGTAGCAGGCTGAGGCATTGATAGTGCCCTTTGGGTGGCTTGGGCACAGCTTGCTGAAACATCCTTGGTGGAGGGGAGCTAGCAGAGCTGGGCTAGTTCTCTCCATGCCTGGCGCTGTGGCTCCCTGTCAGCGGACACAGGAATCTGGCATGTTGGCAGCTGCTGGGAGCCCCACCAGCCAAGAGAGGCCCCGAACTACCTCGAAGACCATAATGGTTTTCAAATGAAGAATGTTCCCCCAGCACCCATGAGACTCCGCTGTAGCTGTCTGCCTAATGGTGTGAGGATCTATACTCACTAATCTGACTTTCTGTGCCCTTGTGGTGGCAGGACCACATGGGAGCCTTATGAGCAAGAGTGCTGGAATAGGGGGAGCCAGGGAGCCCTGACCCTCCCACTTTTGGGAAGGCTCCACTGCCCCTGCTTAGGAGTCTGCCTTTGGACCTACAGGCAGTAGCTTAAGGGCCAGGTTTCTAAGCTGGGAGGCAGTAGGAGGCTCATAGCCTCTATCCGTGGCCCATCACCTTCGGGGGACAGAGCCACGCAGTGTTCGTGTGGACTACACACTCATGATCATCCCTCCCGAAAAGCTTTTCATGGCATGGGCCATGAAGAGGGTAGAAGAGGGTCTTGCTACCACCATCCAGATAAAGTATAATACAAGATTTTGCTAAGAGCTTAGGCCTGGCTTTTTCCTGGTCAAATGGAGCATGGAGGAGGGAAGATACCAAGGCCCCCTATGTAAGAAAGATGGCCTCTCTCGGGGAGAGGGGCTAACCTTGCCCAGTGCTCCTGATGCATGAAGACTCTGTCACAGGGATTCCTAGCACATTCAGCAGAGGCCTGCTGGTGTACATCGGTAAAGTCTGAGCTTGCATTGCCCCCAGCACTCAGCTCAGAGAGTGCGTTTCTCACAGGAGCTGTCTGGGCTTTAACATAGGGTTCTTGAGACCAGTTCCTGGCTTTACATTGCTAACAGTTCTCTTACAGCTGAGGATTGCAGTCCTGTCTGACCTACAGAGTAAGTAGGGATGCTCTGGCCTCTATGCTGCCATCTGTCTTTAGGGAGCAGGGGATCTTTTCTCATTGTGTGCGCCTGATTGCTTCGATTAATTTGCATGCCATTCCCCACAAAAGGATGTTACTTGATGGGTCTGTGTTGCTTTTGGTTCCCCTGCTGTGTTTCTAACCCAAACCACTGAACTGTGTAATAAATAGCTCCATGCACAGCCTAATCTCCAGTGTTTTGTCTGTCCCTGTTGTCAGATGCTGCCAGCAGGCTGGTGCCAAGTCCTTTGTCCTTTCAGTGCAGACTCATGTCTCCTCCCTGCTGTCCAGCAGTGCAGTGAAGAAGGGCTTTGGCTGTATACTCAGCCTCAGCATGAGGCAGCCAGAGATGCCAGGTCCTTGCTTTCCAAGGAGGAGGTGATGACCTCCTGACTTCAGCTGTTCCAGGCTGATAAAATGCTCCTAGGGAGGAGAGGGGAGTTGCAGCTGAACTCTCTGGCTTCTGCTCAGTGGAAATACACACCATCCTCCCACCCCCAGCCCTTCTGGGCTTTGCAGGGGTCCAGTTATCCTGGAGGAGAATGGCCAGTTGCACAGGCACGATGGAGAGTGTGGCTGTCCCGTGTCACAGTGGTACCTTAAATGCCGTGTTTGTCAGGAGAAAGGCATTCCTGTTTCACTCCTAACCTCTGCCCCCTCCTGTGCCCTACCCCCTTCACCCTTAATCCCTGCACCTCCCTCCAGCACCCCTAATGCCTACACTGTGCCCCCTTCACCCTAATCCCTGTACCCTTTCACTCCGTACCCTTTCACCTCCCTCCCACACCCTAACCCTTGCATCCCCCTCCTGCTCCCATATGTGATAACTGACCTGGATGCATGAAGCAGCTGGCATTGCTGCTTGCTCTATTCCTCTGCTGGACTGCTGCTCCTCTGCCCCCTGCACCCCTAGGGAGCTGGAGGGGGAGCGAGGGCAGGGTCAGTAGCTCCCTGCATCCGGGTCACTTTCCCCACCTGGGCTACATAAGGAGAGGGCAGGAGAGCAGCATGACCACTTTGGAGGAAGCTAGTATGGTCTTATCCAGGTGAAAAGGTCTTGAGCATTCATTGTGTCACCAGTTTGCAGAAAATTCAACATGAGACTATTGCTTCTCTGTCTGCTCTTGAATGCCCATTCAGATTTTTGACGGTGCAGTTTCTCTCTGGGCCAAGTGGCACCATCTCCCAGTGTTTCTAATGGGGCCTGAAGTGAACATGGCTGTTCATTTACTTCCTTATTTGTGCCTCAGCGCCATCAGTCATACGCACAACTCTGGGAATAGCATTTGTTCATTAGCTGCAGCTCTAGGGAGCCCCTAATGATTTTTCTACCCAGGGCGTGTATGCAGGACCCATATAAAGGTGCTTTTTTACTCCCAGAGCAATGGAGTTGTTAGAATGGAATAATTCGAATCCCAGCCACTTGGAACCTAGGCTTTAGGCTCCTGGTGGAATGTGTCCGGAAAGTCCACTGACCCCACTACACTTGTTAGGTTTACAAGGAGCCGGGAAAATAAGGACAAGATAAAATATCTCACAAATGAGAATGGGAAAGAGTTTAGGCTAAAGTAATATATTTGAAAATGTAGAAAACATCTAAAAATATTTAAGTAAATGGTATTCTATTTTTGTTTAACAGTGCGATTAATCGCGATTAATTTTTGTAATCGCTTGACAGCCCTATCCCAAGCACTTCAGTCCAAACACACACTGGTCCAGATAAAACAAGTTTATTAACTACAGAAAGAGAGATTTAAAGTGTTTACAAGTAATGAAGCATAAAAGTCAGAATTGGTTACAAAGAAATCAAAGGTAAAATGCGAACTAATACCTAACTTAACAAGCCAAGTGAATTTAAAGCAAAAGATTTCTCTCACCACATGATCACAGCAGTCTGGCTGGATCCGCTCTTTTTTTGTCTTTCAAACGTTTGTTGATGCTGTGAGTAGAGCTGATGGAGGAGAGGTGATCTGCAGCCTCTGTTCCTTATTTTAAAATCTTTTCCTCCTCTTTGAGAATCATTTCCAGTTGAGGGTCAGGCAACAGCGAGCCTGTCCCTTTGCCAAAATGGAAATTACTCGCTCACACCCTTCTTCCTGCCAAAGAATGGCCGCTTAACCAGTAACAGGTTTGGGCTGCTTCCAGATTTATAATATGCCTTAATGACATCATACAGTGTAATCTTATAACTTTACATACAATGTTGCCACACATATTTTACCATGACAGTAATGATAAGCAAATTAAGAGTTTTCAAATGATACAAGGCATACTTTGTACAAAACTTATCATGGACTTGTAAAAGTGGTGAATATAGGGATACAGTCTGTCAAAATGTTTAATTGCTGCCTAGATATACCCTCTGTCTGATTCTTGTTTCCTAGCACTGTACATTCTGAGATTTGCAGCACCTGTAATTGGCAGGATCCTCTCCAGTCACCTAGCCAGTCAGAGCAATAGGATGAAGAATGCCCATTAGCTGTGGCCCTGTTTGAATCTGTAATACAGTAAATAACACCTGGCTGAGTGTGGCTAATGAACTGATGATAAATTGGCTATGTCTTCATTCTTTGGAATCGCCCTGTGACTTTTTTTTTTTTTTTTTTTTTTTTTTTTTAGCAGTTTCATAGTGGATAGATGTTCATAGACTGAACAATATATTAATTACTAGAGGTGATAATTTGTTTCTTTCTCTGCCTTCCCCGTGGTTGTGGAGCGATGTCACTGCTGAGAGGATGGGATATTTCTAGATTGTGACATGTGTCACAGTCCTTTAGGAGCAAGAAGGATAAAACAAAAAATTGATATGCCACGTCAAATCAAGGCATCTGTCAAAGTGGTATGTTAAATAAATTTCCTAAACAAATGTCAGAGACAAAAATCCCGTGGTTTGCACTGATTGAGTCCTGGTGGTGGGATAATAAATCAGCTGTGCATTTACCTTATCTGCTGGAAAATAACCTCCCCAAACACCACTGCTAGGCATCAGACCCATGCTGTGGCTCCCACAGGGAGCAGAAGTACCTGATCATTCACACAGCTGCTCCTGCAGGACAAGGTGTCATCTGCACTGACTGACTGAGAAGAGGAACTTGACTGGAAGATTTCAGAGTAGCAGCCGTGTTAGCCTGTATCCGCAAAAAGAACAAGAGTACTTGTGGCACCTTAGAGACTAACAAATTTATTTCAGCATGAGCTTTTGTGAGCTACAGCTCACTTCTGTCTGTGTGTTCCATTCTGTGCATCTGAAGGAGATATTTATTTTCATGTTCTCTGTATGTATAAATATCTCTTGTCTGTGTTTTCCATTCTGTGCATCTGAAGAAGTGTGCTGTAGCTCACGAAAGCTCATGCTGAAATAAATTTGTTAGTCTCTAAGGTGCCACAAGTACGCTTGTTCTTTTTGACTGGAAGAGTTGCCCACTAATTCCATTCCATGTACTCGTTGTAGTTAGGGAGGGGAACTTGATATCAACTGCTGAGGGAAAAGGAGAGATCCAGACTTATAATCAGAAGAGAGATTCATAAATACATAGTTGTTTTATGTAGCACGTGTGATATAATTATAGTTCATTGCCTCCTGCAGTAGTAGCAATCAGTAAATGTTTGTTTTATTCTATTGTGTTTTGTACGTGATTAGATGCTGAAGCTATAAAACATCATCTCCCTTTCAGATCTGTGATTTCTCTGACAGTGGCACTGTGATTGTGTCATGGATTGTTGCTGTGTTTTCCTGGTATTTGACAGTTTTCTCAAGAGGACTGTGGTCCATGGATGAGTTCTGTGCTTGTGTTTGTTTAACAGGAGTGTGCTGTTTTGATGCAAGTTAAGTAGGAGAAACGTCCTGTGGTAGATTTGCTGGCATGAGGCTGACAGTCGTTTTCCCTTCCATTAGACCGTTACCTCTCATACATCACTATTTTCATGGGTGGATTTGGGATAGGTATAGCTAACCTGGGTTCTGGCCTAATCCCATAGCAGAGTAAAGAAAAATGTCTTAACTTCTCATATTTAGAGATTGCAAACACAATCTGTGGGTGTGGCTACACTGGAGAGTTGCAGCGCTGTAAACCCACCACCAGCGCTGCAACTTACCGTCCACACTTGCAAGGCACATACAGCGCTGCATCTCCCTGGTTGCAGCGCTGGCTGTACTCCTGCTCTGCCTGGGGAATAACGATTGCAGCGCTGGTGATGCAGCACTGCTCCGCCAGTGTGGCCACCAAAAGCACTGTAATTGACCTCCAGAGTATTCTGAGGTATCCCAGAATGCCTGTTCAGCCACTCTGCTCATCAGTTCGCACTCTACTGCCCTGGCCTCAGGTGACCCGCCCTTTAAATGCCCTGGGAATTTTAAAAGTCCCCTTCCTGTTTGCTCAGCCAGGTGTGGAGTGCAATCAGAATCTTTGCAGGTGACCATGCCTCCACGAGCCAAACGAGCCCCAGCTTGGAGCAATGGCGAGTTGCTGGACCTCATCAGTGTTTGGGGGGAGGAAGCTGTGCAGTCACAGCTGCGCTCCAGCCATAGGAATTACGATACTTCTGGCCAGATCTCAAGGGCCATGCTGCAAAGGGGCCATGACCGGGATGCGGTGCAGTGCAGGGTTAAAGTGAAGGAGCTGCGGAGTGCCTATTGCAAAGCCCGCGAGAGAAACTGCTGCACCGGTGCTGCCCCACAACCTGCCGTTTTTACAAGGAGCTGGATGCGATACTTTGGGGGTGACCCCACTGCCAATCCGGCAACCACAATGGACACCTCAGAGCTGGGGGGGAAGGGGGGAGAAGAGGGGGAGGGGGAGGAGGGAGGAAATCGAGAATGAGAGTACTGGGGTGAGGGAGACACCCTGGAGTCCCAGGAAGCATGCAGCCAGGAGCTTTTCTCAAACCAGGAGGAAGGTAGCCAGTCGCAGCAGCCAGGACTTGGTGAAGGACAAGCAGAGGAGCGGGTTCCCGGTAAGCGGCTTTTATTTTCAGGATGAAAATGTTTTGGGAGAGGAGGGGGCGTTAAGACTGCATGCATGCATGCCTAGATGTGGAATAGCCCATTGATGTGGTCTATCACGTCACGGTAATCGGCCTCGGTAATCTCTTCAAAAGTTTCAGCCAGAGCATGAGCAATGTGCTTGTGCAAGTTTATAGGGAGAGCCACTGTGGTCCTTGTCCCAGTCAGGCTAACGCGTCCACGCCACTGTGCCGCGAGGGGTGGGAGGACCATTGCTGCACACAGGCAAGCTGCATAGGGGCCAGGGCCGAATCCACATTGCTGTAGAAGACCCTCCTGCTCTTCCCAGGTGACCTGCAGCAGCGAGATCTTCCAGGATTAACTCCTGTGGAAAATGTTGGGAGACTGTTCAGTGTAGATGCCCCCTGAAGCAGTTTGCTTTCCCCAATGCACAGAAACCCCTGCACATCCCTGAAGCAATCAGTCCCCCTTACTCACCATTTCATGGCTCCTGTGGGTTATGTTCGCTCTGTTTGGTATGGGAAAAGTATGCTAAAGTGAAGACTGTAAACTCCTTCACTGTGGGGGAATAACTTTCTGGGTGAGATTATAAACAATGCAGCCTTTGTCAACTGTTGCCATTTTTGCCTTTCGAAAAGTGTCCTTGACTACGCGACGGCCTGTATCATCCACTGCTCAGAGGCTACAAAACCTCAGGAAGAAGCCGCAGAAAAGCAAGGAAGACATGCTGAAAGCAGTTATGGTCACTCTGCCAGAGAGAGTAAAAAACTGCAGGACTGGAGGGAAAGGGAAAGCAGGCTCCGCCAGAGAACCGCAGCGGCCAGGAAGAAAAGCACAAAGCAGCTGATAAGCATCCTGGCACGCCAAGCAGACTCTATCCAGTCACTCATAGCCATGCAGGCAGAGCACTACCGTGCCGACCCACCTCCCCCCGTCCCAAAGCTCTTTCCCTTGTGCCTCAATGTCAGCTCCAACCCCCCCTTCCCCAGCATCCAGGTTCTTACCACCATCACCAGCTGCCTCCAACACCTGTACGTTCACCAACCAGCCCTGAGAACTACGACCCTTACCCTCTGCACTCAAACCCCATCACCATGCAGTATTTTCATCCTGAAGTGCAGCAGTCATTGCACAGCACTCCAGACAGCACATATTCAAACCTGTGACTGTACAGTTCACCACTGCACCCCCCTGCCCTTTTAGGTTCCCAAAATGTTGTGTGTCAAGAAAGTTATTTTCTTTTCAATAAATGAATTCTTGGCTTTGAAAACAGTCTTTATTATTGCAGAAAGTGAAAGATACCGTAGCCCAGGAAAGAAACATGCACTGCAAATCATTTCAGGAAAAACAGATTCCTACTAACATTGTAACCACTGCACTTCACTCCTGTGCAAGGCACCAAACATTACTGTTGGTTTTCAGCCTCAGATTCCTCCCTCAATGCATCCCTAATCCTTGAAGCCCTGTGCTGGGCCTCTCTAGTAGCCCTGCTCTCTGGCTGTGCAAATTCAGCCTCCAGGTGTTGAACCTCGGAGGTCCATTCCTGACTGAATGTTTCACCCGTCCCTTCACAAATATTATGGAGGTACAGCACGCGGATATAACCGCAGGGATGTTGCTTTCCTCCAAGTCCAGCTTCCCATACAGAGATCTCCAGCGTCCCTTTAAACGGCCAAAAGCACACTCCACAGTCATTCGGCACCAGCTCAGCCTGTAGTTGAACCGTTCCTTGCTGCTGTCAAGCTTCCCTGTATACGGTTTCATGAGCCAAGGCATTAACGGGTAAGCAGGGTCTCCAAGGATCACAATGGGCATTTCGACATCCCCTACTGTGATCTTCCGGTCTGGGAAAAAAGTCCTGGCCTGCATCTTCCTGAACAGGCTACTGTTCTGAAAGATGCGTGCATCATGCAGCTTTCAAGGCCAGCCTGTGTTAATGTCAGTGAAACGCCCATGGTGAACCACAAGCGCCTGGAGAATCATAGAGAAATACCCCTTCCGATTAATATACTCGGATGCTAGGTGGGGTGGTGCCAGAATAGGAATATGCATCCCATCTATCGCCCCTCCACAGTTAGGGAAACCCATTTGTGCAAAGCCATTGAGAATGTCCTGCACGTTCCCCAGAGTCACGGTTCTTCTTAGCAGGATGCGATTAATGGCCCTGCAAACTTGCATCAACACGATTCCAATGGTCGACTTTCCCACTCCAAACTGGTTCGCGACCAATCGGTAGCTGTCTGGAGTTGCCAGCTTCCAGATTGCAATAGCCACCCACTTCTCCACTGGCAGGACAGCTCTCAATCTCGTGTCCTTGTGCCGCAGGTTCGGGGCGAGCTCAGCACACAGTCCTATGAAAGTAGCTTTTCTCATCCGAAAGTTCTGCAGCCACTGCTCGTCATCCCAGACTTCCATGATGATGTGATCCCACCACTCAGTGCTTGTTTCCCGAGCCTAAACGCGGCATTCCACGGTGCTAAGCATTTCCGTGAATGCCACAAGCAATTTAGTGTCATACGCGTCAGGCGACTCGATATCGTCTGACTCCTCACTGTCACTTTGGAGCTGAAGGAATAGCTCAACTGCCAAACAGGATGTACTGGCGACACTCATCAGCAAAGTCCTCAGCAGCTTGGGCTCCATTTCCCACAGAAATCGCGCTGCACAGAAACCGTTGGGAGACTCACAATGGTGCCAAACATGGACAGAAAAACAGTGATTGCTGGGATGTGAAGCGATGCATCACGGGGCTTTGGGACAGGAAGCGGAATGACCCGCACCCTTCCGTCCCCTTCCCACAACCCACGGGCCAAAATGGGACGAGGTGCTCTGTGGGATAGCTGCCCATAATGCACCACTCCCAACAACGCTGCAAATGCTGCAGGTGTGGCCACACTGCAACACTGGTAGCTGTCAGTGTGGCCACACTGCAGCACTTTCCCTACACAGCTGTACGAAGACAGCTGTAACTCCCAGCGTTGTACAGCTGCAAGTGTAGCCATACCCTGTGTGTAAGAGACAACAGAGCAACTGGGCTGTGTGAGTTCGAGGGCTGCCTTTATGCCCCTGAAAGGTCTGACTAGTGTATGGAGAAGATTGCTTCCTCCACTCTTGCTCTGTTTATCTCTTCTGCTGGCTAGCACTGACATTCACATTCACTGTCCCCCAATAGCACAGCCCCCTGGCCCATTTTCAGGTGATAGTGTGCATCAGACACAGGTAGTCAGTACTGGATTAGCAGTATTAGCCAATGAAAGCAATATGGTGGGATAATCTCGGTACAGGCCATTGTCCCAGTGATGGGGAGAGAATGGACGGTTAGACTGCATAAAACAGAAAGGATTTATCCTGTCTCAAGGGGTCAACCTTCTAAAGCCGCAATCCTACCAGTTATTTTTAATCAACTTTTGTCTAGGTCCCCAGAGTTAGATTTAATAACCTTCAGGAACCTAGTGAAGGATCACTCAGCCTTGTACTGCCAGGGATACAGCCAAGGTGCCTGCCCATGGCCAGGCATAATCCAGACTGTGTTTGTCAAGGATTCCATACGTCGTTCTGTCACTAGCTCTGCCCGCTGTATTCAGAGGTAGAGAGCTGTACCGCCACGGGAGCGTTGCTGTGGGAGTTAGAAGGTTCCTCCCAGGTCAAGCTGGTTGGAGCCTGCTGGTCTTAGCTGCTTTGCTCCTGCTTAGGTTGCTTTGCTCCTGCTGTGTTATTTTTTTAGGGATGACCATTGACCTCACTCCATTGGGGAGGGCTGGCTGCTATAATGACAAGGAATGCTGAAAACAACCATCAGCACAATCTGTCTGTGGAGTGGAGTGCGGAGGGGGAGGCAATGGTTAGTGTGAGAGCAAAGAAACTGCTTGAGCGCTGACTGGAGAGTCCCGTTTTGGAGCCCTTTGTGCTCTGTTCCTATGCTGCATGGAAGGCTGCCTTACCCAGCTCTAGTGTCACTTTTCAGTCTCATTCGCTCTCTGGGCTCTTTTCTTTTGCCAAGAAACTAACAGTTTTCCATGTTGATGCCTCAGACAGTTAGTAATTGCTGCTGCCGTGATACCTGTGCCCAGCCCTGCATTCTGGGGCGAGTTCCTCTCCACCTGGAGCCCCTGGAGAACCGCCAGCTCTCAGTGTAACGCATGTTGTGTAGCCAGAAAAGCTTCCTGTAGCTAAAGTCCTTGGGACCACCAGCCACAGCTTTTCCCCTCTTTGAAGGCTGCCTCCAAGGGAACTCATCCAGTCAGTAAATTACCCAACCAAACCCCTTTCTCAGTACCTGATCCAAACATGGATTAGAGCCCATTCCCGCAGAGCAATGGGGTGTTGTGAAAACACTCGGAACTGAATTTGTTTTTCAAGGGAAATTATTCCCCCCATAACTCATAGTTTTTATTCTTTCCCTCTGGCCTGGTGACAAGTGGCTGGGGCAACTGGAGGGAGGCTCCTGGTTCTGACAGACACAAACTCACCCACTCCAGCACAATAGGGGGAAGTGGCAAAGCACTGCCTACAGTATTAACTTCTGACTTTCCATCTGGGAGTCCCTGAAAGTCTGGAGACTGTGGCAGGAGATGTTTATAAGCAAGAATTGAGTCACCTGATGTGGAATGGTCGAATTTTTGTGAAGGAATGAGAGGCAGTTTGAAGACTGAGAAATTTAATGTGGCAAAATAGTGCGACCCTGGTCACACTCACATAGACAGCCCTGGAAAAAACAATCTCCCTGGATGATGCATGTGGGTTTGTTGCAGGTCCATATTGTGGCTTCCCAGGATTAGAAGGGCCTTCCTACATTTACAGTTGAGTTTGTGTTGGGTGAATATATTCTTATTAATTGTGCATTTGATGACCTTTTCTTCTTGTCTGTCTGTGGACAGACAGTGCACTCTGCCCTCCTTTTGCACTGGGCAAAAGGGGCGTGGCTGCCACCTGCCCTCAGTTCCTTATTACTGCCTCTGGTTAGAGCTGGATGCGGTCACCCATAAATTTTGCCCTAGTCAAGGATATCCTGTCTCAGAAGCAAGGAAAATCTCTACATCTCAACCTGCAAATCTGTCCACCTCGTTCAATGGATGATCTGTGGTTGAGTATTCGGGACCAGTCATGCACCTGAGATGTCCAAGGCATCCTGGTGAGCAACGGAAAGGATTCCACCAGAGCCACGCTTGCAGCAAAATGGAAGAGGTTTTTTCTGCGTGTGGAATCTCACCAGGTGTCACCAATTCGTGCAGAAGTTAGGCATGTAACAGACTGCTTACTGCATCTAAACTCCTCTGACCTTTCAGTAAGTACAGCGAGAGTCCGCTTGGCTTCTGTCCCTGCAGTACACTATCTAGTGGGGATGGTTTTTGTATCTTTTCACACCCCTTGGTGTCCAGATTTCTTGTTTACATCTACCCTCCTGTATCCAACTTGGTACCTTCCTGGGATTTGAATCTAGTGTTGTCCTGGTTAACTGGTCTCCCCTTTGAACCTCTAGCAATAATACCTCTGCTGCTACTATCCACGAAAACACTATTCTTGGTTGCAGTTACATATGCTAGAAGGATCTCAGAGCTTCAGGCTGCCTAGCTAACCTTTCTTTTTGCAGTCTTTCATAAAGATAACGTTTCTCTTAGGCCACAGCCTAAGTTCATGCCTGAGGCAGTATCAGCTTTCCACCTTGATCAAAACAAATCATATCCCAGTATTCCTCCCAAAACTTCATTTTTCCAGACCTGAAGAAAAGCTGCACACCTTTGATGTTTGCAGGGCTTTGCCATGTTAGCTGGACCATACAGTCTTTCAGTCCCCTCCTAGATTCTTTGCAGCCTATGCTGGGAGAATCAACGGTCAACTCTTTACAGCTTGGTGCATTTCAGGCTGGATTTCTGACTGCATCAAGCTTTGCTACAATCTTGCTAAAGTCTCTCCTCCACCAAGGAGGCTGCCCACTCCACTAGGCTTAGTCCATGTCATCGGCCTTCCTGATCAACATTCTGATAGTACATATCTGAAAAGCAGCCATGTGAACATATCTTCTCTAGACACTCTGTTACTCAAACTTCCCAAGAAGACACAAGCTTCAGCGAGTAAATGTTGAAGTCTCTCCTCAAATAATCAGAACTCCCACCACCTATAAAGAAATTGCTTGTGAGTCACCTATAGTGGAAAGTACATGTTCACCACACATCTCGAAGAACAACAGTTTCTGTACAGGAAAGTATTTTTTCCCTAGAATGTTCGTCTGGCAGTGTGCTCCCAACAATGTTTGTAGCAGGCAAAGGCAAATGGCACAAACCTAGCCAGAGTAAATCCACTTAGAAAGGCTTGCAGAAATGTTTGAGCAGTGTTTGCCTACCCTCATAAATGCACACAGCGAATTGGCCGTCACCTGAGTAGTTAGGGCTCTTGTCGATTTGCCTCCTTGCCAGGAGATGCTGTGGGATGATTTTTCTCCTTATCAGATGCAGAGCTTGCTATGCCAGTTTGCGGCAGCCTCATTGGTGAAGAGTGGAGCCCTCAGACACCATCAGATCTGGTCAGAGGGCAACTGTCAGTGATGTGTGACATCATCCATCTTTGGCCACAGCCGCAGGTGGGTTCCTCTCCTTGGGCCAAGGTGTGAAGGCTGGCTGCACATTGACCCTGGCTTGTTCTAAATTGGTTCAGAAAGGCCCATGAGCAGCCTGGCAAATGAAAGCCAGGTACATGCCCTGTCAGATCAGTTATAAGAGCCTGGTTTCTGACACCTGCTGCAGACTGTTCTTCACATAGAATATCAGGGTTGGAAGGGACCTCAGGAGGTCATCTAGTCCAACCCCCTGCTCAAAGCAGGACCAATTCCCAACTAAATCATCCCAGCCAGGGCTTTGTCAAGACTGGCCTTAAAAACCTCTAAGGAAGGAGATTCCACCACCTCCCTAGGTAACCCATTCCAGTGCTTCACCGCCCTCCTAGTGAAATAGTGTTTCCTAATATCCAACCTAAACCTCCCCCACTGCAACTTGAGACCGTTACTACTTGTTCTGTCATCTGGTACCACAGAGAACAGTCTAGATCCATCCTCTTTGGAACCCCCTTTCAGGAAGTTGAAAGCAGCTATCAAATCCCCCCTCATTCTTCTTTTCTGCAGCCTAAACAATCCCAGTTCCCTCAGCCTCTCCTCATAAGTCATGTGTTCCTGTCCCCTAATCATTTTTGTTGCCCTCCGCTGGACTCTTTCCAATTTTTCCACATCCTCTTTGTAGTGTGGGGCCCAAAACTGGACACAGTACCCCAGATGAGGCCTCACCAATGTGGAATGGAGGGGAATGAACACGTCCCTCGATCTGCTGGCAGTGCCCCTACTTATACAGCCCAAAATGCTGTTGGCAACAATGGCACACTGTTGTCTCTCATCCAGCTTCTCGTCCACTGTAACCCCTACGTCCTTTTCTGCAGAACTGCTGCTTAGTCATTTGGTCCCTAATCTGTAGCAGTGCATGGGATTCTTTCGTCCTAAGTGCAGGACTTTGCACTTGTCCTTGTTGAACCTCATCAGGTGTCTTCTGGCCCAATCCTCAAATTTGTCTAGGTCCCTCTGTATCCTGTCCTTACCCTCAAGCGTATCTACCGCTCCTCCCAGGTTTAGTGTCATCTGCAGACTTGCTGAGAGTGCAGTCCATGCCATCCTCCAGATCATTAATGAAGATATTGAACAAAACCAGCCCCAGGACCGACCCTTGGGGCACTCTGCTTGAAACTGGCTGCCAGCTAGACATGGAGCCATGTATGTTGCAGAGAAATATGGGCAGGGCAGGGCACGTCGGCCCATGACAGGGGTCTAATTGACAAGTGCACTCTTGGGTGGTCAAAGAGGTCTGCATATAGTGCTAGGCTCAGGTTTGCCTGATCTTCTCAACCATTCTGGCCGTAGCATCTTCACAATGCATATGTGGAGGAGAGATGTTGCTTAACGTGGGAAGTCATGGTACTGGTGCGGGATTGAAAAACACATGTCCCTGGGATCTTCCATATTATCCACAGTGGCAGCAGTGGATTTCCCACAAGACAGACTTCTGCGTGAACACATCTTGATGCAGTGTACTGCTTTGTCTCTGGCATCTGGTACACAGTGCTCAAGGTCACAAGGTGGAATTGTCTTGATTCTGTTTGAGTTTGACTTTGCATAAAAGAGAGTGGTATTTTCTCATCTCGGAGCGTGGGGCTTCTGCTGCACATATCCAGGTGCTGTACGGAGGACAATACAGATGAGACGACCTGGCTTCATTTGGACCCAGAAACTCTAGGTTTTTATCCTTAACAAATAAATTTTCGTCTGTTAACGTCTTCCTTTGATCTCTTAAACGTTCATTCAAAGAACCACCAGCTCCTACTGGGACTTGGTTCGGTGTTCACTATCAAATCCATGGGTTCATCTGCTGCATCCTCCACCCAGGAGTGGGAATCCTCTTTGTGTGACTTCACTGTCATCCCCACAGTAGCTAGTTGAGATGTCAGAGAATGATGACAGGAATGCTGACCTAATGGGTTATAGGCAGTGCCTGTGGAACCAAGCAATCTGGGTTCTGTTTACATGGGGATGGGGATGGTGTAAGAATCTGAACAGAACAGAACAGACCCCCATTGGGGAATCTTCCAAGCAGCAATGATCCTGAAACGTCCCTGGGAATGAAAAGCAAGTGAAGGAAGAATCAAGGAACAGCTTCTCAATAAAATATTATGCCCCTCAAAGAGTCCCACAAAGCAGCAGCAGCTCTGGCAGCTAGTGGGTGATAAAGAGCTCAGGATAAGTGTAAATGTGTCAATGAATGCGAAACAGCTTTTAAGAAATCCTCTCGCAGCCCCACACTGTTACCAAGTCAATGTAATAATCTCCCTCATCCTTTGGCAGGGCATTCTCTTATCTGTCTAATCTACTTGGAGTGGTGGTGTAGCCTGTTGGTCCCGGATATTAGAGACAAGCTTGTCTCTCAGCAACCGAAGTTGGTCCAATAAAAAATATTACCTCACCCACCTTGCATCTGACGAAGTGGGTTTTAGCCCACAAAAGCTTATGCCCAAATAAATTTGTTAGTTTCTAAAGTGCCACAAGGACTCCTCATTGTTTTTGCTGATACAGACTAACACAGCTACCACTCTGAAACCTGTCACTCACTTTGTCTCTCTAATCTGTCTGGGGTGATAAGCTGCTCTGTGCAGGATGTAACATTTTCAATAGTTTGTCAAACTTTGATAGACAGCAGCAGCCGCTCCTGGGAACTGGAGAAATGTGGACTTCTTGTTGCTTGTATTCAGAGTGGGGATATGACTTCAAGGAGTGCAAACTGAGCTCTGCATCCCAGGCCTTGCCTCTTGGAGCACTCTCTCACCCCTCACAAGGGGCAAGCACAAGGCAACAAAGTTCTTGGTTATTTACTGAGGCATGTGTAACCCCCACTTACAGAAATGCTGAACCCACTAAGTCTGGGAATGACCATTGGGTGAGGACTGTTCTCCCCTGCTGTGTCAAGTGGCCGGTGACCCGACTGTTGGAGGAGGCTAGCCCCCTCCCCTTCCCTGTCTGCCTCTCATCTTCCCCATCTCTTTTACTCCCCCTCCCCCACAGGAGCCAAGAGCATCCCTGGCCCCAGCGGTGGTGGGGTGAGATCCCAGCCCCGGTGCTCCAGGCAGCGCGGCCGCAGCACCCCCAGCCCTGGTTTGCCGGGCAGCGTGGCTGCAGTGCCACCAGCCCCGGTGCGGCAGAGGGTGAGGCCCCAGTCCCGGTGCTCCAGGCAGCGCATCCGCAGCACTCCCAGCCCCAGTGCTCCGGGCGGCGCGTCCGCGGCGCCCCCAGCCCCAGTGTGCCGGGCGACTGGGTGAGGCCCCAGCCCCAGTGCACTGGGCGGCGCAGCTGCAGCGCCCCCAACCCCAGTGTGCTGGGCGGCGGGGGGGGTGAGGCCCCAGCCCCGGTGCGCCGGGCAGCACGGCCACAGCGCCCCCAACCCTGGTGCGCTGTGCGGCGAGGCCCCAGCCCCAGTGTGTGGGGCAGCGCAGCTGCAGCACCCCCGGCCCCAGTGTGCCAGGCAGCGTGGCCGCAGCGCCCCCAGCCCTAGTGTGCTGGGCGGTGGGGGGTGAGGCCCCAGCCCCAGTGCTCCGGGCGGCGTGGCCACAGCGCCCCCAGCCCTGGTGTGCCGGGCGGTGGGGGGTGAGGCCCCAGCCGGCTGCAGCGCCCCCAGCCCTGGTGTGCCGGGCGGCGGGGTGTGAGGCCCCAGCCCCAGTGCGCTGGGCAGTGCGGCCGCAGCGCCCCCAGCCCTGGTGCTCAGGGTGGTGCGGTCCAAGCACCATGCAAGGAGCGCCAGCCAGCCTGGGCCAGGGCCGAATGCTGGGGGGAACTGCAGGAGGGGGCCTGGCCTGCAGGCACTGTGTGAGTGGGGCCAAGCTAGGTTGTTTGGGGAGGCACAGCCTCCCCTAGTCTACAGTATCCACCACCCATGCAAGTGGGGTCAAATTGGAGCTGGCTTTCTTTATTTGCTCAGCAAATGCAGAGAAGAGGCTGTAAAATTCCAAAAGGTCTGTGTCAGAGGGGAAGCCATGTTAGTCTGTATCCACAAAAACAACGAGGAGTCCGGTGGCACCTTAAAAACTAACAGATTTATTTGGGCATAAGCTTTCATGGGTAAAAAAAACCCACTTCTTCAGATGCATGAAGTGAAAATTACAGATGCAGGCATAAATGTACTAACACATGAAGAGAAGGGAGTTACCTACAAGTGGAGAACCAGTGTTGACAGGGCCAATTCAGTCAGGGTGGATATGGACCACTCGCAATAATTGAGGAGGAGGTGTCAATACCAAGAGAAGGAAAATTGATTTTGTAGTGAGCCAGCCACTCTCAGTCCCTAAGGGTCTGTGGGTTATTTTTAGTTAACAGGGAATGTGAGTGTGACTTTTGTTATTTGTTTGTATTGCAGTAGCACCTAGAGGCCTCAGCCCACTGCACTAAACATTGTGCATGCATATTATGAAGAGCTGGTCCTCTCCTACTCATCAGTCATTGTCTCCAGGTGTCCAAGGAATAAAACATTACATGAAAGAGATCTCAAAGCAGGAGAGGGAGGTGAACTGAGTGTGCACTTTTTGTTCTGTGACATTTTCATGGGGTTGGGTTGTCTAGTGAGTTGTTTTCAGTCTTCCCTTGCCCCTCCCTGCAGTACCAGATCTTTGTTTCTCAGAGCCAGTGACCAAGAATTGAAACCAGTCACTTTTGATTTAATCTGCCTAAGGGATTGCTGTTGAGCAAAACAGAGTTTTTCCTCCCTTCCACACTCCCTGTCCTTGCTAGCTTAAAGGGTGAAAGAGAACTCCTCTAGGACACTCAGCAGAAAACTACCCACTGAGGGCTTGGCTACACTGGAGAGTTGCAGCGCTGGTGGTGGGTTTACAGTGCTGCAACTTAGTAACTGTCCACACCTGCAAGGCACATCCAGCGCTGCAACTCCCTGGCTGCAGCGCTGGCTGTACACCTGGTCTGCTTGGGGTGTAATGATTGCAGTGCTGGTGATGCAGCGCTGCTCATCAAGTGTGGCCACCAAAAGCGCTGTTATTGGCCTCCAGGGTATTAGGAGGTATCCCAGAATGCCTGCTCACAACAAACCGGAAGAATGGCTGAACTCCGAGCTCCCTCGAGCTGCTTATCTAAAAAACCAACACAGCTCCTGTTTGCTGGAGCAACCGGAGGCAGGCAGGGTAATTGCTTTGGAAGGTTCACAGCTGTTTGCTTGAAGAGAGAAGTCACACGGCAGAGGGGGAGTCCGTGTTGAGCAGCTGCTTATGTGGTTTGAAGGCTATTTAGGAGTGCATAATTTGCATTTAGTGAATAAGAGAGGGGTGGAGGAAGGGCTCGAAACTTTTAAATTGATTGCAGGTTGGTGATGTGTATGTTCCAGTCCTTAGAACTTGCAAGGCAGGGAGCTGACAGATCCAAAAATCCACTCTCTCTCTCTCCCCCACGTCCCCTCTCACTCCCCTCTTTTGAAAAGCACGTTGCAGCCACTTGAATGCTGGGATAGCTGCCCACAATGCACCACTCCCAACAGCGCTGCAAGTGCTGCAAATGTGGCCACATTGCAGCGCTGGTAGCTGTCAGTGTGGCCACACTGCAGCGCTTTCCCTACACAGCTGTACGAAGACAGCTGTAACTCCCAGCGCTGTACAACTGTAAGGGCTTGTCTACATCAGAAAGTTGCAGCGCTGGTGAGGGAGTTACAGCGCTGCAACTTAGGAGGTGTACACATCTGCAGGGCACCACCAGCGCTGCAACTCCCTGTTTGCAGCGCTGGCCGTACTCCCGTTTTGTCTCGGGTGTAGAGGATCCAGCGCTGATGATCCAGCGCTGGTAATCAAGTATAGACACTTACCAGCGCTTTTCTTGACCTCCGTGGAATAAGCAGGTATCCCAGCATACCTGAGGAAGCCTCTGGTAATCAAGCTGGTCTCCTTCCCCGGCTTGCTCTCGCGTTCCCCGAACCCCGAGCAAGCAGGTCTCCTTCCCTGCGGTTTGCAGGGTGGTTCCGGGAACGCGAGAGCAAACCGGGGAAGGAGACCAGCTTCGCCGCGGTTTGCTCTCGCGTTCCGCGAACCACCCTGCAAACCGCAGGGAAGGAGACCTGCTTGCTCGGCGGTTCGGGGAACGCGAGAGCAAACCGGGGAAGGAGCCCAGCTTCGCCGCGGTTTGCTCTCGCGTTCCGTGAACCACCCTGCAAACCGCAGGGAAGGAGACCTGCTTGCTCGGCGGTTCGGGGAACGCGAGAGCAAACCGGGGAAGGAGACCAGCTTCGCCGCGGTTTGCTCTCGCGTTCCCTGAACAAGCAGGTCTCCTTCCCTGCGGTTTGCAGGGTGGTTCGCGGAACGCGAGAGCAAACCGCGGCGAAGCTGGTCTCCTTCCCCGGTTTGCTCTCGCGTTCCCCGAAACCCCTTGAAGCCGCCCAACAGCGCTGCAGTGTGGCCACATCTAACACCACTTGCAGCGCTGGTTGCTGTAAGTGTGGCCACTCTGCAGCGCTGGCCCTATACAGCTGTACTAATACAGCTGTAACAACCAGCGCTGCAAAATTTTAGATGTAGACATGGCCTAAGTGTAGCCATAGCCTAAGCCAGAGGCAAGTAATAGGATCTGAGCCCTTCATGGACTGAAGGTTTTCAAAAGGAAAGCACCATCTCTCTTTTAAAAGCTGTTGTGTGAACCCAGCCTTGTGAAGTGTGGATTCACAGTCTGCTAGCTGTTTTCAAGATGGTTTTAGTTAATGTTTTCATTGTTACTGAATAGCAGCTTGAATACGGATCAGTTTGCTGAGGGAGTCACTCATCATTCTGGCTACAGCTCCAGGACATTCCAGAAGTGCGCATCAGAAATGGAGCTGATGCAGGGACAGAACAGACTGAGAGGCTCCCTTCAGGTGCATCCTGCCAGGGAAGGGCCTCAGATGGACTCTCAGGTGTGTCTACACTTCCATTCAAAACCTGCAGCTGGCCCATGCCAGCTGACTCGGGCTCAGGGCACGAGGCTGCAGTGTAGACTTCCAGGCTCCAGTTGCAGCTTGAGGTCTGGGACCTCCCACCTTGCAGGAGCTCCAGCCTGAGCCCAGAAGTCTGCAATTAAACAGTAGTCCCATGAGCTGGAGTCAGTTGGCACAGACCAGCCATGGGTGTCTAATTGCAGTGTAAACATATCTCAACGAGCAGCTCAGGGAGCTGAGCGGTAGGAGAAAATTAATCAAAAAATGCTCTGTTGGGGAATCCTAACAGCTGTGACTCCATTAATCCAGTATTGAGACTGACTGCAGCCTGGATGTTCCCTTGTATCACAAGTGAGACAAATCCCTTTTAAATTCAGGGTGCTTTATCAGCCCCCAGAGCTACTGAGAAGTGATGAGTAGATTCCAGGATGATGGAGGCTACAAGCCGTGCCTCAGAGAACCTTGGCTGGTTGCATGCTTGATCCTTCTGGAGGATGATCTGATTCATGGGACAGTAATAGAGACAGTGATAATAAAATGGCCATTTGCAAGAATCAATCCAGGCAGGTCAGCTTAGCAAAGTACACAAGGGATCCATCTACAGCGGCACTGAACCCCTCCTCTGAGAGGGGCCTCTCTATGAATAAGGTAAGACAAAGTTAGGTGAGAATGAGGCAGATCTGTTCACCAGTTTTCACACCAACGCAGCAGCGTGTTTCCAGCTGGTCATGGAATATAGAGTTCTGCAGGCATGTGTAGCTTTGGGAATGGTTAAGCCAAATGAGAGCTTGTGAGAGAGAATTAATTAAGGCCGTGTATACACTACCAATTTTTGTTGACAAAAGTGATGTTGACACCCAAAAGTCGACGTAATAAAAATCGGAATCTCGTATGTTCTCACTTGCTCCCTCTGTTGGCAGATTGCGTCCATTGTGGGGGCACCCTCATCGACAGCATGAGCAATGCACTGTGGGTACCCATCCCACAGTCCAGCTCGATACCTTGTGTCAGTAGGTGTCGTGGGAAGGCAGAGTGGATCGTGGTGCATCTTGGTACCAGGCTAAGTGTCCCGTGATGTATTGGTTTCTGTCCCAGCACTCCATGGGGTTTCGGCTTTTTTTCACAGCATTTTTGCAACAGCTCTTCTTTGATGTGTACCCCAGCATCTTTGTGAGAAGGGATGGAACCTGCACTGCTCTCCTGTGCTCTGTTAACTGTCATGAAGACATCATGCATGGTAGTGCAGTTAATTGTGAAGTTTCTCACTGAAGAAGACTCGCAGGCACCTGACATTGTGCATGGTATGGATAGGAGCAACCTTATATTGCTTGTGGCATTCACAGAGCAGCTGTATAGAGTAGGACATAGCTTATAGACTCAGGAAACAAGCACTGAATGGTGGGATTGTATTGTCATGCAGATGTGGGATATAGAGCAGTGGCTACAGAACTTTCAGATGCGGAAACTTCTGGAACTGTGTGCAGAGCTCGCCCCAGACCCACGGCGCAAGGACACCAGAATGAGAACTGCCCTCTCAGTAAAGAAATGTGTGGCAATTGCTGTGTGGAAGCTGGTGACTCCAGACTGCTATTCGTCAGTCATGAATCAATTTGGAGTGGGAAAAGTCGACTGTTGGGGCTGCGTTAATGCAGGCGTGCAGGACAATAAATCACATCCTGCTACGAAGGACCATGACTCTGGGAAATGTGCATGAAATAGTGGACAGCTTTGCAGAATCGGTTTCCCTAGCTGTGATGGGGTGATAGATGGTGCACACATTCCAATTTTGGCACCAGACCACATCAATAGGAAGGGGTACTTCTCAATGTTGTTGCAGGCACTTATGGATCACCATGGGCATTTCACCAATATCAATGTGGGGTGGTCTGGGAAGGTGTATGACGCACACATCTTCAGGAACACCAGCCTTTACAGAAAGCTGCAAGCAGGAATTCCTTTCCAAACCAGAAGATTACAGTGGGGGCTGTTGAAAGCCCATAGTGATTCTGGGAGACCTAGCGTACCCCTTACAGCCGTGGCTCATGGAACCTTACATGGGACACTGGACAGCAGTAAGGAGCAGTTCAACAACAACAGGCTGAGTAGGTGCCGGATGACAGTGGGTGCTGAGCTTTGTCTGGACTTGCACCTAGATTGTCATTAGCGTCTGATGCCATGGAAGAGGAAAGATGATCAGTGCTTTAAAGCAGTTCTCAAACTTTGATTTAAATTGTTTTGCGGATCCCCAGACTGGCTGCTTCTTTTCCCCAGGGGTGCTCAATCCCCACTCAGCCCCAGGCCCTGCCCTACCCCCACTCCACCTGTTCCCCCAAAGCCCCAGTCCCACCCCATGTCTTCCCACTCCCGCTCCATCACTGCCCCTCCTCTTCCAGCCCCCTCCCCAGATTGTGCCCTGTCCCCACTGGGAGGAAGGGGGGAGGAGTTGATCACCAGGGCTGGCGGCCCTGCACATGACTTTCAGACCCCGTGGAGAACCCTCATGAACCCCTGTTTGAGAGCCACTGCTTTAAAGCATTGTCATTCCTTTGTATAATTAAACAAAGAGAGGGCTAGAAATGTATTGTCAACACACCTTGTAGAATCCCTCTGATGAGCATAGAGTCCTTTACTGATGCATGGCTGTGGAATTTAATCTATTAATCAACTGGGAATTGGAGCTGTCTCTCCCTGCTGTATTTTTACATTGTTCTAGTGTGTCATTAATTCCTGGGAGTGGGCTGCTCTGTTTTAATCAGCATTCATTAGCACAGACTAGCTCTGCTGTTCCACAACTCTGGCTTGTTCTGTGTTTGGTTTTAAAGCTGATGTTTCCTGAACTGTTTCTGTGCTGTTGTAACCTAGGAAAATAGACGTGGGTTCAATTCTCTGCTCTGTCACAGACTTCCGGAGTAACCTCGGCCGAGTCACTAAGTCTCGCTGTGCCTCAGTTCCCCACCAGTAACACGGGGTCATTGCTCACAGGCTATCAGGATAAAGGCATTGAACCCAGAGCTGATGGGGCCATGTAAGTACCAGTATCTAGAGAGTGGCCTTTATTCCACTTGCAGAGGGAATGACATCAGGCTGGACACTCGGATATAAAACCCTAGCTTCAGAAATAGTGTCTCTGTGTGTCTCTCTCCTCTCACCCCCCAGTTACTAGTAGTGAGACCTAACATAGGCAGCTCCTGTCTGCTCTGAGTGCACAGTAACATCCCAGGGCCTTTTCATCACAGTTGATCCAAGTGTCCTTGGCCAGAATTTCCTCTCCCTTTGTCATTGTGCTGTATGTTGTGAATCTGCTTGACTGCCACCCTGCACCCCAGAGGGAGCTGCAGTTCAGTGCTGCTGTATGGATACAGGGGTACGTCCTTCTCCTTTGCCTTCCCCACAGTAGTGGAGGTGCTGGGCAGGAATGAAGAGCCTTCAAAGTCGGGTCCAAAAAGCTGTCCATATGCTTCCACATAGGGAGAGAAGGGGGGCTGGGGCCAGTGCATTCAGAGCAGCTGGAGATATTGGAGCTTCAGAAGGCTGCAGTAGCAGCCGAATGACTCACCCTGCGAGTGGGGGAGAGGCACTGAACCTGGCATGGCATGTGGGGGATTTGTCCCATAACAGATGAAGATGCTATAGAAATACAAAATAGGTTCATCTTCCATCTAGATGAGGATGTTACATGTGGGCAGGTTTGGCTAGGCAGGTCGCTTGCCACTGAACTGATGCAACTCTCCAAACATGCATCATTTTTCTGCTCTGTTGGTGCTTTCACTAAGCGACACTGGGAGCCAGACTGCAGTTGGCACTACCTGTGATAGAACATGCCCTTTGGATGCTAAGGAAGGCTCCCTTCTTGCTGCAGCAGGATGCGTAATGCTCTCACAGACTGGGAAGTCTGGGTTCGGTGGCATGGCTACTCCTAGTGATGATCAATTTACTGCAGTGCACAACGTGCAGTTCTGAGGGGATGAAATACAGATTCTGAGAAAGAGAATCATTGAAACTAGGGGATGCTATAGAAATAAAAGGCCAACCCCTACTACTGAGAAATAAATTAGGTTTGACAGGGTTATTGATTCCAGTGTATTTTCACAAGATAGAATCACCTTAACGCAAAGCTGCTCCTCCTTTCTGCATACAAATAATGTCTGGAAGGAGAGTCATGCCTGCCGCGTCTTTTCTCATCTTCAGATGAGACACAGCCCGCAAAGTCTAGCACCAGCACTTCAGCCTGGCTGTCAGGGGGCAGTTTGGGAGATGGTGACACTTTTTGTGTATTGTCTGTTAAATTCACATTTGTACCTAGAGCACATTCAGGTCTTTGAGATTGGTTCTGAAATGCTAGTAATTTCAGAGTAAATGATCAGCAGGTTTAATAGAACTGGAGGAAAAATGTGTGTAATAAAATGCTGCTGACAGCCGCTGGGAGTCCTCTCCTGGCAGAACTGACGGCTAATCCTCTCTGAGTGAGCCTGTGGAGCCTGAAAGCATTCATCCCTTCTTACTATCACCCGGGCCTGCAGAGCAAACAGAGAGAGCATCCATCATTAGCTAATCCCCATGGCTTAGTTCCTGGCCAGCACCAGTGATCTGAGTATCTGCTAAGCATCTTCATTATTTTACTTTTCCATTTGGTGATGGACACACTAAGAATGCCATGCTGTCTTCAGACAGGTGTGGAGAGCTGCTCTTCTGTGCCCTAGGAAGCAGCCATGCTCAGGGGTGGATGTGAGCATTAAATGCCAGTCTCCTTTGATAGCCTTCCATGTCTTTCTAACTAAAGCTCTGAGCTGATAATTGCAAGGGTTCTAGTGACCGCCACCTGCAGGTGTAGCTCAGGAGGGACAAAGTGTCACTGAATTCCTCTGCAGCCACTGTCCCAGTTCCCTCTTTCTGCTCTCTGGCAGGGCTTAACTGGGAGTGCTAAAGAGGGGACATTTGGGGGCACTTTCTAGTGGCGCTTTTTCACTTGTCTTGATGGCAACTAAACTGCTTTCCCCATTACCAGATATCCTTGCCAGGCAGCTAGAGCTCATTGACCAGTTGCTTGATCTTGTCACATGCTGGTGGCTACCCCACCCCTTACCTCAATGTAATGACTCAAACAAAGTTGAGTTAAAACAATAATCCCTCCGTGTTTGCTCCTGGGAGTTGCTGTAAGAATACAAACTAGCAAACTCTTCATTCAACTAGAGTCCCAGGCAATGTTCTGTCCTTGATAAGATTCCAAGATACAATTCATTAGCAGGAGGGGCACATATTCACAGTAATGCACAGGTTGCAGCCTTGCAACTCCTCATCAGACTGCCTAACAGACTCACACTGGGGTAAAATTATTTTGCAAGATATTCTCTCTCTCTCTCTCTCTCTCTCCCCCCTCCTCCTTCCCCCATGCCTCTCTGTTCCACGCAGAACATAAGACCTTCACCAAATCATTGCCAGCCTCCTGCTGCAGTCTTAGCTTCTTCCCACGTCTTTGTGATAGCTTTCAATTCTGTTTCCATTGTGCTGTTCCATCTTATCCATGGTCTACCTCTTTCCCTGAGGATTCTAGTCCAAAACCTGTCTTATTATGTTATTCCGGTCTTTCCTCCATGTACGTCTAAGCTATTTCCATTTTTATTCCATAATGTCCTGTCCTATTTGTTTCTCTTTCAGTCTCCTCCACAGTTTTTTATTTGTTGTGGTTTTATTTTTTCCTGGCAGCTGTTTATGAAAACTTGGCGTTTAGATAGTAAGGTCTTTGGGCTGTGACTCTTCTCAGGGTATTCGGAACTGTGAGACTGCTTGTTACCTTTTGCCTCCAGCTAAAGGGAGTCTTGCTTGTGGTAACTGGTGTTAGCTTGGTAACATCGCCAGCCTGTTAGCCATTCAAGCACATGCCTTTGGGGTTGCACCTCAGTCCTCAAGTCCATTTGAAGCACTCCCCTGTGATATCTAGCCCCTGTCACTGGCTACACACAGAAATTCCAGATCTTCTGCTACCAAAGAAGCAGTGTTATCTTGGCTTACTAGTTTTCTTGCTTAAATCATTGCTCCTGTGTAATACCCAGCACATGTGAGCATTTTACAATAAATCACAAGTAGGCTTATTTAATAAAGAAAAGAGATTTAACTAGAAATGAGAGAATGGTGGAAACATCATAAAATGCAAACCTGGGTCTACACTTATTAATAGTTACTTTTCCTCTCTAATAAAGGGGTCCCTCTCCCAAGCGTCAGTGTGTTATAGAACTGGCTGGCTTCACACAAGCCAGGATCTGATTTTTCATGAAACCCTTCCTGTTACCCAAGGTGTCTCCTCAGTGAAAGGCTGAAAAGCGTCTTCCCCTCCTTTGTTATACTGAAACAGTCCGTTTCTATGCATAGACAGGGCGCACCTGTCTCTTGTCTTGTTCCTTTTTTACCTCCAGGTGGTTTCGAGCTGTCTCTGATGGTTTTCTATTGATAGCCTTGGGAGCAGCAAGGCTTGACAATTGAGCCTTGCATTACATCACTGTCTAAGCGGGTAGGGGTGACAACTCCCTCCTGAGTGAGTGGGCCATCACTGAGCCATAGTATCTCATGGTGACTGACTTTTACATCAAGTCCGTAAAGCATGTATTCCATACAGTCACATTATTCCTTAAATATTACCTGGACATTCATCTTTCAGTGATTATAAGTCTTGTTAAATAAGTTTTCTGTGGATAACTTACATGTTACCCTTCATAGATGAATACCCTGCAAGATGTGTTTTGTATAGCATATTTGTGAGGTCTGAGATGAGTTGTTTGCAAAGAACAGGGGACCCTTTTGCTGAGGATCTTCTAGGTCATATAAGTCTCCTAGTTTCAGTGCCATGTAGTAAGATTGACTTTACAATGGTGTTAAATATGCAAAGTTTAGTTTGGAGGCAAGATTTCTGTTACTCCAGATCCCCTTTATAAAGTTAAGAAGGCATGTCTGGCTTTTGCTGTTCTGGCTTTAATGTCTTTGTCTGATTCGCCTCTTGTACTTACAGTACTGCCAAGATATATGAAAAATCGGTCCTCTTATGTGTCAGTCCGAGGCCTTGGCTACACGTGAGAGTTACAGCGCAATAAAGCCACCAACAGCCCTGTAACTCACTCCCCATCCACTCTCGCAAGGCACATACAGCACTGTATCTCCGTGGCTACAGCGCTGCTTGTATTCCACCTCCCCGAGAGGAATAAAGAGTATAGTGCTGCTGCTGCTGTGCTGGGGCGCCAGTGTAAACCGAGAATAACTTCAGTACGCAGTGACTGACCTCCGGAAGCTTCCCATAATCCTTTTAAGTGAAGGTTCCACTCTTTGTTTTGTTGTGAACTCTGGACTCCAGGAGTTGCTTATCAAAAAAACAAACACAGCTCCTGTTTGCTGTGAATGACAGAGGCAGGGGAGCTCCCTTTGGAACCCCCACAGCTACTGGTTACTTGAGGAGAGAAGCAGCGCGGTGGGCGGGGGGGGGGGTGCGTTTTGGAGCGGCTGCTTATCTGGTCTGTGAGGAAAAAAACAAACAGCTGCTATTTGCTTTCAGTGAGTGAGAGAGGGGTGGGGGAAGGGGTCGGAACTTGCAAGGCAGCTGCTGACACAGTGTCAGCTCCAAAAATCCACTCTCTATCTCCCCCACACGCCCTGTCACACTCCACCTCATGCCACCCCTTTCGAAAAGCACGTTGCAGCCACTGGAACGCTGGGATAGCTGCCCATAATGCACCGCTCTCAATGCCGCTGCAGATGCTGCAGATGTGGCCACGACAGTGCGCTGGTAGCTGTCAGTGTGGACAGACTGCAGCGCTTTCTCTACTCAGCTGTACGAAGACAGGTTTAACTCCCAGCGCTGTACAGCTGCAAGTGTAGCCATACCCCCAGAAAGTATTATGGTATTTCTTGTTATGTTCAGTTCTCCTTTTTTAGCTTTTTCTTTGCTGATTTTCAACCCTACTAGTTGGGTATAGGCCTGCCTGGAGATAGTTATTTTGACATGCATTGTCTCTAAAGGTATGAAATAGCAGTGTGAAGGTCCTCTTTAACTTCTGGGTGAAAATCCATTTTATGCCCCAGGTTGATCTATGGTTTTTCTCATTAGCCAATCCACTAATATAAAGAATATGGGAGATGTAAGGAATCTTTCTCTGATGCTTGTAGTAAAGTTGACTGGCTTGGTTCACTGTTGTGTATTACTTGGTCTGTTCTATTTTAACAGAAGCTCTGAATGATGTCCACAAATTTCTGTGGGATTCCATAGTGGCATAGCAACTTCCATAAAACTGTTCTATCCACTGTATCACAGGCTTTTTGGAAATCTATAAAATTCATATAAAGTGGTGACTGCCTTTCAATCAGCAGTTCTATGATGACACATTGGGTCATTATTTGAGCTATACATGATTTCTCCTGTCTGAACCCTGCCTGTTCTTGTTGTAATCTTTAATCTACCATTTTCTTTATTCTGTCTAGAAAACAGTAAATAGCTTACTTGGAATAGACAGCAATTGAATGCGTCTCTGGTTTTTTCACTGAGTGAGGTCTCCTTTCTTTGGCAGCTTTACCATATGACCCTTTTCCCACTCGCTTGGTATTTTTAATTATTCCCATATCTTTTGTAAGAGGCCAATCAAAATGTCTATGGTGTTCTTCAAGTCTTCCTTAAGAACCTCTACTGAATGTTATCCAGACCGCGTGCTCTTCTGCTTTTTGACTGATTGACTGCGCTTTCTACTTCTGCTCTGGCGATAGTCCCTAATCTGATGTTCAGATCTTCTCTTTCCTCTATATCTGGAAGATTGGTTCATCAGTAGGTGACTAAGTACTGCCTCCATATGTGTAATTGTTCTGATGTCTTCATTGTTCAGTTGCCTTTGTCTCAGGTGGATGAAAATCAATGATTTTTTTAAAAAATAAAATTTTAAATGTATGTTTTTTAACTTAATTTGGATTTTTTTATAAAATGCTTTTTGAGGAAAAAAACTATCTAAAGTTAGTTTTAATTAAGACATTATAGCTCAAAGATTCCTCACCATGGTATAGGGATTATAAATTCTAATTCTATAGTCTGAGACAATATATTCATGTAGTGTTTAAGAAAAATTTTGTAAATGAGTGCCAATAGTTCATGAATTTAGGGATCCATTGTTTTGGGTTTCCAGGGGCTTCTGTATAGATTATTTAGATTAATCTTTCTATCTACCCAATGGGACTCAGTGCTCAGTCTAGAAGATACCATCAGAGATGCTTAGTTTTGCAGTTCTGAAACTGTGGATTTGTGTCTCCAGAGATAACATGCTTGTCAACAGCAAAAATGTTTTAAATAAATAAATAATACATAGAGGTGAGAAATAACAGATCTCAACCCTATTGTCCCTCTGCAAATTTGTGTTCACAGAGTCAGTCTCTTACCTCTCTCTAAAAGTGCAAAGTTTCAAAAAGTTCAGTGAATAGAAGATTGTTGGGGGCAGAATAGATCTGGACAAGGAGAAGTCTGGAGATAAATGTGAGAAGGAAGGGACAGGCAGTAGAAACAGGCAGTAGAAACTGTTTGAGCAGCATATTCCAGAAGTCTTGAGGTCTTTTTGAGTCCATACGCGCTGAAACCATGGGTGCTACGGGGCTGGAGCACCAACGGGGAAAAATTTGTGGGTGCTCTGCACCCACCAGCAGCTCCCTGCTCCAGCTCACCTTCGCCTCTGCCTCCTCCCCTGAGCGTGCCGCCGCGTTCTGCTTCTCCCCCCTCCTTCCCAGCACTTGTGCCGCAAAACAGCTGTTTCACATGGCAAGCCTGGGAGGAGAGGGGGAACGCAGCGCGCCTGGGGGAGGAGGCGGGACGGGGATTTGGGGAGGGGTCCAATAGGGGCAGGGAGGGGGCAGAGTTAAGGTGAGGACTTTGGGGCAGGGGTGGAGTCAGGGCGGACACAGGGCCGGAGGCACGAGCACCCACCAGAGGAAAAAAAAGTTGGCGTCTGTGTATGAGTCTAGCCTTTATTGATTTGAGATCTACCATCCCATTTTGTCACTAGAAGGGATAACTTATAATGGTAGCAGGCCGTAAAAGAGACCCCAGTTTGGGAATATTTTAATGAAGTTCCTCTACCTGTGGGTAAGACAGGCATGCGTGTAAAATACATAAAGTGCAACAAAGAAATGCAAGGCCTGTTTGCCTGAATTAAACAACATCATGAGAAGTGTTCCTTCTCAGGGGGAAGCGGCGTTGAAGATGATGAAGGGAATGTGTCTGAACATGCAGGATCTTCAGGTTGGTAAACTTTTTTATTTCATACTTCTTTTGTAAGGACAGCCTGTCTTCCTTCTGGACTATTCTTGAATTCTCGTACTGGAGCAAAAGATATAGTTGTTACTCTATGGTACTATCATTTTAGGTGCAGTTGTGATAAAAAATAAATAGTTGAAATAGGCAGATCTTCCTTTTACAATTTCACCTTTAAAGTAGTACTGAGTGTTAGTGAATGCAATGAGTAATACTAAATGAGCAGTATGGTAATAATTAAATAACTGCATTGACTTATTTTGTTTAGGAGAATCCATCCTCAACATACAGGATTCTGAAGACTATCCACCTTCAAGATCACCATCATTTTCTATAGTTTCAGAGTTATCTGCCAATGATAGTGTTTCAGTTGCATCATGGATGTCACTTAACCTCAGTATATCACCTGTAGCAAAAAGGAAAAAAAAAACCTCCATCATCCAGAAACAGCCATAGATAAGTTTGTGATAAGAACCAGCAGATTACAAAAAGAAGTAATTGATGAAAAAATTGCTCAGTTTGTTTATGCAACAAACTCTGCCTTCCATATGATTGAGAACCCACACTTCATTAACATGGTGCAGTCATTAAGACCAGGATACAATCCACCCAACAGAGCAGATGTCGCAGGCAAATTGCTGGATAAAGTGTATGAAAGAGAAATTGAGCCGTGTGCAAAATGTCTCGAGGATGAAATTGTGAACCTGAGTCTTGATGGTTGGAGCATTGTCCACAATGATCCTGTTGTATGTGCCTGTGTGACAACAGAAGAAAGGAATGTCTTCTTTACAGAAACAATTGATACATCAGGAAATGCACACACAGCAGAGTACTTACAAGAAGTAGCAGCAAAAGCTGTAACAAACTGAAAAAACATTCAAATGTCTAGTACGCAGCTTGGTCACAGACAGTGCTGCAAATGTATCCAAGATGAGAAGAAATTATTTAGAAGAGCGTCTCAAGCTGATAACATACAGTTGCAGTGCTCATTTGATGCACCTCCTAGCCAGAGAATTCAGTGTTCCAGAAATAAAGGCTAATGTTGCTGTTGAAATTGCAAAATACTTCCGTAACAACCACTTTATAGCAGCTGCTCTGAAAAAGTGGGAGGACCAAGCTAACTCTTCCACAAGACGTGCAATGGAACTCTGTAGTGGACTGTTTTGAGCACTATATCAAGAACTGGCCTAATCTGATGACAGTTTGAACAAAATTGTGAAAAAATGGAATGGCCCTGTCACAGCCAAAGTTCTCAACATTGGGCTTAAGAGAAATGTTGAATGTTTGCTGAGTACCCTGAACCTATTTCTGTAGCCTTGAACAAAATGCAGGGAAATAGCTGCTTTATTGCTGACACTGTTGAAATTTGGAAGGCACCGAGTGAGATCTTCAAAAGAGAAATATGCAATGATAGAGTTAAATTACAAGCATTAAAAAAACCAATACAACCACTATCTCCAACTCATTTTCTTGTAAATATTCTAAATACTCGGTACCAGGGTTAAACCTTAACTGCTGAAGAGGGGAGTTGGCTATGACATGGACATCCAGCAATCATCCTTCCATAATGCCAACTATACTAAACTTCACCATTCAGGGGTGTATGTTTGCTGCTGATGTTTTAAAGAAAGTCACACCAGTGAACTGGTGAAAGTCACTTAAGCACTTGGATTCAGAGACTGTTGAAGTGAAAATCTCACTTTTAACAGCAGTAGCTTCTTCTGTCGGTGTAGAAAGAATATTTTCTTCCTTTGGACAAATTCATTCCAAATTGAGAAATCGTTTGGGACCTGGAAAAGCGGGAAAGCTTGTTTTTCTTTTCAAATTCTGAATTAACAGGAAAACGAAGGTGAAGACGCCTGACTTAACTGCAGAAGCCAATATTTTAAGTTTCTCATGTTGACCTGGCTGACATCGTCGATTTAAATTTTATTTATTTATTTTTTTAAATATTTCCTTTAACTATTTTAGTTAAAAACAATTTTAACAAAAATAAACCTGATTTTAAAAAACTTTGTTTAACTAAATTCAAAAATTGAATGTTTTGTTAAAATATGCTTGTGTTGTTAAAATATTTTGTTTCTTGTTGAAGAATGTATAACAATGTTGTTTTAGTTAGATAAAACAATTTAAGTGTCTGTCTGGTGATGTTCTCATCCTAATACAGCATGGCAAGAAAATCCTCCAAATATTAATGATTAACCTGTTGAATTGGAGATTGTTCACCTCCCAATGACTTCATAAATATCTACTTCAATTATCTTTGGTAACAGAAATAACCAGTCATTCATTTTCTGATATAGCTCTAAAACTAATCTGAAAAGTTTTCAAAATAAATCGCTTTAAAAATGTATAGTGTGTACCTTCTAAAAATTAAGCCTACCTCTATCTTTGAGTTGTGAAGAATATGTATTAAGGTTATAACAACGAGAAAGAATGCACTTTTACTTAGAAATCCCATGATTAAATCAAGTCTTCCTGACTAGTGATTTAATTCAATCAGATTTAAATTAACTTGATTTAAATCAAATCCACTCTGCTTTGTCTTTAACTGGTCAGCTGATATTTGGGTTTTTTCCTGACCCCTGTCTAATGATGTTTTACGGTATCTTCATACCATTGTGTGCTGCAGTGGGCTGTGCATCTGTTGCCATTTTGTCTATAATGTCTCGTTTTTCTTTCCTAGCACTCTTTTTGGCCTACTTATTTTTTATGGCATGTTCCTCCTGGAGTTGTTGTGTCTATGGTCTTGTTGCTCAATTTAGTTTCAGTTTCATTTTGCATCTTTGTTTCCATTTTCTGCCATGTATCCTCAGATAACCATTTATTCGTGATTCTCAGCACTTCTTCACAAGTTTTAGTGAAAATTTCCATTACCCATTTCCATTTGCCTTCTACTGTTCAATCATCTTCATCTTCAGGTACATGATAGCTATTTGCTAACACAATTCTAAACTCTCGTTGTGTTATCTGTTTTAGCTTGGTGATATTATAACATGAGCATCTATGTTCAAATGTTGTCTTTTTTCTTATTTTTATTCTCATGTAGTTACCACTAGTATGTGGTCCATTCCCACACCTGTCCCGTTCTTGCTACATATATCTTCTAAAGTTGTTCTCCATTTGCGCCGAATTGTGTTGTGATCAATTGGAAAATCCTGATTTATTTTTTTTTTAAAGTGACTGTGGCCTGAAGTTTCGGACTCTGTACAAATCCGAGGCCCTAGCAAATGAGATGATATTGCAGCTGCTCAGCAAAGTCGCATTTGTCCAGAATGTTTGAGCCTTACCTGCTTTTTTTTCTGTGAAGTGTGCAGGTGTGTGGATGCGCAGCAGGTATGCATTCTGTCCAGATGGAGCAGGGATGTAGGGTGCAGAAGTGTAGCAATCACAGGTGTGAAATGGCAGTGGTCAGTAGGCTCTCCTGAAAGCAGCCCCTTTCCTAGCACAGCCTCCATTGAAGGGGATGCTTGCAGTACATAAGAGTCCTTGTTTGTTGCAACTTGTTAGATGTGAAAGGAAAACAAATTGCAATAATATTTCATTCAAAACCTGTCTGAAGAGCCCAGTTGCCCCCTTGGGTTCAGTTTATTGATGTGTGTTTGTGAATAAGCCTAGGTCCTTCGCCTGGGAATGGCAGATTTGTTAAGGAGGTCGATGAAGTATATTTTCTCCATCTTAGTGCTGGTCCAATTAAGTGCTTGTTTGTAGGGAGTGGGCCTGTATGAAAAGTGGCCTCTTGTGCCCGCTGCATATCATTTTCCTAGAGCTCTTTCATAAAGGAACCATACATCTGTAACACCGAGAGACCCCAGTCTTGGCAGGTGGGATCAAGCCTGGGAATCTGGAGCTTAGTGCATGAGCGAAAAGCCACATGGACCTTAGCTAAAGCTGTAGTAGACTCATTAATCTCTTAAGTGGTCTCGGTGCAACTATTGGGGACAGAAGACCACACCCAGGAGGTGTGTGGGTTACAAATCAACCAAATGTCACAGAGAGGTGGGTGCCTTTGCCCATGTCAGGTGAGGAATTCTCATGCAGATGAGTTTGAGACTTGATTCACTATAAGTGTCCCAAGTGAAAGCAAACACACACTGGTTTGAAGCTGTGGGATTGGCTGAATGGAGAAGGACCTTCGGGAAGCAGGGTAATCCCCTGAGGTCATGACACCGTTCCCCCAGCTATGGATTTCACTCCAGTGAGAAGAATTTCTGTACAGATGCAATCTCGGAATCAAAATCACCTCCTTCAAAAGCTCCAAGCATGTGAAGAAAGTGATTCTGAGGCTTTAAAGACTTGGGGTAGACTGCCATGCTCTTAGGTGCTGCCTAAGGCTGCCTTTGTGGTGGGGGATGCACAAGGGAAAAGAAGCCCTTCACTGCTAATTAGGGCTACAAAAATGGAGTGTGGAGCTGGCGTTCAGATAAGGTGAAATAAGGCGTGAAGGAGTGTGCCATGGGCTACAAAAATGGTGGGCCAGGGCTACAAAAATGGAGTGTGCCATGAATGCTAGCCTCCTGCTCGAAATCGGATCCACAGACTGGAGCAAGGGGTGCACAAAGATGGCAGGATGTGTATAGAGTGTAGGGCAGAGACTTCCCCAGAGAACAAGTGCAAGAACAAGAGCTGATGCTCTCTTGACAGATGAGGGCTAATGTGGAGACTGGCAGCTTTAACTTGCGCAGTGAGCCTGGCACATCCTCAGTCTCCCAGGCTGAGAAATGTCCTGAGAGTCATTCATGAGCAGTTTCTTAGATTTGATCAGACGTACACATTTTAGGGTATTGTTTCTGCACCCTGACTAGATGAATAGACTCTCGGGTGGATAAGTTCAGAATTCACTTCTTGCAGGTAATCCCAAAGATCCATGTTGAATATGTGCCCCCCCCTTCTTATTCTGCTTTCCCTTTTCTTTTCCCAGGGTACGTCTACACTATGGGATTATTCCGATTTTACATAAACCGGTTTTGTAAAACAGATTGTATAAAGTCGAGTGCATGCGGCCACACTAAGCACATTAATTCGGCGGTGTGCGTCCACGTACCGAGGCTAGCGTCGATTTCCGGAGCGTTGCACTGTGGGTAGCTATTCCGTAGCTATCCCATAGTTCCCGCAGTCTCCTCCGCCCCTTGGAATTCTGGGTTGAGATCCCAGTGCCTGATGGGGCAAAAATCATTGTCGCGGGTGGTTCTGGGTAAATGTCGTCACTCATTCCTTCCTCTGGGAAAGCAACGGCAGACAATCATTTCGCTCCCTTTTTCCCTGGATTGCCCTGGCAGACGCCATAGCATGGCAACCATGGAGCCTGTTTTGCCTTTTGTCACTGTCACCGTATGTGTACTGGATGCCGCTGACAGAGGCGGTACTGCAGCGCTATTCAGCAGCATTCATTTGCCATTGCATGATAGCAGAGACGGTTATAAGTCGTTCTGTACCGTCTGTTGTGCTATTGTAAATTGGCAATGAGATGACGGTTATTAGTCGTTCTGTACTGTATGCTGCTGTCATGGGTGCCCCCGGCTGAGGTCGGCCTGGGGCGCAAAGACAAAAATGGGAATGACTCCCCGGGTTATTCCTTCCTTTATGTTGTATCATCTAAAAATAGAGTCAGTCCTGCCTAGAATATGGGGCAAGGGTACTAGAGAACCAGAGAACACAGCTGCTCCGTATCAGATCCTGCAGAAATGATGAACTACATGCCATTCTAGGGGGTGACTCTGCAATAACCGCACCCATTGCTTCCCTGCTCCCCCAACCATCCTGGGCTACCGTGGCAGTGTCCCCCCATTTGTGTGATGAAGTAATAAAGAATGCAGGAATAAGAAACACTGACTTGTTAATTAGATAAAATGAGAGGGAGGCAGCCTCCAGCTGCTATGATAGTCCAGGCAGGACATTAGGTGGTGCGGGGGAGAGGAGCCCAGCATCCCGCTGCTATGATAGTCCAGGCAGTACAGAATCTTTTCTTTACACATGAAAGGGAGGGGGCGGATGGAGCTCAGCCCCCAGTTGCTATGATGAAGACGGTTACCAGCCGTTCTGTACCATCTACTGGGAATGACCGGGAATCATTCCTATTTTTACCCAGGCACCCCCGGCCGGCCTCACTTGAGGCCAGCCAGGAGCACTCACGGGCTGATGATGATGACGGATAGCAGTCATATTGTACCGTCTGCCACTGGGGAGAGGAGGGGAGCGGATACTGCTCTTCACTGCTGCAGCATTGTGTCTACCAGCAGCATTCAGTAGACATAGGGTGACATTGAAAAAAAGTCAAGAAACGATTTTTTCCCCTTTTCTTTCACCGGGGGGAGTAAATTGACGAGCTATACCCTGAACCACCCTGGACAATGTGTTTGACCCTACAGGCATTGGGAGCTCAGCCAAGAATGCAAATGCTTTTCGGAGACTGCTGGGGACTTTGGAATAGCTGGAGTCCTCAGTACCCCCTCCCTCGCTCCATGAGCATCCATTTGGTTCTTTGGCTTTCCGTTACGCTTGTCACACAGCACTGTGCTGTGGACTCTGTATCGTAGCCTGGAGATTTTTTTCAAATGCTTTGGCATTTCGTCTTCTGTAGCAGAGCTGTGATAGAACAGATTTGTCTCCCCATACAGCGATCTGATCCAGTATCACCCATACGGTCCATGGTGGAGCTCTTTTTGGATTTGGGACTGCATCGCCACCCGTGCTGATCAGAGGTCCACGCTGGGCAAACAGGAAATGAAATTCAAAAGTTCACGGGGCTTTTCCTGTCTACCTGGCCAGTGCATCTGAGTTCGGATTGCTGTCCAGAGCGGTCACAATGGCGCACTGTGGGATACCGCCAGGAGGCCAATACCGTCGATTTGTGGCCACACTAACCCTAATCCGATATGGTAATACCGATTTTAGCGCTACTCCTCTCGTTGGGGAGGAGTACAGAAACCGATTTAAAGAGCCCTTTATATCGATATAAAGGGCCTCATTGTGTGGACAGGTACAGCATTAAATCGGTTTAACGCTGCTAAAATCAGTTTAAATGCGTAGTGTAGACCAGGCCCTAGTCTTCACTTTTCCTTCCATATCTTGATGCATTTCTTTCATTCTCTTACCCTCATTTTTTCTCTCATCGTACATTCCTTTAAAATGTATTTTACTTTATTTACAATCCTCTCTCCCCAAGAGGTTTTACTTTTCTGGTTTGGCCTTTCTCTTCTGTCATGTTTGTAATGGCCATGTTTTCTCTGTCCCAGTCTCCCCAACCATTTTTCTCTGTCTCTTCTCATGCATTTATGCCTACTTTTCATCTATCTCTGGTCCCCTTCCCCTATCCCTCCTCTAGTTGGTTTGCGTAGTATAGGAGTAGGGAGGAGTTCACCTTACAAATATCTCTTCATGGCCCCCCCCTTCCATATTGTCTGGGGGCTTGTCTACAGAGAAGAGTTATGCCAGTAGAAGCTAAGGTGTGGATTTAAACTGATGAAGCTACACTGGTATAACTCCCTGTGTAGACACTCAGGATACGTCTTCACTAGCAATGTTAAAGTGCAGCCGCAGCAGCGCTTTAACGTGGCTGTGTAGTCGCAGCACAAGCTGTAAAAAAAAAAAACACCCCCACGAGGGGAGCAGCTACCAGCGCTGGGAGCACGGCTCTCTGCTCTGGTGCACTGTCTATACTGGCATGTTATAGCACTGGAAGTTGCAGCTCTCTGGAGTGTGTTTTTTTGCACCTCTGAGCAAGAAATTTGCAGCGCTGTAAAGTGCCAGTATAGACAAGCCCTTAGGCTGCTTTGGAAGGGGATTAAGCTAAACCAAAAAAAAAGCCACTCTTATTCTGAAATTAGTGTGTCCACAAGGAGTGTTGTACCAGTTTAACTATAGTGATATATTACCGATACAAGTGGTAAAACTTTCCTGGGTAGACAAGGCCTGGCTTACTTGCAGTCTTTAATGTATTATATTCACAACACCTCTGTGAGGTAGGGAAGTGCTGTCGCCATTTCACAGATGAGAAAGCAAGGCTCAGAGAGACTGCCCAGGAAGTCTGTAGCAGAGGTCTCTGGCCCTAGCCCCATCCCAATCCCCTCCCTACATGCCAGCCCACAGTGGCAGATGAGGAAGTTCTGATGGGTAAGTGGACAGCACCATGACTTTGCAGGTGTAATTGAGAGTCCTGGTTTGTTGTTTCGCCAGGGTCTAGGAAAGGCTCGTTTCAGATGCCTGCCTCACACCTGTGTTAGGTGAATTTCATTTTACTCTCTTCCCCTCGGCTGGCCCCTCGTACCGTCTTGGCTTTGCAAGTAAGCTAGCACCCGTCTCCCCACCACGCTGCTTGGGAACCAAAGCCATCCAGGTCAGGGCTGATATGAAGGAGAGATGACAGAATTGTTAGGGCTCCCAGTATTTGATTTTGTTTAGCATTAGAACTCGATGGGAAGTAAGAGAAGGAAGGTGATACAGGCCCCTGGAGGCCAGTGGCAGCTGCACACTGGTGTGTGTGTACTTTACTGCCCAAGAAAACAGTTGAAATCCACCAATTTAAAAGATTATAAATCCAAAGGGTATTGTTGAGCCTTGGTAACTCTGTAACTCAGGGTCCTAAGAGGTTTGCTTTCTTTTGAGTCCAGCATTCCCACACAGCTTCCCCCAATCACCCACTGCCTGAGCCATGCACGGGAATTCAACCACTGTGGCCACTGGCTCCCTGCTAGAGCTGTCTCTGGGGATGGGGTGAGCCCCAGCTGCTGCCAAGCTCTGCCCTTGGCGGGAGGGGGAGAGGGCTGGGCTCTCACTCAGCACTGTCATTGGGGACTCGACTTCCAGGCGTGCCTGATCTATTTCCAATTCTTCTGTCTGCATGTTTCTGCTATCCAGACATCGTCTTTGGTGAGTGGGCTGGAAGGAGCCTTCTAACAATCACTACAGACACAGCAGTGTTTGTGGCTGATGTGCATGGTGTTCTCCCGCTTATAGGTGCTGAGCTGTAACAGATAACTGCTTTCTAATAGTATAGCTATGACATGGCCACCTTCTGGCTTGGATGAAACAGCCCAGGCCCCTGTGTTTTCCTGTTATCAAGTCCCCGTGTAGCTGTGCTTCTTTACTATACATCTGTTTAGCATCGGGCTCTTTACCTTACTCAGCTAGAAAAGTTGATCTGACTGTTGTTCTCAGGAAACGCAGAACAATTAGAAATGATTTTTTTTCTTTAGAACTCCCTTCTGTGCCTTAGCTTGGTGGCAGGAGTGTGCTTTCTATGAAAGGGATAAATTGCTTGATTACAGGTGGAAGCAACCTCCACTGTAAGATTTGTCTTAGTCAGCTTTAATAAAGCATGAATTTTCTTCATGTCTCCTGAAGCAAAACCCCAGTGATACCAGGCCAGAGTCTCCTATCCCCCGATGCAAAGCAAAGCCACTCCTGAATGTGCATCTGGAGTCCACTTCAGGCAGACACCTCAGCACTCAGCCTTGATGCACCCCTTGTGGTGGTGGGAGGCTCCTTCAAATTCAGATGGAATTCCCTTCCTCTGTTAGCACTATGCATGAGCCACTGAGAGTTCCCAGAGGACATTATTATGTGGAGGATTTTATTAAGTATACAATGACTATATCTTCCCCAGTCCTACTACCAGCCCCCGGCAGCATGTCCCTGGTGTCCCTCAGCAGATTTAATTATCAAATTGTTCCCAAACACTAATTTTATGTCAGGCTCCACAATCTTCCCACTAATGACCCCCATGAGTACTGTGTGAGCACTGAGAATTCTCTTACTGCTGGAGAGGTGCTGCAGGGAACCAGCCCAGAAGAAGCCAAAACTACTCTGGGCTCTCCTCATGCAGCCATGAAAATGATGGTGAAATCTGCCTCTGAGACTACACAAGGCACACAGATCAGACATCACTCCATTTAACAGAATAAAACATGGGGAGTATCCCAGTGCGAGGGGGTCGCCCTTCTGTACTGAGCGTGAGGGAATCGCATGAGTTAGCAATAAAAGACATCTGTGGAAGATACAGGATCATAATCCATCCTTTCCCTTCCCAGTCGTCCATCCATTTCTCCCTCTTTTTTTTCCTCCCTGCCCCATGACTCTCCTCCTCCACTCTTTCCCTCCATAATATGAAGAGTTTAACCCTGGGCATTCAGTGGGGCAAGTCAGGCCCCTTCTGCCATGCCCCAAGAGTCTTGTCCAAACCATAGGCCTTGGGCTGGCTCTTCTTGCTGCGTCTGGGGATGATGTTGGACTAAGTGATGACACGCCCCGCAAATGAATCGCTGCAATAACCCAAATCTCTCTCTGAGGTAATGATCTGGGGTCTTTCTAAATGCTGCTTCTCAGTGTGCAGTGTGAGTGGTCTCTGGAGTTGTGCAGCAGTGCTGAGATTCATCTTAACCCTGTTATGCCTCTTCTCCCCAGCTACTGCACTTGGGACAGGCTGAGTCTGTTCCCAGCTGTGATCAATACTACCTGGCCTTGGCTCTTCTCACTGACTAATGTGCAAACAAATGTCCACGACAACCCTTGTGAGGCCGGTTCCCCTCGTTCCACCACACGATTGTCATTTTCCCGAGTGGCACCATGAGATTCTGGCTACATCGTAGTTTGTTGTCATGGCTGCTCAGGGACTGAGAGAGTTCCCAGCTCCTGGGCTTACCTGAGACTGCAATGCTAGTAATGCAGGGGGTTGTACTGCACTGGGCTTTAACCACGTCCAGAACAGGCTACCAGTATCTCATGGTCAGTAATGGATACGGCACATCACCAGTGCTGGTGGGAGCCCAGGTGTATTTTATTGAGTCACAGCCTGTGCAGGACCTTACACTGTTTTGGATAGAGCATATACGAGGTTTCTAAGTGTGTACGTTTTACCATTGGGCTGGGAATTTAGATACAACATTGAGCTATTTTCACTTTAATGAAAGTTTACAAAGCAGAAAATTCTGATTTCTACCTCTAGTTGTATAGCAGCCTCAGAACAGGCTCTGACAGACCCACCCTCAAATAACTGCAGTGCCTTGTTAGAGTTTGCCAAATAGTTACTTCATTGAATTGCTTGAGAGCTCTTTCCAAAGAGCCAAACCTCTTTCAAGCCAGTGTGAAACTAACTTGAACGGAATGGGGCCTCCTCCCAACTCCGCCTGTTGCTGCTGCTAAATGTATGGAAACAAACTGATCTTGCTTGGATGGCTAACCCTGCATGCAGTGCTCCACCAGCCTGTCAGAAAGAGTGTCTGGAAGGCCACCATCATGTCCAGGGTAATGAGGTACTGCACCTTCTCACTTAGTTGTGGGGCTTCCATTCCCAACAAATCAAAGTCTGTTCCCAGATGCATTAATATTCTGCTGAGACCTTTCATCTTATGTTCAGCTAGCTGGATGACAAACTCTTGGTAATGGCCTAAAACAGGGGTCGGCAACCTTTGAGAAGTGGTGTGCCGAGTCTTCATTCATTCACTCTAATTTAAGGTTTTGCGTGCCAGTAATACATTTTAACGTTCTTAGAAGGTCTCTTTCTACAAGTCTATAATATATAACTAAAAAAGTAAATGAGGTTTTAAAAATGTTTAAGAAACTTCATTTAAAATTAAATAAAATGCAGAGCCCCCGAGACCGGTGGCCAGGAACCACGCACTGTGAGTGCCGCTGAAAATCAGCTTGCTTGCCACCTTCGGCACCCATGCCATAGGTTGCGTACCCCTGGCCTAAAACTTTCCAGCATGGGGAGAAATTAGAGATGGGGCCAGGAGCCAGTGCAGGAATGTTCTGTAGGGTGCCCCATAAAAATATTTTTCTGAGTAAATATTGTAACTGTCTTTTTATCAATACTCCCTCTACACATGAGACAGGGCTTCTCTTCAGACATGAAGGCACCTATCATAGTGCAGAACATGTTTGTCCAGCAGTTCTGCCTGGGCATTCATGCAGCCCACCAGCCTTCTGATCCCAACAGAAATGGTCTCTCCCTTTTTCAACAGCCTTCCCTGCTGCACAGTGTAAACCGTCACTTTTGAAGGAGTGCGGTCAGGCCCCAAACCCCCTGCCAAAGCATGACTTTTAGGCTCGTTCTGGTGCACACCAGCTGGAAAGGGTGGATTGGAGCAGCGTGTCCCATGGACAAGTGTAATGCCCAGCCCAGCCAAGCTCATTCGGTCTCCTCACCCCCACAGTATCAGAGGTGTAAGTAAGAGGAAGTTAGGGGAATTGTTGCTAACTGCTACCCTTTCCATTCTGCGGCAAGTTACAGCAGCTAAAGCAACGTAACTTACCCCCCCGCACAGCGTGAGTCGAGAGCATTAAACCCTAGATGGCAGCACCAGTACCAAAGCCTGTCTCAGCTGTGCCCCTAGTGTTTGACTGCAGGAATTCCCATCCATACTGTTCTCTTTGGCTAGTGGATCAGGCCCAAGGCTAAGACTCAGGAGAGGTGGAAGGGGAATCCTCAGGACTCTTTAACAGGAGCACTTCAGAGACCCTGAGGAAAGGGGGAAGGTTTCGTCATCTGACTTCCTATTACAGGAGTGTGCATCAGCCTTGCCAGGGAAATCACAACATTTTTAACATCAGCTGCAGCTCTGCTGATCTCAGATATTTGCTGCCTATTGTGCTGAATGAGGTTCATCTATAGCATCAAGTGAAAAAAAAAATGAAGTCATTGTAAATTCTGGCAGGTTTTATGGTGTAATTAAGTTGCCTACAAGGATCCCTCAGGGAAAGCAAATGCAGCTTTGCTATTTAAGGAGCTGGCCAAGGTAGTGTTTTCAGGCCAACTTTCATATCTTATGACCTATAAATTGTGTTTAATAGCTAATCTGTTGCCTCAGATTCTTGTATCAGAAAAACTGGTTTCTTTTTTAATCTGTTAATTTGCATCATCACAGCACATTTACAAATCCTTGATTTTGAAACATTAGTCCATTACTGTTGATAAGCATGGAAGTAATTTATCGTCTGCACTATCTGCTCTTCACTCTGGCCTGTAGATCTTCCTGACACTGCATTATTCTTCCACCTGTGATATAATTTTAATCAAAATAATCATTAGGAAGGCTCCTCTGGCCTCGGTTGTTGAAAGCCTTGAAAGATGAGTTGCTTCTGTGAGACTGTAGCTAGTAGTAACAGTCTAGTGCAGCTCCCGATGAGGGGACTTGGACCGGATTTCCTGCTAGAGAGGAAACCTCATCTGCTGTGTGTTCACAGCTGGGGGCATGTGATGGGGTGCCTAGGAAGGGGTTAATGGCCTGGCAGCCACTGAAATTGAACCCTCTCACCTGCTGGATGTGTCCAAGCTGGAGATAGGGCCCCAGTTGGAGAGAACAATCAGGAAGATCTCAGTATATCAAGGACAAGTGGGACCCAGGCTGGGAGGGAACTGCCTTTGCAAAGCCCTGTATCTGCTTGGGGAGACATGGCTTCCATGGGGAGAGGATGACAGGTTCTAACAGCCTCTGCGGGCAGGGTGTGTGGGAGAGGTTTCTAGGGCAGCTGGGGACAGACCCCAGCACACACTGAGCGCCATGATGCTCCTTGGACATGTAAGAATCAGGGTTTTCCTTCTAACCTGGCTTGGGGTGAGCCCATCTTGTGGGCTCTTGCTGTCATCTTTCAGGCCTTCATTGATGTAGCAGCTGCTCAGTGCAATTCAAGGGGCAGGGTGTAATCTACAACCACTTAAACAGTTTGGTCCAGGAGACACTTGTCTCCCTTGCTAGTGCTCTGGGAATTGAGCTGGGCTGAGTGCTAGAGCTGCCAGTCTCAGGGTGTCTCCATGCTGAACACTTAACTCTTCAACTCGCGTCCCCTGTTGCTCCAACAAAGCGCAAGTCAGCTGACTTTTTGGGTGAGCTGCAAAGCCCCTCTGCTCCCCAGGGCTTTCAAGGAGCAAGAGGGGTGGGTCGGTGGAAATTGATGGTTTCTGTTGGTGGGCAGAGTCTGATCACTGTTTATTTGTATAGTATCGTTGTACCTGGACTGGGAGTTTGGGGCATAGGGGACAGTTTACACGCTTCTCTAAAGAAATAGCAGCTGCAAGGTACTGCTCTCCTGCTCCCAGAGGGCTTGGGGATGGCACAGGCACCAGGATGAATGTATATATACACTCCGTAGTGCTGAGCCAGGCGCATGGCCTTCCTTGGCCTTTAGACCCATTTCCTAGGTTGATTGTTCTGGAGCAAATGTATTTCTTGCACATTGCATGGGAAAGCCACTCTTGAACTTTAGCTGAGCTGTCCTGCTAACTTGGTTTGGCCACCATTGGGGATACATTAGCAAATGCCATAGCTCGAAGGTGACCCAAGTGCAGCAAAGAGAGTGACATCTCTGCCATAAAGAGCATGACTGGCTTGGTGATGCTGAGCATGCTGGCTTAACTGTGCAGGTATCCCTGTCGATCGCTCCCTGCGCATGGGTCAGCATTCCCACTGCAGATGTTTTAAGGACTGTCTGCCGAAGCAGATGTCATGAATCTAGCGCAGGAATCTCTGCAGGGTCAGTAAGCAGAGGGGCTGGGAAACTGCAGTGTGAACATGGTCAGTCTGAGCTGCATCCTGCAGCAGTTTCCACAAATCATCCTCTTAGGCTCCTTATTCAGCGCCTGAGACCTCTGCTGCTGTTGGAAGGGAGCTCACTGCGTGGGAAGTGGCACAGAAGCAAGCGATTCATTTAGTTGTTACTCTGCAGAGAAATGCCACTACATACGTGTCTGCCCAAGATCCCTGTGGACAGGACTTTGCTGTGATAACTGGCATGACTGTAGGTGTTAAAGTAGTAGTGAGAGATGGGCTGAGATGCAGCCGCCTTCAGAGCGGGAACCGAGCTCTCCGAGGCAGCTCATGCAGCCTAGTCTCACCTCATGGCTCCTGATACTGCCAGATTCCTGCAGATTCCACATTCTGTATTACCCCAAAGTCCCTGGGCTTTGCAGCACCATGGGTTTCCCCACTACGTCTCAGGGGATGAGAAGGAATTGTCCTTCAGTCAGAGAATCCCAGTCCAGTTCTCCCTGCCAGCCCCCGGGTACCCTCCTTGCAGCCCCTCATTGCCACAAGCTGCCCTCAGAGAAATGCCTTCACTGCTGGAGAGCCACAAACAGCACATTCCCCATTCGGCAGCTGGGGATTTTTCTCCTGAGTATGGTGTTGCAGGTGCAGATAGCCAGGTTTCCACTGGACCCTCCAGGAAGCAGAGCTGGAGTCTCCCTGGAAGAGTTTGTTAGAGGCTAAAAGGTGAATGTTGCGTGTCCCTTTGACCTGACTCTGTTTCCACAGGCTCTCACTCTCACCCTCTCTCTCTTGTCTTACAGGCAGCTTCCTCAGCTCTGAGCAGCCTGGGCCATGTGTACACAGCCATTGGTGATTACCCCAATGCACTGGCTAGTCACAAGCAGTGTGTCCTCCTTGCGAAGCAATCCAAAGATGAGCTCTCGGAGGCCCGCGAGCTGGGGAACATGGGGGCTGTGTACATTGCGATGGGGGACTTTGAGAACGCGGTGCAGTGCCATGAGCAGCACCTGAAGATTGCCAAGGAGCTGGGCAACAAGCGGGAGGAGGCGCGAGCCTATAGCAACCTGGGCAGCGCCTACCACTACCGGAGGAACTTCGACAAGGCCACATCCTACCACAATTACGTGCTGGAGCTGGCCCAGGAGCTGGCCGAGAAAGCCTTTGAAATGCGGGCCTATGCTGGCCTGGGCCATGCTGCCAGGTGTATGCAAGACCTGGAGAGGGCCAAGCAGTACCATGAAGAACAGCTGGGCATTGCTGAGAGCCTGCAGGACCGAGCCGCTGAGGGCAGAGCCTCTTCCAATCTAGGTAAGTGCCCCCGGCTACGTGGGGAATAGTGTAAAAATGCCTAACCCCAGGGTCTGCTGCAGGGAACTTCCTGCTGTGTCACCTTCTCAAATCCCCTGCTTCCACGAGGCCAGCTCCTCATCTCAGTCCCCTTTGTCCATAGGTGCTGGAACTGGGGGTGCAGCAGCACCCCTGGCTTGATGAGGCTTCTATCATATCCAGGGGTTACAGTTTGGTTCAATGGCTCTCAGCCCCCACTACACAGACTGCTCCAGCAGCCCTGCCTTCATCCCAGCAGCAAGTGGGCACTTTTCAAGTTCGAAGGGCCAAAGCAATATGCCCCTGGGCCAGCCCTTTAATGTGTCCCAGTGGCAGTGAAAAGCATGAGGTGCTTGCAGGGCAGGGAGTGAAATGGTAAGATGATGAGTTTGGGGGGCTGCAAAGCTGAGACAAGAGAAGGTTTTAGGGGCAAAGCAGGTGCGGCAGCATTATAATGCCCAGTGGGGATGAGGGCATCATGATTTGCCATCTTGTCATAGGTTTGGGACCCAAGCAGGACATTGGGCCCAGCTGAGCACTCAGGTGTGAGTGTGGGGATGTTTCATGGACCAAAGGCTGGCTCTGCTCGTTGACCTTCCAGAATGCAACTCCTCACGTCCTTCTTGCTAACTCAAAGGGTGCATTGTCCAAATCCCAGCAGAGCTGATTTTCAAAGAAAGTACAGAACCCCACAAGTTTTGGATGATGATTGTCCCTGTGGGGGGGAGACATTAGAAGCAGGATTTAGAGCAAGGGTGGGCAAACCTTTTGGCCTAAGGGCCAATCTGTGTATGGAAATTGTATGGCGGGCCAAGAATGCTCACAAAATTGGGGGTTGGAGTGTGGGAGGGAGTGAGGGCTCTGGCTTGGGGTGCGGACTCTGTGGTGGGTCCAGAAATGAGGAGTTCAGTGTGTGGGAAGGGGCTCCAGGCTGGTGCACAGGGTTGGGGTGTGGGAGAGGTGGTGAGGGCTCCAGTGGGGGGTGCGGGCTCTGGGGATGAGAGTTTGGGGTTCAGGAGGGTGCTCTGGGCTGGCACCAAGGGGTTCAGATGGCAGGTGGGGGATCAGGGCTGGGGTGGGGGAAGTTGGGGCATGGGAAGGGGCAGGGGTGCAGGCTCTGGGTGGCACTTACCTCAAGCAGCTCCCAGAAGCAGGGGCACGTCCCCCTTCGGGCTCCTATGCAGAGGCATGGCCAGGCAGCTCTGCATGCTGCCCTATCTCCAGGCACTGCCCCTGCAGCTCCCATTGACGATGATTCCTGGGCAGTGGGAGCTGCAGGGGTGGCACGTGGGGCGGGGGCAGCGTGCGGAGCCCCTTGGCTACCCCTCTGTGTAGGAGCCGGAGGGGGGGAGGGAATGCTGCTACTTCCAGGAGCCACACAGAGCAGTGCAAGCCCCCAACCCCGCTCCCTGGCTGGAGCGCCAGAGCAGGGCACGCCCCAGACCCTGCTCTCTGGTGGGTGCTCAAGGGCTGGATTAAAATGTCTGAAGGGCTGCATGTGCCCCCCGGGCTGTAGTTTGCCCACCCCTGGTTTAGAAGGAATGCCGCTCTCCCTTTCCGTGGTCCCAGGATGGAAATTCAGAGAGCACAGATGGTTCTTGCTGCCTTTGCTGTGACTTTTGACATTGTGAACTTTCCTGTCCTAGGTAAAGATATCTTGGTTGTAATTCCCTTCAGCAGGCTAGGTATAGCTGGGGTGTGGGAATGACAGAGGTGGGCTGTTGGGATGATGAGATGCTGGCAGCCCCCAGAAGTGCAGTTCTAGCAGGCAGCCCCGCTCTGTAAATTAGCTTCTGTTTCTGCCTGGCAGTTGGCACTTGGTTCATTTGTAGATGCTAATTGTAGTCTGATGTTATCCATGGCAGGTAATTGAAATGGGCTTGATGAATTACTTAATTTCCTTTAATAGCTGAGTCTTCAAGAGCTGAATAAAGAAGATAAGGTGAACTGGAGAAAACATAACAGCCCCAGCTTTCTAATTAGTGCACCGAGTTTCCTTTTTCTTTACTCAAATTATGGCAAATGTGTATGGCTAAATGGGTTTATGATGCAAGAACCCCTTTAGGGCGTTGACCTTTAAAGAGCCAGTACTGAGCATTGATAACATTTCTGTATGACGGGGGATCTGATGGCAAGGAGGGCTGGAAAGAATGATGCTTTGAGTCTGATCTTTAATAAGAGATGTTTGTATATGGGATTTAGCAAAATACAAATGCAAATACATTTAGCAAAGAGCTAATTATGTTCCCCATGTCTCTGGCAGTGCTGGGAGATGTCATTTCTGCGGGTGGGCATGAGAACTGCTCTCTGGGGTTCTGCTGGCAGACAACAGGGCAGGAGAGGCGTGTTCTGGGCTCTGCTGGACCAGAGTGCGGAGCATGCACCCAGGGCTCTGCTGAGGTTTGGGGCATGCACCCTGGTTTCTGCCAGCTACAGGGATGAAAGTGCTTCTGTGGCTCTGGCAGGTGTGCGGCTATGGGCTCTGCTGGTCATGAGCAGGGGAGCAAATGCCTTGGGCTCTGTTGGCGGTTGGGGGGCATTCATCACTGGCTTTCTCCAGGTCACTTGGAGGAGGCCTTTGGATTCCTGTCAGTTTTGTACGTTAAGAAGCTGGGCCCTTGGGCCTCTAGGCCAGAGTTCGTTATCAAGAGGAACATGGCACTGCCTTCAGAGCTCACCAGAGCAGTTCCCTGAACCATCATCCAGCTGGGACTGCGCCTGGCCTAAGCCCCCAGTGTCTTCCCCAGGGGAACAGGAGTGAATCTCGAATCTCTCCTTTTCAAACTCAATTTTACAGGTGTAGAATTAAAGGGACTGCACTGAAATGGCCTCTGTACACTACAGAGGACAGATCGTGTGTGTCTTCAAAGGCGGCTAAACCTTCAGCATGAGGAATTGCTGCTGTTCTCCTCTGCAAAGCACTTACTCCTTTGTTGGGGGCTTCCCCCATATATCTCTGCATGGTCAGTTTCTGTCACTGAAAGTGTAGTGTGGGGAAGCAGAAGCTAGAATTGCTTTCCTCAGCATTGTGATTCCCTGCATGAGTGCTAAGAGGTTTGTGTTTTCTGGGTTATTTTCTCCCCTTTCATCCTGTGTGACACGTGCACTGGGGCAAAGTGAGTCCCCTGTAGGCTTAGGGAGGAGCAGGGCCTGTGCAACCACTAGGCAAACTAGGCAGTTGCCTAGGGCATTAAGTGGTTGGGGGTGCCAAAAAGCGGAGGCAGCGGAGAGACAGAGCAGCGGTTTGCGGCGGCGGCGAGCCCCAGCCATGGAGGAGCTGGTGCATTACGAGGGGATGGGGAGTGTTTGGATGGGGCATGGGAGTCCTGGGGGTCTGTCTGGGGCGGGGGCGTGGATAAGGGTTGGGGCAGTCAGGGAACAGGTAGGGGGTAAGGTCCTAGGGAGGCAGTTAGGGTGGGGGGGTCTCAGGAGGGGGCAGTCAGGGGACAAGGAACAGGGGGGCTTGGGGATTCTGAGGGGGGCAATCAGGGGTGGGAAGTGGGAGAGAGTGGATGGGGGCGGGGCTCTCCCCCCACCTCTTTTTTGATTGTTGAAACATGGTAAGCCTAGGCGAGGTGGGAGCTGGAGGGCGCATGGGAGCTGGCGCCTGCATGCATCCGCTGCAGCCTGCAGGAGCCCCCAGGGTGGGGTGCCAGGCCACAGCCTGGGCAGGAGGGGCAGGGGTCGCCACTGCTCCCTGCTAACGGTGCAGCCACCTTTGCAGGGCTACCGTCCCCCCTGTGCCACACCGGCTCCTCCATGATTGGGGCTCGCTGCCACAAGCAGGACGTTCTGGCTCTCCGGTGCCTCTGGAAGGCGGCTCCTCCCTGCTGAGCTGCTGCAGCAGCCCAAACCTGGCAAAGCCAGTGAGTGGACTCGGGGCAGGGGTTGCCGAGGTGGGTTGGGGAGGGCTTGTGGGGGAGGGCTGTGCACCCTCCAGGCGAGTTCAGGGGGCAGGGAGAGGGGGGAACCTGGTCTGGGGAGCAGCCCCTGGGCATGGCTGGCCCCTGGGGTTTATAAAAGCTCATTGGGATTTGCTCCTCAATGAATTGATGTGCGGGGGGGCGGGGGGGGCGCAAGGTGGAAGTTTTGCCTGGGGCACAAAATATCCTTGCACCGGCCCTGCATGGGAGACCTCAAGTCTGAAACTGAACAACATTTCTTCTTACTTGCCTGTGCCTTAGAGAAATTCTGATGCTGTTTGTCAGAGCCGTGAAACAACTCTCTTGGCACAGAAATGTTGCAAAGAGACAGGTTTTGCAATCCTCTGCAAGCAAAACTTTTAAGTGAGGCTGCTTAGCCTCGACCCAGAAGGATCTCATCCACTGTTGGCATGTGTACGCATGCTTGCTCTCTCTTCTGCAGACCTGACACAACCTCACTTAGGTTCTTAATGCTCTCACCATTTTGCCAGCTCAAAACCCCATGAGGCAAGTTTGGATTAGAAAGTTCTTCTCAGTACCGTTAGTATTCTTACAGCAGCTTTATATTTAGTGATACTTTCATCACATGATTCCAGAAATTCTTCTGTTGAACTGTGGGGGGTCAATGCAGCAGAAATGTTTTTCTTGAGTTGGATTTAAGCCTAAATGTAACTTTGTCAGTAGTGCTGACTCAGCCCCTCCACGCTTTGCTTTGAAGCAGGATCTCACCTATCAGCTGATAGTTGAGCTGCACGGTATCTCTGTGCTCCTCTCCGGCAGAGATATTACTTTGAGAAATCAGAATGTGCAGTTCTTGTTGAGAAAGTCCATTAATGCTATTTAAAATGCATCCAGTACCAATTAAATGTCAAGTCTTAATTGTCTTTCATCTAAGCCACATGTAAAACAAAACCTCATCAAAATAACCACACTGACAGCCAAAAATGTATCTGAATGTGTTTTTCTGAGCCAGAATGTCAGTGTTGGCCTCTTTGCTGAAACAACAGAAATTTTTGTTTGCATTTCAGTGACTGAGATGGAAGGTTCTCCTTACCGTATTATCTAATGCCGAGTGAGACAGAGAGAGCATATAACGTAGCCCAGCTGCTGGAGTGCTCTGCAGGGAGATAGTCTGTGCTCTGAGAGTTAGTGAGCAGAAGGTAATGGACTTAGGGCAAGTCGCAAGTTATCAAGCCCTTCATAACAAGGAGATGTGGAGTTAAACCAGGACTCTGACTGTCAACCTTTGCAAAGCAGATGGTGTTTTCAGATTCCAAGGCCCCATCTAGAGAGCTGGCTTGTCAGCCTCTGCAACTCTTAACTCTGCTTACTGCCATGTAGAAAAGGCACTTCATATTATGACCAGTCTCTAATAACTGCATATGGATGCTTAGCGTCTGTTTCCCTCTGAATCTGCTTCCCACTAAATCCTGTATATGCTGCATGTATTGAAATACAAAAGCAGAGAGAGGAATGTATACTTCACTCTCAGCTAGGGCTGGAGGGTTCTGCTTCATTTTCACAGAGTAGAAGATTATAAAGGATTTAGTTCATTTTGAGAGAGACTCATTTCAAATCCCAAAGTAGCCTCATGGAATGTACTCAGCAATAGAACATTGTGTGTTGTGGATTACGTATGGGAGATACATCGTATGCCACCTATACCACTGTCAGACGCAGCAGGTATGACTCCACTGAAGGCAATGAACTTTGCCCATGTGCATGTACTGTATGTGTTTTAAGTACTATATCTCAGAGGGATGTGGGGTACAGTCTCAGGCTGAGGAGTTGCAGAGTGTTTTCCCCAGATAAGTACAAGTAACTGCACCAAAGAACTAAATGTACTAACCCAGTCTTTAATCGTAAAGGCAAAGTTGCATGATAATGAGTGTGTTGTGGTAGTGAGGTTCTATTTGACGAGAGCCTTTAATTATAGGCCCCAATGTTTTCAAGCATCTTGCAACTTTTTGGAAAAATAAAAAAAGACGCAGGTAAAATGTCTCAGATTTATCATCAGCTCATGGTGATTTTTTTAAAGTAGTTAAAAATCCATGTAACCATTTTTGAGATTTACAAGCATGAAAACAGTTCTCCAGTTAAGGCTCTCTGGTTAAGGAGATTTCCCAGACCCCTTTTAGCACCTAAATATTGTGACAGATCCAAACCAGTGGGGTACAGGAGTCTGGTAGAGGGCAAATATACTGGTCACTGGGTGAGTAGTTTTCTGTTCCCTGAGTGACCAGGGCAGGGGCTGCACTAGAGTAATCAGGAACCTGTTAAGAACCAATTAAGGCAGCCAGGCTAATTAGATCACCTGCAGCCAATCAAGGCAGGCTAATCAGGGCACCTGGGTTTAAAAAGGAGCTCACTCCAGTCAGGGATGGGGGAGCCAGAGGAGAGGAAGTGTGTGTGGGGAGCTGGGAGCAAGAGGCACAAGGAGCTGAGAGTGAGAAGGTGTGCTGCTGGAGGACTACGGAGTACAAGCGTTATCAGACACCAGGAGGAAGGTCCTGTGGTGAGGATAAAGAAAGTGTTTGGAGGAGGCCATGGGGAAGTAGCCCTGGGAGTTGTAGCTGTCATGCAGCTGTTACACGAGGCAGTATAGACAGCTGCAATTCACAGGGCCCTGGGCTGGAACCTGGAGTAGAGGGCAGGCCCGGGTTCCCCCCAAACCTCCCAACTCCTGATCAGACACAGGAGGAGTTGATCCAGACTGTGGGGAAGATCTCTGAGGCGAGCAAATCTGCCAAATAAGTGCAGGACCCACCAAGGTAGAGGAGGAACTTTGTCACAATATCTAAAGAACAGCTTGTTTTGTTTGACACTGTCTGACTTCTCAGTGAAAGCCAGTGGTTTAAGCTGTTATTTTTCTCACTCTTCTGACTTTCCTGATATTGCAGATCAACACTCAACAATAGAATAACTTCAGTTATAGTGAAAATGTGTAATATACAGCAACTAAAAATAGAATTAAATACATTTACACGCATTAAATACATTTAGTTCAACAATAAAGGCCTGGAAACGCATCAGAATGATCAGGATCCTAGAAATGTTGGGCTGGAAGGGATCTCAAGAGATCATTCTAGTCCATCCCCTCCATGCTGAGGGAAGACCAAGTAATTCTACACTATCCCTGACAGGTTTTTGTCCAACCTGTTCTTAAAAATTGACAGTGATGGGGAGTCCACAATGTCCCTTGGAAGTCTGTTCCAGAGCTTAACTATCTTTTTAGTTAGAAAGTTTTCCTTAATACCTAACCTAAATCTCCCTTCCTGCCCATGATTTCTTGTCCTACCTTCAGTGGCTATGGAGAACAATTGATCATAGTCCTCTTTATATCAGCCCTTAACATATTTGAAGACTGTTACCAGTCCCCCCTCAGACTTCTCTCCTCAAGACTAAATGTCCAGTTTTTTAACCTTTCCTCACAGGTCAGGTTTTCTAAACATTTTATTGCTTCTGTTGCTCTTCTCTGGATTATATCCAATTTGTCCACATCTTTCCTAAAGTGTGGCACCCAGAACTTCAGTTGAGGCTTCAGCAATGTTTGAGTAGAACAGGACAATTACCTCCTGTGTCTTACATACAACACTCTTGTTAATATATGCCAGAATGATATTAGCCTTTTTCACAGCTGCATCACCTTGCTGACTCATATTCAGTTTGTGATCAGCTGTAATTGCAGATCCTTTTCAACAGTACTACCACCTAGCCACTAACTCCCCATTTTTGAAGTGGTGGACTTAGGAAGAAAGTGAAGTACTTTGCATTTGTGTTTGTTGAATTTAATCTTGTTGATTTCAGACCAATTCTCAAATTTGTCAAAGTTGTTTTGAATTCTAATCGTACCCTCCAGAGAGTTTCCAACCCCTCCTAGCTTGGTGTCCTCTGCAAATTTTATAAGCATGCTCTCCACCCCATTATTCAAGTCATTAATGAAAATATTGAATAGTACCAGACCCAGGAGAGGCCCCTCGAGGACCCCACTAGATATGTCCTTCCAGTTTGACAGCAAATCATAGATAACTATTCTTTGAGTACAGTCTTTCAACCCGTTGTGCACCCACCTTATAGTAATTTCATCTAGACCACGTTTCCCTAGTTTGCTTCTGAAAATGTCATGATTATATGTTCAACGTCTGAGCTTTAACCGCTCGTTATGACCATCCTGATGTCATCAGGATTATTTTTGTAGGTTTGCAGAACACCCAGTAGGAAGTGTACTGAGATCTGAGATGTGAAATTAAATAGATAACAAACATAGCACAGAAAATTCCACTGACATTGTAAAATGCAGCTAACCAGACTGGATGTTAGCTGACAGGGATGGGTTCAAACACAATCTAAGGTCTTGTGTAGAGTAGGATTTAAAATGTGATTTTAATATGTGCTAACTAACGCACTAAAAAAGTCTAGTGCCGACAACACCCAGTGCCTTTAATACATGCTAAATGATGCAGTTAAAGCTATGTGGGAGCCTAGCTCATTTGTGCAAGCATCATGCCTCCAGTGCTAGACTAGACAAGGCCCAAGAAGACTGACTTGTAAGGTCTCCTTAGCTCTCTGGAAATGCAGGCTGCCTTTGCAGGGTTGTCTTGCCCTTAGGGCTTGGCTACACTCGAAACTTCAAAGTGCTGCCGCGGTGAGTGAGGTCGCAGCGCCAGCGCTGGGGGAGAGCTCTCCCAGCGCTGCACGTACTCCAGCTCCCCATGAGGATTAGCTTGCAGCGCTGGGAGCCGCGCTCCCAGCACTGCGACGCTGTTTACACTGGTGCTTTACAGCGCTGTGTCTTGCAGCGCTCGGGGGGAGGTTTTTTCACACCTCTGAGTGAGAAAGTTGCAGCGCTGTAAAGCGCCAGTGTAGCCAAGGCCTTAGCTTTGTGGTCAGTGAGAAGAGAAGGATCTTGATCCACTGTGCCGTTTCAGCTCTTTGGCTGCTTTGGGGTTGATGGTTCCCATTCATGCTTGTGCCCTTCAATGTCTGCTTGTAGCTCAGGTTGCACTTATAATGATATATATTTGTGTTTTGTAGACACTACAGCTGGTGCTTCAGATGGCTGTTTCCCTAGTATCCATCTCTGCCCCTAGCAGTAATTGTTAAGCAAAGGAAGGAAAAGTCCACATTGGTTCTAGGTTGTGTATATTTTGCTCCAATTTCACAGATCTCAAGTGCTGTATGAGCCACCTTTAGCTTTCCTTGAGCTTTCTCCCTAGACTCTGTTCGATTCTGTTCCCTGGTGTCATTTGCATACTACTCCTGGATGGGGCCCGACTGGCTAGCTGCCTGGAAGAGAGCGTTTCTTTCCTTTTGAAGTACACAATTATAGCTGTGTGAATGAGTCAGTAGCTTTGTGTTTTGAAGTGACTGTGCTTCTGGATCCTTCCTGCTTGTGTGACTGGCACAGATGGTGAAACCGGCTCCCACCAGGCTAGCTTAGTGATAGGGGCTGCGGAGGAGGAGATTGGAGACTCCAATTTTCTGCTCTGTTATGCCATTTTCTCAGCTTTGTCTTGGGTAACCACTTGTAAACATTTGCTCATTGTTTGTTTTTCCCTGTGGTGGTAGTAAAGAGACCAACTGGAACATCTGAAGCTGCATAGGCTTCATCTCCCATCTGCCTACAAGCCTTAATTTTGGCTGTTAAGGAAAGCAAAGAGATGTAATTGTTCTGGTATGTGATAACTTCCCCTTCCTGATTTTAGTAATCTTGCTGTGGAGCCTGCTAATTGCATTGAGTGTGTGGCTTTTCTACAACCTGCAGAGCAAGAAGTTGCAGGATGTTCCCTGTCAATGCAACCGGTTAGTGTTTCTGGTGCCTTTAATCCCAAAGCTCTGCCTTGGAATCATCATCTGTCAGGGGGAGAAGAGCTGCACCTGTGCCTCTAAAGGGGGTATGCCAGATTCCCGTTTCCTCAGGAGCAGCCTGTTTTTGAGGTGATATTCTTTGAATCTCTGCTGCTCAAGGCCCCTTATTGCAGGCAGCAGCCCTCCTCTGAGGACATGGTGCTCTGGATGAAACTCCCTTCAGAGCCCACGGATGCTTCTCCTTAGGTTGGGCAGTGGTGTCCCCACTCTGAGTGTGCTCTCCCCAGAGTGTTCCCAGGTTCTGCTGGCCCACAGAAGAGCCTTGCTCTAGGAATCCAGTCCCAGGAACTCTTCTCTGCTTCCCTTCCTGTGCAGGGCAGAGTGCTCAGGACTGGTTTCTCATCAACAGCTCTGCCATCAAGAAGTTACTTCCCTTCTTGAAACAGAGCACCACGTGTCTCCTGTTGAGGGGATTCAGGAGGCTAACATTTTACCTTCAAACTGGACACGGGCTTTGTCCGCCAGGGTAGTGCAGCTTCTAATTACAAATGAGCCCATTGGAACTGGGTGGGTGAGGAGCAGATTATTTTGCAGGCCCTGTAGCTTTGGTCAATTCAGTGGCCACTATCACAGGCACTGACCAGTAGTGTCTGAGAGAACCCAGCTATCTCCTAGTCTGCGAATAGTCAGAGCCTGGGGGGGATGGTGACTGGCTAATCATAGACTCGTAATGGCAACCAATATAAATTAATTCCTCCCAAGGAATCTGCATCTCTGGGGGTGTGTGAGCTCCAGATTGGGGTGCTAGAGGACTGTGGCCTGCTGACTGCGCACCACGCTCTCCTTAAAGGGCTTATGAGTAAGGCTGCGAGTCTGTCATGGATTCCATGACTTTCGTGACTTCCGTGACTTCTGCAGCAGTTTGAGTGTGTGGGAGGGGACTCAGGACTGGGGCAGAGAGTTGGGGAGTGTGTGTGGGGGGCACTTACCTGAGGGTGGGGGGCTCCATGGCTTCCACTGCCATGGTCCTGCAGCTCCTAGGTGAAGGAGGGGCCGGGGGCTGCACGCACTGCCTGTGCCCACGTGCCCCACCCCCACAGCTCCCATTGGCTGTGGTTCTTGGCCAATGGAAACTGCACAGTTGGGGCTTATGGTGTGAGCAGCGTGCAGAGCCCTTGGGCCTTTCCGCCGCCTAGGAGCTGCAGGGACATGCAGAGCCGGGTAGGGAGCCCTCGCCAACCTTCCCCCCTCAGCAGCAGTGGAGGTCCTGGGCCATGTGCCACTGCCTGCCCCCCTCAGCACCAGCGGGGTCCTGGGCCACATCCACCAGCACCTGCAGTGCCCCTGGACCACCACCCCTCCCAGAGCATGCGGGGGTCCTGCCCAAGTTTTAATTAGGGATATATAGTAAAAGTCATGGACAGGTCACGGGCTGTGAATTTTTGTTTACTACCCATGACCTGTCCATGACTTTTACTAACAATACCTGTGACTAAAACGTAGCCTTACTTATGAGAGTTTATTCTTGAAGGTAAAAGATTTCTCCCCCAGCCTTGCAAACAAACTAGATCTTTGTATCTTTGCGTGGTGCTGCTTTGGAGTGAAGGTCGAGCGAGGGCAGAGAAATGAGGAGAACCAGACAGCAGGGTGGAGAACTGTAATGCATGAATGTGATTCAGACCATGAGCCTGAGGGGCTTTTCAGAAGCCAGAGGAACCTCAGCCTGAATAAGAACTTTGTGGTCACCATGCAGCAGTGACCTGGTCAGAGGAGACACAATGCTAGTAGATCCCCCACTACAATGGTCCAGAAACCTGGATGCTGCTCCAAGCAGTCTTCACTGAGAAGGTGTGAGCTTTCGGTAAAAGACGAGCTGCTCTGTCTGAGAACTGTAAACTGAGGCAAGAGTTTTCACACATGGGTGCCTGTAGCAAGGGGGCATGGCCTCCCTCCAACACCAACAGGGAGGCATGGCCACAACCTTCTACAGTGCCTCTATTTGGATTTGTGATTTTTCCAAACACCTGAAGCTGAAATCAGTGGCCTGCTGGTTCTCAGCACACCTTATGGTCTGGCCACTCTGAAGTAGGAGCCTGTCCTTAGTTACCTAGCTGTGCAAGTCTGATCTAAATCTTGTTTTTCATCTCAGTGCTACAAGGGTGGATGAGACATTAGGTCACAGGCTTGACCTGCTGGAGTTCTGTGCAATTTCTCAGACGTTGGTTCTGAAGCTGGGATGTTTTAGTCAGGAAACAGGAGCTGATCTGGCTTTGGGGAGATGGAAGTTAAAGGAAGTGATGACTGCACATCCCACAGGGCCTGAAATGGCCCAGCATTCCCTGCACACACACACACACACACACACGTGCGCGCACTCTCTCTCTGTCTTTCCAAGGCTGTTATTGAGGGGCTCTCGTGGATGCATCAGATCAGGAAAGGAGTTTGGGGACAGGAGACACTGAGAGGGGACAGTGAATTAATTATTTTTCAGTTCCTTGATGCCTTTTATCTCATTCACCTAACTTCAAACATGTCAGACTCAGGAGGAATTTGCAGAACAACCAGCTCTCTCCTAATCTCGTGTTATTTATATTTGTCAGCCTTTCGTGTACAGATAAACTCTCTGTGATGTCTCACTCCATTCACAGAGGGGAATTTCAGCTTCCTGCATTAGCAGAGCGGGTGCTGAAGGCTGGGAAGCTGAGCAGTTTATGCGGTCCACATAGTGGTACATGAAATAGGAACATTGCAAAGGGGAGAGAGGAGTTGACTGCAGCTGTCCAGTTCTGGCTGCTCTTCAAAGGCCTGATCGGCATCTCCTGCCATCTGCATATTTGAGTAAGTTTCTTCCTGATGATGGCTTTACTCCAGGAGCCTAGAAGTCAGGCGACGGGCCTCTTGGTCATACTGCTGCTGCACACCTTCATTCCTGCATGGCTCACTACAAGCCCACACCCATTTCTTAGCAGTGACAAACCCACATCCTTTTGAACCTGATCTCTCCATCTGAAATGTGTCAGTAAAACATCACTTGCCCCAGTATGTGGCAGGGCCAGTAGCTGGCTTGACTCAAGGGAGGATAAGGTGCGGGAGAGCAGCTTGGAATGGCTTTTTGAACTGCCATGCCTTTAGAATTGCAGTGTTGACCTCCCACACACTTAGTTCAGAGCCTGTGGTACCTGGAATGCTCTCTTGGAGCTCTCCTGGGCATGAAAAGTTTCTTGAAGCTTGGACCTTTCATAGAGCACTTCTCTCCACTCTGGTATTTGTGTGCTAAAGCCCAAAGTTATGCTTCTGCCTTGTTGTTAGGCTGTGATGCTTTGGGGTCAACCCAGACCACTTAGGGCATTGTCACCACCTGCCTTGCAATTCTGGGTACCATAAATACTACGCCTCTGTGGCTCACAACCCTGACACCAACAGCCAACTTACAAGCATGCAGGTCACTCATCCACTGCCCAGTTACTTTTTGTACAGTGACCCTAACACTCTCCAGTCCCGAATGTCCCCAAAACATCTGCCTTGTGACAGTCTGCTGGGGTTCCCAGATTTGTGAGTTACTGTATTTCTGCTCGCAGCTTCAGCAAATCAGAGTTTTGCTACCACCAAACTGTGACAACTCCCTGACACACCAGCTTGTCTGCCTTGCCAGCAAAATTTTCAGGACTCTGCCAGTCCAAACCTTGTCTTAGAGGTAACACACAGTTCCTGCGTTCCCCAGAGATGTCTCTCTCAATGCCCAGCCGTCTCCTGGAATGCTGATAGACATCAAGTTCCCTGTTCCTTTCAAGAGACAATACACTGCAGCTCATTAATTTAACCTGAGGTTTGACAAACACTTGTATTTCAGCTATAGCACTGATTTGGTTTATAGTAAAAAATATAACAAGTTCGTTTAACAAAAAGACATAGAATTAAGTGATACCAAGTATAAGGAATAAAGATATAAAGATTACAAGCAAACAAAAGTAAAACTACACTTCTAAGACCAAAACTTAATTTCAGCAAGTTACTGTCTTTGCCTAAGCAGGTTTCTCATAAAAGCTCAGTTCCCAGAGACTTCAACCCCCTCGGTTGAAGGATCAAATGTTCTGTGGTTGCAAGAGCGCTGTCCCAAAGGTTTCCTGCTGTTCTTCCCTTCCTGTGGGCTTCCCATCCCCCTGCTGATTCATATGTGAACGGGGCTTCCATTGTTTTGAGTCCATAATGTTCAGTTTACACTGGAGACAGATTGATAGTTGCCCTCCCTTCTGTCTGGGAGAAATCCTGTTTCTCCCTGTGTTTGGTCACAGACTCTAAAGCATAATATCAATGAGTATACGTAATGCCTCATAATAGTGTTAATAGATATTTCATAATGATACCTATCACCAAGGTGTCACCACTTTTCATAAAAGACCTTACTCGATACACTTCTATAATATGGTAGTATTGTGTACCATCAGTTGATTCAGTTGCTTATCATTTGAGGTTCAGACCCCCTGCCTTTATAGCCCAGTAAATCTTTTAAATGTATTCTTTGAAGTGTTTGTCTAGAGAGAGTTTTTCTCCTACTCGGGTGTAGATACCATGCTGTCTTCTCCCTTGTTTATTAGCTTGATAGCGTTGGTACCTTGTATGTAAATGTACCTTCATTGTGTCTGCCTGGCGACCAGGCTGGTCAGAAAAGCAAATATACATTCCTCTGTCTAAGGCAGACTGTGCTTACTCGTTGCTTGCTAATCACATTTTAAGAACATAATTTTATCACTTATTAAGAACCCTCTGTTACACCAAACAATGATTTTCAGGACCAGCGTTTGTATATGATTCCTTACCTGACACCTTTTACGTACAGATTATGAAAAGAGTGTGCTAGGTGTAGTGAGTTGCTGACACAGTAGTGAACCACGAATGGGCCTCTGTCACCAAGGCGTTTACCGAGTAGTTCCATTGTTGTTGTGGTAGCACCCAAAGACGTGAGTCAAGAGTGGGCTTCCTTGTGCTGGGCATTGTACAGACAGAGGTAGTGAGAGAGAGTCCCTGTTCCAAACTGCTCACAAACTAAAACTACATCAAGCAGCCCTGGGCAGGGGGAGCAGGACACAACATCCATGTGGAGTGATCCAGGTGGCAGCAGGCTAGGGCCATGGCTGTATCCATTTATTAGAAGAACTTAATTTTAGGGCATACTTGAGAATGGAGCATGGGAGAGCAGGAGTTTATTTATGAGGGGAAGGGGGAGTAAAGGGAGGACGCAGACAAGTACATTGGATATGGGGAGTGAGATTGGGCAGCTGAAGGGCTGCAGTGGTAGGAAAGGGGTGTGAGGGAAGGGACCAAACCATCAATGGCAACACAGCAAATAAGCATAAAATGGCACAGTTTGGCCTCCTGTTCAGAACCAAAACGAGATCTGTTACTGAACCTGGCTGGGGCTGCAAGATCTCCATTGCTGAAGTGTGTCCCTTCTCATAGGTGCATGCACACGTTTGATAGAGTGTGCACATCTGAGGTCCCTGGAGGGAAGGGATAGCTCAGTGGTTTGAGCATTGGCCTGCTAAACTCAGGGTTGTGAGTTCAATCCTTGAGGGGGCCATTTGGGGATTGGTCATGCTTTGAGCAGGGGGTTGGACTAGATGATCTGAGGTCCCTTCCAACCCTAATAATAATCTATGATTCTTTCCAAACATTCCACAGCACTCCTCCCTCTGCCTGTCTACCCTTCCTGTAAAACATGTCCAGTTCGAGCCCTCTGCTGCTAAACTGCTGGCCTTTGAAAACCTCAGAGAGACAGTGACAGGCTGTAGCACCTATCCCCTTTCTGGTGGCTCTTGCTCTGCTCCCAGAAATGTTAGTGCTGGTAGTATTTCCAAGCCTGATGCCCTTAGGATTAAGAAGCAATTTACAAATTTGCTTTTACATCCAATAAGTCTCACTGATGAAATCATTAATACCCTGCAGAAGCCATTCCAGTCTGGACAATGATTGATGGCGGCTCTTTCTGAGCAGGGTTTACCTTTGGTAACTTAATGCTCTTGGTATAGTGCCTGATAATGAATGGCCTTGGGTGTCATGTGATACAGCAAGCAGGTAAGTTGCTGGTGTATTGTGCATGGGAAGCAATCTGAGGCATGTGCTTTTGCTTGGGGGAGGGAGGTGTGGGCTGTTTGGGTACACGTGGGTCTAGGCTGTCAGTGGGTGAATATTCAGGGTTTTGTAATGTTTGTGTGAGTAGGTGTATTTGATTGTCTTGCAGCTTTGAGGTGTCTTGTATATGTGGGGTGAATATGCAGGTAGAGGGGTCTGGAGAGAAAACTGCCAGAAGAGTCATGTCTGTGTCCTGAACGCTCTAGTGAGTGTTCCTAGGAAATTCTGCACTGAGTCGTTGTGTGTGAATGTCACTGGCTATTACTCTCCCAGAACAGTGAGGGCAGCTCAGAGTTGCCAAAGGAGCCTGCAGCCGACCTTAATCCCACAGAAAGGAGAGCTTGTTGCTTTTTACAGCTTTGGGGCAGATGTGGGACGGTTGCAATTCTCTGGTGATTGGTTCTGTTTCTTCCTTCTCCTGTCTTGATGGCCATGATGTTACATATAAATCCAGGCACAGAAGGGATTTTGCCTGGATAAGTGTGAAGTTGCATTGACTTGGAGAAGGTGTCCAAGGGAAGGTTTCCTCTCCATAGAATGAGCTTGTTTCCCTTGAGTCTACGGCGTTCAGAGCCACTTGTAACTCATGATGGTGTCCCCCAGGAGGCTGGGAGTGTTTTCATGGCCTCTTCCAGTGACTCTGAGTTTTTGTCCTGGGTTTTGAAAATCCCTGCGCTCGGTCCCCGTCCGGGAGTTGGTGGGTGGCTGAACCGCTGGCAATGTCCACAGGCTGGCTGAAGACTTACACCCCAAGGAGCTACCCCACCAGGCCTGTCGCATGCTGAGAGTCTACCCTCAAGTGAGCCCCACCTCCATGCGAGTTCTTGACCAAGAGTTCCCTCCCCTGCATGTCCAGACAAGTCTTCAGGATGTCATCATTTCTTGGTCGAGCCATTGGAGGAATGAGCATCTTTTCCTCTCTCCCTCATGAGGCCAACACCCAACCACCTTCTCCACCTGACCCAGGACAGAGGTTCTGGTTTTTATTTCAAAATATAGTTACCCTAACTCATAACCCCCACTGACAGCATCTCAAATAATGTCTCTCCAGTGCTTTAGAACAGCCTCTGCCCCACCCATACCCTTTGGACACAAAGCTTCCATTTCCCTCCGTGCAGCTGTTATATGAAGGATCTCCCCCATCTGATGCTTGTTCCTTTGGAGGAGATGGGTGGGGTTTACTGTGACTATACTGGGTGGGGTTTACTGTGACTATACTGCCTATGATGGAGAGTGGTTACGTGTCTTGCACCTCAGAGGAATCTGTCCATGCAGCAGGAACAGGTTAGGAAATGTTTACCAGTCCCTTTATTTTGGAAACCAAATCTTTCTCAGTTGTGGTTTTCAGTGAGCCATGTGTTTTTAGCTTTTCCATACTTGGGGCCTGCTTCATTATGTCACTTTGGGACGGGCTTGGCTCTCACACTGATGTCATGGAAGCTCTGCTGAGCCAAGGCACATGGAAAACCTGGCTGAAAGGGAAAAAAGTGATTAACAGAAGTGTGTGCCCCTCTTCACAGCCAGCAGAGGCTCTACTTATTCCCAACCTGGCCACCCCTTATTCTTCCCATGGAGATGTCCTAGTTCATGTCTCTCTTTATAGCTCCTAAGGACAATGTGGTATCTTTACAAGGATTGTTCTTTCACAATATTAACTCTTAATTAATGTTATGTCCTGGTCAAATTCCACCTTGGTAGTTACACTGTCTCCAGTACCTAACTGCCCCTTTCTGCTGGATACATGATTCTTCTTTCCTTACAGTGATAACCTTCTGTGTGCAGTTAAGTAGTTGCCTTCTTACACCCCACAGGTAGCTACATTTCAGTGGTAGATTCAGTGATACTTCTGTCTTCATTGCTTGCTTCTCAGTGGGGTTATGCAGGTGTTAGCTGCTATTTGTAAAAGCTGCCCAGCTCCCAGATGGAGGAGGGCAAGATAATGTCTTTAAAAGTATATGAGCCTCAGATCCAAATCTGTTTTGTAAAGTCTCAAGTTATCATGGATCTTGAGATGTCTTCCCACCTCAGTGCTTTCGCTGTGAGAATGGAGATGCTGGGGCTTGGGGGTGCAACGAGGGAGAGCTCTGGAGCCTTGGCTTCAGATCCCATGTAGCGCACATGTGAAACAGTTGAGACCCATCCTAGTTTCATGTGATGTTTGTCCAGATCTGCTGTCCCAAGACTGGAATAGCAGGAAACTGCAGGTTAGGATTGAAGGGCAGGAACCCCAGGACAGGAATAACAGGTGGTGTTAAAGGGAAGAGCTGAGGTGCAGCGGTACAGTTGTGGGTCCCAGAAGTGGAACAGTAAGGGATATGATAGATCAGGATTGGGGGGCATTAGCACAGTTGTGGGTGGCGCTTGCATGGGACTTGGCCACTCAGGCTAGTCCCATCAGTCCCTCAATTTCATAAACTTTAAATTTGTTCACACTTACGGTGCAAAAAAAGAGACTTGTCAGCAGCAGCCCAGGCCTTGTTATTTAAATCTTATTTCACTCTGCCCATATCTTGTAAATTGCCTTATCCTGAAGCCTCTTGTTGGTAGGAAAATGAGTAGAATTTATAGAACAACTTGCTTTGATAGAAGTTAATCTGGCCAGAGTACATATCGGGACTTGCGGTTTTCAGAACAATATGAATTTACAAAATGAATCCGTTAAGCTCCAAATTGCCTCAGGAAAGCAAATTTCAGCTATTGCATTCCAGCCCTGCTTGTAAAGCCATCTGTCTTCGTATTTGTGTTTGTCAGCACTAAACAAGAGCTGGATCAAACTCGCTGCCTAATTGTAGCTCCCAGTGTCTACTGGACTTGTGGAAGCCCATCCCTTTCTCCTCCTCCCACTGCATCCTCTCTCTTTCCACCCTGAGGATGCCTGTTGTCATGTGTTCTGGAGTGAGCAGATTACTCCTTTTTGGGGTGAGGTGGTGACAGTTGCCCCCTATTTACATCTGTCCTCCTGGCCCAGATATTGTGCTGTGCAGTGCCCTCTTCAGCAGGTGTTGGGGCCACGGGCCTGTTCGTGAATGTCTGCAAAGGGCCCAGAGCTCCTTAGAAGAAAGTGCAGAGTCTCATTAATCCCATTAATGCAAAGTGCACCAGTCATTGTAAGGAGACTCAAACCTGAGGCATCTTTCTTATTCTACAGGCATAGGACAGACCCATGGAGATTGAGCCTATGGCCTTCCACTGCCTCTCAGGTGTGATGGTCAGTCACACCTCCACACCTGCTCCTGGGGATGGCTGTGCTATGTAGGGCACGCTTAATTGGCACTTCAAAGTTCTATTCAGGTTTATTGTTAAATTGTTTCATTGTAATTCTCAGTATGTTTGGGGCATCAGTTGGAAAGCTGATTGTCTTTTGTAGGAACAAACTAGCACTAGCCCCTGGGATTAGGGGAATGGACTGTACAGGACTTGCTAGAGTTAACTCCTATGGCTTTCTGAACCTCCCAATCCACATCTGAAAACTTAGCAACATCCCCTTGGGTGAGCATGTTAGGAACTCAGGGGCAAGCTGCTTGGGTACAGATGTAGGCGGGCCCATCAAAGCTGGTGCAGGAAATGTGATTCCTCTCCCCACCGAGACCCCCGCTGTCTCAGTCCTAAATGCTCAACTGACCTGGCGTTTCACAGTGATTAGTGTTTTAAATCAGAGCTAATTCCAGGCAGCCTCTCTGGGTTTAGTGCCCTGGAACCGTCTCATGAAGAGCAAGAGCTGTGACTGGCAAGTGGGTTTCTGCTCCTTAGGATAATGGCTAGTGTGACAGGCTGAGGAAGCTGTCTGTGCTTTTGGGGTTCTCTGCTGGTTCCAGGCTGTCTTTGCTGTCCTGGCCTCCTCCCTGTAGCATGGTCTCACTGCTTCTCTGGTGCTTCATCCATCACTGTGATTGCTTTATTGAGCCACCTCAGTTATTGCTGCTTCTCCATAGCACAATAAATCCAGCCCTGGGCACTGAGTGCCCAGGCAGCTCAGAGAGTTTCTGGGAAGGCTGCTTTACCAGACCGAGTATCTGCTGACTCTGAGCCTGGAACTCACCTAAGACAGTGTTAAGAGATTCTGTGTACTTGAGCCACGCCTCCAGCTCCGGCAGAAAGCCGTTCTCCCCCTGCTCTAGTCACAGGCAGCCTTTGGAAGAGCCCCGTGGAGAGAGCAGAGCCGCCTGCAAGTGGGTGAGGCACCCAGCGATGAGGGCCTTGTGCTCTGCTTTAGCCTTCCAGTCTTGTTTAAAGGGTTGGGAATGGAGGCATCCAGGGCTCTGGTTCATTGATTTCCCAGCACCTTGGTGTGCTGTCCATTTTCCAGAGGATCCTGTAGCTTCCAGAGCCCTTAGTGGAGGGGTTGCCATCCGGTCTTTGCCCCGAAGCATGTGCCCAGGACTCGAGTCGTGCCATCTCCTCTCCACTTTTTGGTTGCAAAAATCCTTTGACATGTTCTAGTTGTTGCAGGCTCCAGTTGTTGCAGTCTGTGTTTGGTGCTGTTTGCTGAACAGACTTGTGATTCGCAGTCCCAGACAAATCTTTGCCTGGGTCCAGGGCGTGCTGCGTCTGGGCCTCGTCACCCTCACCTGGGCCCTCTGCCTCTGCTCCTTACCCCCGCCTCTCAGTCCTGATCCCAGCTGCTGGCTCTATGCCTCTGTCCCCTGGCACCCTGCTGTCCCACACTCTGCTGCAGTGTCCCCAGCCACTCACTGCTTGAGGGCACCGTGACGGTCTCATTCTGGTTGAAGTCTCTGTGACCAGACTAGGAGTCCTGGGGACTGCTCCCAGCTCTGCCATGGACTTGTTAGATCCCTTTGGACAGGTTCCTTTTAGAGGTGCTGAGCGCCCAGCTGCCAGTGACTTCCATCTCTGCCATGGAGTGAGGGCTGAGTGAAGTGCCTCTCCAGTGTGGCTCCATGCACTGGTGTGGTAGGACCCTAGCACTGAAACACCCTTAAAATGCTTGAATACTGGGACTAGAAGGGGAAAGCGCATCTGTAGCTAAAGAATCCTATGAAATGCTCTTGAAAAATGTGGTGGTTTTCCCTGCTGTGGGGCTGCAGGGCTGGGCCTGGTGCTGTGGGGAAGGGTTGGTGGGTGAGGCTTGGGGCTAGTCCCAGTAGCAGTGGGAAGGGATGGGGCCATGCCCAGTGCTGTGAGGGAGGGTCAGTGTGTGGGGTTGGGGGGGAGGGTTGCAGTGTGAGGCTGGGGGTGCGGCTGGGGTGGCGCAGTGTGAAAGGGTTAGTGTGTGGAGCTGGAGGAGGGCTGATGTGTGGGCTTGAGGGCAGTGCTGTGGGGAAGGGTTGTCGTGTGGGGCTGGAGCGGTGCTGTGGAGAAGGATCAGTGTGTGGAGCTGAGGGCAGCGCTGTGGGGGTGGTGTGTGGGGAAGGTTTGTGTGAGGTTGTGGGGAAGGAGCGGTGTGGGAAAGGGTCAGTGTGTGGAGCTGAGGGCAGTGTTGTGGGAGAGGGGCAGTGCTGTGGGGGAGGGGTGGTTTGGGGAAGGGTTGTTATGTGAGGTTGTTGGGGAGGGGCGGTGTGGGGAAGGGTCAGTGTATGGAGCTGCAGACAGCACTGTGGGAGGGGGCAGTGCTGTGGGGCTGTGGCGGAGGGGCAGTGTCGGGGCCAGAGGCAGCGCTGTGGGGGAGGGGTGGTGTGATGGGGCTGGGGGTAGTGTGTGGGAAAGGTTGTCGTGTGAGGCTGTGGGGAGGGGCGGTGTGGGGAAGGGTTGCTGGGGGTGGCAGTGTGGGGAAGGGTCAGTGTGTGGAGCTGAGGGCAGCGCTGTGGGGGAGGGGAGGTGTGATGGGGCTGGGGGTGGTGTTTGGGAAAGGTTGTCGTGTGAGGCTGTGGGGAGGGGCGGTGTGGGGAAGGGTCAGTGTGTGGAGCTGAGGGCAGCGCTGTGGGGGAGGGGCCGTGTGATGGGGCTGGGGGTAGTGTGTGGGAAAGGTTGTTATGTGAGGCTGTGGGGAGGGGCGATGTGGGGAAGGGTTGCTGGGGGTGGCAGTGTGGGGAAGGGTCAGTGTGTGGAGCTGAGGGCAGCGCTGTGGGAGAGGGGCAGTGCTGTGCAGAAGGGCTGGTGTGGTGGTTCTAGGGGTGATGTGTGGGAAAGGTTGTCATGTGAGGCTGTGCGGGAGGGATAGGGCTGGTGGTGCTGTGTGGGACAGGTTGTCGTGTGAGGCTGTGGGGGTGGCAGGGGCGGCACTGGGGTTTTATCTCTTTAATCTCTGTGTTTCTGTTACTTCCCAGGGATCATTCACCAGATGAAAGGCGACTATGACTCTGCTCTGAAACTCCACAAGACTCACCTGTCCATCGCCCAGGAGCTCAATGACTATGGTGCTCAGGGCAGGGCCTACGGCAACATGGGCAATGCGTACAATGCCCTGGGCATGTATGACCACGCTGTGAAATACCACCGGCAGGAGCTGCAGATTTCGATGGAAGTGAATGATCGGGCCTCGCAGGCATCCACCCACGGGAACTTAGCAGTGGCATATCAGGCCTTAGGCGCCCATGACCGGGCCCTGCAGCACTACCAAAACCACCTCAACATCGCCCGGGAGCTGCGGGACATACAGAGCGAGGCCCGGGCCCTCAGCAACCTGGGCAACTTCCATTGCTCGCGAGGAGAGTATGCGCAGGCAGCCCCTTACTATGAGCAATACCTGCGCCTGTCCCCTGAGCTGCAGGACATGGAGGGGGAGGGGAAAGTTTGCCACAACCTTGGCTACGCCCATTACTGCCTTGGAAACTATGAGGAGGCTGTAAAGTACTACGAGCAGGATCTCGCCTTAGCAAAGGATTTACATGACAAGCTGAGCCAAGCCAAGGCCTACTGCAACCTGGGTCTGGCGTTCAAGGCCTTAATGGACTTCAGCAAAGCCGAGGAATGCCAGAAGTACCTGCTGTCTCTGGCCCAGTCTCTGAACAATTCCCAAGCCAAATTCCGGGCTCTTGGGAACCTGGGGGATATTTTTATATGTAAAAAAGATGTAAATGGTGCAATAAAATTCTATGAGCAGCAGCTAAGCTTAGCCCATCATGTCAAAGACAGGAGATTGGAGGCCAGTGCCTATGCAGCCTTGGGTTCTGCGTACAAGATGATACAGAAATATGACAAGGCCTTGGGGTACCATACACAGCAACTGGAGGTTTACCAGGAGCTAGGGGATATGCCGGGTGAATGCAGAGCTCATGGCCACCTTGCTGCAGTGTACATGTGCCTTGGGAAGTACACCATGGCATTCAAGTGTTATGAAGAACAGTTGGAACTTGGACAGAAGCTGAAGGACCCCAGTATAGAGGCCCAAGTCTATGGCAACATGGGCATCACCAAGATGAACATGAATGTCATGGAGGAAGCTATTGGGTACTTTGAGCAGCAGTTGGCCATGCTACAGCAGCTGAGCGGAAACGAAGCTGTGCTGGACAGAGGCCGGGCATACGGAAACCTGGGGGATTGTTACGAGGCTCTAGGAGATTATGAAGAAGCCATAAAGTATTATGAACAGTACTTATCTGTAGCTCAGAGTTTAAATCGCATGCAAGACCAGGCGAAGGCCTATCGGGGCCTTGGAAATGGGCACAGGTAACAAATGCCGAAGGCTGAAGTATTGCATGACCTTTGGTAATGAGAAATGTCTTGAAAGTGAATGAGTGAAAATACCTGAGTGATGATTATACCATCACTATTCACGTGATTCAGTGATGAGCTGTGTCACAGCGAGTATATGGGTGCACGTGCTGCCAACAGGGGTTAGTGTCAGGAAACCAACCTGAGAACACAGATTCAAGACAATATGCTGGATTTCTCTCACACTGTGCAGTCACTGGCTAGCAAGCTGTCTATGTGCTGGGGGGAGATAGAAGGGGATGTGTGTGTGTGTGTGTGTGTAAGTGTGTGTGTGTAAATAGAGGTGGATGGGCAGCTGGTGGGGTGGGTATGGGGCAGGGTATGTGTACGACTGTGAGAGATCGGAGTATGGGTGCAGGGGGGAGGGGAAACTTTACAGATGCATTTGTGTGGGTTGGGGTTACATGTATGGATGTGTGGGTGTAGAGCTGTAGGGGATGTGTATACAGATGTGTGTTGGGGATATATGACTGGGGGGTGTAGGTGTACGGATTTGGGGTGTGAAGGGTAGATGGGGGTGCTGTGCACGTGTCTGTACACATGTATGTCAGAGGGGTATATGGCTGTGGAGGGTACATGGAAGCTGCAGGGGTGTATTTGTACAGATCTGTGTGGGGTGTATGGCTGTGGGGGTCTGTGTGCATGGATGTGGGGGGGCTAGTGGCTGTGAAGGATATGTGGAGGGCTGTGGGGTATATGTGTACAGATTTGTGGGGTGGCAGTAGTGGGTACATGGGAAACTGGTGGTGTATGTGTAGAGATGTGTGTAGGATGCATTGCTATGGAGGTGTAAGTATACAGATGGGGGGTGTACGGCTGTGGAAGTATATGCATACAGTTTTGTGGGGGGTGTATGGCTGTGGGGCATATGTGTTCGGATGGAGGGATTTAATGGTTGTGGGAGGTGTATGTGTATGGCAGGGTGTACACACTGGGCGGTGTGGAATGACAGCTGTCGGTGTGTGTGTATGGCTGAAAGGGAAGGTGTATGGCTGTATGTGTATGGCTGTGCGAGGCAGTGTCTGCACACCGGGTAGTGTGGAACGACAGAGCGGTCTGGATGGCGAGGGGGAAGGTTATTCAGGCTATGCTATTACCCTGAATAATGAAACTTCATTTCACTGCGCCGGGTCCCCTTGAGTGAGGAGTTTACAGGGGACGCAGAGGAGGCCTGGACAATTTTTTGAGCCTGATTGTGGCCTTCAGGGTCTCTCTTACCATTGACTCCAGGGTTCACTGGCAAGTTCACTGATGGTAGCTCTGAAATTCTCCTACATCTGGCAGCGGGGCCATGACAGATTTGAGCTGGCTCCAGAGCAGTGTTTCTCTGTAGGACGTGACAGGGAAAGATGTTTTTTATGTTACATATGCCTAGGCAAGATAAATGCTCCTTTTCTCTCCACACAGGGCAATGGGAAGTTTGCAGCAGGCTCTCGTGTGCTTTGAAAAGAGGCTAGTGGTGGCCCATGAGCTCGGGGAGGCGTTCAACAAAGCCCAAGCCTATGGGGAGCTGGGGAGTCTGCACAGCCAATTAGGAAATTACGAGCAAGCCATCTCCTGCCTGGAACGGCAGCTAAACATCGCCCGAGAAATGAAAGACCGGTCTCTGGAGAGCGACGCCGCCTGCGGCCTGGGGGGAGTCTATCAGCTAATGGGCGAGTATGACACGGCACTGCAGTACCACCAGCTGGACCTGCAGATTGCAGAAGAGACCAACAATCCCGCATGCCAGGGCAGGGCCTATGGGAACCTGGGATTAACGTACGAGTCGCTGGGCACCTATGAGAGGGCAGTGGTTTATCAGGAGCAACATCTCAGCATTGCAGCTCAAATGAATGACTTGGTGGCCAAAACCGTGTCCTACAGCAGTCTTGGGAGGACACACCATGCCTTGCAGAACTACTCTCAGGCTGTGATGTACTTGCAGGAAGGTGAGTGGATGAATTATCCAGTGGCTTTACGTCTCCAGGGAATGAGGGAGGGGGCATGTCCGTATGAAAGGGAGCAAGATGTAGGAATGTGAGTATGTGTCTAAGACATTTGCTAGCTCTGACAGTCTCCTGCATACCTGTGCAGTTATCACCCCAGGCACTGTGCCCTTCATTAGCGGCCCGGCTGCCCAGACCTTCATGTAGCAGCACATTGTGACAGACAAGGGAATGGCAAAGCCTTTAAAGGTCAGTGAGTGCTTTGCCGGGGGAAGATTAATCACTAAACTTCACTCCAAGCACCCTAAGTCTCTTTATAAAGCCCGTCTGCCCTGAGTCAAGAGAGGGAAATCTCCTCAGTGGGTGACATGGCAGGCCAGGGAATGACTTGGATCCACAAAGCCTGTTTGTACTGAGGACAAACAGCCCCGCAGCCCACCTGGGCTGAGTTTGCCTCAGCTGGGAGCTACCTGTTTCTCCCCTTCACATTAAAGTGGGGGTGGGGCTTAGAGCTGAAAAAGTAACAGGCCTCTCAACCTTGCACCACGGCAGTGTTGTAGGGGATGATCTGAGTGGCTGGGAGCAGGGGACAGCTGGAGGGCCCCCATTGTTCCAGCCTTGCACGCCTTACTCTTGTTGTTGTTGCTGCTGCTGCTGCTGCTGCTGCTGCACCATCTCCCAGGATAAAAGCGTCCTCTGTTCAGCATGGCGGCAGCAGTGTGAGCAAGAAGACAAGCTGAGTGGATTGAATGGTGTGGTGGGAGCTGGGCTGCAGACTGATAGATTAATTACACAAGTTAGCCTGGATTTCCTGGAAACTGACCTGAGCAGGATTTCAGTATAGTAGGGTGAATTTCAGTTAAACTGCTGGAGGGGAAATCAGTGCAGCCCCCTTTCCTGATGAGAGGTGACCTTCCTGCTGCTCCAGCTGCTGGGAATCCCTGCAGGCCACTCTCCTGCAGCTGAGCCCAGCAGCCCTTACCCCACCTGGGCCTTTCCCTTACATTCTCTGCAATGGTTGAGACTAACATGCTTGTATGTATCTGATGTCACTGGGGCCCGTGGAGGTGTGACGTGTTGGGGCACTGTAGGAAATGCCTGTGGATGTTGTTGGAACTGAAATGAATGTTCCTGTGGTAGGTCAGATTAGAATCGCCGCCCCGCCTCATGTCTGCCAGGAAGGTGTTGGGAGACCTGGGGCAAGGGCGGGTACTGAGGCATATCCTGGTTAGCTGGTTGTATTAGCAGGGCCTCTCGGGTGAAGAGGGAGAGGAAGAAGGACTCCAGCAACACTTGGCAGCTCCGTGCAGTTTTGCTCATCTGCAGTGTTGGAAGGGTTAAAAGCCAAACGGCTATGGGGAGGGGCTGCCTGTTGTAGGTGGGGAGAGGCTGGAGTGGCACAGAGGAAGGGCCTGTGACCCTGCCCCACAAAGCCACACACATACAGCCGTACAGCTCCCGTACAGCCGTACACCCCACATCCCCCTCGCCATCCAGACCGCTCTGTAGTTTCAAACCACCGAGTGTATACACCCTGTCATACACATACACCTCCTGCAATCATTAAATCCTTCCATCCGCACATCCTTCTCCCTGTCCTCTCCATGCACTCCTGCTAGCCAGCTCCCTACCCCTTGTGTTAGTGTCACTCCCCCTCCTGCTGACCCGTTGACTCCAACAGCACAGGGAGCACATACAGCACTTCTCTTCAAGGTGTTGTGCAGCCTCAGCAAATCGGTTACACCGGCGCACGGATCAGTGCCCTCCCCAGGCCCAGGACTCAGCGTAAGCCTGCTCCTGTCTGCAGCCTGAACACCCCACTCTCTTCATCCCAAACCTCCCATCACCCAGCAGCAGGGAGTCTTTTCTCTTGTCTTCACTGACTCCACTTCTTTTTCAGGACTGAGACTAGCAGAACAGCTGGGGCGTAGAGAAGATGAAGCCAAAATCCGCCATGGCCTGGGCCTCTCCCTCTGGGCTAGTGGGAACCTGGAGGAGGCCCAGCACCAGGTAGGCAGCAGCTCCAGTAGTAGGAGGATCTCTCATCCCCTGTAATGCATCAGGGTGTGGTCCCTTCTTACACATGGTGCTTGTTCAGAGATGACTTGTCACTGCCCACCTGGGTGCAGTCTTCTGGCCTCTTTTCCCTGGACACAGCTATGTCTCTTCCCCTGCAGAGTGGCCAGCCCCTCTGCCTTGGACACTGCAGTATGGGTGTGCTGACTCCTTGCAGACCAGGACTGGATGGGGCAGACCTGACCCCAGCTGAGAGCATGTTGATCTCAGCTTATTCCCCTCTCCTCCCCAGTCCCCCTCACTGAAGTGCCGGTGGCTGCAGGCTGGGCCAGCTGCAGTTCTGAGTGTCACCATGGGCTGTTCTCCCCTCCCAGCTCTATAGGGCGTCGGCACTGTTTGAAACCATCCGCCACGAGGTGCAGCTGAGCACAGACTACAAGCTATCGCTCTTTGACCTGCAGACATCATCCTACCAGGCCCTGCAGCAAGTGCTCGTCAGCCTTGGTAAGAGATACCTACGCTGCCCGTGGCTGTTGGAGCTAGGAGTCTGAGTTCTTCCCTGGCTCCAGGGTTTGACCCTAGTTCCAAGTGTTTCTAGTCTAGTAGTTAGAACAGGAGACTGGGATCAGGGCGCCTGTGCCTTTTTGTGCCTCTGCTGCTGGCAAGCTGGTCCAGTCCCATTGCACTCCGTGCCTCGGTTTCCCCATGTGTAAGGTTACATTTTTGTCACGAAAGTCATGGAATCCATGACTTCCAGAGACCTCTTGTGACATTTTTTCCTTCAGTCCCTGGGGCTTCAGGACTGCTGGAGGATCCACCTGCAGGGTTCCAGCAACAGGCAACAGCCTCCTCAGGGAGCCCTCTCCAGGGTTCCAGCGATGGGCAACAGCCTTGCAGGAGGGGAGGCTGGGGAGAGAACCCCACAGCTCCCAGCCACCACAGTGGCAGGAGAAACCACAGAGCTACAGCAGCAAAAGTCACAGACAGATCAAGGCTTCTGTTAATTTTGATTTATTGCCCATGACCTGTCCGTGACTTTTCGTAAAAATAACCATGGCAAAATCTTAGCCTTACCGATGTGTAATGTGAGGATAATTCCCCATGGGAGCCTTGTGAGGCTGCACTTAACGTTTGCACAAGGCACTGAGATCCTGGGACGAGGCATAGTTCAGGATGTCCTTTCCCTGATATTTCATTGCTTTCCCCTCTCAGCAGCGCATCCTTCAGCCCCTCGCTTGTGTATGATTCACTCCTGTGCTCCCCAGGGCTGTGCTGAGTCACATCACAGAGCCCACAGCAGCACTCATCTCCCTCCCATTTGTGTGTAGACCCTTCCCTTACAGGCTTGGGTAGGAGATTTCCCCTTCCCAGCCTGCTATGAGGAACTCTACCTGCTCAGGGTACACCAATCAGGACCTTCTGCTCCCAGTGCCAGGTGCACTTCTTCAGCTGGCTTTGCTAATACAAGCAGAGGAGCATGGCTAAAACCCTGCCAAAGCAAACCATGTCCCAGTATCTACATTCCTCTGGAGGCCTGGGGAGAGAGTGAACCACACACACTGGATGTGAGTCAACTTGCTTAATGCACAACTGCAAGGTGATCGGACCCATGGGGATGAAGGTGGGATTAAAACCTTAGATAGAAGAGAAGAGTGTGACGAACGGAGGAATTGTCTGTAATATTTTTAAGAACTATCTGTAGGACTCTGTACATATCGCCTTGGCATTACTACCCAGTGGATGCAGAAGAGTTAAAATTCTGCTTCTGGCGCACAGCAGGAGACACGATGTGTTGGGGTGATCGGAACTGGTCGTTATGGATTGGGTTCAGCCAATCTTTATCGGTGGCAGATCCGGAAAGACAATGGGAATGCTGAGAACTGAGCAATTGACACTTCACACCAGGAAGTTCTGGCAAGGTGAACACATGAACTCAGCATGGCTTTGCAGCAGGAGGACACTGGACTGAGAGGTGACAGGAGGCAGTGATAAGAACTGGGCTCACAGAGACACAGAAGCTCACCTGGGACTGACAGGCAAAGAGATCAAGAAAGAGAGAGAGAGCCTGGATGGTTTCTACAGCAGCATGGCTCCGTGTAGCCCAGGCATTGGCCAGTCTGAACTCTGTCTTACCTTTGCCTCTCGAGCTCACCGAAGGGCTTCCTGAGGCTGTGTTACACTTGAGTAATGAACCCTACTCAGTTCTGAAAAGGCTGCCCGGAGTCACTGCAGATACTTGCTGAGCTACTTTGATCCCTGAAGAGCGTAAAAGTCTCCAAACAGCAGTCTGCTTCAGTCAGACACTTTGGGCAGAGCTCGCAGTGAAAAGTAGAGGCTCTGTTTCAGAGGTGTGGAGGCCCTGGGGCCTACCTTTGTGGAAAAGTGTGACCTCTTGGGGTCTGGCACACTGAAGGGACAGCTTACAAATCATAATGTAGCACAGATCCTGTGGGTCTGTGACCGAGGTACTGGATATCTTGGATGTTTGATGTGCCAGAGAGTCCCAAAGGGCACTGGGTTGTAGTCTGGGAAGAAGCAACGTGCAGCCAGCCAGGATGCTTGGGGTTGCTGGGGAAACAAAGAAAGTGCCCATAGAGGTGCTGCTGCCCTGTGACCTGTGGTGCTGTTTGGACTGGAATAACTGACATGCTCTCTACCCTTTTACAGTGCTCTGCCATGTCTGGTGCAGGCCTGAGACACATCTTTGTTCCCTAACTTGTGGCTCTTCTTCACAGGCCACCATGACGAAGCCCTGGCTGTGGCAGAAAGGGGGCGAACGAGAGCATTCGCTGACTTGCTGGTGGAACGTCAGACTGGACAGCAGGACTCTGACCCCTATTCCCCCGTCACCATTGACCAGGTTCTGGAGACTGTGAATGGCCAGAGGGGACTTGTTCTCTACTATTCGCTGGCTGCCGGCTATCTGTACAGCTGGTTGCTTGCTCCTGGGGCAGGTAAGGTTCCTTTCTGTAGATTAGAGTCAACTACCAAAGCCTGCAAAGGGGAAATCGTAGAAATCAGAGTTGGGACAGACCCATTAGGGTCTTGTCCTGTTCCACCACCCAGAGGCTGGGCCTGGCACTCAAAGCCTCACTTTGTAATGTGAAATATGCCCCAGATTATGCAGTGTGCTTTGCTGCCACATCCTTACGCTCCCTGCTCTTTGATAGTGCTATGACATCTTTTCAGGGTGCTTATTCTGAAGTTGCTCACCACAACTCATTTTACTGCGACTGATACTCAGCTCTGGTTGGGAATTCAGTTAAATCTTGGTAGCTTTGGTGGCAGTTCAGCTGCAGAGGGAATGGAGCCCTTGTCACCTGTACATGGGAATTGGCAGCTGCTGGGGGAACTATCTTTCATCCTTTATCTAATATTATCATGAAAGCAGGAAAATAGGATCATCCGTGTAAACTGGATCAAGAGGCAGGCTGGCTCAGGGGATAGGTAATTGGATATGCATCCTTTCACCCTGAGGGCACTGGATTGAATGCACACCCACAGGTCAAATTCATCTCTGCTCTAAATCTGTTGTAGTCACTGGTCTTACTCTAGGAAGGAATTTGGCCTGAAGACGGTAGTAACTAAAAGGTTTCTCCGTCTGACGGCTGTTTTGGGGACCCTGGTAAAATGAGATGGGGGTTTTGTCCTGTTCCTAGTGCACAAATATCATCTCTACAGAAACCAGTGCTGCATAGCACCTTTGTGGGCAGGGCAGGATAGAGCCAGCCATGGAGACTGGACTCCTCTAGTAACTCTAGAGAGGGAAGCCTCCCCTGGTCAGGGCTAAGGCATGCTGGTGGGTCAGTTGTGGGGGTCGGGGGTAAGATTCACACTGCTGTGCTGGTACCATGCCTGAGGGAAGGTCTTGACATGATCCCAGAGCTATCAGTCTGTCACCTTTCCACCTTGGTTCCAAGGACCACTAGGGACATAAGCTGGCGGCTCCTTCATGGAGCCATGAGCACAGATGTGTTGTTGGTGCAGTTTACGCAGTCCATGATACTTTCCCCTTCTATGGAAAGAGAGAAGACCCTAGAGCCTGTTTATTTCAGTGCACCAGGTTGCAGTAGGGTTGCCAACCCTCCTGGATTGGCTCGGAGTCTATTGGAATCGCCATTGATCTCCTGGTGACTGTTGAAAGCAATCCAGGAGATTTTAATAGGTACAATTTAATGACATTACATAATGTTGGGGGGAAAATCTCCTGGAATAGCTTCAGTCAGAGTTGGCAACCCTTGGATGCAGCCTGTTTCCTGCCTCCTCCAGAAACTCCTGTTGAAGCTCTGGCTGCACCTTCCTTGCACCTTTTTATTTATGTACTTCCTATGTGTGGCCCCACAAAATCTCAGAGCCTCCCTGTCATCCTCCCCGTGGCGCTGGGCAAGATGGCTATTTACCAGGCTAGAAAGAGGGAGTTGGACTGGGATATTCTCTGGGACTGTGGAGAGGAGCCAATTTCTGTTCACCTTTTTGTCCGCACATCCAGGCAGATTCCTCTGGGTGGCTTCCACTGTAGAGAGGTGGACACTACCTGGGCTTCTCAGCTCAGAGTTCCTTTCTTGTACCCTTCTTTTGACCATCTGACCTACACTTTCTTCCAGCATTTTTCATTCTTTGTCCCTCGTGACTACTCAATACCCATTTTTTTTTGGTCCATTCCCCTCTGTTGAGCAGGAGGACTTCATGGTTTTGAGGACTGATATTCCTTTTGGGAATCAGGCTGGCTCATGGGACCCAAATAGGCCAGCTCCTGTGGCATGCATAGAAATAGAGGAAAGGAAAGTTCAGTCAGAGAAGCATGTTCAGGGCTTTGACATTCACCCATAAATGGAAAAGTTTTCAGGTGCTTAATTTATCCATTTTTCAACAGCCAATCTGTCTGGGTTTCCCACAGGGCAATGCAGAGTGATAATGAGATTCCAAGCATGCTACCTCACTTTAATTACATTTCTCTGTTTTATGCTTCCAAATGCATTTGACATGTACTGTATTAATTGAAGTGGATTCCAGATAACAGGAGGGCAGCCCAGCTTCCTGATATGCCATCTAACTGTCTGTTCCTCTGAATCTTCCTCACATGAATTTGGAAACATTTATCACAGATGAGCAGAGCAGGAAGGATTAATTTGAAGAGGATCCCCTTTTGCACGCAACTGTTGTTCATTATCTAATAAAGTGATAACTGTAAATCTTCAGGAATAGTTCTTGTATATAATTTAATAATTGTAACCCTTCATCATGACAGAGATAAAGAGCACTAATTCAGATTGCATTGAACGTGGTTCAAAAAGGAAAGCAAACACAAATGAACTTCTTTGGCTTGGCTGATGTATTTTTCGCTAGATGTATCTCTTTGATTATTTACTCTAGGAGTTACTCAAATCCTTTATGGATCTGAGTGAAGAGAGGTTACTGTCCCATTACACACATGGTCACTAACTGCCCTCTCAAACCATACATTTTGCATAATAAAATGTTGAAGGTTTTACCACACTGGGGACAGCACTGGGCCTTGTAAGATGGTATCAGCTGGAGGAGCAGGGTTTGTCACTGAGATTCATAAAGATTTAGTCACGGTCCCTACATCCCCATCACAAGTTAGGAGCTTGTAGAAGAGCAGCCACAACCAACCTCCTGGGGCAATTGGGTTTGTAACTGCGCAGGCCCTTGGAGGCTGTTCTGTGTAACCGAGCTCTGCGGGGCGGTGCTGGTTACAGTCTGCTCGGGCTCTGTCTCCCTCTCTCAGATCCTTATTCTGCGGCTAGTTGCTGTTTCACCTTTGGCTGCCTTACTACGGGCTCTTATGTGGGAGTTCTTAGCTGCTGACGACAGCACTCCAGCTCTCTGCTTTCTTCTTGCCTTTTCCAATACATATGCAGAAACTTTGAGAGCACCTCAGGTTCCTCATTCTAGCATAGGTAGTATTTCCTCAGAGCTCCCCACTCACTCCTTGACCATTTCAATGGATCCATTTGCGGCTGTTGCTACAGAATAGGTTGCTTAAGTCTTTTTATTTGATCATCTCTTCTCTCCAACCTGGTTTGTTGTTTATGCTGCCACTGCAAACAGGGTGCCCAGGGTAATGTTTCAAGAGTGATCACCAGACGCTGTGGCGCTGCAGGGTTAATCATATCAGAAAGTGTATGCTGGTCCGACTGGAGGAGGGTTTTATCTGCAGTAACAGCTGAATCCTTGACAGAATGTTGCACTCCTGGTATGAATGTTTCCTTTCTCTGTTGTACCCCATTGTGTAATGTTCTTGTTTTAGTATTTTAATATGCACTAATCTACCTTTTACTTCTTTGCATGTATTTATTTGTGTGTGTAAGGGTGAAATGAGAAATCTCCATGTGACACAAGGAGATTCTGCTGTAGGAATAACATTTTTGTTCAGACTTTCAGCCCTTGTGTGTCCAGTTTATGTGGTCAGATACTATTAATAGACATTTTTCATATGCTACTATTGAAATGTGCTATTGGAATTTCCCTGGGAGATGCTTGCAAGAAACATCTGTTTTATAATTCATATGAGGCTGCTGTGATAGTAGTAAGTGCCTTCTGAACATCTCATTAAAGTCCGGCCGAGTTTTCTTCCCTTGAACTATCATTTGCAAAGTACAAAACCAGATTTTAAAAGCAAAGTCTTAATATAGCATATTGGACTAACTCCTGGAAAGCCCTCTGGAGACACAGCACAGCATGCTTCTCTCCATTTCTGCTGGAGATGCCAACCCCTCAGGACTTGTAACAGTTGTACTGCTTTCTTTGGCAGATGCTGGCAGTGCACTCCCTTCACACAGTCGATAATGTTGGCAATTAATGTGTCCTTGCAGGAATTCTGAAGTTTCATGAATACTCTCTGGGTGACAGCATGGCAGAGAATGCCAGGGACATTTATGAAGCAGGCAGCGTGGGCTTCCAAACGGTTACAAATTCAGCGCTGGAACTCTACATCTCAAGTGTACGAGAGGCACTGGGTGTGGACTGCTACTATACCCGGTGAGTTAGGAATTCACATCCTGATTCTCTTGCTCCCCTCCGGAAGTCATGTATCCAGACAGCCTGGAGGAGCTGATGGCTGAGAACTCTGATTTTCTGGGCCAAATTAAATACGCTTCAGCCAAGCTGCTCTGTTTTGTATCCACAGCCATCTGTGCTGCAAATAATAGATTATGTGCATGCAGATGGGGTTTGCACCAACAGACTCGATAGTTAGATGCCTCATCTGCTATATATGGGCAGTTTCTATTCAGAGGTACCCATGTAATTAATTCCCCCTCAGAGATTTGCTAATGAAAAATTGCTGTTGCAACTTGGGGGAGAACATTTTTGAAATATGTCCCTTTATGGCTAGCAAATAACTCACAATGAACAATTCATCTGATTTATGTAGCTGCTATCTGAAAACAAGCAGAGATTTCCTTCAGTTTATCCATTGTACAGATATACTCCACAAATATTTTTACACAATTTTTGCTCTGTGGCTTGAACATGAATATCTGAAAACCAAGCTGAGTGCTTAGCTGTGACTGGTCTGATGAGTCACATGTATTGTTTAGTTCCCTGATTGGATGAGCTCTCTAGTACTTCCTGTACTGATACTTGAACATGCAAATTACACTTAGTCTTCTGCAAACACTGAAGCCCGCAGGATGGAGTCAGGGGCATCCCCATCCTTGCACCTGCTCTGTGAATTGAACAGGTAGGAGGTTTTACCATAAAGGATATGATGACACTAAGGCCATGTTTATACTACCACTTATGTCGGCAAAACTTACGTTGCTCAGGGATATGAAAAAAAACACACCTCTGAGTGACATACGTTTCACCAGCAGAAGTGGTAGTGTGCATAGCACTATGTCGGCAGAAAACATGCTATGCCAACATAGCTGCTACCGCTGTTCGTTGAGGGTGACTTAATTATGTCAATGAAAGAGCTCTCTCCCATTGGCACAGAGCTGGTGCACAAGAGATCTTACAGTGGTGCAGCTGCATTGGTACAGCTGTGCCACTGTAAGCTCTCTAGTGTAGATGTAGGCTTAATTTTCTGATTAAAAGTGAACCCCACTGTACAGCAGCAAAGAACCCCACTGTACAGTCAAACTCTATATTCTGAGCAGGTTAGTTTCATCTAATGCATTGTTTGTGCTGTCAGAAGCATATGCCAGAAGAAGAATCAGTTTAGTAACCGACTTGCACTTTGGAAGTCTAATTTACCCCAGGTGAAAAGAAGAGCAAGTGTATCTGCTATCCTGGGTCATTACCTAGGCCCTGAACAGGGGCAGCTCCAGGCACCAGCACAGAAAGTTCATACCTGGGGCGGCAAGCTGGGGTGGGGGCGGCCTGTCAGTTGTTGTGAGGGCAGCAGTCAGGGAGCCTTTGGCAGCGTTCCTGCAGGAGGTCCACCAGGTCTCGCAGCTTTGGTGGTGGGTACTCTGAAGGCTCGGGACCAGAGGATCACCCGCAGAACCGCCACCGAAGCCACGGGACCGACAGACCTCCCGCAGAAATGCCGCCGAAGGCTCCCTGACTGCCATGCTTGGGGTGCCAAAAAACAGAGAGCCGTCCCTGGCCCTGAACACGTATGGGAATGTAGGCAATGGTTTGTTCTGTTTTATTGTGTTTGAAAATTCTTTAAACTGAATCCACATTCTCTTGTAACCATAGCACTGTTTCTGCAGTACTGAGAATTGTGGGTGACTTTCCTTTGGTTGGATCACTAACAGTAATGCAGGGCGCTACAGATGCTGCACTATAAGAAACTTTTTGCAGAGCCTATCTTGCTTCTGATTTCAGTGATTAGTCCAGTGTGTTGAAGATCAATTTGTTTGTCTGACTCTCCTATTAACAGGGAGGAAGTTCCCTGCTGTCTGGGGGCAGGGTCTGCCAGGATCTGCTTGCAGTGGGAATGATCTCATTTGTAATCTTGAAGTCTTACGTTGCTGCCTTCATCACAGAAGTATGTGCTAGGTCATGGAAGGCTCTGCTCTGCTCTGACTGAGCTTCCTCAGGCCTGGACCTCTGGGGACAGAGCGCAGTTACGGCTGAGTGGGGCATCACTCAGAAAACTGATTTCTCATGCAAATAGTTCTAGCAAAGAAACAAATTTCATTTTTGTGGAATTGAGCCAAAAAGTAAATTTTGCTCAGGATTTTGTGGACAGTGCAGAAAAAGTTGCAACCCCTCCCCCCCCAATTAATCTCTGTTAATAGCTGTACTGGTGCCTGCCACAGGAACCAGCCAAGTCCGGGTACCTGATGGTGCAGTAACGTGAGTCAGACCTTCCTGTGCAGAAGGTAGCAATAAAACCAAGAGGTGCTGCGGAAACCTCTCCCCAGCAATGCCTGCACTCGCTCTGCCCCGCCTTCACACCTCAGTCTGATTTCGATGGATTTTCTATTTGATTGTGTTAAGAGGTTCAGGCTGATTTTTGCAGTTCAGATCACACTCCACACAGTTAAAACATCTCAGGCAGATTTCCCGTCAGCTTTGTCTCTGATTTCTCACTGACATCCCTGCCCTGTGATAGGATGGGATATCCTGGGGACACACTGTGGACAGCTATTAGCAAGCCATGCTGGGTTACTGAACAGATGCAGTCCCCAGCTTAGAAAGGAATCCCTGGGGAGGCTGTGAATTCTGTTACCAAGTGTGGGCGGGGAGCTTGTTCTTCTCTCTGTGCCAGAATCTGTAAGGAAGATGGAAGACCTGGATAATTCTCATCTTGTGCCCTAAAGATTGCTGAAACTACTTATCCTGGTGTGATCCCAAACTAAACTGAAGGGTGAGTGTCCGAGAGAGAGACAAGGGTTTGTTGGAAAGGTTTGCAAAGCAGAGAGTTTCAGACTAGGGCGCTATAGTATACTAGCTTAGCCTCACCTTTTTTCTTCAGGTGACTAGGGAGAAAACTCAACCTAAAATGCTTTTTAAAAGGTGTTTAAAAAATGCCTAATTTTTGAGCTAGTGGGGAAAGGCACCTTTGTCCAGGAATTGTAGCAGGAAGTCACAGAACCAAAGAAATATAGAGCTGGAAGGGACGTCGAAGTCATTGGCCGTTCCTCCACACTGAAGCAAGATTAAGTCATTACTGTGCTCCTGGGCGTGGGAGCACCACATAGTGGCGGGGGAATGAATGAACTGTGCTGTGCAGATTGGCCTCCTGCTCTTGATTACCTGAATTTGGATTCAATCCAGACTTGATGAATTAGTTCAGAGTTACAGCCAAGCTGCTTAGTGCAAGCAGTGGATTACAAGGAAGGGATCAGCATTGCTTATTTTGTGTGTGACATCCAAGGCTTCTTGAACCGCATTGCTGCTGTCATGCTTTCCGAAGGCATGCAGCAAACCCCTCAGCTCAGACACAAGAGGGGAGTTCTGTGCCCATAGCAGATTGAGATGGCAATCTAACACATGGTGGCTGCAATGACACAGAGAGTCAGAGGAGGTTTCTACAAGCAGTGCAGGAGACACACAAAACTCAGATTAAAAACTGTTCTTTCTAACCCTAAGTGGGGCCTGAGCCCTGCTTGCCTCCCTGGATGAATACCCTTTTGGGCTCAGTGCCCTCGGAGGGTGCTGGGGGTGACAGCTGACAATTCCTTCGTGGTGGAGGGATGAGTTGAGGCCGTTGGACATGCCTGTCAAGTTTGCACCTGCCCGTAGTTTGGAAGTGTACCCCCCCCCCCCGATTATATCAGCCTTCCCATGGATTTCATACTTCCCCTTTTTTTACTGGGACTGTGCTCTTCAATCTGCACACACGTGTGACAGGTCCTCAGCAAGTGAGTTCTCTTCTCCCTAGTCAGAAGGAGGCAGAGACACTGCTCAGGTGGTTAGAAGCAGTTTGTTATCAGGCATATCCAGGGGATAGCTCAGTGGTTTTGCTTCTGGTTTTCCCGGTTTAGGCCACTATTCCAAACACAAGCTGGAGCAGAGGGCACCAGACTTGTCTGGAAAGAGGAAATAATCTAATAATTTTACTTCTTTTTAAACTTTGCCAGGGAGCCTTACGCAGCTGCTGAGATTGAAGCTGCTAGCAGATGCAGCACTCACAGGGCAGATGGCAGGAGCATAAACTCCATCCACCAGAAGTCAATCTATTTAGTTTGGTCATCTGTCTGTGGCGTGGATTCTCTAGTCCTGGCATGTCTGCTTCTGGGTATTGAGATGTGACATATCCATTAAGACCCAAAGCGCTCCTTATGCAGGTAGTAGTGGAAGGAGGAAGCTTCACCTATGTGCACGGCAGCCAGCTCCACACATCAGATGTGGCAGTGGGGCAAAGGGGATGAATGTCCTTTACTTATCTGCTAGACTAGCCACACTGCCAACCTCGCTGGGTTTGCCTCTTTTACGAAGGCCCTAGGTATCCACAAGGCTCCTGGTGTCCAGTTTCGTGTTCAGGTATAAGAGTTGAGGACTCAGCGACCACAAGCCAACTCTGTGGGCATAACACTTACAGCAGCTACTTCTATAATTTAGCAGAATGAAGGTGATGGGTTTGAAGTGACAAAATCTCAGGTTTCCCAGGGCTGTCACAGACATTGAAGGCCTGTTGTTGGCGTTTGATGAGCTCAGACAAATAATACAATGTGTGATTCTTAATAGGCCATGTGAAGTGGAATTGGCTTTAAGAAGTCAGTCACGTCCAATAAAATGTGTTGGCTACACAAAAACAATCTCATTGCAACATTCCTTAATTGCTTTGTCTTTTATCCCTTCACTGATTTTCCAACTCATGCTAATCAAACACATGCAGGGAGGGAGTTCCCTGCAAAATGTGTCTCCCAATACAAACTCTTTGCAGCAAGAAATGCAGTGGCTGTGACTGGCACCCTTCACTACACACAGAGACACTCCCGCTCAGTGTCAGCACCATCATATGGCATTCACAGCTAGTGACCGCTCAGGCCATACTGACTAATGTGTCCCCTGGTAGCCAGGCCCATGCACTGAAAAGGATGGAACCCTCTGCAGCTGGGGCCCAGGGTGGGATTCTGCCAAGGAGGAAATAATGAACCTGCTGCAGGGGAGGACACAACTTCTCCTCCAGCATATCACTGAGCACACCAGCATGAAGGTTTGCCGTATGGGTTGGTGGGCTTTTAACTTCTTGCCCTAATACGGCCTGGTGGTATTCTCCAGAGATCCCAAATCCCATCTGTCTTTTTAGCCAGCTTGCTAGGAAGTTGCTCTTAGCAAGAGGGCTGTGGAGTTCTCCTGCCTGCACAGAATAGGCATGTGGTTCCACTGGGCCTGACTTTGTTGGACACTCTGCCAGAGAGAGAGAACAGCTTCCTTGCCACTGTCTCTACCATGGTAGCGAGAGACAGAAATGCTCTCTGTGATAAATGAACAGACATGCAGTGAGTTCTGCACCACTGGCGCTTCAGCCTTCTCCCTCATTGCTCCATCAGTTGCAGGCCTTCTGTGAACCACAGTGACCTCCAAGGGTTGGGGACAGTGTTGATGGTATCTGCCAATGTTGTTGTACAAGAGGATGTCATCATATCCCACTAAACTATCAGCTAATAGTATTTCCTCTACTGTTCTCTAGACAAGAGTTTGAGTGGTGACTGGTGATTTGCAAAGGTGGGGACCACTGGGTTGAACTTCCAGAGACCTTTGGATGTTTCCCTTGCTGTCTCAGATGATGGTTCAAAGATAAGAAAGAGTCCTCTCCAGGAGAAAAACTGAACACAAAAAATGTATCTCCATTTAAGTGTCTGAAGCCTTGGGAAGCATCTGGGCTCTTGCCAGTGGTTGGAAATACCTGAGATAGGAGAGTAGTAACACTTTGAAAATTGGCAAGAAACAACCTACAGGGCTGCAGAAATCTAGCCTGACGGACAGCGATTTGGACCCATAATGACTTCAACTCAGGTACTTCAGCCAAGAACACTCATACATAGAGAGACAAATTACAGCCCAGGAACTTTCAGGCTCTTTATATTCATGGGCTGCTCAGAAGATTCTTGGAAGCTGCCTGGAAATTTATGAGCAGTTTGTGAATGAAATTCTTTTCTCAACAGCTCTCTGCATTTGCAAAGTCTTCTGGCCTGACTGTAATAACTGGCATCAAGTCCAGCGTGAGAGAAATATTTGTCACCTGCTTTATGAGGAAGGGGCCTGTCCAGAGCACTAGCAAACAGAAAAGAAACTTTCCCTTATTGAGTAGGATAGCTGCCATATCAGGACCCTTGTGAAAACAAGTCACTTTCTATCTGCCTTTCAGTGGAACTCTGCCAAGTAAAGTCCTGCCCTTCTGCTAGAGAAATCACTTGTGGGTTCCTCTAGCTCCTTGAGACTTGCCAGCCATTTTTGTTAGCATGAAAATTATTACCTTAATCCTGTAAAAGCTAAACATGCTTTGTAAGCTCTGGAATGTGTTCCTGTCTGAAGAGTGTTGTGGTTGCAGCCCAATCTCTGAGACTCTAGCACAAAAGCACAGCAATTCACAGCCCAGGTCATTTTTTAAAGAGGAGCAGACAGGCACAACGCAAACAACTCTGGAGCTGCATTTACCTGGCCAGGGTCAGAGAGATGTGGGGTGGTGATTGGGAAGAGAAACAGATCAAAGAGGGTGGTAGCGGAGTGAAGAAAGTTAACTGGCTTCAAAGGCTTTAAAGAGAACAATAGCAAGCTTGCAGCAGGAGCAGTTAGCTGGAGATGGACTGCATGTATCTAGGAGAAAACTGGTATTTGCCACTCTCTGCTTTGCTGCCCAGTTTTCTGGGGGAGGGAGAAGGGTTATGTCAGTCTGATCCGTGTGGGGACTGAGGCTCAGTGCTGTGCAGAGTTTGTGTGCCTGAAGGGTGCAAAAGCAGCACCAGGAATCGCATCCTTGCTACTTATGCAGCCATTTCCTGTAAATTCATTCATGACCAGAACATGGCTGGGTTAGAAGTGCAGGAACAAAATACAAGAAAATGTTAGACGTTTGGCTCTGGGATGTTGCTGGACAATTATAAAGAAAAGAAAAATGAGTATAAACCTGGTTACAGAAATTCCCAGCTTTGAAATGTTTGGAATGCAATAAAAGTAGAAGCCTGGAAAATTCCTTTGGAGAATCCCAGATATTGAGATTTGAGCATTCACATTTAGGAGAAGCAGGTGTACATGAGGCAGAAATCCAGGTGTGTCTTGTGGGTACATATCATGTATGCTTTCCTGGGATACTGGCTGTGAATGCAACATGTGGTGGTGTGTGCACAGACACATGTTCACATGCTTGCCCTGTAGTTGGCTGATGGTGGAAGCCAGTATGATCTGGAGGAAGGAACATAGGACTGGGATTCAGGGCAGTCCTGAGTTCTGATCCTATCTCTTCCACTGAACTCACCATGTGGCCTTGAACAAGTCACTTCCCCTTTCTCTTTCTGAGCTTCCCTGTCTCTAAAATGAGGTTAATATTCACCCACCTACCTCACTGGGGTGTTGTGGGATTATGAAAGTTCAGTGCTTTAAACTGAGGTGGTGTCTTTTAAGTAAGGTGACCAGATGTCCCGATTTTATAGGGACAGTCCTGATTTTGGGGGCTTTTTCTTATATAGGCACCTATTGCTCCTGACCCCGTCCTAATTTTTTACACTTGCTATCTGGTCACTCTACTTTTAAGTAGCTATAACTATATGTACGTAAGTGACAGACACTGGCATTGGGCAGAGTAATAGGAAAACTACAGCTGGCAATTTACTCTGTCCCAAACATTTCCAAATCCACAGTTACTGAATTCTTAATTATCCCTCATTTGAGTAAAAGTGGAATTCATTCTGCTGAGGGAGGTGTGACCTTCCAGGAATGGCTCCCTGAAGGGAATCCAGAGCTCTTCACAGCTGCGCAATTAGGTTATTCATTTCACTGAAGGCAGCAGCTGACAGAAACAAACAGCATGTGAGCAATTTTTTTAAAAAGGGCTCCTGTTAGAAGTGATGAGAGTACATCTGAGGTCAAATATCTCTAGGGGAGCAGATGTAAGAGTGGAAGTGGCATCCTTCCCCTTAAGCCCATATGAGCTTGAAGCATGGTATCTGTGCTATCCAAATAATAATAAATAATCACTGGATTAATGCCAACCCAACCAGCACCTTACAAGAAATAAAGGCTCCAGATCGTTCTCATCCTCTGTGGTGCGGAGGGTTTCGGAGCTGTGGAGATTTTATAGACAATATATCCTGAAGTTCTTTTGCTGCTGTTGGTTGCAGACACACCCTTAGGGTTACATTGTCCAAGCTATGCTTGGAGATTGGGCTGTGTGATTTCTATTAAAGTCAGTATCTAAAATCAGTTCCCTCCATCCCCAGCTGACATTTCCTGGGCTTTGGGGATTGTATCTTGCATGTGAATGCTGCTTCCAACATGCCCTGTATGTACATGTTGGCTCTTGATCTTCTCTATAAGAATTAGACCCATCCTTTCCGGATAGTGGGTAGTAACAAATAGGGCACGAGAAACAGAATAGAAAGTGAGCTCCTTAAATCTGTCCCCATGTCTCCTTTGACCAATGGGGTTACACATTCACCAAGGTTTAGGCAGCTGAGCCCCACTCTCTAGGAATGCAGAGACCCTGCCATCTCTGATGCAAACCTCCATTATGCTCTGAGCTCTGTTTGCACAACAGATTCACGGGATCACTCACAATTCCATCCACCATCTCCCATAACAACATATAAGTGACATAACCTTAGTCTCAGATTTGGACCTTAGCGTCCAAAATATGGGGGTTAGCATGAAAACCTCCAAGCTTAGCCACCAGCCTGGACCTGGTACCTGCTGCCACCACCCAAAAAATTAGAGTGTTTTGGGGCACTCCGGTCCCCCTGAAAAACCTTTCCTGGGGACCCTAAGACCCAAATCCCTTGAGTCTCACAACAAAGGGAAATAACCCTTTTTCCCTTCCCCCCTCCAGGTGCTCCTGGAGAGATACACAGACACAAGCTCTGTGAATCCAAACAGAGTGAATCTCCCTCTCTGTTCCCAATCCTGGAAACAAAAAGTACTTTCCTATTCCCCCAGAGGGAATGCAAAATTAGGCTAGCAATCCAACACACAGATCTCCCCTTGACTTCTTCCTCCCACCAATTCCCTGGTGAGTACAGACTCAATTTCCCTGAAGTAAAGAAAAACTCCAACAGGTCTTAAAAGAAAGCTTTATATAAAAAGAAAGAAAAATACATACAAATGTTCTCTCTGTATTAGATGATACAACACAGGGTCAATTGCTTAAAAGAATATTGAATAAACAGCCTTATTCAAAAGAATACAAATCAAAGCACTCCAGCACTTATATTCATGCAAATACCAAAGAAAAGAAACCATATAACTTACTAGCTGATCTCTTTGTCCTTACACTTAGAAACAGAAGACTAGAAAGTAGAACTACTTCTCCAAAGCTCAGAGAAAGCAGGCAGACGGAAAACAAAGACTCAGAGACACAATTCCCTCCACCCAAAGTTGAAAAAATCCGGTTTCCTGATTGGTCCTCTGGTCAGGTGCTTCAGGTGAAAGAGACATTAACCCTTAGCTATCTGTTTATGACACGCCCCCCAAATTGCAGACAGTGGGGAAGCTCACTGGCGGCGATTTCCTTCTAGAACTTGAAAATAAACAGATTAATACAACACATAGACCTTTACATATACTTCTAAGTATATAACTAACAGACTTCTACATTTTAAGAACACTTTTTAACTACTGAATTCTGGGAAACTCTCACGGGAGAGTGCATCAGCTACTTTGTTAGAGGCTCCTGTGATGTGTTGAATTTCAAAATCAAAATCTTGGAGAGCTAAACTCCAACGAAGAAGTTTCTTGTTGTTCCCCTTGGCAGTATGAAGCCACTTTAGTGCAGCATGGTCAGTTTGTAGTTGGAACCGCCGTCCCCAAACATATGGGCGTAGCTTTTCCAGGGCGTACACAATGGCATAGCATTCCTTCTCACTGACTGACCAGTGACTTTCCCTCTCAGACAGTTTCTTGCTGAGAAACACGACAGGATGGAAGTTATGATCTGTTGCTTCCTGCATGAGCACTGCTCCTATACCACGCTCAGATGCATCTGTGGTTACTAGGAATGGCTTGTCAAAATCCGGGGCCCTGAGCACAGGGTCCGACATGAGCGTTGCCTTAAGTTGGGTAAAGGCCTTTTGACACTCATCAGTCCACTTAACTGCATTTGGCTGGGTCTTTTTGGTCAGGTCGGTCATTGGGGCAGCGATTTGGCTGTAGTGTGGTACAAATCGCCTGTAGTATCCGGCCAAGCCTAAGAAGGATTGGACCTGCTTTTTGGACCGTGGGACAGGCCACTTTTGGATAGCATCTACCTTGGCCTGTAGGGGGTTTATGGTTCCTCGACCCACCTGGTGCCCCAGGTAAGTCACTCTGTTTTGGCCTATTTGACACTTTTTGGCCTTAACAGTTAGTCCTGCCTGCCTGATGCGCTCAAAGACCTTTTCCAGGTGTAGTAGGTGTTCGGGCCAGGAGTCTGAAAAAATGGCCACATCATCGAGGTAGGCAACTGCAAATTCTCCCAGTCCAGCTAGTAGACCATCTACCAGCCTCTGGAAGGTGGCGGGTGCATTTCGAAGGCCGAAAGGAAGGACATTGAATTCATACACCCCCGCATGGGTGACGAATGCTGACCTCTCCTTGGCAGGTTCATCTAGCGGTACTTGCCAGTACCCCTTGGTTAAGTCTATTGTAGAGATGAACTGGGCACGTCCCAACTTCTCCAATAGCTCATCGGTACGTGGCATTGGATAGTTGTCCGGACGAGTTACAGCATTTAGCTTACGGTAGTCCACGCAAAAGCGTATTTCCCCATCTGGTTTGGGTACCAGAACCACTGGAGATGCCCATGCACTGGTAGATGAGCGGATTATACCCATCTGTAGCATGTTCTGGATCTCCCGTTCTATAGCAGCTTGGGCATGAGGAGACACTCGGTAGGGTGGGGTTCTGATTGGGTGAGCATTACCTGTATCAATGGAGTGGTATGCCCGTTCAGTCCATCCTGGGGTGGCTGAGAACAATGGGGCGAAGCTAGTGCACAGCTCCTTGATTTGTTGCCGCTGCAGACGTTCCAGGGTGGTTGAGAGGTTCACCTCTTCCACGCCACCGTCTTTTTTCCCGTCGTAGTAGACACCGTCAGGCCACTCAGCATCATCTCCCTGGACTGTAAACTGACAAACCTGTAAGTCTCTGGAATAGAAAGGCTTGAGAGAATTAACATGGTACACTTTAGGCTTTAGTGAGGAATTGGGAAATGCTATGAGGTAGTTTACAGCTCCCAGGCGCTCTTGGACCGTGAATGGCCCTTCCCATGATGCTTCCATCTTATGGGCCTGTTGCGCCTTCAAGACCATAACCTGGTCTCCTACCTTGAAGGAACGTTCTCTGGCATGTCTGTCATACCAGGCCTTTTGCTCTTCTTGAGCATCCTTTAGGTTCTCTCTAGCAAGGGCTAAAGAGTGTCGGAGGGTGCTTTGTAGGTTGCTTACAAAGTCCAGAATGTTAGTTCCTGGAGAAGGCGTAAACCCCTCCCATTGCTGCTTCACCAACTGTAATGGCCCCTTAACCTCGTGACCATACACAAGTTCAAATGGTGAAAACCCTAAACTGGGATGTGGTACAGCCCTGTAGGCAAACAGCAACTGCTGCAACACTAGGTCCCAATTATTGGAGAATTCGTTGATGAATTTTCGTATCATGGCCCCCAAAGTTCCATTGAACCTTTCCACCAGGCCATTGGTTTGATGGTGGTACGGGGTGGCAACCAAGTGATTCACCCCATGAGTTTCCCACAGTTTTTCCATGGTCCCTGCCAGGAAATTAGACCCTGAATCTGTAAGGATGTCAGAGGGCCAACCTACCCTGGCAAAGATGTCTGTTAGGGCCAGGCACACAGTGTTAGCCCTGGTGTTGCCTAGAGCGACTGCTTCTGGCCATCGGGTAGCAAAGTCCACTAAAGTCAGTACGTACTGCTTTCCTCTGGGCGTCTTTTTTGGGAAAGGGCCCAGAATATCCACAGCTACTCGCTGAAATGGGACCTCAATTATGGGGAGTGGCTGGAGAGGGGCCTTGACCTGGTCTTGAGGCTTTCCCACTCTTTGGCATACCTCACAAGACCGGACATACTTGGCAACGTCCTTGCCCATCCCCTCCCAGTGGAAGGACTTCCCCAACCGGTCTTCGGTTCTGTTCACCCCAGCATGGCCACTGGGATGATCATGGGCTAAGCTTAAGAGCTTCCCCCGGTACTTAGTTGGAACCACCAACTGTTTTTGCGGCTGCCATTCTTCCCGGTGTCCACCAGAAAGAATTTCCTTGTATAAAAGTCCTTGGTCTATAACAAACCGGGATCGATTAGAAGAGCTGAGAGGCGGTGGGGTGCTCCGTGCCGCCGCCCAAGCTTTCTGAAGGCTGTCATCCGCTTCCTGCTCAGCCTGGAACTGTTCCCTTGAGGCTGGGGTCACCAGTTCTTCCTCAGACTGTGGACTTGGGCTTGGTCCCTCTGGAAGCGATGTAGGTGATGGGGTTGTTTCCGTTGCTGGTGAACCGCTCTCCGCTGGTGCACCTGAGGGTATTTCAGGCTCTGGCTGAGCCTTTTGGGTATGGCTGTCTTTTGCTTCTGCCAGTTCTGGCTCGCTGGCGCCCTCTGGCGTTGAGTTTGAAGATGTGGTTGCACTTGCTGGTGCTGGTTGCTGTTCCAGTTCCGGGCCTGGGACTGGAGGTGCTGTGGCTGTTTCAGTGGTTGGCATGGAATCCGGGTCCACTACCTCTGTCTGGGTCTCTGGTAACACAGACGGGGCCTCTGTGGACGGCTCAGGAACAGGAATGGGTCTGGAAGCTTGCCTGGTTTGGCTACGTGTAACCATTCCCACTCTCTTGGCCCGCCTCACCTGGTTGGCCAAGTCTTCCCCCAGTAGCATGGGGATAGGATAATTGTCATAGACTGCAAAAGTCCAAATTCCTGACCAGCCTTTGTACTGGACAGGCAGTTGAGCTGTAGGCAAGTCTACAGCTTGTGACATGAAGGGGTAAATTGTAACTTTGGCCTTTGGGTTGATGAATTTGGGGTCAACGAAGGATTGGTGGATAGCTGACACTTGTGCCCCCGTGTCTCTCCACGCAGTAACCTTCTTTCCGCCCACTCTCAAATTTTCCCTTCGCTCCAAGGGTATTTGAGAGGCATCCGGGCCTGGGGATCTTTGGTGTGATGGTGGTGTAATGAATTGCACTCGCATGGTGTTCTTGGGACACTTGGCCTTGATATGTCCCAGTTCATTACACTTAAAGCATCTTCCATCTGATGGGTCACTGGGCCGAGGTGAGTTACTGGAGACTGGTGAGGTGGAAGAGTAGGGCGTCTGTGGCTTGACTTGGGTTGTATGTGGGGTCTTTGGCTGTCCTCGGTTGTAGGGTTTATGGTCTGTGTGCCCCCTGGGGTAATCGTTCCCCTTGACAGTAGCTTTCTTGCTTTCTGCCAGTTCCATCCATTTGGCTCCAATCTCCCCCGCCTCAGCGATATCTTTGGGATTTCCATCTTGTATGTACCGTGTGATGTCTTCAGGAACACCATCCAAGAACTGTTCCATTTGTATGAGGAGGTTTAGTTCTTCCAAGGTTTGAATGTTGTTTCCTGTTATCCAGGCCTCATAGTTTTTTGCAATGTAGTAGGCGTGTTTGGGAAATGACACCTCGGGTTTCCACTTTTGGGTTCTGAAGCGCCGACGGGCATGATCTGGGGTTATCCCCATCCTGTATCTGGCCTTGGTTAGAAAAAGTTTATAGTCATTCATTTGGTGCTTAGGCATTTCAGCTGCCACCTCTGCTAAAGGTCCACTGAGCTGTGACCTCAATTCTACCATGTACTGGTCTTCGGGGATGTTGTACCCAAGACAGGCTCTTTCAAAATTTTCCAAGAAGGCCTCGGTGTCATCACCTGCCTTGTAGGTGGGAAATTTCCTGTGCTGTGGAGCAATATTTGGCGCCGGGTTGTTAGGGTTGGCTGGCACATGCAGCCCAGCTTTTGCCAACTCCAGTTCATGTTTTCTCTGTTTTTCCTTCTCTTCATTCTCTTTTTGTTGTTTTTCCATTTCTTTTTGGTGTTTTTTCCATTTCTCGGTGGTGGGCCGCCTCCTCTTCTTCTTGCTTCCTTCTGTGGGCCAACTCTTCTTCTGCTTGTTTCCTTCGGTAGGCTATCTCTTCTTCTTCTAGTTTTCTTTTGTGTGCTGCCTCTTGGGCTGCCTGTTCTCTTTGGAAGGCTGCCAGTTTCATGCTTTCTTCCTTTTCTTTCATCTCCATCTGTCGCCTGTGTTCAGCTTCTTTGATTTGTTCTTCGGCCTCAATTTTTGCCTTAGAAGTCATGGTTCCTGTTTTCTTGTGTTGGGGTGCCCTCCGGTGTTTATCTTCTGAACTGCAGGTTCTGTTGCCTCCTGAAGTCTGCCTAGCAACAGTGCTTTTTTCCTTTTCTCTCTCTAGCTAATGTTCAATGAAAGGAAACCAGAAAAACCACTTTATTTGCATGCATATAAGTGCTGTTACTTGCCTCCTAATGGGAGGGCTATTGCATGACAAAAGACCCTCAACAGTTTGGTAACGGCTTCTCGCTTAACATGCAAGCCACAAACTGCCAGAGAGAGCAGAAAAAAAAATTCTCTCTGGTTCCCTTTTAAAACCAACTGTTTCTCTCTCTGCTAAAAAGCCCTTAGCAGAGAAAAGAAAAATAAAATATTTCCACTGGCTTCTGGATTCTGTCTATATCCCACCGCTGCCACCATGACATAACCTTAGTCCCAGATTTGGACCTTAGCGTCCAAAATATGGGGGTTAGCATGAAAACCTCCAAGCTTAGCCACCAGCCTGGACCTGGTACCTGCTGCCACCACCCAAAAAATTAGAGTGTTTTGGGGCACTCCGGTCCCCCTGAAAAACCTTTCCTGGGGACCCTAAGACCCAAATCCCTTGAGTCTCACAACAAAGGGAAATAACCCTTTTTCCCTTCCCCCCTCCAGGTGCTCCTGGAGAGATACACAGACACAAGCTCTGTGAATCCAAACAGAGTGAATCTCCCTCTCTGTTCCCAATCCTGGAAACAAAAAGTACTTTCCTATTCCCCCAGAGGGAATGCAAAATTAGGCTAGCAATCCAACACACAGATCTCCCCTTGACTTCTTCCTCCCACCAATTCCCTGGTGAGTACAGACTCAATTTCCCTGAAGTAAAGAAAAACTCCAACAGGTCTTAAAAGAAAGCTTTATATAAAAAGAAAGAAAAATACATACAAATGTTCTCTCTGTATTAGATGATACAACACAGGGTCAATTGCTTAAAAGAATATTGAATAAACAGCCTTATTCAAAAGAATACAAATCAAAGCACTCCAGCACTTATATTCATGCAAATACCAAAGAAAAGAAACCATATAACTTACTAGCTGATCTCTTTGTCCTTACACTTAGAAACAGAAGACTAGAAAGTAGAACTACTTCTCCAAAGCTCAGAGAAAGCAGGCAGACGGAAAACAAAGACTCAGAGACACAATTCCCTCCACCCAAAGTTGAAAAAATCCGGTTTCCTGATTGGTCCTCTGGTCAGGTGCTTCAGGTGAAAGAGACATTAACCCTTAGCTATCTGTTTATGACAATAAGAATGGCCATACTGGATCAGACTTATGGTCCATTTAGCCCAGTATCCTCTGTCTGATGTTGACCAGTGCCAGATGCTTCTGGCAGTTGGAGATTTAGGGACATCCGGAGCATGGGGTTGTGTCCTTGACCATCTTGGCTAATAGCCATTGATGGACTTATCCTCTATGAACTTAACGTATTCTTTTTTTAACCCACTTCTGCTTTTGGCCTTCACAGCATCCTATTGGCAATGAGTTCCACAGGTTGACTATGTGTTGTGTGTAGAAGTACTTCCTTTTGTTTGTTTTAAATCTGCCTATCCATTTTATTGATTGACCCTTAGTTGTTGTGTTATGTGAAGTTGTGACTGAGGTCCCAGGGGGGCCATGCTGAGATTGCTCAGTTAGGGCAAATTGTAAAAAAATGGGGCAGACAATCCCCAAAACTGGTGGTTATTTTAATACTTAGATCCACCAAGCTACCAACAAATCAGCTTGTATAGTACCTTATTGGTTACCCAGAAGCCAAAAACACAGCTCCCTTAAATCAGCCCAGCCTTTGGGCTCCCACCCTAACAACCAAGTCAAATGTGATGAGAATTATTTAAAATCTTGTTCATCATATAAAAGTTCTACCAATCCTAAAGGACACATTACCTCCCCAGGTCAATGAATATTTTAGATCTTACCCAAAAACATGCTTATAACCAATTCTTATTAACTAAACTAAAATGTATTAAAAATAGAAAAGAGAGAGATTATTGGTTAAAGGATCATTATACGTACAGACATGAAAGAGTTCTTAGGTCAGTTTCATAGTAGAGATGATGAGCTTTAAATGTGCATAGAGTTCTTTAAGAATTAGTCCATAGGTTCGTTCAGTCCAGCGTTCGATATAAGGGTGACCCAAAATGAAACTGGAGATCTCAATCTTTTGGCTCAAACTTCCCCTGGTGAAGCTGTCATAGTATAATTCCCCACTCTGAACCTTAGCGTCCAAAAGATGGGGTACCAGCATGAATTCCTCTAAGCTCAATTACCAGCTTAGAACCTGTAGCGCTGCCACCAACCAGGAATTCCAGTGCCTGGTACACTCTGGTCCACCCAAAACCTTGCCCGGGGACCACCCAAGACCCAGATCCTCTGGATCTTAACACAAGGAAAGTAAACCCTTTCCCTCACCGTTGCCTCTCCCAGACTTCCCCTCCCTGAGTTACCCTGGAAGATCACTGTGATTCAAACTCCTTGAATCTTAAAACAGAGAGGAAAATCCACCTTCCCCCCATCCTTCTCTCTGCCCCTCCCAGACTCTCCCTGAGAGAGAAAGTAATCCTGACACAGAGAGAAAATAACCTTTCTCTCCCCCTTCCCTCCTTTCTCCCCACCAATTCCCTGGTGAATCCAGACCCCGTCCCCTGGGGTCTCACCAGAATAAAAAACAATCAGGTTCTTAAACAAGAAACTTTTAATTAAAGAAAGAAAAAACAGTAAAAATTATCTTTGTAAATTTAAAATGGAATAGGTACAGGGTCTTTCAGCTATGGACACTGGGAATACCCTCCCAGCCTAAGTATTCAAGTACAAATTAAAATCCTTTCAGCAAAATACCAGTTTGAACTCCTTCCAGCCAAATACACATTTGCAAATAAAGAAAACAACCATAAGCCTAACTCACTTTATCTACCTAGTACTCACTATTCTGACCTTATAAGAGCCTGTATTGGAGAGAAACCTGGTTACACGTCTGGTTCCTCTGAGCCCCCAGAGTGAACAACCACCAAAAACTAACAGCACAGCACAAAAACTTCTCTCCCTCAAGATTTGAAAGTATCTTGTCCCCTGATTGGTCCTCTGGTCAGGTGACAGCCAGGCTCACTGTTCTTTTTAACCCTTTCCAGGCAAAAGAGATATGAAGCACTTTTGTTCTATTAACTCTTACTTATCTGTTTATGACAGAAGCATAAGCAGATTTGAGATGAAGGGATCAGGTCCCAAATGCCCTTCATACATTATTCGGGCATCGTCTTGATCGCATGCTGTCCTTGGGTGAACAATAATGTCTTCGAAGAAACCTCCCATTTCCTAAACATCACCGGTAATTAGCTACGTGGAAAGACAGTGCTATTACTACATTCACAGTTCATTTAAATGTTAATATCCCCTTTTGATCTCTGAATTAACAGAATACAGGGATAGACAGGAAATGTTTGATTACATTTGTTAACCTCTAACAATATATATGTAAACATACAAAACCACAAATATTATCTACTTTTGTGTCTCTAAAGATTGAATGTGGGTCAATTAGCCTGCTAGTTGTGTAACCCTTTCTGATCCTGTGCCACAGAAGTGTTAAATAACACTTCCCTATTCACTTTCTCCACATGATTGTGATTTTATAGACCTCTATCTTATCTCCTCTTAGTCATCTCTTTTCTAAACTGAACAGTCTCAGTCTTTTTAATCCCTGTCCCATACGCCTAATAGTTTTTATTGCCCTTCTCTGCACCTTTTCCAATTTTAATATATTGGAGCAATATATATATGGGGTAATGAGAACTGCAGACAGTATTCAAGGTGTGGGCATACCATGGATTTATATAGTGGCATTAGGATATTTTTGTTTTATTATCTTTCCTTTTCCTAATATTTCCTAACACTCTGTTACCTTTTTTGACTTGACTGCTCATTGAGCAGATGTTTTCAGAGAACTATCCACGATGACTCCAAGGTTTCCTTCTTGAGTGATAACAGCTAATTTAGACCCCATAATATTGTATGTATAGTTGGGATTCTTTATTCAAATGTGCATTACTTTTCATTTGTCAGTATTGAATTTTATCCGCCATTTTGTTGCCCAGTCAATCCAGTTTTGTGAGATTCCTTTGTGACTCTTTGTAGTCTGCTTTGGACTTAACTATCTTGAGTAGAATCATAGAAATGTAGGTCTGGATGGGACCTTAAGAAATCATGAAGTCCAGCTCCCTGTTCTGTGGCAGGACCAAATAAAGCTAGACCACTCCAGACAGGTGTTTGTCCAACTTGTTTTTAAAAACTGTCAATGATGCAGATTTCACAACCTCCCTTGGAAACCTATTCCAGAGCTTAACTACCCTTATAGTTAGAAAGTTTTTCCTAACATCTAACCTAAATCTCATTTGCTGCAGAGAAAGCCCATTACTACTTGTGCTGCCTTCAGTGCACGTGGAGAACAATTGATCACCATCCTTTTTATAACAGCCTTTAACATATTTGAAAAGTGTTCTCAGGTCCCTCCATCTTCTCTTCTCAACACTAAACATGCCCAATTTTTTAAACCTTTCCTCATAGGTCAGGTTTTCTAAATCTTTTATCATTTTAGTTGCTCTCCTCCTGGACACTCTTCAGTTTGTCAACGTCTTTCCTAAAGTGCAATGCTCAGAACCGGACACAGGACTGCAGCTGAGATCTCACCAGTGCCGAGTAGAGCCAGACAGTTAGCTCCCATGACTTATGTATGACAGTCCGGTTAATGCACCCAGAATGGTATTTGCCTTTTTCACAGCTACATCACATTGTTGACTCGTATTTAGTTGGTGATCCAGTATAACCCCAGATCCTTTTCAACAGTACCACCACCTAGCCAGTCATTCCCCATTTATTGAATGTCATCTTGCTGAATTCAGACCAATTCTCCAATTTGTCATGCTTGTTTTGAATTCTAATCCTATGTTCCAAAGTGCTTGCATCCTCTCCCAGCTTGATGTTTCCTGCAAGTTTTATAAACATACTCTCCACTCCATGATCCAAGTCATAAATGGATAGTCCTAGTCCCAAGATGGACCCCTTTGGGACCCCACGTAAATAAATTTTTTGCTGTTAGTTTTTGTGTCCTTAGTTAGTTGCTTTTCTAATTCTTTCTTGGCCTCCCTTATTATACTTTGACGCTTGACTTGCCAGAGTTTATGCTTCTTTCTGTTTTTCTTGCTATGTTTCTCTTAGTAGGTTGGGCTTAAAGAACCCATCCTAAAGTCAGAGCCCAGGGGGTCTGTGCGCATTGGAGGGCAGGGAGGGGCTTCTCTCTCTGCTATGCCATTCCTGAAGCCAGGCTGTCATTCAGCACTCTCCCAGGGCCACACCTTACGATGGCAAGCAGTTTACCTAAGCCATGAGCCTAAGGAAAGAATCCTCTCTGGTTCAGTTCATGACATTGGGTGGGGGGGGGGGTTGCATCTGATGACTGAAAAGGAAAACGTTTGTGCCTAGGAGGTAGAGGCAGAAGAAAGTGCCTTTGGCAGCTGCTGGGCACCTGCACTGCAGTCACTGATTCACTGGTTGGGAAAGAGTGTCCTTTAGAAACAAGGTTATCAGGATTTGCGGGCATGGAGGGAGGCGCGAGCTCATAGTGTCTTCCTAGTGTGGCATGCAGCTTTCTCACTAAACGGCTTACAGGATTGAGAGGGCAGCAAGGTACAAATGGCTAGGGCTGAAGCTCCCAGTCTGTCCCTGAGGTCTCAGAGCTGGCTTAGTGTGATTTGCAGGGGGGAAGGTTCTCCCTCTCCCCCCGACACTGCAGGGAATTACGTGGACAGATTCTGTTCACTTGGTGGCTTTCAGGGGCGGCTCCAGGCACCAGCACGCCAAGCGCGTGCCTGGGGCGGCAAGCCATGGGGGGGATGCTCTGCCGCTCACCACGAGGGCGGCAGGCAGGTTGCCTTCGGCTACATGCCTGCGGAGGGTCCGCTGGTCCCGCAGCTTCAGTGGACCTCCTGCAGGCGTGCTGCCAAATCCACGGGACCGGGGACTCCTGCAGGCAAGCCGCCAAAGGCAGCCTGCCTGCTGTGCTTGGGGAGGCAAAATACCTAGAGCCTCCCCTGGTGGCTTTATGTGGAACTTCATACACCACTTTGAAGATACTTCCCAGCGTGTACCCTGTGGGGCTCTCCATTGCTTGTTGTCACCACTCCTGAGAGTGCCAGGCCCCCAAAAGAGATTAGAGTATCTGCTCTCCCGGACTCCCTGCTCCTGCTCTCTGAGAGTTACTCTCTTCGTGCCAGCAAAGAGCAGAGAGGGTTAAATGTGAAACACAGCACAGAGTTTAGCACAAACCCAAAGAGTGCTATTTAACTTTGACTCCCCAGTTCATGCCCTGGCCATGTTTATTTTACTCTATTTAAAGGCAGAGCGTAGTGCCTGGTTGCCTGTGCTGGGAGGTGATTCCCAAACATCCTTTTGTCGGTGTTTATAATTCTTCAGATACTGTCACAGTGCATTAATCAAGGAGCTGCATTTCTGTGAATAAAGTGCCTTAATCCTGTGGCATTAGAGGATCATTTCTGCATTCAATAAGATCCTCACAGCAAAAAGTCCAGTTGAAAAGACTTTGAAATTTATTTGTGTTCCTGTTTGGACAGATTATTCCCAAGGGTGTACAGGGCCTGCTGTGCTGGGCAAATGAATTCAGGTTTCTATCTTCTCCCAGGAGCTCTGCCCCCGTCTCTGGGAGATATACTGAGAACTGCTAGGGGACTGTGGGATGTGAACACCTCTATCTGCAGCTCGGAAATAAAACCCTAGGAAGGGGAGGCTGTTGGGAAACCAGCTTCATCAGTTGTGTGCTGCTGTTCAGTCAGCTCTTTTTCATTCTTCAGTAGGGTAACCAGATAGCAAGTGTGAAAAATTGGCACTGGGGGTGGAGGGTAATAGGAGTCTGTATAAGACAAAGCCCCGAATGTTAGGACTGTCCCTATAAAATCAGGACATTTGGTCATCCTATTCTTCAAGGGTTTCTTTGGCTTTGGTCCGGGCTTAAAATAGAATTTCATTGGTGGAAAGAACATTGACCTGGAAGTGTATTTACAAGGCATCCTCTGTCTAGTGCAGAGATGCTGAGAGATGCCACGTGCCAGTGCCTGTGCTCACACATTGTAAATCCTGTTATGTGTTACCCAGATCTGTGTGCTCTTTATCTTGAAAATTTGCCCTCAAACCTTTTCTATTCATGGTGTGAGATTAATTTCCCTTTGTTGTTTTATGGAGGGACTTTCAGTGACAAAAGGCGGCATGGTGACCACTAGAGTGAAGTGTGGAAGGGCGGATGGTCTTTTTGGAGCAAACAGGAGCTGCAGCTGCATTTAAGGAGTGCGATGAAGCTGCTGAGATGCTGTTGTGCCATGCTCACACCCTCCAGTCTTTCCAAGTCCACTAGCTGAGAGAGCCCTCTGGTTCTGGACTCCCAATTCTCTCATTCTTTGGAACACATCTGACCACACAGTCAAATCAGTCATTGCAATAACAGCCTGATAATATAAGACTCTCCTGTGCTTGTGCGGCATCTTCGATTGTGTGGAGCCCAAAACAGTTTTCCAAAACTACAAACATCTAGGAATCATTTCTCTGTTGTGATGTACAGAAATGAAATGGTGAACTGGAAACAGCACAAGTGCCGTATCGGGTGGAGAGCATGTGTGACATCCTTTTGCTTAAAAGTAAACCTTTATGGAGAGTAACTAGGGAGCCTGCAGTGCCACCTATTTCTGCAGCTGGGAGTAGGCTGCAAACACACCACTCACTTCTGGAATAAGGAGGTTTGTTTTTGCAAAAACAGTGTTTGAAGTGTGAGTGCTTCAGGGACATGTAGCTCCTTGATGAAGGAGTCTAATTGGTGGGGAAGACTCAGGAAGTGGAGCAGGAGTGAGATGCAGAAGCGTACAGAGACTTACAGCCCTGGCTTCACATGTTTATTGGCCACAATAAATATTTTCCTAACGTCAGCCCTTCTGAGCCACTTCTAACTGCTCTGAGGATAGATAAATAACTGGCCTTCTCAGAGCAGTCAGTTACTGAGAATTTCGCCTCTCGAAGACTCCGTATGCTGTCTCTGCTGCCAGTGTACAGAAACCATAGCAGAATGGGTATGAAATAAACCCCTGAGCAGTGGCCATCTTGGAAGCAAAAGCCAGAGCCATCATGCTCAGTGATGAGGACACCACTCCAGGCAGCAGAGATGTGTGCAGAGAGGAGAGACTCATGCACTCTTCATTCCTGCTGGCATTCTGCAGCTAATTCCCATTTAACTGCTGGGGCATGTGGATGCTGTTAATAGTGTTGCTCAGTTGTGACTGTGCCCGGCAGGGCACCCTGAGTCTGTGACTGAAGGCAGATTTCATAATGTGCCTTTGTTCCTTGGTTTGTAGTTAGTCCTTAAAGCCACTAATATGTAATCTTTACAGTGAGAGAATTGGGGCCGGGGAGGAAAAGCAAGATTAGACATATATTCCCATGCACAGACAGGCACATGTGTGCACCATTAAATTACCTTCCATGTGGGTGTTTGTATGGCTTGCACACACATGTGCCCACACAAAGGCACAGATGTGGCAGAGGGCAGGGACTGCCATAACGCTTTGCATAGAGACCAGGATTGTCCTTCTTACAGAGCTGCGCAAAGTACCATGAGTGTGAAATGGGTTAGCAAAGTCTCCCTCTCGGCTTCTTTCATGGCCAGTTTCATTTCCAGGGAGAGCCCCAGCTGGCAGATATATTCAAACAGCATCCAGTTTGCCACCGTCAGTGACCAGACAATGTGTGTTCCAAGTGACTAGGCCCACTCTGGAGTGTGTGTGCATAGCTACCAAGATTTGGGCAGTTCTATGTGTGACATCTATGCAAATTATCTAATACGTACAGAGGGTGTTACAATTTCACATCATATAACTTGTTTTTACTTTTATTCTTAACCCCCCCGCTACCATCCCTTCTCCCTCCCCCCAACACACCACACCCTAGGAAAGTATGTACCAAAATACATGTTAAAGGAGTATTGTTTAGGTCGCATAGTCAAACACTTAAAAGTTAAGAAATGCCAGATGTAAGGAACATTACTGCTGCCCCTGTTGTTTATCCAGTATAAAGCATTTGGCACATTCAGTCTGAAAGACAGTGTGGTCAAGCCAGATTTGGGCTGTATTGCCAACTCTACCAAGTGTCCTTGTGCAGCCGCAGTGACCTCTCTGTGAACTAGGTGAGTGCTAGTTGCCTTCTCCAGAGATCAGGTTTGAGGCCTTGGTTAATAACAAGGCTGGTGAAATGCACAGCAATACAGTACACTCTGGAGAAGCCCTCCTGCCTCCCGGCACAGTGCGCTCTGCTGCAGGGGACTGTGTGTGGTTCTTGTTTCCTTGGCACTTTACCCAGCATGCAGTGTTGAATGAATTTAGATAGAATGTATGGGCCAAAGGTGTTAAGATGACCCCAGTGACTATCTAACATTAAACAGTTCCAAACAAGGCTTGAGGTATCCAGAGACCTTGGTCTGCTTGGTACCATGGTGCAAACACTGGTAAAAGTTCTTTTAAACTTTTATTAAAGACCCAAGAAAGACAGAAAAAAGAGTTCAAACATTTGAAATGTAAAGTATTAAGTCAGGCTTTCATTTTACCAGCATCCCTGGTTCCCTTCCCTTTAGCTGGAGTGAGTTTTTAAAAGGAAAAGCCCTCTTGTTGGATAGTCGTTTAGGTGGTATCAAAGATGGTAAGGACTGTTCTTTTATGAGAAAAGAGAAGTTAGTTAAGATGGGTTGGAGCTGCCATCATTGCTGTTGGTGTTAAAGTCCAGTCCTGTTTCCTGAGAAAACAAAACAATACAAACACACACAAAAGAGAAGAGAAAGGAAGTGAAAGAGAAAATCCAGTTTCTGTCTCTGGTGTTGACTTTCACTTGCAACCTCATTGCTTGGAAAAAAACAGGCCCACCACATGGTTTACCAGCCACTCCAAGACCTGGCAAACTTGTACCAGCATAGGGCTGTTTAGGGCATTGCTTTTATCCACCTCTTTCTAGCCACAGGCATACAACAGTGTTGCAAAATGTACAGTCTTGGCCAACTAAGCCAGACTCATATTAGACGAAGGAAAAAGGAGAGAGAAGATGGGGAAGGAGAAGGACTCATGGGGGCTGGGGGAGAAAGAGACAGTCTGCCATCTGACTAGCCAGTGGAGGTGGCAGTGTCATCTGGGTCTGGTCAGGAGGAAGGAGGTGGAGGATGGCAGTTGTGATGGTGAAGTTCACTCCTTCCCCTTCTCGTCTTCCAGTCATCCAGCATCGGCCTCCATCTGTGCCTTTATTTTCCACCCAAAGGTCTTTTTGAATAAAAACGCAGAGGAAGTGATGATGGGCCCAATTTTGACAGCAGCGGGCAGGGAGAGCTGTGTGACGCTTGGCAGGTCTTCACATGTGCCTGTGTGGTCAGTGGGGAGCATGTAGAGGTGTCTGCCCCGGACGGAGCCAGCCGAACATGTTGCAGCTTGTCACTGGCCCAGGGTAGTGGGTTGTTAATTATTGACTGAGGGCCAGGGGCATGGATGGGCTCATAGGTGTGGCACACTCTGCTTGCTATTGGCAATCCTCCAGGAGGGGGAGAAGCATGAGAGGTTACAGAACGAGCAGGAGGAAGGAAAGAGAGTGGGCGAGGAGGGGTAACTTGTGTGTAATCCTTCATCGGAGCATGCACCTTTGACCTCCCAAACATGAGGAAGTGGCCGTGGGAGGAGTTTCCCCAACTGGCTGAAGACCCCACTGGCACTGCCTGTAGTTTCTATGAGGCAATGTGTCCTAGTGGATAGAGGATTGGATTGGGACTCTGAAGACGTTGGTTCTATTCTTAGTTCTGCGGGGTGACCTGGAACAAGTCCCTTCCCCGCTCTTTTCCTCAGTTTCTCCATCTGTAAAGTGGGGCTAATGATACTGACCTGCTTTATGACATGCTTTATGAAGTGCTAGATAAGAGCAAAGTCTGAAGGCCTCAGCAGACTCCCAAGGATGTGACTCACACCCCACTGTGAGGCTCCTGTTTCATGCTGTGGCTTCACCCCCAGTGCCTGGTACAAGCTGTGGGATTTTGTTTCCAGGATTCCCCTCAGTAGGAGTCATGCAGCAAGAGCCCTAAGCAGCGCCCCCGTGGCAGAGGAGTGGGTTATTCTCCTCCTGTCACTGGGTCTCCGTGGGAGAACAAAACAGACCTTAGGCTGTGGAGTTCCTGTCCTCAGCCCAGGTCTTTCTCTCACCCTCTCAAGTGTTTACAGTGAAGCTTATGCTGTGCTCTGCCTTACTGACCTTTCTCTGCTGTTTCCTCCTCAGAGCCTGTGCCAGCAGCGAGACAGAGAGTGAAGCTGGGGACATCATGGACCAGCAGTTTGAGGAGATGAACAATAAACTGAACTCAGTAACTGATCCAACCGGCTTCCTGCGAATGGTCAGCAGGAATAACCTCTTCAACAGGTGAGATCTGGACCCTGCACCAGCCAGCAGAGTAGGGAGATGCTTCGTTTCTTGGGGGACTTCTCTTTGGTGTGTGGGATTCTGCCTCCTGTCGTGGAACAAATGTGAACTCGCTCCCCAGGGGCACAGCTGAGAACAGAGCTGTTCAGAGTAGGAGCCATGTTCTGTGATGTGCTGCCCCTGCCAGTAACCTCCCTGATGCTCTGCTATAAGCCTCTTAAAAAGGGTGGCAGAGGAGTTTGTCAATGCTGTGTGCACTCCACAGCCTGTGAGTGTGTACCTATCGTTTCACCAAGCAGCCGTCACTTCCCAGTGCGTTAGGTCTGCATGGCAGGTCCCTGGTGCGCATGAGGAATCTGCTCTTCTCCCCTCCCTGAGATACACATTGGCTTTTTGTCTTTCTACCCTTCCTTTCCCTTCCCTGTTAATTTAGTTAGATTGGGAAATACTTGCTCTGAGAGGAGGATCTTGCACTGTGCCTTGACAAGGGTCAGACTGGATAAGTCTGCTTCCATGGCTTGTTCCGCTTAGTGAGTTTTCTTTGGTGCTCAGGTGCTTTGTCCGGAAATTGTGAATTGGAGCTAGTGCTTGGGGAGTCACCAGCACAGCATGGAGTGTGTGGGGAAGGGTTGCCCAGCGTGGAGCACAAGGAAGGGTGCATGGTGGCCTGTCAGTGAGCAGGCGGCTGTTGTACGTGAGGCTTGCTTTCCATCCTAGATCCACCTTAGGGGGGTGTCCGGCATAGCTGCTAGAAACTCAAACCCTAGAAGTTAAAGAGGGAAAGCCCTGCTAGGTCATCGAGGGGCTATGGCAGTGGCATGCCCATATCCCCATGAAACCCAAGAACTCTGCACAGCTAAGTAAGGAGAAGGGGCAGTGAGAGGGGCGAATGGCTGCCTCGCTCACCCAGACATACAGCGCTGGTCAGGGCTTTGTTGTCATCTGAGCAGTTAGGTTTTGGGGCCATTGCGGACCATGTTTCTGGGAGGGGATCAGAGATTTTCAGGATCGTGGAGTAAGCAAGAAGGGAATTGTAAGTAAGGTTAAGGTGTGGCTCTGTCTCAAGGAGCAGTGGCAGGCACTCTGATAACCTTGCCCTTCCCTTTGTCCCCAGCCCCCCCCATGTGTACTGTTCCAGACTAATGGAGATTCTGCAGATAGAGCTTGTGTCTTTGTCCCTGGGGCATGGAGTGAAGAGCTCTCTGTTTGCTGACTGTAGTTTCTCCTGGAAATGTTTGCTTCCCATTAATTTTAACTATGTCATTAATTAGCTGGAAAAATTATAGCACAGTGCATCGGCCACCCAATCTTTGTTCATTTTCTGCGTCTTTGGAACTTGCTCAGGTCTCAGCCAGTCCCATCTCTGCACTGATTAAACTGAGTCTGAGTTCAGGGTACATCGACACCTTTGCAGTGGGAAAGGAGTCAGGCCAGTTTGCAGTGTTTAATGTGACTGCTGGAGCACGTGAACTAGGACAGAGGCTCCCCTGAGTGTGATCCTGGGGCTGAAATGCTGGCACCAGCATTGGTCCATTTCCCCTCTCAGAATCTCCATTGCTCCCATTCAGACTTCCCCAAGAATGATGACCAGGGCACCAGCTGGGGATCAGGAAGGCCTTCCCTGGGGTCTGCTGGGATGTTTTGCTTGCCTGTTTTCCACACTAGCTATGCCCTGTGACTGCAGGAGGGCGATGCACATCAATTCTATATCTGGGCTCACTGCAAGTCAGTCATGTGGTACCTGAATGTCTTTTCTGTCATGTGGAAGCCAAGTGCCTCTTCAGGTGTATGAAGTGAGTCTCCTGGGAGTCGCACATGCAATAAGTCAGTTTGCAGATGCTGGGATAGGCATGGGGACTGCCTTCTATGACAGGATAACTGGCTCTGTGGATGAGGGGAAAGCAGTGGACATAATACTCCTTGACTTTAGCAAAGCTTTTGATACGGTCTCCCACAGTATTCTTACCAGCAAGTTAAAGAAGTATGGACTGTATGAATGGACTATAAGGTGGACAGAAAGCTGCCTAGATCGTCGGGCTCAATGGGTAGTGATCAGTGGCTCCATGTCTAATTGGCAGCTGGTATGAAGCGGAGTGCCCCAAGGGTCGGTCCAGGGGTCAGTTTTGTTCAATATCTTCATTAATGATCTGGACTGGTGTGGACTGCACCCTCAGCAAGTTTGCAGATGACACTAAACTGGGAGGAGTGGTAGATATGCTGGAGGGTAGGGATAGGATACAGAGGGACCTAGACAAATTAGAGGATTGGGCCAAAAGAAATCTGATGAGGTTCAACATGGACAAGTGCAGAGTCCTGCACTTAGGACAGAAGAATCTCATGCACTGCTACAGGCTGGGAACTGACTGGTTAAGCAGCAGTTCTGCAGAAAAGAACCTAGAGGTTACAGTGGACGAGAAGCTGGATATGAGTTGACAGTGTGTCCTTGTTGCTGAGAAGGCTAATGGCCTTTTGGGCTGTATAAGTAGGAGAATTGCCAACAGATCGAGGGACATGATCATTCTCCTCTGTTAGATATTGGTGAGACCTCATCTGGAGTACTGTGTCCAGTTTTGGGCCCCACACTACAAGAAGGATGTAGAAAAATTGGAAAGAGTCCAGCGGAGGGCAGCAAAAATGATTAGAGGGCTGGAGCACATGACTTATGAGGAGAGGCTGAGGGAACTGGGATTGTTTAGGCTGCAGAAGAGAAGAATGAGGGGGGATTTGATAGCTGCTTTCAACTACCTGAAAGGGGGTTCCAAAGAGGATGGATCTAGACTGTTCTCTGTGGTACCAGATGACAGAACAAGGAGTAATGGTCTCAAATTGCAGTGTGGGAGGTTTAGGTTGAATATTAGGAAACACTGTTTCACTAGGAGGGTGGTGAAGCACTGGAATGGGTTACCTAGGGAGGTGGTGGAATCTCCTTCCTTAGAGATTTTTAAGGCCTGGCTTGACAAAGCCCTGGCTGGGATGATTTAGTTGGGAATTGGTCCTGCTTTGAGCAGGGGGTTGGACTAGATGACCTCCTGAGGTCCCTTCCAACCCTGATATTCTATGATTCTGTGACTCCAGGCGCTGACCTAACTTCCTCCTAGTGAGAGATGTGAAGTAGGAGGCTGTGTTTCCACCTTGCACACTGGAAATGATCTGTATCTCCTTGCTGATCTTATTAAATATATTGAGATCCAGTAGAATAGCGAGCTACCCTTCTGTGGCCTGTGTGAGACCCCATCTGCTATGTGAATAACTTTTCCTGGAAATTAGGGTAATCCAGGGGAGTTTTAGTGACTGCCATAATCTTGCCACAGCCATTTGATTCCTGGCCCAGGCTTGGAAGCAAAGTGAGAGTAGGAGCCAATGCTGGGGTTTGACTGCCCTGTGCTGGCCTGGCTAGGCCTCTTCTCTCAGGTCAGCTCCTGACAGACAATTAAACGAAGGGTTGTGCACAGCGGGGAGGGCAGAGGGAGCTTTGCAGACCACTGATGATTTTCTGTGTTCAGTTCTACTGTACTGTGTGTTGTGGACTGTGCAGCTGGTGCCATGTGACACACACAGCCTGGGACAATGGGGAGAGCTTGCGCCTCACAGCCCCAGTTTGAGCAAGGAGTCAGGTTAAGTTCTATGTGACAAAGAATTAGGCTGGAAGGAGAGAAAGTGGGAATGGACAGTGTTCCCACTCTGCTGATGCCCAGAATGAACAAGGGATGTCTGGCCTCTCAGAGAACACTGTGGGAACACTATCCATTCTCATTTTAGGCTCTCAGACTAAAATCAACTGACTGAATCAAATAGCGAGCAAGAATGAAAGTCACCGTCTAGTTCCCCAGAGCATGATTCCTAGTCTATCCAGGCAGCATTGGCACATCAGCACCTCCTGCTGGTTGCGTATGTGCCTGTGAGATGCAGAAGCAAAAAGTGCAGGGTGTTGTACAGAAGTGAGGGGGACTATACACCTTTTAACAGGAAGCTGTTGAACCTGTGGATCCCCAGCAGCAGGCTGACCAGAGTAGGGGCAGGAAATTGAAGGCTTTCATCTAGTCTCTATTCATAGAAGGACACACTTTCTAAGAACGATGCAAGGCCCAAACAGGATGCTCACGTCTTACATTTGGATGCCTAAGTTCATCAGAAGGATATTTGCCTGGCAACATGCCAGTGTAAGTGCCCCCTTGTCCAGGACTTGCACGTGTTGTTAAGAAATGAGGCTCCTCAACCACTGGTCAGCTAGGGTGTGTCTCCACAGCTGCTGGGAGCCCAGGCGACAGCATCTCACCAGTTGATTTGGGTTAGCAGCTGATAACAGCTGTGCAGACATTGCTTTGAGCTCTAACCCAACTGGAATGTCCACATTGCTGGCATGAGCCCCACTAACACATCTGTCATCCCAGGCTGCAAGCCATGCTCCCAGCAGCTGTGCAGACACCTCCATGTCAGGAGGCAAATGGATGTTCTTGAAAGGAAGGTGCTGCTTGGGAATGAGCCCGCTGCAGGATGTGGCCACCTAACGTAGGGATTCTGGCTTCTAGCAGAAGGATGATTTTGTGCTGGGTCTTCCTGGAGCAGCCAAACCCCTGAGGGAGGGTTAGAGAAGAAACGGGCCCTTGGAAAGGAAATGAGCACTGAAAGGACAAGATGATGTAAGAACAGGGGTGTGGGTCACCAGCGGAGTTACTGAGAAGTGACTGATGGGAGCCACTCCTATCTGCGTAAGCTGGCACCTCTTTTCTCAGACCCTCCTCAGCCTCCCAGGAGCCATTCGGATTTCCAACATGGAACCTCATTGCCTATCCCCATCCCCCACAACATGGGCCCTGATCCTCCCACGAGACAGGCCCTTCCCTCTCATGGACCCAGCTTGCCCCACTTCTCAGTTGATGGTTACCCTCCTGCAGACCAGGTCCCTGCTCTCAGCCCTCACACAACAGCTTCCACCATGCTTCAAGAGTGAAAGGTCCTTTGGGAGAGGGATAGCTCAGTGGTTTGAGCATTGGCCTGCTAAACCCAGGGTTGTGAGTTCACTCCTTGAGGGGCCACTTAGGGATCTGGGGCAAAAATCAGTACTTAGTCCTGCTAGTGAAGGCCGGGGGCTGGCCTCGATGACCCTTCAAGGTCCCTTCCTGTTCTGGGAGATAGAGATATCTCCAATTATTATTATACAGTACTGCAGGAACTTGGGCTGTAAAAGCAAATGGGAGGAAGGGAGAAGAGCAACTTGAGGTGAAAATTCACCTCTTCCAAGGCCCTAGTGTGAGTTCCTGTTCTGCCTGCCAAGTGCAGAGCTCATTTGTTTCCAGCAGAGTCTGACTGGGAAGAATCCTGGCGCGCAGTGTCTCTCCCCTGGGGATTTCAGGTTCTGCTCTGTGTGCTTACGGGATGGTGCTCAGAGCCCAGCGAAGCCTCAGTGGGGCCAGACAGGTATCAGTTTGTCACCAGCTATGGAGTCCCAGAGCCCATGTGTGCCCAATGAGCAGAAAATAGAATCCAAGAGAACAATCGATGTGGGGGGGAAGCACAAATACGCAAATGATACATCACTGTAAAACCAGCCCCACTCAACATGTGGAATCCAGAGGAGCAACATGGGCAGCCTGTGGCTCTTTCCTAAGAATGCAGGAACAGGATCTTCCTGGCACCTGTCACTGAATGGAGCTCAGGGCAGGGAACAGGCCCAGGTGGCCATAGACAGGTAGGGTCACAGCTAATACCTGTATTGTGGCATCACTGGACTTTGCCCCCCATGTGCAGAAGGGACCTTGTGTCTGTCCAGAGCTGGCTGAGAGCAGTATGAACAGAACTCAGCAGAGCCACCCTTACCCGCAGGCAGAGGGGTGTCACTGCCAAGTGCCTACATCAGGGGAATCAGTAAGCTGCTCCCAGTTGCACCCTATGCCCTGGCTGTGCAAACCTCCAATTCCAATCCCCACCAGGCTGGCTACCAGCTTGCAGTGTTTTATCAGGATGGTTTGAGGGCAGAGGGAGGGTTCTAATCTAGATGCCTATCATCGTGGTGTCCAGGATCAGAACAACAGCTCCACAAAACCTGAAAGTAACTCAAAGGACATAGCACAGCAAAGGGGGGGCCCAAAATTCATAAAGGGCGACAGCAGCCCATGACCCTACCATAGCTGTACACGCCCTGTATACCCCTCCCGGATGCAGTATGTCTTATCTCATTCAGGGTTTTACCTGCTGCTCATCCCCCTGGTATCTGAGCATGCTTACATCCCCCGTACAGCATGCATTCCAGCACAGCTGAGAGCAGAGCTGCTTGCTGGGTAGCGCAGGGCTCTCCTGCTGGAGGACAAGCATGCAGTCTTTCTGGAACGATGTCAGACCTGGTCAGACAGTGGAGGGGTCTGGCTGGCCTAGGCTGACACTAGTGTTTGGGAGACAGATGAAAGCAGTGGCCAAGATGACCCTTATCTAATTGGCCCTGTGCCAGCTAGGGGTACTGGCCTGCTCTGAGCAGCACTGAGGCTGCTGGAACAAAGGCCACACGGGCAGAGAGAGTTGAGTGGTCTGTGGGTTTGTGGACCAGTTGAAAGCAGCCCCGGGAGCTCAAAGCTGGGTATTTCTAGCACTTGGTGCAGCTCGGTGTGAGAGTGAGAATGATCCTGGCCATGTAGCTGGGGTGGCATCTCTGGGACCAGGCTCTCTGAGTGCCAAGCATGGTGGAGGCATGTCCAGGGGATGCTGTGAGCGCGCTTCTGGCGGGCATGGGCTGAGCTGGGCTGGCCAGACTCGGCTAGAGAACAAGAAACCCAGTGTGTAAAAAATGGTACTTACTAAATTTGTTTTCATGGGGCTTTATCACAAAACCAAGACCTTCACATTGATTTGGGAGAGTTGTAGCCCAGAATAGCCAGTTGCCCGGTGGTTGTGGCACTAAGCTAGCTGAGACGTCAGCCACATCTTCTGCTCCCAAGTTCCATCCTGGACCTGAGAAATCTTTCCAAGGACAGAACATTACACTGAACATAAGAACAGCCATACTGGGTCAGACCAAAGGTCCATCTAGCCCAGTATCCTGTCTTCTGACAATGGCCAATGCCAGGTGCCCCAGAGGGTATGAACAGAACAGAGAATCACCGAGTGATCCATCCCGTCACCCATTCCCAGCTTCCCTCCCATCAGTTCCCACCCAGCTCTACATCTTGGCTGCTGCCCCCAGAGTCCTGTCTCAGGGTCCCCAGAATCCTGTCTGAGTGGTGCCAGGCCCCCATGCATGGAGGTGGGATCAGCAGCCTTGTCTCTGGGGTTCCCTGTGTGACCCTCTCCCCCACTCAGGTGTCCTCCCATGTCTGTCCTGTAGTCACACAGCAGTCCCTTTTGGGCCTGGCTGAGACCAGATCAGTGGGAGGTGCAGCACGTGATCACTCCCCTTTTCTCTAGGGAGCTTGCAGGGTCACTCTTGGGCCTCTCTGAGGGCGGAAGCAGAATGACACTGATATGCAGTCACCTCCACACCCTGGTTTGTGCTGTTCTCTACCCTTTCTGGGCATGGGTTCCCTCATACAAAGGATGAGATCAGCAACTCTGCAGAGTCTGTACAGGGTTGAGGTATTGTTCCAGGCATTAGGGGAGAACACACTGCACACAGCCAGGCCAGGAACACTGCGGCTCACACCTGCTGGTAGGTTGCAGCAAGAGCATCTGCAGGAAACCGGCCCCAGGACCCTGTAAATGGGACACATGGCCAAGCCTTCTCACTGACACCAGAGCTGCTGGGATGGGGAGTGTGTGCACACAAGGGAGGTTGGCAGGTGCCAGGTCTCACATGTCATGCACAAAGGAGCTTTGTCTTTCCTCCCCTTGTGCGGATTTGTTCTCCAGCTCCAAAGGTTTGGAAAGTGAACGATTTATGTTACTGCTTTGGATTTGGACTAATAAAAAAAATCTGAGTGGTAAGCTGATAAATCCAAGGCTGCCTGGCTGCAAAACCCTTTCAGGATGGAGACTTTGCTGATTAGAGTAATCAAGCCCCCTGTAATAAATGTCTGTTATAATTATTTAATGGTGAGAGAGAGGATAATAGTGCCACCTGCTGGCACATAGCTGCTTTTTGCAATGCTGGGACATTACTCCTGTGAATAGCCCTCTACACCCATCCACCTCAAAGAAGCAATTGGACATCCCAGTCCTGTGGAGCTTGGAGGTGTAGGAGTGGAGTGATGGGGCCTGGGTAGAGCTGGGGAAATATCACTTGGATTTCCTGAACTGATTTTAAAATCTGCACTTTGCAAAGCATGAGAACAGTTAAACTCCATGAATTGAGAGCAGCTCTCTCAGCCAGCTCAATAGAGCCAGAGAGCAACCTGGTCCACTGGGGTGAGCACAGGGCTGGGGCCAGTCCTAGCTCTGCCACAGACTTATTGTGTGGCCTTGCGCAAGTCACTTCTGTCAGATTATCAGTTGTGCTGAGCATGCATAGCTCCTGTTAGCTCCCATCAGATGACTCAGGCCCTTTCAGAAATGGGAATAATCTTTCCCACCCTCGTTCAGGGGCTGCGAGGATGAATTAGATCATTTTTCTGTGGAATATTGAAGACCCAATTCCGTGCACAGTTTTCATCTGTATTTGTGTAAGTGGTTGTAATTGCACATGTAAATGGGGAATTGTGCGCACAATCAAGCGTCTTGCAGGCACAGTCCTGATGCCTGAGCATACATGCTCAGTTCCAGGCACAAGCAGACCTCTCATCTTTGTAAAAATGTAGGGGAGATTTTTAATGGCTTAGAGAGCCTTAGGGTGCTAAATTAGGGCTCCTAATTGCCATTTCAAACATCTCCCCTTTAAGCCCTGAATGTAAAGTGCAGTTAATGCTGAGCAGCTTCCTTCCTTCCTTCCATGAATGGAGTGCAGCCAGTCTCGGGGCATGGGCTGTGATCTTAGCAGCTAGGGAGCTCGGGAGGGAGAGGTGTTAGTCACAGCAGGGGATTAAGGTCTCCTGGGGTCCTGGGATGGAGCAATTGGGGGGAGGGGGGCCAGCACCAGAACTGTGGCCCCACCCTACCCCTTCTGCCTGCAATCTAACCCCCATTCCACCCACAGCCCTGCCCCATTCTGCCCCTTCCCCCACAGCCACACCCCACGCTCATTCCTTCCCCCTCTCCACTGTCGCCCTGCTGTGGCTCCAGGGCCATGGCGGGGAGCAAGAGCCCTGGGGCCACAGCAGAGGGAGATTTTTCTAGGGCCCCCAAATTGGCTGGGGACCCTGGGCCTGGCCCCATGGGCCTGTGCAGTAGTCCACCTCTGGTTACTCAGAGTCAATAAGATGAGAGGGTGTTTCTCAGGGGCAGAAGGAGTGTTATGTGTCGATTCTGTGACTTCACCAGCATACTTGCCTAGTGTGTAAGTGTAAAGACAGAGCAGGGATGCACCCTTCGCAGGGTATATAATCTACTGAGAAAAAGCTGTGCTAATAACAGGGGCTTTGTTAATGTCTTTCACTGGATTGATTGGCCTGTCCATTAGGAACTTACTTTGGCTTTGATTTCCTGGGTTTCTGAGTACTTCACATTTCTGGCTTTTGTCTCTGTCATCCGTTGATAGCACTGTGGGTGTGTGGTTGTGGGTGTGACCTGCACAGAGAAATGGGGACCTTCAGCACAAGGAATAGAAACATGCAGCCCTGGGAAGAGAGGATGGCAAAGTCTCTTCAGCTTCTTTGTTCCAAAAGAGGCTTGAATAAAGACTTTGCAGCCCAAGTGTGTGGCATAGTTTTACTTTTAGTCTAATACGCTGATGCAGATTCTGCTGAAGGCCTGGCAGGCTGGGTGAGAGGGCGAGAGGCAGGGTCCCAGAGCAGTCAGGGGGCTGGAGGTGAGCTGAGTAGTGACTGCACAGCACCTCAGAACAATTGTTTAATGACTGTGAAAACCACGTGCTGACAGTAACAGTGTGAGCTGCACTCTCTGCCCAGGTAGCACAGGAGGCTGGCATGGGGCCAGGGAGGCTGGTTTGGGGCGGAGGTGCCATATGGCCATGGGGTGCATGTGAGGTGTGTTTGACGGAGTCCCCTGGTGCCTGTACAGGGTTTTTATGGGACTTGGTTGGCAGAGGTGCTGCCTGTCCAGGGGGCGGCTGGGGGGACTGGGATTCAACCGAGCTGCCCTGTGCCCTGCAGACGTGGTGGGGGGAGGCTTGTTTGTCCTGTGTGATACTGTGTGTTTGGCAGAGGGGGCGTGTGCTTGTGCAGCACGGGGTGGGGGTGGGGTGTTTGGCAGGGGGGGCATGTGCCCGTGCAGCACGTGGGGTGGGGGTGGGGGTGGGGTGTTTGGCAGAGGGGGCGTGTGCCTGTGCAGCATGGGGTGGGGGTGGGGTGTTTGGCAGGGGGGGCATGTGCCCGTGCAGCACGTGGGGTGGGGGTGGGGTGTTTGGCAGAGGGGGCATGTGCCTGTGCAGCACGGGGAGGGGTGTTTGGCGGAGGGGCCGTGTGCCTGTGCAGCATGGGGTGGGGGTGGGGTGTTCGGCAGGGGGGGCATGTGCCTCTGCAGCAGGTGGGATGGGGATGGGGTGTTTGATGGAGGGGCTGTGTGCCTGTACAGCACGGGGTGGGGGTGGGGTGTTTGGCAGGGGGGGCGTGTGCCCGTGCAGCACGGGGTGGGGGTGGGGTGTTTGGCAGGGGGGGCGTGTGCCCGTGCAGCACGGGGTGGGGGTGGGGTGTTTGGCGCAGGGGCCGTGTGCCTGTGCAGCACGGGGTGGGGGTGGGGTGTTTGGCAGGGGGGGCATGTGCCCGTGCAGCATGTGGGGTGGGGGTGGGGTGTTTGGCAGAGGGGGCGTGTGCCTGTGCAGCACAAGGAGGGGGTGGGGTGTTTGGCGGAGGGGCCGTGTGCCCGTGCAGCAGGTGAGGTGAGGATGGGGTGTTTGGCAGAGGGGGCATGTGCCCATGCAGCAGGTGAGGTGGGGGTGGGGTGTTTGGCGGAGGGGCCGTGTGCCTGTGCAGCACGGGGTGGGGTGTTTGACGGAGGGGCCGTGTGCCCGTGCAGCAGGTGAGGTGGGGGTGGCGTGTTTGGCGGAGGGGGCGTGTGCCCGTGCAGCACGGGGTGGGGTGTTTGGTGGAGGGGCCGTGTGCCGGGCAGCAGGTGAGGTGGGGGTGGGGTGTTTGGCAGAGGGGGCATGTGCCCGTGCAGCACGGGGTGGGGTGTTTGGCGGAGGGGCCGTATGCCCGTGCAGCAGGTGAGGTGGGGGTGGGGTGTTTGGCAGAGGGGGCATGTGCCCGTGCAGCACGGGGTGGGGTGTTTGGCGGAGGGGCCGTGTGCCCGTGCAGCAGGTGAGGTGGGGGTTGGGCGGTTTGGCGGAGGGGGCGTGTGCCCGTGCAGCACGGGGTGGGGTGTTTGGCGGAGGGGCCGTGTGCCCGTGCAGCACGGGGTGGGGTGCTTGGCGGAGGGGCCGTGTGCCCATGCAGCAGGTGAGGTGGGGGTGGGGTGTTTGGCGGAGGGGCCATGTGCCCGTGCAGCACGTGGGGTTGGGGTAGGGTGTTTGGTGGAGCAACTGTGTGCCCGTGGAGCATGGGGTGGGGGTGGGGTATTTGGCGGAGGGGGCACAGCTTTGGGGGCTGGTATTTAGACACTGTACAGTGGCACTAGCAGTGCTCACGTCTGGACCTCAGCAACGAACCGCAGTGCCAGCTAGTGCAGAGGGAGCAGCTCTAAATGTCCAGGCCATGGTTGGGAGAAGCAGCAGTTCGTGCTGCCCCCAGGGAGTAGGAACGAGGGAACAGAATGTCTCCCAGCAACGAAATGAGGTGGCGAAGATGGAACACCAGCCAGGAGATGAACCTGCAGGGCCATGGATTGAGGAGTCCACTGAGTTTTTGTCCTGCACTCACTTCAGGAGGAAGCTGCAGTGAGGCAGACCAGAGTCTGGGTGCTGGGGCTGGGAGGCTGAGCACTGAACTCCCCCCTGAAAAGTGCTTGGGTAACAGGTGTGAGAGAGGCCACTCACTGATCCCTGGACCGCCCGTGTCCGGCATTGGCTCCCTCCTGCCAGCGCTAGGACTGGGTCCCAGAGCACCTGATTCCCTTTGGTCTACTGTTTGTATGTGTGTGTGTGTGTGTGGCCGTGCATATCCTGTGGCTCTCTCAGGTCAGATTCCAGTGCTCTGACTGCGCCCAATGGAGAAATGCTGTGTGACGCTTTTGGCCGTGGATGCACAGGACTTACCCTGGGCCCAGTGCTGTCCGCTTGGCTTAGGGGGATGTTGGGCTTTCTCAGGGTCACTCTCACGGCTGAAAGACGCAGTTGTGTCTAACTGAGGCTGTAGCTCCCAGTCAGCAGCTTGCTGGCTCCCAGCCCAAGCGGGGGGAGCTGTGCTCCCTCAGTGAGGCTTTCAGCTGTGTGGGGCCATGCCGCCTAAAGGCAGCAAGCACAGGTGTCTGCCCAGTGCTCCCTTTGTCGTGTTTCCCTTTGGATGCCATCTCAGATTAATTGGTGCCTAGCGCCCTTGTAAATCTTCCTGTGGCTGCAGGCGAGTCTTCATGCGTCTCACGTTCGCCTGCATGCAATTGCTGCACACAAGTATGTAATTAAGTGCCTTGAACAGCACTTTGGGACATTTGATTCTGTAGAGAAACTCCATGGAAATGTAGGCTGTTGTCTGCAGCTGATTCACCCTGCGGTTTCTCTCATTGTTCGGCGTGGTGTTCGACTGAATGGGAGAATCAAACCAGGGAGGAAAGCTGCTCCTGGAATACCAGCCTTTCCTGGGCAGGCATAGGGACTGGCTTGTGGGAAGCTAGGGTGATGCCTCGGCAATCCACTTCAAATCTCCATGCCTTTCCAGTTAACCTCTTGCTTTCCTTCTATCCTCAGGAGCTGTCAGAGCATGACTAGTCTGTTCAGCAGCACCATGGGCCCTGCTAAGGATGGAACATCCTCTCTTCCTAGGAGGCAGAGCACCTTCTCCAAATCCCCACTACGTGCGCTCTACGACCTGTTGATAGGGCCCATGGAAGGGGTAAGTGCCTTGCTACAGGCAAAAGTTGCAGAGTCCAACTTACTAGAACTTTCTGGGGCCTGGAAAGGAAGAGGCCAGATAACTCATGGTTTGGGAACGAAGCACAGAACCTTTCACCGGTGGATGCCTGGTTCCAGCGTGGGGCAGCTGGGTGACTGGATAGCTCAGGGAGTAGGTTATATGGAGCATTGCTGTGTTAAATCCAGGAGAGGAATAGCAACTGCAAGTACTTCGCATGGGAGGCTGTTCAGTGGACCCGACGTGAAATGAGTTTCATAAAAAGTGAACTCTCTTCTCCCCCTCAAGGAGATCCCTCTAGGATGGGGATCTCAAGGAGTGCCACATTCGTGGGGAAGCTTGCCCTGGTAATGCCTATGCTGTATCCATTCTTAGGATAAAGACTGCCTCAGTGTCCCAGGTTCTCAGTCCAGGACCATTCATTGTTACCTCCTCCTGTGACTTGTTTCCAGACAGAACCCAAACCCTGCCAGCGTATCTGTTCTCGCATACAGCGATAAAAGAGCCCTCTGCCCAGCCCAGTGCTTTCCACTGCCTGGGGCTGCTAGTGCTGCTGCATTAATGCATTCACTTACCCCAGGCTGGGGCCCTGTCTGAAATGCTGAGGGTGGGGGTTTGTGCCTGCGGGTTTCCATGTAGGATTCCCACATGTTTGACTCATCTTGGTCTGTGCTGGTGGGCCTTGGGCCATGGGCATGGCCTGCCCCTGGGTACAGAGTGAAACATTTTTCTTGACCCACCAGAAGAGGGGCTGGGCGAGGAGATGGGATCTGGAAAAGGGGGCAGTCTGGCTACAGGGTGATCTGTAGAATGGAGTAGCTGCAGGTTGAAATCATCCCTGGCTCCCTCAGTGGGTAGCATCAAGAGCTCAGGCCTGCTTGCCAGGAGGGTCTCCACGCCCCTTTCTAAGGATGCTGATAAGCGTGACATCCACTGAGCTCTGGCTGACTGAACGTCCTGTGCAGAGCACTCCCAGGCAGCTTGTTTCCAGGGAGCGGGAGAGGGTCTGACTATTACTGTCTTCTTAGATTCCTCAGCTTTCCCCCTGTCATGGTATAAACCCCTACTCTGAACCTTAGCATCCAAAAGATGGGGTACCAGCATGAATTCCTCTAAGCTCAATTACCAGCTTAGAACCTGTAGCGCTGCCACCAACCAGGAATTCCAGTGCCTGGTACACTCTGGTCCCCCCAAAACCTTGCCCGGGGACCCCCAAGACCCAGACCCCCTGGATCTTAACACAAGGAAAGTAAACCCTTTCCCTCACCATTGCCTCTCCCAGGCTTCCCCTCCCTGGGTTACCCTGGAAGATCACTGTGATTCAAACTCCTTGAAACTTAAAACAGAGAGGAAAATCCACCTTCCCCCACTCCTTCTCTCTCACCCTCCCAGACTCTTCCTGAGAGAGAAAGTAATCCTAACACAGAGAGAAATTTAACCTTTCTCTCCCCCTTCCCTCCTTTCTCCCCACCAATTCCCTGGTGGATCCAGACCCAGTCCCCTGGGGTCTCACCAGAATAAAAAAAACAATCAGGTTCTTAAACAAGAAAAGCTTTTAATTAAAGAAAGAAAAAAACAGTAAAAATTATCTTTGTAAATTTAAAATGGAATAGGTACAGGGTCTTTCAGCTATAGACACTGGGAATACCCTCCCAGCCTAAGTATACAAGTACAAATTAAAATCCTTTCAGCAAAATACACATTTGAACTCCTTCCAGCCAAATACACATTTGCAAATAAAGAAAATAAACACAAGCCTAACTCGCCTTATCTACCTTGTACTTACTATTCTGGACATATAAGAGTCTGTATCGGGGAGATTGGAGAGAAACCTGGTTGCACGTCTGGCCCCTCTGAGCCCCCAGAGAGAACAACAACCAAACACTAACAGCACACACAAACTTCCCTCCCTCAAGATTTGAAAGTATCCTGTCCCCTGATTGGTCCTCTGGTCAGGTGACAGCCTGGCTCACTGATTTTGTTAATCCTTTACAGGCAAAAGAGATATGAAGTACTTCTGTTCTATTAAACCCTACTATCTGTTTATGACACCCCTATATTGTGTTTTTACCAGAGAGCCTCTCCAGGGCTCTTGATGTTTTTACGGCCCATCTTTGAGCCTGTGAATTTCTGCTGCATCTTTTCAGAGACAGGGTGCTCTGTGGCAGGGTGTTCCATGCAGCAGGTATGGGATGTGTGGAGTGTCTCATGCAGAGGGGTTGGTCGCATGCTGGATGTGTGATGGGGTGTTCCAAGTATCAGTTAATCACAGGCAGAGAATCGGAAAGGTGCCACATGAAGCATAGTGCCACCGTGGTCATACGCAGGAGCACATCACACGGAGTGGATGTAATGAGATGTCGCACCATTGGTATGGAATGGAATTCTACCAGACTAACCAGATCTCTGCCTGAACTCCAGGTGAGGAGTCCGGGGGCTGGGATTCTAATCCCAGCTCTACCAGCGACTTGCTGAGTGACCAGGGGCAAGTCACATCCCCTCTCTGGGCTCCTGGTTTCCATCCCTTTTCAAACTCTGAAGAGGCTTGAGTTAGTGATAGACGAGAATCGACACCCGAGGTTAAATGCGGAACATGTAGCAAGCAGGCTAAGGGTAAAAGAAGGTTGATATAAAGAAGCCTTTTGCTAGTCACTCCCTGACCTCTTTGCATGTGTGCGGGATCTTTGCTCTCCCCTCGCCTGCTTGTTGTCTATTTGCCTTTAAGCTCTGGGGCAGGGCTCATGCTTTACTCTGCATTTGTATCACACCCATCCTGATGGGTAGGTCTAGGTGCTGCCTCAAACATAAATGACAATCTGCATAGTGAGGATGTTCCCTTACCCCTCTCCTGGGCCATGCAGGTGGATAGCTACTGTTGGCAGAGCCCTGGAGTACGCCATCGTGGAATTGCTGACTGCTAGCCAGTCGCTGCTGTTAACTCCTGCTTGTCAGCTCATTGACCTTATACTTTCCAGGACTGACTCTAAGGTTGCTCCCCAGCCTTTCTGCGACTCTCCTTTCTGATGCTCCTCCTGCACCCTCATTAGATCCCCCAGAATTCCCTTCCTCAAGGCTGAGAAAGGCCAAGGGTGATTCCTTTCCCCTAACCCCAGCCCAAACCTGGCTGTCCCCTGCCCTGCCGTCTCAATCTCAGCTCTGTCCTTCCGAGAAAGAGGTGACCAGAACTGCAGACAGCATTATAACTAGAGGCTTACTGAGGCCATACTAGCTTGTCCTGATTTACGCTCCACACCTATTGCAAAGCCATGCAAGTTATACCACCACGGGATAGTTCTCATTTCCTTTTATGCTGTTAAACAACATGCTGACGGAATCAGTGAATCCCCAGAGCCTGCATTCTCCAGTGCACTGCCATGTGAAGGGTGTTTTCATCCCAGGTTTCCTTAGGCTTCTGTATATCGAATGGTGTGAGTCTGAGTAGACCCGAAAGCCTCGTCCTCCTCTCCGTCCCCCACCCATCCCGCAGTGCTGTGTTACAACAAGAGCCTGGCATAGCCAGTAAGAAAGTGCTAGCCAGGGCCCTAGGCACAGGCCGTGAGGAGACGCTGCTGGGATGTGCTCCCTGCTGGGCACAGGTTGGGTTGCTGGCTGTGCTGGAGCTCAGACAGGATATTGCTGTCACTCTAGTGGTTTGGGGCACATGGAGTTATGAGGTTTCTGGGGGCACTCTTGTCGCTGATCTTGAGTGTACAGTGCAGGGAGAGCTGTTGGTGCTGGTGAGCAAGGGGGAGAACAGGAGACAGCTGACAAGTAGAATCACACCACATGGTCTCATTGCTACAGCCACATGCTGTTAAAGGGCCCAATCAATCTGAGGTGCTTGGGAGCAGCACCTTGTGCGAGAGACCTGCTGGGAATGAGGAGTGTGGACAAGGCATAGGAGAGAAATCGCTCAAGAAAAGGACTGCACTTAACATGCATACACCACCACTGTAGACAGGGAGTGACTTCAGGTGCCTGCTGAGATGTTGCTGTGGGATGTTTAGATGTGACAGAATCACAGTGACCTAAAGAGCTGAGAACAATTTCACAATAATGTCTCATCGGAGAGGAGAGGTCTGGGTTTATCTGCCAGCTGTCAGGAAAGTCTGCAGTGATTCTGCATAGTACACAATGGGGGCAGTAGCTGAGTGAGACAGACTGCACAAGCTTTGGGGGTTCGCTGCAGGAAGAGTTAGTGAGGGGCACTGTCATCTCACCTACATTCCTGACTTCACTTGCAGGAGGGATTTAATTGGTGTATCTTTGTTACTCAGAGTAGTGACTCCTCTTTCCTAAGAGATGCAGGGAGCCTATGAATGTCAGAATCCCCTTTCCCCATTTTTCTTTTTCCTACAAGTCTTAATTCTCCCACTTTATATGAAAGCCAGAGAGCTGTGCTAGCTGGTACCCAGATTTCCCTGTGCAGCTGCTATGCGATCTGTCCACTAGGGGGCAGTGCTGCACTGTCAACGTGAGCCGACCTGGGAAGCCAGCCACAGGTTTCCTAGACAGAATATAGAATTGTGTGTTCAGCCTTTCAATAAAAATATTGAAAATAAAAGTCTGAGATTATAAATCACAGACACTTCAAGACTAAAGAGATTAGGCCCTTTATGCAGTGCTCATAATTATTTGAACAACTGTCTTTGTTTAGCAGCTGTGATGTTGTTAAGGGCCTGGGTCAGAGAATCTGAGAAGCGGAATGGAATAATATTTTACCTTAGGCATTACGCTGCTATTTGATTTAATTTTTGCTTAAAGGGAAAGCGCTGCCTTAGTGGCTTCCTTGAAACATTCTGTCCTTTGCTGTCAGGAAGGCAGCCACACTTGGACTGATCTTTAAGATGTGCATAGTGTAGTCGCGTACATCAGCCATCATGAAACATCACATCAGCCCCAGTCTGAGCCTCACAGGAGCTGGAGCCATTTACACCTGCACAATAGGCTACGAGGAGCAGCAGTGGGGGCCTGCTGAGTTTCCAGATCGCTGGGGTCACTGCTACCTGAACATCGACTCTGGAGTGGATTCTCTGGCTCTGCTGCAGTCTGTTCAGCTAGAGGGTGTCAGCCCTGGGAACACTCACCCACGCCTCTCCAACACTTTTCAGTTGCTATGGTATCAGGGTGCTGCTCAGATGCTTAGGGCTGCCTCCAAGCTTCTGGTTTGCCCCTGGTTGAGATACATGTGGTGAGGTGAGCGCAGACTCAGGTGTGATTAGGCAGGGGTGGGAAAGTGATTTCTGGCTAGCTGTCTGTCTGATGCACAGTAATGGTAAAAATTCTCCATGAGATTTCCCAAGACCCAAACAGCATTTCTGGGGAGCTGCCCAAGCAGCCAGCACTGCCACCATCAGTGCTTGTGGGAAGGTGTCAGTGGTTTGGGTCTAGGTGTCACCAGAGATTTCTCACTCTAGCTACTAACTCCCAGTGAGCTGTTTGACATCTAGAGACCAGGCTATCAGTTCATTGTGTCAGCTGCTGATCCTTTACAATTCAGGCACCTTAAAATGCGCTGTCCACTAGCCTCTGTGATCCACAAGAAGTCCCTGTATCAAGTTGTATTTGATTATCAAAGTCATTTACTTTTCCTGTGACTTCAGTTACTCCACGTTCCTCAGGGAGGTGTGGATCTGGTTGCATGGCAGCACGACAGAGAGGGAGGGAATGTCTGAACTGTGGATTTTATTCTTTATACAGCTAGTTAGTAATTAATTAATAGCAAGCATTACCAAATGCAAAGTGTTATATCATACCCAGAACTTCAGACCACCTGGTGTCTGAGATCCTCAAGCAGGTTCCAGTGTCACAAAGCAATAACCCAACAGGGAAAATACCAGGCCCAACTCTCCCTTCTTGAGTCTCTAAGCAGACAAGATGAGGGTAATTTTTCAGACATTAATGCTCTTTTCTAAAGCTAGGACAGCAGGGAGAACAGACACGTGATTGTGCTGGAGCACAATGCTGGCCGCCTGAGGAGAGAAACAATTCCCAGCCACCCCCAGGGAGTCTCTGGGATACAGGGTTATTTTACAGAGAGTGGCTTTTTGGCACATTGGTCCTGCCTGTACAAACTGCTTCATAGCTGGAGGTGTAACTGCCATGAGCCTGGGCTCAGCGCCTGCCACTGTAAGCTCCCCCGTACCCCCGCAGCAATGCATGTAACTCCTAGAGAACATGGCCAGGATTCTGTAGCCTGATCTATAGATTATGTACTAATTACATTGATTACTTAAGAATTCCGAGTTATCACTTTGAAGGTTGGCAGGTATTTGTCCCAAGATCAGGCCCAGTATTATTCAAATTATTATGTGCACAGCAGCAACACTCTCTCTATGGGAGCGCTTCTATATTTGCAAATAGTTTATTAATCTCAGTCACAAACACCCCAACTCAGTGAGGTAGATAGAGATACTACAGAATGTACATCTGCACATCATATACTCACACCATCTCCTGTAGAACAACCTGAAATGTCAGCCATCATCTTCCGCATCACCTCCCCTCTCATCATCAGTGGCCATTATTCTGGCACCTCCCGGGGTTACGTCTTTCTCCCTAGGCTGGGATGCAACTTTTATAGTATGTTATGCTGATGCCACCATGTCTAATGCTCCTGTGGTTAGTCATCTCCGGATGTTTACTCATGTTTCTGTGGTTGGCAGGTGTCACTATGGTCAGTATCCTCCTTGCACACCTTATTTTCAGTTCCCCAAAACTCAGGGGTGACCATTAGATCATTTATCTGTGCCAAAATTCATGGGCCCCAAGCCTTATGCTAACTGCTGGAGGTAATGTCTCACAGGGTACAGACCTATAGATTCCTTGCATTACCGCTGAATATAATGCAAACAGAATACAATGAAGGCAGAGCAGTGAATATAATGAAGGCAAGCTAGCCCGATGGGCTACAATTTGGAAGGCGGAACCTGCTTTCATGGAGGGGAGTAACGTTACTGGTGATGATTCTGGTGCAAGGCTCCTAACCTTTAGAGAGCTCTGAGACGAGCCATTTGCTGGGCAGGCTTTTGCGAGGGCCTGGAATAAGCTAAATCTGGGAGCTGCACTTCAGCTTTTGTCCAAAGGACTAGGGCTAGGCTGGCAGTTGATCTCTAACAGGATCTCAAGTGTTCTTGGCACCTGCTATCTCCCTCCAGCCTGAGGAGCATCACAGCTGGGCCGTGTTGTAATTTTATGGGACTGACCCAGGGTACCCTGTGGCTGCTGTCCCTGGGGTTAGGGGCTGCAGATAAAGCCTTGGAGAGCCTGCTGCCCAGCATTACAATAACTAATCCTATAGGGGATGGACAGAGGTGGCAGACCATGTATGCATCACCTCAGCAAATGGCAGCTCCGTCTCTGCTCAGATATCCAATCCTGTTACTGGCAGCGCCTCGCTGGTGTCCATAGCGCAGTGACTGCTAAGAAGAGGGACCACCCACATCAGCAGCTTGTCAGCATCTTAGCGGCTGACCCCACTGCCGGTGCCCAATGGCTCAGTCATACTGCCAGCAATTCATCAGCCACCAAGGCAAACAATTACGTGGCCATTACAGCCACCCTCCTGTGCTGGGACCTGGAACCTCATGGCTGCCAGTGGTGTTCCTATGCTTGGCCTGATGCAGAGCGCGGGATCCCATGCTTTGCTGTTCACAGCCTTGCCTCCATTGCTTTCATTCAACAGCTTTTTGTTTAAACTCGCCCCTGAAAATAGTTCTTGGAGGAATGTGAAATGCAAATGAGCCTCATAATTGTATTTGTTTCCCTAACACACATGCAGCTATCATGAAAAAATATTAAACCTTGGGGGTTTCCCATACAAATGGAAAATTCTGCTAGGCACATGTCACAATGGCTTAGATAGTCTCATTATGTTGCCTGCAGCTAACGCTCCTGGAGCAGTAAGTCAAACGGAATATATAAAAAAAAATTTCTGGAAAACAACAACCCCCTGGTGGGAAGCTACTGCTTGTCAACTTGGTCTCTGCAGAGAGAGGCAAGATTGAGCAGAGGCTGGTAAATTTAGCTGCAGAGCACGCAGGCTGGTTCACCACAGGCAGTGTGCAGGGGGAGGCCTCCCTCAAGGAGCCGTTGGTGCTTGTAAACAATATGTCAGAATGGAGAGAACATTTTTCTCAGGAAGGCTCCTGAGGCAGCTGGATGTCAGAGTGACTGACCCTGTATCTTTGTCTCCAGTCGGTGGAGCAGGGTGAGCTATAGAGCTGCAAGGAGGGCAGGAAAAACAGCACGAGGTCAGTGACTATTTTTAACTCCTCTTAAAAAGAAAATCTCTTTCTTTTTCTTCTGCCGTTTTATTGCCATTTCACATGGGAAAGTTTCTTGCTCTCTCTCTCTAACCGCCTACCTGTGTGACTAGCCTGCCTCCGTTGTGGCTTACCCTTCCTTAGCTGTTGCCTTGCCTCCAGGAGTGGGTGGCGGCCAGAGGGAATTTAAGACCCTTTGTCATAAACAGATAAGAAAAGTTAATAGCACAGAAGTACTTTATATCTCTTTGACTGTAAAGGGTTAACAAGTTCAGTAAGCCTGGTTGTCACCTGACCCGAGGACCAATCAGAGGACAGGATACTTTCAAATCTTGAGGGAGGGAAGTTTGTGTGTGTGCTGTTAGTTTTTGGTTGTTGTTCACTCTGGGGGCTCAGAGGGATCAGACGTGCAACCAGGTTTCTCTCCAATCTCTCCAATACAGGCTCTTATAAGTTCAGACTAGTGAGTACTAGGTAGATAAAGTGAGTTAGGCTTCTGTTTGTTTTCTTTATTTGCAAATGTGTATTTGGCTGGAAGGAGTTCAAATTGGTATTTTGCTGAAAAGATTCTAATTTGTACTTGTATACTTAGGCTGGGAGGGTGTTCCCAGTGCCTATAGCTGAAAGACCTTGTACCTATTGCATTTTTTTTAAATTTACAAAGATAATTTTTACTGTTTTTTCTTTCTTTAATTAAAAGTTTTTCTTGTTTAAGAACCTAATTGTTTTTTTATTCTGGTGAGACCCCAGGGGACTGGGTCTGGATTCACCAGGGAATTGGTGGGGAGAAAGGAGGGAAGAGGGAGAGAGAGGCTGATTTCTCTCTGTGTCAGGATTACTTTCTATCAGGAAGAGTCTGGGAGGGGGAAAGAGGAGGAGGGAGGAAGGTGGATTTTCCTCTCTGTTTTGTGATTCAAGGAGTTTGAATCACAGTGATCTTCCAGGGTAACCCAGGGAGGGGAAGTCTGGGAGAGGCAATGGTGAGGGAAAGGGTTTACTTTCCTTGTGTTAAGATCCAGAGGGTCTGGGTCTTGGGGGTCCCCGGGCAAGGTTTTGGGGGGACCAGAGTGTACCAGGCACTGGAATTCCTGGTTGGTGGCAGCGCTACAGGTTCTAAGCTGGTAATTGAGCTTAGAGGAATTCATGCTGGTACCCCATCTTTTGGATGCTAAGGTTCAGAGTGAGGATTATACCATGACATGGTGTTAGCGGTGGGATAAGATAGAATCCAAAAGCCAGTGAGGTTTTTATTTCTCCCCCTGCTAGCTATCTGCAGGCAGACTGAGAGGTTTGGGTTTAAAAGCAAAAGTCGGCAGGATTTTTTCTTTCTCTTCCCCTGCTAGCTGCGTGTAAAGCAGGCTAGAGGAGATTGTGTTAAAAGCAAAGGTCTGCAAGTTTTTTTTGGCCTCTCCCTTCTGAGTACTCTGAAGGCAGAGGCACTAGGGTTTAACAAGGATCTTTTTTAAACAAAGGGACTCCAGTTGTGAGTCACCATATACCAGCAAAACACATTTGCAAATGAATGGTTTTTTTTCTTTCTAACTCTGTCGGGAATAGCTAGGTAGAAGGAGTTTAAAAAAAATTATGTTGCTAAGCAACCGTCAGGAGGCAACAGAGAAGCAGAATTTCAGGCAGTAAACACCAGAGGGCGCCCCAATACAAGAAAACAGAAACCATTACTCTCAAGGATGCCCTGAAACAGGAATGAGCGAGACTGGAGGCAGAGGAACAAATCCAAAGACGCAGACCACAGGCGAGACATGGAAAAAAAACTACAAGAGATGGAGCTGAGAGAAAGAGAGGCCGCCCACAGGAGAGAGCTGGAGATAAAAGAGAAAGAATTGGAAATCCAGAGGGAGGCCCACCGGCAGGCCCTGGAATTAGCGCAGGCTAGGCAGCATGCTCCAGCCAACCCTAACAACCCTTCGCCAGTTATTGTTCCACATCCCAAGAGATTTCCCACCTACAAGGCAGGTGATGACACTGAAGCCTTCTTAGAGAATTTTGAAAGAGCCTGCCTTGGGTACAACATCCCTGAAGACCAGTACATGATAGAACTGATGCCACAGCTCAGTGGACCCTTAGCAGAAGTGGCGGCTGAAATGCCTAAGGAGAACATGAACGATTATAAACTATTTCAAACCAAGGCCAGATACAGAATGGGGATAACACCTGAACATGCCCGTCGGCGGTTCAGAACCCTAAAATGGAACCCAGATGTGTCATTCCCCCGACACGCCTACCACATTGCAAAGAATTATAATGCCTGGATATCAGGAGCCAATGTTAAATCTCTGGATGACATGCACCTCCTAATACAATTGGAACAGTTCTTAGAGGGTGTTCCTGAAGAAATAGAAAGGTATATCCTAGATGGGAAGCCCAGAACGGTAACTGAGGCGGGAGAGATTGGAGCCAAATGGATGGAAGTGGCAGAAAAGAAAAAAGCTACTGTCAAGGGGAGCGACTACCCCAGGGGCACACTGACAATAAACCCTATCACCGAGGGCAACCCAGGACCCTACCTACAACCCAAGGAAAGCCGCCGACTCCCTATTCTCTCACCTCACCAATCTTCAGTAACCCACCTCGGCCCAGCGACCAGTCAGCTGGGCGATGCTTCAAGTGTAATGAACTGGGACATATAAAGGCCAACTGCCCCAAGAATCCCAACCAAGTGCAGTTCATTATATCTCCATCACTCCAAAGATCCCCAGGCCCAGATGCCTCTCAAATACCCTCAGAGCGAAGGGAAATTTTGAGAGTGGGCAGAAAGAAGGTTATCGCGTGGAGAGACACAGGGGCACAAGTGTCAGCTATCCACCAATCCTTAGTGGACCCCAAATTCATCAACTCAAAGGCCCAAGTGACAATTTACCCCTTCATGGCACAAGCTGTAAACTTGCCTACAGCTAAACTGCCTGTCCAGTACAAAGGCTGGTCGGGAATGTGGACTTTTGCAGTCTATAACAATTATCACATCCCCATGCTACTGGGGGAAGACTTGGCCAACCAGGTAAAGTGGGCCAAGACGGTGGGAATGGTTACACGCAGCCAAGCCAGGCAAGCCTCCAGACCCATCCCTGTTCCTGAACCGTCCACAGAGGGCCCATCTGTGTTGGCAGAGACCCAGACAGAGGTAGTGGACCCGGATTCCCTGCCAACGACTGAAACAGCCACAGTACTTCCAGTCGCAGACCCAGACCTGGAAACGCAACCAGCACCAGAACTATTGCCAGCACTGACACCAGCACTTGCAAACACATCTTCAGCCCCAACGCCAGAAAACGCCAGCGAGCCTGAACTGGCAGAAGCAGCAAACAACCAGACCCAAGAGGCTCAGCCAGAGCCTGAAATACCACCTGGTGCACCAGCGGAGAGCGGTTCACCAGCCACGAAAACAATCCCATCACCTACATCGCTTCCCGAAGGACCAAGCCGAAGTCCACAGTCTGAGGAGGAACTGGTGTCTCCAACCTCCAGGAAACAGTTCCAGACTGAGCAGGAAGCAGATGACAGCCTTCAGAAAGCTTGGGCGGCGGCACGGAGCACCTCACCGCCTCTCAGTTCTTCTAACAGATCTCGGTTTATTATAGAACAAGGATTTTTATATAGGGAGACTCTTTCTGGTGGACACTGGGAAGACTGGCATCCACAAAAACAGTTGGTGGTTCCAACTAAGTACTGGGGGAAGCTCTTAAGCTTAGCCCATGATCATCCCAGTGGCCATGCTGGGGTGAACAGAACCAAAGTCAGGTTGGGGAAGTCCTTCCACTGGGAGGGGATGGGCAAGGATATTGCCAAGTATGTCCGGTCTTGTGAGGTGTGCCAAAGAGTGGGAAAGCCCCAAGACCAGGTCAAGGCCCCTCTCCAGCCACTCCCCATAATAGAGGTCCCATTTCAGCGAGTAGCTGTGGATATTCTGGGCCCTTTCCCAAAAAAGACACCCAGAGGAAAGCAGTACGTACTGACTTTCGTGGACTTTGCTACCCGATGGCCGGAAGCAGTAGCTGTAGGCAACACCAGAGCTAAAACTGTGTGCCAGGCCCTAATAGACATTTTTGCTAGGGTAGGTTGTCCCTCCGACATCCTTACGGATTCAGGGACTAATTTCCTGGCAGGGACCATGAAAGAACTGTGGGAAACTCATGGGGTGAATCACTTGGTTGCCACCCCGTACCACCATCAAACCAATGGCCTGGTGGAAAGGTTTAATGGAACTTTGGGGGCCATGATACGTAAATTCGTGAATGAACATTCCAATGACTGGGATCTAGTGTTGCAGCAGTTGCTCATTGCTTACAGGGCTGTACCACATCCCAGTTTAGGGTTCTCACCGTTTGAGCTTGTGTATGGCCACGAGGTTAAGGGGCTATTATAGTTGGTGAAGCAGCAATGGGAGGGGTTTATGCCTTCTCCAGGGACTAATATTCTGGACTTTGTAAGCAACCTACAAAGCACCCTCCATCACTCTTTAGCCCTTGCTAAAGAGAACCTAAAGGATGCTCAGGAAGAGCAAAAGGCCTGGTATGATAGACATACCAGAGAACGTTCCTTCAAGGTAGGAGACCAGGTTATGGTCTTAAAGGCGCAACAGGCCCATAAAATGGAAGCATCATGGGAAGGGCCATTCACAGTCCAAGAGCACCTAGGAGCTGTTAACTACCTCATAGCATTTCCCAATTCCTCCCTAAAGCCCCGAGTGTACCACGTTAATTCTCTCAAGCCCTTTTATTACAGAGACTTACAGGTTTGTCAGTTCACAGCCCAGGGAGGAGATGACACTGAGTGGCCTGACGGTGTCTACGATAAAGGGGAAAGTAACGGTGACGTGGGAGAGGTGACCCTCTCCACAACCGGGAAAGGTCTGCTGTGGCAACAGATCAAGAAGTTGATGCACTCTCCCTAAAATCAACTGGTTAAAAATTGTCCTTACAATGTGAAAAATCTTGTAGTTTTACTTAATTAGTGGCATACGTGAGGATGCATGTGTTTAATGATCTGTTTATTTTAAAGTTCTAGAGAGAAATCACTGCCAGTGTACTTACACACTGTCAGCGATTTGGGGGGCGTGTCATAAACAGATAAGAAAAGTTAATAGCACAGAAGTACTTTATATCTCTTTGACTGTAAAGGGTTAACAAGTTCAGTAAGCCTGGCTGTCACCTGACCAGAGGACCAATCAGAGGACAAGATACTTTCAAATCTTGAGGGAGGGAAGTTTGTGTGTGTGCTGTTAGTTTTTGGTGGTTGTTCACTCTGGGGGCTCAGAGGGACCAGACGTGCAACCAGGTTTCTCTCCAATCTCTCCAATACAGGCTCTTATAAGTTCAGACTAGTGAGTACTAGGTAGATAAAGTGAGTTAGGCTTCTGTTTGTTTTCTTTATTTGCAAATGTGTATTTGGTTGGAAGGAGTTCAAATTTGTATTTTGCTGAAAAGATTCTAATTTGTACTTGTATACTTAGACTGGGAGGGTGTTCCCAGTGCCTATAGCTGAAAGACCCTGTACCTATTCCATTTTAAATTTACAAAGATAATTTTTACTGTTTTTTCTTTCTTTAATTAAAAGTTTTTCTTGTTTAAGAACCTAATTGTTTTTTATTCTGGTGAGACCCCAGGGGACTGGGTCTGGATTCACCAGGGAATTGGTGGGGAGAAAGGAGGGAAGAGGGAGAGAGAGGCTGATTTCTCTCTGTGCCAGGATTACTTTCTCTCAGGGAGAGTCTGGGAGGGGGAAAGAGGAGGAGGGAGGAAGGTGGATTTTCCTCTCTGTTTTGTGATTCAAGGAGTTTGAATCACAGTGATCTTCCAGGGTAACCCAGGGAGGGGAAGTCTGGGAGAGGCAATGGTGAGGGAAAGGGTTTACTTTCCTTGTGTTAAGATCCAGAGGGTCTGGGTCTTGGGGGTCCCCGGGCAAGGTTTTGGGGGGACCAGAGTGTACCAGGCACTGGAATTCCTGGTTGGTGGCAGCGCTACAGGTTCTAAGCTGGTAATTGAGCTTAGAGGAATTCATGCTGGTACCCCATCTTTTGGACGCTAAGGTTCAGAGTGGGGATTATACCATGACACCCTTATTAATGTTGCTCGGTTTTTGCTGTGGTCTGTGAGCTAAGCTTAGAGAATCCCACAGGAGATTCCTGTTACTCTTCAAGTCATCAGTGAAGTGAGATCAGTGGGTCTCAGTCTGAAGTACAGCTATCAGCATTAAAAACTGCTGCATGTCATGACTTGAAATCTCTGCTCAGAGGCTCAGGCCTGGGATGGGGGAGCTGTGGGTCAGGACAGAGGTGTATCATCCGAGCTGTTTTTGGAGAACTCGGCAAAAGCAATAAAATGCACCAAGTCCATCTCTCCTAATATACGCACATCCAGTGCTTTCCCTCCGGACTCCCTGGTTACTCAGCACATGCAGGCCCAATCATTGCGTGCTGCTTTCAAACCCCTTTTTAGAAAAGGCGTTTGTTTTTTAATTTGACAAGTCAGGCCATGAACTGTTCAGAAAGGGGAAAGAGACACTGGGAGAATGAAATTGTCTCTAAATCAAGGAATCTAAAAAGGGGCAAAGTAGGTCAATCATTTGAGAGAGAGGCAGAATGTGAGTGTTATTCCTCCCAAGAACAATGTATCTGTCTAGATCCAGAGAGGTTCTCTAGGTTATTACCTACACAATACTGGTCAAAATGTTTGAGAAAGCTATGTCCAGTGCTGCTTGTGCGGGAGCCAGGATTTTCATTAGGAAGAGGTACATGTTTGGGGAGCTTGGAGTGTAATTCAGAATTCCACTCAGAATGGAGTGGGGCAGTTTTATCTTCATTTGCTGAGCAGCATGAGTAGCTGTCTTTTTCCTGTCAAAACAGATATTCGCTATGTCTGATGGCAGCTAAAACAGTGTCACTCAAAAGAAATTATAGTCCTGAGTGCTGAGCCCTGGTCTCCATCCTGCCAGTGAATCCTGAACACCTGGCTCACGCTTGGGGAAGAACAAGAGGTCTCAAGAGAAATACAGCAACACACGTTAAACTGGTTAATTCCAAAATCAGGTCAAGTTGAAGCTGAAGTCCCATCTGGGTATGTGCTAAAGGCCTCAGGTTTAAATGAAATGTTGCTTTAAAGGCCCATACTAAACCTGCTGCTCTAACATTGAGGCATCTGTTTGCTCAGCAATTTGTTGTCCGTTTTGTGGTTGAGATCAGTTTTGCTGCTTTTAGTTTGTGTGGTGTAGATGCTGTTTTAGTGCTTCTTGTTCTAAGCTGTATGTGAGCTACAGAGCTGCTCACTTTGGGGTGCTGTTTCTGGTCTTCTTCAATAAAACATGATGAAATGGATTAAAATGGAATTAATTCACTTTTTCATCCTTAAATAGGACCAGAGACAGCAGCTACTGAATGTGCCGTTTGTGTCTTGGTCTGTTTTGGTGTCCCTGACCTCTGTTTGCCAGAAGCTGGGAATGGGTGACGGGAGAGGGATCAATGGCTACTAGCCGGAATGAGCAGGGATGGTGTCCCTAGCCTCTGTTTGCCAGAAGCTGGGAATGAGCAAGAGGGGATGGATCACTTGATGATTCCCTGTTCTGTTCAATCCCTCTGGGGTACCTGGCACTGGCCACTATCGGAAGACAGGATACTGGGCTAGATGGACCTTTGGTCGGACCCAGTAGGGCCATTCGTATGTTCTTATGTTTGATGACAACCTGTCTGTCTCTTTCCATTTAAACCTTCTGGAGACTAGAGGAGGAGATACTAACAGCAAGCAGATAAATGTGCTGAGTCCATACTCAGTGGGGGAGAGAAAGTTGTCTTCCTAACATCCTAGTGTGGATGAGTAGAGCTAATGAATTAACTGCCACGTATAACTGGGTGCCTTGTCCAGGTTCTTGGCACCCTGAGGACTTGGGTTCACTGGAAACAGTAACTGAGGTGGCACCTGCCCTCACTGATTTTTTCAGGGCTGGATTCTAAGCCAGTATTGAAAAGCTTTGCCCAGTTTTGTGGAGAAGGGTAAAGTGCTGTCTGACAATTTTAGCAGTGCTTGGGTTTGTAACTTACTGTTTCAACATCTGCTAAGCATGCAATTGCAGAATCTCTGGGTGGGAGTCCCACTGCTGGTGCATTTGATAGTGTCATTTCTTTGTGCTATCAGAATGAGAAGTGTTGAGTATCTTGACAACAGTCATGTGGAAGTGAGGCCTGGGATTTATTTTACCCATCCACTCCCACTCCTGGGGGTGATTGATTTTACAATTCTTTATGGGAAGGTTCTCAAAATAGAGCTATTTAAAAATGCAGACCCTTGGGGCTCTTGCATTGGGCAGTGTCAGTCGCCGTCCAGCTGAGGAATAATATAAATGATGAAACCTCCAGCACACAGGTCACAAATGTGAGGACTGAGGCTAAGGGAACATACAGAATGCAACAGAGAGGATGTGCAGGAAACGAACAAGGATGAGCACCACAGCCTCTGGGCAGCGAGGGGAATGAGAAACAGAGAATTCCCATTACATGCAGTGCCCTCTCCAGTTGCTGCATGCAGGTTGCAAGCAGAAGTTTTACTGAGCTGAAGTACTATGAGCAGCTGTAAAATATTGCTGATGCCCACCTGCTGCTCTCTAGTGAACTGAAATTTTCATCAAAATTTCAAATTTTGACAGCAAAAGAATTCTTTCCGGAACACGTTTATGCAAAACCTTTCCATTTTTGACCAGCTGTCTCAATGCCACTCTTCCCTGTGCATCTAGATCCCTCCTACGCTCTCCCACCCCCACTCTCTCATCCAAAGTGCTTCACAAACTCCAGTGGTGCAGCACAAAAGAACATGTTCTTTCCGTGTGGAGGGTGTCACTATGCCTCAGTGGGTCACAGCCGAAGATGCCATGTTTCCAGGGTGGGTGTTTTTTTTTCACCTTCTCCCATGTGGAGGGACTGCTCTCAGTCTTAGTTTGTGGAAAATTATAGGCACAAGATGGAGTCCAGGGTCACATGAGCAAGTCACATGACCTTGCATGCTTTGATGACTCATAGGAGCAGCCATTACCCCTATTTTGGCTAAAGTGTCCACAGGAAGGCTCATGAGGCTGGGTCAAGCTCTATGGCCCACTGTGTTCTGTAATGGGCCATCAATTTGAATGATCCATTCAGAATGTGCTGGCTAGACTGGATGTAAATTACCTTGTGGGTGTTATCCCAGGAGCAAACACATTTGAAATACTGGTACATAGTCAGTATTCGTAACTTTAGATACAAAGATGATACATGCATACAAACATGATAATCATACTCAGCAAATCATAATTTTTCAATTGACATCTTACAATGGTATACTTTGTAAAAGATTTGTTGCGATTGTCTAACAGTGGCAGTATTAATGATATAGATGGTCATGGTCCTTTCATACAGCATCACATGGGGCCAATGTTTGTGGAAGTGGGAGGGGCGGTTAGTCATTTTATGCATAGCAAGAGAGGAGATTAGCAACTTTCAAAGAACCAAATCCAGATTATGCAATGTTGTTCTAGCCATATTGGTCCCAAGATATTAACGAGACGAAGGGGAGAGGTAATATTTTTATTGGACCAACTTCTGGACCAAGTCCAGATTAGTGAGCCAGCAAATAGTTTCAGAAGTAGCTTAGGAGACTAGTGATGAGGCAGAGACCAAGTGTGAACCTTTGTATCCTCCGGTGAATAGGAAGGTTTGAATTTAAGTGGGAATGGTAGTTGTAATATGACAAGGCTGGAGATTGACTAACTTTCCTAAAGCTGCTTCTGCCTACAGAGATCTTTGCAGCAAAGATGTAGAACCCAGTCCAGTGCATCTAGCTAGAGATCTTCTGTTCATGAATGAATTGTTAATCAGTGCAAACATGCCAGGGTGATAGGTGTTGCATCCGAGGTCAAATGTGCTCTGCTGAATAGCATTTTTAAAACAGATGTTTCAGGTTTGCTGATTCTGGGAGCTAGGAAGCCTGACACTCAGCCCTCGTCCAGACTACCCCGCCGTATCGGCGGGTTAAAATCGATTGCTCGGGGATCGATATATCGCGTCTAATCTAGACGCGATATATCGATCCCCGAGCGCGCTTATATCGATTCCGGAACTCCATCAACCCGAACGGAGTTCCGGAATCGACACGGAGAGACGCGGACATCGGTCCCGCGCCATCTGGACGGGTGAGTACTCCGATCTTAGATATTCGACTTTAGCTGAAGTTGCGTATCTAAGATCGATTTTCCCCCCCTAGTCTAGATGAGCCCTTACAGCAGAGCCTGAGCATGGAGTGTTTCTTCGGCTGTATAGACAAGGGGACTGAGCTGCCTGTGTGTCTTTCCTCTTCAGGGTCTGATGCATTCCAGTGGTCCAGTCGGCCGCCATCGCCAGCTGATACTAGTTCTAGAGGGAGAACTGTACCTTATCCCCTTCGCACTCCTGAAAGGAAGTTCCTCGAATGAGTACCTCTACGAGCGCTTCAGCCTCATTGCAGTACCATCCATCCAGTCACTGAATCCCAACTCCAAGGTACCGCTCCAGCCCCACGCTCCCAATGCTCCTGCTGTGAGGTGTGAGACTTGCAGGGCCCCACCCATGCCATCTGAGAGCTGAAGCCGCTCCATGCTGTAAAGGCTCAGCCTGCAAGGGTCCCAGACTGAACCGCAGGGATTATTGTCTCTTCCAGTGGCTACGAAAATGGAAATCACAAACCTACCAACTTCCAGGGCACTGGTGCTGAATGTGCTGAGCACTAACAGTGTACTTTGATGCTTTCCAGAACAGAGTCAGGCGCGGTCCCTACCCCAAGGAGATCACAAATCATGTCAAGGCAGTGGTTGGGATTTCTTTCTTAACTAGACTGGAGGTTCTGGGTGGGTTGAGCTCCCATGCAGACTGAGTGACCTAAACTGAGTTTCCCTGGTGAGTTAATCACATCCTAGCACTCTGCTCATATGTTTGCCTACCTGCCTGTTCCCCTGTGGTGCTGGCCACTGATTTCTCATAACATTGAGGGCACAGGTCAAAGTTGATACTTTAAGCAAATCCTGGGGAAATACCATTTTCACTGATATATGCAATAACCTTCTGCTTCTAAAAGCCCAAAAGTCTATAGGGAGTTCAAGGCCAACATCATACCATCATAGAATGCCACAGATCTTGGTCCGATTGCTCAGAACAGCGTCCCATGGTACATCCTGCATTATTGCTGTGTGAAACAGTTGTCTAAATAGGAGGATGGGCCTGATTTTATCATTGCTGTTGATGTAGATGACTTGGAGTTTCCCGTTCTGGATTAGCCCCCAGGAGTCAATCTGTCTCTGGCCAGTACTTGATATTGAAATGCCACAGCACATTTGTTGGTCAGAGGTTTCTATGGACCTGACTGCAGTGACACCCAGCTACAGTTAATTTAGAGCCCAGCAATGCATATGGATTGTTCAGATGATTCCTTTCAGTGTCTATTACTTTGTGTTTGTCAGCAGTGAACTTCATCAGCCACTAGATATAGATTCATAGAGTTTAAGGCCAGAAGGGATCATTAAATCATCTAATTTCCTGTATATCACAGATGATTACATTTCACCTAGTTACACCCGTATTGATCCCAATAACTTATATTTGACCAATGCATGTCTTCCGAAAGGCATCCAGTCTGAGTCTGAAGACATCAAGAAATGGAAAATTTACCACTTCCAGGATAGTTTGTTTCAATGGTTAATCACTCACTGTTAAAAATATATGCCTAATTTATAACTTTAATTTGTCTGGCCTAAGCTTCCAGACATTATTCTTGTTTTGCCTTTCTCTGCTAGATTAAAAATTCCTTCAGTACCTGGTATTTTCTCCCCATGAAAATACTTATACGCTATAATTACACACATTTGAATATTGCCACAATATTAGCACTTTTCCAGTGTTCCTGAATTTTCCCCGTATTGCAAGATTTGTTAAACGTTATTATCAGCAGGCTAGAGATTTCCTCAGCCAACTCTTTTAGGACTCTTGGGTGTAGGTTATCTGTGCCTTTTGATTTAAAAGTATTTATCCCTAAGATATGTTTAAAATCCTCCTTAGTTACTAATGGAATGGAAAATATTTCATCCTCATGTGATATATCATTCTGCTTCTTTCCAAAAACAGAAAGAAATATTTATTGAACTCTGCCCAATTGCCTTATTTGGTTAGGTCCCTCTGAAGCTCCTCACAGTCTTTTCTAAACCTGACTAACCTACATAATTTTGTCATCTGCAACTGTTGCCAGCTAAGGAATGATTTTTATTTCATCCTTTGTAAAGCACTTTTCATCCTGAACATCCCAAAGGGATTTACAAGCAGGAATTAGTTCATTCACCCTTCACAGTACTGATTGTTTCAGAAATAGCTCATAATAGATTCCTTAAATTTCATAACCTGACAAATATAAACAAGGTCAACAGGAAAAACGTATGTTGAATGGGATAAAAAACTTCCTAACTGTAAAAATGATTAGTCAGTGGAAAAAGGATTCTTTTTCAAGTAGTGTCCCTACGGGTGCTCCACATCAAGATATGCATGTGCCCATGTGCTCTTCATTGGAGATTTTCATCAGCAGTATCCAGTGGTCTGCACCTGCGTGCTAGGCACACTCAGGCCCCTCATGAGGGACAGACCTGCCACCACTCCAGTTCCCGCTAAGCCACCTGCAGCTTGAGATGGAGCACTGCACTGCCGTTAGCTGGGCCATGTGGCTCAGGTACACCTGTCTCTTATGTTTTCTGTTATTTAGCACAGTTCGTGTTGGGGGGAGCGGTCCCCCTAACTTTCTCCTTCTGCCCAATTTTTCTCGAGCCTCAACCCAAGGTCTGAAGTGCAGGTTATGCCCAACATGTCAGGCTTCAAACCCTGCCAGACTTGCCATAGGTCTCCCCCTGCGGCAACAGACATTCAAACTGCCTCCACTGGCTTGGGGAGTCTCACATTCCCTCCAAATGTCAGATCTGCTCAGGATTTAAGAGCAGATCTAAGAGGTTGAGGGAGGATAGAATAAAACTCCTGTTAATGGAGCGCTCACTTGCTGAGACCCGCAGGGTCCAAGCCATCCCGCTGTATGTCAGCCCCACCCACCACCTCTATTCTGGCAGTAAACAAAGACCGTGACCCACTGCAGCATCACCCAGACCTTTAAAGAAGACACGACCCATTCTCCGGAACAGGATAAGAGAAGGGAAAAGTCCCCTCCACCCCCCATCTGTGCCCCAGGAGACCTCACATCCCACTACAGGCATCACTGAGGCGCCCATCCCCTCCGGTACTGATTCCACAACACTGGCAAAGAAGCCACGTACTGAGAAGCCTCCTAAAGTGCCATCAATCTTGGCGTCGGATCCGGTACCGTACTGTCTCCACCTGACATACCGACTCCTGGGGATCCCTATCTTCAGTGCCCAGACTGTCCAGGCCTGTGTTCCACCTTGGAAGAGCATGAATCACAACTATTGACCAGTACTGAGAGACACTCTCCACAGGCACCAACTCATTTTACAGAACCTACTTGCCCTCTATCTATGCCAGGGTCCCCACACAGACTCTTTGAGGGTTCTGAGAAAGATTTCCAGTGGGTACCAACATGATTTCTCCTGGTGCTGCCTCATGAACCAGCCAGCTATTGAACGTATTTACTGATGAAGGTACAAGTTACCTCCCTGGGGCCCAGTACTGACTTGATCTCTGGTACTGGCACTTTCTGCTCCTCTGATGGACATGGGGGATGATATCTCATCTGACTCTGAGGTGTCTGTAGTAGGGTCCTCTGCCTCGTTCCCTGGAGGTCCAACCTGAGAAGGAAACTCCCAGCAGGCAATATATCCAGAGACTGGCAGGGACAACCTTGGGGCCCTCCCCTTTTCCCTTATGCCCCACCTCAGAGGATATGTTTGAACCTGTGGGCCCCCTACAGCGACCAGAAAAATATCAAGAGCAACAACCAGCTACCTCAAGCCTTGTCCCTCCGGTGCATTTTACTGTGTAGAAGGAATCAGCTGATGAGGAAGAAACACCTTCCTCCCACAAGTCCTTCTTTTCACCAGACGGAGGTGGAGATCATGTCTCCTCCACCATCTTACCCTGATGATTTCAAGGCCTTTCAAGACCTGAGGAAATGTACAGTGGACAGTTTATAAATTCTGTTGGAGGAGATAGAGGAACTGCAATGCTCCCTGGTGGACATTCATCATACATCTCCCCCCGGCCAGGATTGCCTTTCCCATCAATGACATTGTTAGCTCTAGCATGCCCGGTATGGCAAACTCCAGCTACTATCCTGCCTACATGCAAATGGGCTGACAAAAAATACTGTGTTCCACCCAGAGGCTCAGAATATTTTTTCTCGTAGGCTACATACAACAATCTGATTGTTGAGGCTGCAAATAAGAGGAACACATAGCACAGATTCCATTCAGCACCATCAGACAAAGAGCTGAAGCGACTTCTTGATCACAAGAGCTACTCCTTGGCTTCTTTGCAATTCAGAGTAGCCAATTACCAAGCACTGATGGCGAAGTGTCTTCACAAATTATTCCAAGTTCTTAGCCTTTACTGAACTCTTGCCTCAGGATCAGAGAGAACAATTTCACCAGGGCTATGCATCCCATGGCTATGGCAGTACTCATGCACCTAGCTTCTTGGGTGCAGTCTTCTGGTTTCTCCCAGGAGGTCCAAAATACTGTCAAAGATCTTCCTTTTGCAGAACCCAAGTTGTTTACTGACACCACAGATGGGTCTCTCCATTCTCTCAGACTCTTAGGTGACACTATGATCTCTGGCATTTATACAGCTGCAACAAAAAGAAAGCAACACAAGGTCGCAGATGGCTCAATGATCCCTCCAGTCCACTACCCACCCACACAATTGGCTGAAACCCTTAGGAAGAAGCCCGGATTCCATAAGAAAGGGCTCTCCTTTACAGCAACTTCCCAACCAGTGACATTCTCAGATTGGTCAAGGGTCACAACCTCCCTTCTGCTTCAGATTCTATGCTGCACCTCCCTGACCTCCACACTTATGGGAATTGTCTTTCCTATTTTATACCTTCCTGGGAGCTCATCACCTCAGAGAGATGGATCCTGGAGGTGGTTTCCACAGGCTTTTCCATTCAGTTCACCTCCTTACCACCCTCTTATGCCCCACCTTGTCCTCCTTCAGGGACCCTTCTCACAAGGATTTCTTGAGAAAGGAGATACAGTTCTTCCTAACAGTGGGCTGATCAAACTCATTCCACTGGACTTCATCCAAAAAGGGTTATCTACTTTAGGTATTTGCTGGTCATGAAAAGCAATGGGGGACGGAGATCAATTCAGGACCTCAGGACTTTGAATACTTTCGTCTAGGATCAGCAGTTCAGAATGGTAACCACAGCAATAATAATTCTTTCTCTGGATCTGGGAGATTGGTTCATTTCCCTCAACCTTCAGGATATTTATTTTCATATCGCCATGCACTCCTCACACAGATGAGTCCTACATTTCATGCTAGGTGGGGATCACTGTCAGTATCATGTCCTACCCTGCAGCCTTTCCACCATCCTAAGAGTCTTTGCCAAGGTCCTATCAGTTGCCACAGCCCATCTTTGCCCGATGGGAATAACTGTCTTCCCCTGCCTGGATGACTGGCTCCTGAAAGGCCTTTCGTTTCTACAGGCTCAGGCAGTAAACCCTTTCTCCACCTCCACACAGAAAAATCTACTCTCATACCCACTCAGTGCAGAGACTTCATTGGGGCTACTCTGGACTCCTCCACTGCCAGAGCATACCTGCCCAAACACAGATTTACCACAATGTCCAACCTTGTTTCAAAGCCTGCAAACTGCAGGATGGCCTTGCCTACAACTTCTGGGTCATATGGCAGCTTGTACATTTGTAACACCCTTGGCAAGATTACAGTCTTGGTGTCTTCAGGCCTGGCTGATAACTCTCTATACCCTCCACAAGCACAGTCAATGCAAACAAATGCCGATTATTCAGAGGGTACTTCAGTCTCTCAGTTGGTGAGAAGATGCACAAAAGGAGTTCTGTTCCTGCAACCCCCTCCCATGAGAGTCATCACTGTAGGCACCTCTCTGATAGATTGGGGTGCCCACTCCCAGAACCTCACAGCTCAAGGAAGATGGACCGCACAGGAGGCTATCCTCCATAGCAACATAGTATGTTATGCTTGCAACTAGGACTGTGAAACAGTTAAAATATTGAAGTTTTAATTGCACTGTTAAACAATAATAGAATACCAAGTTAAATGTATTATAAATATTTTGGGATTTTTTTTCTACATTTTCAAATATATTGATTTTAGTTACAACACAGAATACAAAGTGTACCGTGATCACTTTATAGTATTGTTTTTATTACAAATATTTGCACTGTAAAAAAGATAAAAGAAATAGTATTTTTCAATTCATATCATACAAGTACTGTAGTGCAATCTCTTTATCGTGAAAGTGCAACTTACAATTTTTTTTGTACATAACTTCACTCAGAAACAAAACAATGTAAACATTTAGTGCATATAGGTTCAACCATAAATGGGCGTACAAATGTTTAGCATATCTGGTACTTTAAATACCTTGCAATACCAGCTACAACGGTGCCATGCGAATGGCTGGTCTCACTTTCAGGTGACAATGGAATGGTTTTCAGTTTTCACCCCACCCAACCACAACAAGGTTTATCAAAGTCTTCTTCAACCTCTTCCCTCCCGTCAAGGAACCTACTCCACCACGGGACCTCAGCTTAGTCTTCAATGCCCTGAGAAAAAAACCCCTTTGAACGTATGTTGAGTTGTTCCCGCCTTCATCTGTCCCTTAAGACTAAGTTCCTCTTACCGGTCACCTCAGTGAGGAGGATAGGGGAGCTTAGAGCTTTGATGGCTGACTCACCATATACGGTATTTCATCATGACAAGGTGTTGACATGTCCACTCCTTGCTTCCCCTTCCAAAAGTCATTGCTCATTCCACCAGGGATCAATCTAGCACAGCAGCCCTGCTGAAAAACATACCTATCCTGACAGGGCAGCCACCTGGTCCTGGGTTCATGTTTTCCTAGCAGTACACTCTTGTCAGGTCTGGATGCAGTTACATGGCTTTCGGCGAGTCTGTTCTATGTTCTGAACTGAATCCACCTCCTTGGCACCCATCTCCACGATGGAAGTACTGCTCAGAAGTCTCCTGATGTGGAGCACCCATAGGGACATTACTCAAAGATGGAGAGGTTACTTACCTTGTATAGTAGTGGGAGTTCTTTGACATGTGTCCCTATGGATGCCCCCCTCCTTCCCTGTGCCTTGGAGTCTGACTCTTTCTACTTCCATGCTTGAGAAGGATTGGGAGTGGTGGCAGGTCCACCCCTCCCTCTCTTCCCTCAGATCGGGGCACAAGGGTATCTAGGGCACAGGCATGGACCCACTGACACTGCTGATGAAAATCTCCAAACAAGAGCACATAGGCGTGTGCATATCGTGACATGGAGCACCCACACTACACAAATCTTTAAGAACTCCAGTTACTGCACCAGGTAAGTGACCTTTTCATCCTGTGGAATCCCCGTTTCCAGAGCTCAACTATGCCAGACTAGATAATTAAACTACTGGGGTGCTGTACAGAGTGACTGGACTGAGGAGGAGGCATGGGCTTGTGGTTACAGCACAAGGCTGGAAGTTGAGATTTAGTTAATATTGCTGGCTCTGCCATAAACCTCCAGTGTGACCTTGGATAAGTCACTTCCCTTCTCTGTCCATTTCCTCTGCCCAGAAAAGGAAGTAGTAATCCTGCCCTGTGTCAAAGTTAGACTCAGGACTCACAGTTTGTCAGACGACTCTGTTTTATTAGCACAGCGCTCTGCTAATAACACCCAGATAATGTGAGCACCATGCAAGACACAAACTATCTTATTTATACAGCTAAAAGGGTGAGAACTTAACAAGATAAAAAAGGAAGCAGAATCTGATAAGTTTACCTGGGCTAGACATGCATATCTTATTTCCTTACTAACTATTACTGATCTTCTGTTAATGTTTCACCATTAGCACCATTGTTTATGCCTAATGTTTCTTTTCCTGGCACCTATATTTCAACATTTCTTATTTCTGCTTAAAGGTACATACAACATTTCTTTAATCCATTCTTGTTTTTACAATATAATTCATTCTACTTTCACACCTGCCTCCAAATGGAGCCGGTATGTAAAGGAGTATAGCTTGGATGGAAGGGGCTAAAGAAATGCAAGGCATTGTTCTAATGATAAAACCATCTTGCTGTTACAGAGCCCCGGCCACCCCAGACATTCCTGTGGGGAGGCAGGACGCTTGCAAGGCCATGGCTACAACAGAGAGTTCTTTGACCCCTATTTTCTCTCTCTCTTTCTAGTCCCTTTTGAAGAAGAATGCTTCTGCTTATTCCAGTTCTACCTCAATGGCAGCTGTCATAGGAAATCCCAAACTCCCTGCAGCAGTGATGGACAGATGGCTTTGGGGGCCTATGCCCTCTGCAGAAGAAGAGGCCTATATGGTATCTGAATTACTTGGCTGCCAGCCTCTGGTTGGCAACGTGGCAACGAAAGAGAGAGTCATGAGCGCACTCACTCAGGCAGAGTGTGTCCATTTTGCAACCCATGTTTCCTGGAAGCTGGCTGCCTTGGTCCTAACACCCAATGCTGATAGCAACCCAGCCAATAGCAAGAGTTCCTTTGGGAATCCCTACACAATTCCAGAATCCCTCCGGATGCAAGATGATGCCAGTGATGTGGAGAGTATCTCAGACTGCCCTCCTCTCCAAGAGTTCCTGCTCACAGCAGCTGATGTTCTGGATCTGCGGCTTCCTGTCAAATTAGTGTTTCTTGGCTCCTACCAAGAGTCCAACAGCAAAGTCACTGCTGATGGGGTCGTTGGCTTGACACGGGCATTCCTGGCTGCTGGGGCTCAGTGTGTCCTGGTGTCACTCTGGCCTGTTCCTGTTGCCGCTTCCAAAATGTTTGTGCACGCCTTCTATGCATCCCTCCTTAATGGAATGAAAGCCAGCGCAGCCCTTGGAGAGGCCATGAAAACGGTGCAAAGCAGCAAGCAGTTCTCCTATCCATCCAACTGGGCAGGTAGGAGGAATCTGCTTCTTGGGGCTGTTCTCATAATAAACAGGAAAGAGTTTGTAGGAGAGACATTTACACCAGTTTGTTTGTGTTTGTGTTGAGCGAGGAGCTGTGCTAGCAGCAGAGTACATGAGTAACACTCTGTGTCCTTACAGCGGCCAGATGCTGTATATCAGACCTGATTCTGCTCTGAATGTTGCTGAATGACTGGCCAGTGGGAAATATCCGTTCTTCAATGTAACAATGGGGAGAGCACATGTTTGACATAATTTACGGCGTATGAAATGCACCTGTCTCATTAGGCAGTTTTAATCGTTAGGAAGACCTGATATGCTAAGGGCCATGCAGGCAGGAAATTACCCAGGATCCCCAGCTGATAACAGACAAGATTCCTTTTCTCCCTACAGATTACAGATCAGGATGTGTTATTCTTACTGATATGTATCTAGCACGGTAAAGCAGAAAGATTTGATTCCCATTAGTGTAATGGTGGGGTGGAGGGTGTTTCTTGAATAGCACTGTAACAACGGTGCAGCAATCCACTGAGGAGGATGTGTATTTAATTCAACGTTTTAAAATTAAATGTGCTAGATAGTTCAGTGATGAGAAATAAGGAACCAAGACTATTCACCTTTCTTGTACCTTGGCTAGAGACTATGAGGAATAGTGCCCACCCTAAGAATGTCCCAGAATTCCAGAGAGATGAGGCTTTTCCAGAGTTTGTAAGAATGCTGGCAGTATTCCCACGACAGCAGCATTTTTCTCTAGAACTGACAGTCTCATTCAGTGCATGTCTTCTGCACACTTGGGTTAGATCATAGTGGAGCAAACTAGTGGACCTGCCACCAAAAGCTGACGTGCGACCCTAGCCATGTTGAGGACACGAGTGTACAGGGGCAGGAGGAAGAGTTCCTTGTACTGCCACTGAGGGAGGCTGATATTTGCATGGTGCACAAACTAGTGGCCTGGGCAAAGTAGGCATCTTTCCCCAGACAGGAGCAGCTCTCCATTTTCAGGGTTCGTTCTATTGTTTGCTGGCAGTGTTTAGTTTTATTGATTTCTGCTCCTGTAAAGGAGAGGAGGAGCATGCTAGGGCAAGTCTCTCTGCATTGCCACATTTTTCCACAAACAGTATTGATTTCATATAGCGGGAGAGCAGAGAGCATTGAAGAAGCATCCTAGAAGTTAGATGCCTGGGTAGCGTGCAGGCAGCTGTTCTGTATTCTCCCTTCTCCATGGGTAGGCACATAATTCAGCAAGGGGCAATGAGCTATTCATTTCTGTTAGCTTGAGGAAGGCAGAGTATTTGTTTTTCTGGGACAAGAGGCGATTAAGAAGCTCTTCCTCTGAATCCTGCAGGCTTCATGCTCATTGGGAGTGATGTGAAGCTGAACAGCCCTTCCTCGCTAATTGGGCAGGCCCTGACAGAGATTCTGCAGCACCCGGAGAGAGCACGAGATGCCTTGAGAGTCTTGTTACATTTGGTAAGCGAGAAGGAGCTGCCATATCATCAAAATATACAGACACAAAATGTGGGTCCCTGCCTTGGAGTATTGCAGACGCCTCCTCTTAACTTTTGGAAGATGATGTCATCTGTGGCAAGGTGTCTCTGAATGTTGAATGCGTGGGGATAACTTCAGGAGTAAACCCCCAACCCTCCTTCTCCTCCCTCAGCCTGTGTCATCCCTGCAGCTACTCCCTGTCCCTGGGAGAAGAATGGGATACCAGGCGGAGATTCACCTTGCTAGCATGACAAATAAAATCCCTCCATCGGACCCAGCTGATTTGCATATGCTGCTGAGCAGATCTGTGCTTTGAAAATGAGATTGTCACTAAGGTTAATTGTTTCTATGACAGAATTGCTGTGAACTAGACAAGAAGTAGGGAGGTGAGAATGAAGACACTGTAGTGTGTCTCCTTCCTTGCTAGCCAAGTGACCATGCTCTCTGTACAGATGTTAAGGACTGATGGCTTTGAGCCAAGGATGAACACTGCAGTTCAGAACAGAGCAAGCTCTAAAGCAGCAAGGTTTGCTAGATAGAAGAACTGACTCTTTGGGTCCTTCCCTTTTTGTCACCTAATACTGCATGATGCAGGACATTGTGTTTAGCTGACAGCTTTCACCAGAAAATACCACACTGACATCCACAGGGTTTAACCCCGGAACAGCAGCACATGTGGAAGTTTAACGAGATGGTGGTGTTCCCATAGGTACCAATAACCAGCTCTGGGGAGAAGGGAATGCTGCATCTGATGTGATCTGTAGGTAAAACTCTGGGATGGTTAAAATATGATCCTCTCACATCGGTGTAACACCTTTTCTCTGAAAGAACCCTCCTAGTTTCCTTAGGGGCAATGTCCATGTTGTAATGGCAGCATTAGTCGACTGAGGATGATGATCCCAGCTGCATCAGGCTGGAAAGGGAGGAGGGTTCTATATTTGCTATTTACCATCCGAGTGGTAAGTCTGCACATGGAACATGATAACCTGGTAGTCAGCAGCAGACCCAAGAGGCTGGAAACCATAACTCGGTGTTTCTGTGGGGACAAATACAGCCACCTGGCTTATGGGGAATCATCCCTTCAAGATAGGCTGGAAAATGGGCAGATTCTCCTCCCAGTCAGACATGTAGCCTAGTTTTCCATGGCCCCCATCCGTCCAAGATGCTGCCTGACTTCTCGTTTTACAGCTCTATGTGAATTAGTGGAGTCTCTAGTTCCAAAGGGCCCTGACCACTCCTGTCTGAGGCTGATTGCCATATAGTCTGTCACCCAGCCCACCCCTTGACCTGAGATGCCTTTCTGCTCCTGACACTGCAGAACGAGGAAAGGCTTAATGATAAACTTTCTGCAGAATAAGCTAATGCAGTCTTTTGTCCCGGAAGGTGGAGAAGTCGCTGCAGCGAATCCAGAACGGGCAGCACAATTCCATGTACACCTCTCAGCAGAGTGTGGAGAATAAAGTTGGCGGCATTCCAGGCTGGCAGGCACTACTGACTGCTGTGGGGTTTCGACTTGACCCTCCTGCGAGTGGTCTTCCAGCTGCAGTGTTTTTCCCAACTTCAGACCCCGGTGAACGGCTACAGCAATGCAGCACCACCATCCAGTCCCTCCTAGGTAAGGAACAGGCCACAGGGGGCTCTGACATCATCATAGGCTCTTGTCCACCTGCTGCCTCTTGGATGGGAGGAGTGGGAAATCTCGCTGTTCAGATGTTGTTTGGTGCTTTCACAGGGACTAAGTAAAATCACAGAATGGGATTGAGGTAAGACCAGTTGCTCCCAGCATAGCCCTAAAGCAGGCTTTGCAGTGAGAACATGGCTGCTTCAGCCACAGATTCCATTCATTTTCCTCTGGTCCCAATGCCCGAGGAGCCAGGGCATTATTGTTCCTCTGTCCCTGCTCCCAGATGGGAGTTCGCTCATCAGGTGCAAAGCTTGTAAAATCCTTACTGTTTGTAGAAACCACAGTCCCTTTCAGGAGCCCTTGTTAGTATGGGAAGCTGGGCCCATGTGTTGCTTTGGGATGGTTTCTCTCAGGCAATTCAGAGGCAGGTTTGAACAAACTTTATGGTTTCTGATTTTTTTCAGGTTTGCCTAACCCGGCACTTCAGGCACTTTGCAAACTTATTACTGCTTCAGAGACTGGAGAACAGCTTATCAACCGGGTGAGTAGGGTGGTGACACTACAGCACCATGCCTCAAATCCTTCTTCCTAGAGTAAAGGAGTCCAGAGCTACTAGCAGAGCGAAATAGACAGAGTGGCTTTTGTGTCCAAAGTTGAAAAACTGTCTCTCTTGTCTGCTTGAGTGAGTGAATGCTTTGGCACATGGGGGGCAGGCACACTGCTGGACTTCTCAGCTCAGTGACAGAACAGAGAGCATGTGACATGCACACCAGACGTGCTGTACGGTACAGCTGAGGAAGGTGGGATCCTAGCACTGAGGGATGGAAAACTTGATTAGGTCCCAGTCAGCCCATCACCCTAAAAACTTGTACTGAGCTGTTCCCTTCAGGATATTCCCTAATGCTTCGTCCAGTGCCGCTCAGACCTGTGCTGTTACTTGTGAGCAGCTCGCAGCTCTGCCAAACAAGTTTCCAGCCTTTGTAAGATCCGCTGTTGTGTGGGAATGCACTGCTGCCTGTAACTCCATTACCCCAGCCTTCCTTACTCTTTCACCCTGTCCATCCCAACCCAGCTCTCTATCATTGTGCCCTCGGCATGGCTGGCATGCCTCAACATGTTCCTCATCCCCTGAGTGCTCTTCAGACCAGGCCGTTTGTCTGCCCCAGCAGGTGGGCACACAATGAATTGTGAACAGGCATGTAGCTCACCATCCCCGTGTCTTGCACAGATTTTTCCTGACCACCGGTATCAGGTTTTCTGGAGAAATACTTCAGTGGGCAGCTGGGACCTGTGCCCTCTCTGTCAAGCATTCCCACTTTAGCTAAGAGGGCTTCCTTTGGATTGTCAGGCCAAGAGTCCCTGTGCAGGAATCACATTGCCAGTGCTGCGGCTGTGCAGACAACCATTAGGAGGGAATCCCAGAGTAAATGGAACAGGTAGTTTAAAGGACAACAATCCCACATTCTCTATAAAAATGTCCACATGACTGTTTCCTGTTTGTGTTCTTGCTGCAGACAATTAAATCACTCAAGAAAAAGCAGACTTCAGATGGCTGCATGCAGCTAACAGATGATTTACTCAGTTTCCCCAGCTGCCTGCTGCAGCAAATAGCAGAGGAGATGTGCATTGTTTCTGTAGATGTTCTTGTGCAGGCCAAGCCCCAGACAAGAATAGTGCTGGCAGGAAATTAGGGTTTCTTCAGCCTAGCTCTCCCCTCTGTTGCAGCCCATCCCCCCAGAAATTGTCCCGAGGTCCCTTCCAGTCCTACAGGTCGATGAAAACCACAGGGAAACAATTGACAGCCACAGCCCATTGACACTATTTCCTTCCCAGCTCCAGCTTATGCCTCTGTGGTATAGATGGAGCAGGTCTTGTTCTCCTGAATCTTCTATCATCCCTTTCCCTTAGGGACTCCTGGCATTGCCCAGGATTTTTGTATGAATGTGAAAATACAGCAGACACCACGCCTGGGTACAGGGGCTGATGGAAGCCAGGCTCCTTGAAATGCAAAGCCCAGAACCATACTGCCCCCCACAATCTGAGAGGAAGGCAGCCAGTTTGTAATGCTACTTCCCCAGCTTCCCTGTCAGGCTCAGGAACTGGGTCAGGAAGGTTGGGTCCCATCTCTTGCAATCTTGCTTCAGCCACATCCCAAAGTTACCACCCTCTGGTACCAGGGCTCAGATCATGACATTTTCACTATGACCTTGTGGTGCTGAGACCTCTGTCTTAGCTGCTTCATCTGTGAACAGGGATAGTGATCCTCCCTCCACGGGGGTTGGTAAGTACTGAGCATTCATTATCATTAAGGAGACAATGGTTTCTACTTTGCCCAGGCCAGTATGACCTGGCTACTGGGTGACTGCTCCATCCAGTCTTCTTTGTGTTCAGAGACCAGGTGCCTCTGGTGAAGCTGCTTTGTGTGAGTTGCTCTGTTCCTCAGTCAGGTTGTTTAATTCTAAAAGAGCAGCTCCAGCATTTGAAACAGCACAAACATTTCCCTCTGCAGCGTCCATTCTCCTCTCCGCGCACCCCGCAGGGCTAAAAGTCACACATACTGAAAAGACCCTTTGGCTTGGGACCTAGGTGGTGCTGCTTTGCGGGGAGGCTTCTCTGGAGGTGGATTTCAAGGCTGCCGTGACGCTTGCTGCCTTCATCCCTGACTTGCGTTCACTGCAGTATCTGAGGAGGGGAAAGTGTTCCTGGGAACAGCAAAGCAGTGAGCGTGCTCCCTTCTCTCTGGGCTGCTTGTGTGTATTTTTTATGGAAGAGATAAGGGCCATAATCTTCATTTGCACATGCAGTGGGAACGCTAGGGAGTATAGATTGCATCAAATACCAGTAAACAGCCCCTGAAAGGAAACTAGAGGAAGGTTGTTTATGTTCCACCTCCTGTCAAAAGATGGATGGGACTCATCTCCTCACTGGCAGGATTGTAGCTGCCTGGGAACTGCCAGCTCTGGTTTTAGCAGCTTAGGGACTTCCAGATTCGAGCTGCCTGTTCCTGCTTGTTTGGTCCCTTCACTCCCAACCCTCATTGTCCCTTCTCCCCTGCTCTGTGCTGTGCCTCTTGCAGGAGGGGGCTGGCTTGTGATAATCTACTTAGCCCTACAGGGCTTCATGCCATGCGCACGCCATCATGCAGAATAACCCATGTTTGTTCTTTCTTTCCTTCTCTCCTTTTCTCTCTTCTTATCTGCGACCTGAAGGCTGTTAAAAATATGGTGGGAATGGTGAGTACCACACAGCAGGGAACATTACTCATGTGCAGAGGCAAGCCCTGGGCTCTGGAAAACTCTTCAGCCCCATTTCCCTTGGTTACAGTTTAATAGTCACCAAATTTTTAGGCCTGGGATTTGCTTAATTACTGCTAATGGGGAGAAGGGACATTGTGGTGTTGGGCCTGTGCCGCAGGCGTAGTATAGTTGAGGCTGGGAGTGGGGTTTTGTCCTTCTCCCTCCTCCTCACCCAGGCCTTCCCCTATGTGTGTGAATGCAGTTCCATGGGGGTGCGAGAGGGGGAACATGCCCCTTGGTTGTCCAGCTCATGTTTTGGTAACAAAGTGCTTTGCTCTCACCCTAGCCCTCCTGTCTCTTGGGCTCAGCTGACAAACTGTTTCCTAGAGGTCCTGGAAACGTGGGAAACCTTCGGCTGTTTCACATGACTGACTTTGTCTCATTTAGAGCAGATGGGGTGTTCCTGGGTTTGGCTTCACGCCCAATCAAATAGCCCAGTTACAGAATGGCCTTTGAGTGGCCATCAGCAGCCACTAAGCACCTCTTCCTTTTCTTTCTTCCTGCAGTTTTCATACTGTGCTTCCCTCCTGCCCTTTCTCTGGCAACAGCCCCACTCTAGCTCACCTCACGGGTTCACGTGTCCCTGCTGGAGTCTTCCCAGCAGAATGTCCAGGGCCACTCCCTCTATTCAGAGTGTGATCTTTGGGTGTCTCTTCTCAGGACTGGGCAGCACCTTGACTAGTGACTATCCAGGACAGTGGCAAATTGAGTGTGACCCCACCGGCTGGGAACGTCAGCCAGGAGGTGAATGGGTTGATATGGAGGGGCTGATGTTTGTTCTGTCATCCTCAGCTACATCAGGTCTTGGTTCAACTCCAAGCAGGAGAGAAGGAGCAGGATTTCTCCTCTGCACCGATACAGGTCTCCATCAGTGTCCAGCTCTGGAGGCTTCCTGGATGCCACGAGTTTCTGGCAGCCTTAGGTAAGATGTTTCCTTGTTTTATTGCCGCTGTGTGGTGTGGCCATCCAACACCTTATATTTCACAAGCACCTTCACTGCTTACATAATTTGGTATGTAGGACATGATGGCCCAGCTGCTCATTGCCTGGCCCAGTGAATCCTCCTCCAATCACTGTGAGCAGAGATTGTTCTCCCTGTGTGTTTGCCACATGGAGAACTTTGTGTGTATGTGTTACTCCTGGAGGCATTCTGCGCCAAAAAAAAAAAAAGAAAAATTCTGCAGATTTTATTTGTCAAAATAACACTACATAATCACGCCAGATTCAATTATTTTGGTAATTTATTTCAAAATGCCTGTCAGCAAGTATGTCTATATCAATACAGACATACAAAAATTCCTCCAGGAGTAGAGAGTTAAAGAAACCCCTATGACCACCCAGTTCCTGTTTCTCTGCCTCCCTTCCTTCCCCCCACCCAGGCCCAGCTGCGGGCCAGATACCCACAACCCCTCCCCCCCAGAGCCCACCTGTGGGGGCCTCCCTCAGTTAATACATCTGAACCCCCTCCTCCCCAGAGCCCACCTGCAGGGGCCCTCTCAGTCAATACACCCGAACCCCCTCCTCCCCAGAGCCCACCTGCAGGGGCCCTCTCAGTCAATACACCCGAACTCCCTCCTCCCCAGAGCCCACCTGCAGGGGCCCTCTCAGTCAATACACCCGAACCCCCTCCCCCCCAGAGCCCACCTGCAGGGGCCCTCTCAGTCAATACACCCAAGCCCCCTCCTCCCCAGAGCCCACCTGCAGGGGCCCTCCCTCAGTCAATACACCCAAACCCCCTCCCTCCCAGAGCCCACCTGCAGGGGCCCTCTCAGTCAATACACCCAAGCCCCCTCCCTCCCAGAGCCCACCTGCAGGGGCCCTCTCAATCAATACACTCGAACCCCTGAAACCCCCAGAGCCCAGGGATCCAGAGGGAACAGAAACAGCCTGATGTTCGATTCCAGGCTTGCACAGAGTTTCCTGCATACCCCCCTCCTTCCTTCAGGGCATGCTGGGAACTCTAGCTCCCTTTCTCTCTCCCTGGCAATGTCTTTTATGTGCCAGCTGGGCTCTGCTGAGTCCAGTGGCCCCTAGTGGTGGCTAGCAGCACTGCAGTCCATTTCTGTGTGGGAAGGGACATTCTGTGTGCATGTTAATTTCTGCAAAATTCAGCATTGCGCAGTGGTGCAAAATTCCCCCCGGGAGTTTTGTGTGTGTGTGTCTTTCTTTCTGCACCCTAATACCACCTCATTCAGCAGGACCTGGGTTTTATTGACTTCAAGTGGCAACTTCCATTTGATTTGAGAGCAGCCCAGTTTTGCCTGGGCCCCGTTTTCTGGCAAGGGTATGTAAGTAGGTAGTCAAAGAGAGGGTACCGCTGCTTAGAGGGAAATGGAGTGAAAAGAAGACAAAGATAAGCCACTGCCTTCCTATCTGCCCTCCAGCCTCATCCTTCCATGCATCAGCTTCTCATGCCTTCTCCAGACTGCCCTGACCCCTCCCTGCACTAAGGCCCAAGGCCACTGCCCTCTCCATAGACCCACTGCTGCTACGATCCCTCTAAAAGATCAGCCAGTCAGTGACTGCTTGAGGGGGCACATGGGGCATAATTAGCACTGACTCTGTTTATAAATATCAGGAAAACATTTGCTAGTATATATATCTATAAAATAGAACACATTTGGTTATTTTTCTTTCCTCCATCCTGCCCAGGTAAGCTCCTCAGGGCAAGGACTGTATCTTCCTATGTGTCTGACCAGCACCCAGCACAGTAAGGCCCCAATCATTAGTGGGACACGTGGGCACTTACCGGAATAGAAATATTAAATACTAACCAGGCAGCTACAGCACATTGGCACAGAGGAGACAGCACTGAGTGAGGCTGCTGCAAGGTCCTCGTGTCTGTCTGCTCTACAGGGATTATGTGCAGCATCAGTAATTTACTGGGACCAGTTCAAGCTGAATCTTTGGGTGAGAAATGGTTTTCTGCTCTGTGTTCTCCTGCAGGTTTTGACCTTTGTGAAGTTGGGCAGGAGGAGGTGATACTGAAAACTGGGAAACAAGCTAATAGGAGGACCATGCACTTTGCTCTCCAGTCCCTGCTGGCACTTTTTGGTAAGGCTACCTGCTGTGACGTTATTTGCTCCTGCTCCAGCTGATGGCTGCAGGATGATGGTATCTAATGAGGTGGAGTATTATTATCTTTTGCACAAAGGAAAGCATCTCACACAGTTGCTGTGAATTTTTTTACTCCTCTCATGAACCGGGGTGTGTGGCACTTCCCAAGCCTGTGAGTGGTCTGCCAGAGAGCTCCCTGTGTGATTAGACAGGCCCGAAGCAGGGCAGCTAGCTCTCCACCACTGCTCTGACTATAAGACTCACTGCAAACATTGAGAAGTGGGGACTTAAGGAGGAGAGGGAGTTTATCTGGCAAATACTATGGGTGGGGTGTCTGAGGCCCAGGGTGATGCACTGAACTAAGCATAACATGTGGGGGAAGGGGACACTTAATGGGCTAGGATTGGGCAGAAGATACGGGGTGTGGATGAGCAAAAGAAAATCTGGAGAGATTTCTGTCTGAGGAAAATTTGGGAAATGAGTTGGTCACTTCCATCTCTAATTTCTATGATTCATCAAGTCACTAGTTCCCCTGGAGCTAAATCTCCTTTAGAGTAAAACTGAAGGGCATTCAGCTCTCTACAAACAGAGAGCTGCTGTCAGTCAAGCGAATATGGATTGTGTCCCTTACACAGTTCAGGGGCATCACCCATTTTCTACTGCTCTGTCATATGAATTAGTGCTGGGACAGCACTGAAGTCCTCTAGTCATATAAAACAGAGGCCATAAGGGCAGTATGGACTGTCACCTGTCAACATGCCTCAGCTACAATCTGGAGAGATGGCCTCAGTGATGAGAGGGGAGTTTAGCTTCCGTCAGTTGGCCTTTCACTCAACTAAGTCTGCCAACAGGGCTGCAAACTGCGGTTGTATCTTTTTGTGCTGTGGATACTTGTAGACCAGGACCAGGATTGAGCTCCACCAAATACCAGCTCATTCCTGACCTGAGCTGGGTTTGACTAGGTCTCCCATCAGTGCAAGGTTTGATATTTCGTTCAACAGTCTCGTGTCCTGTCGCTCTCACACTAGTGCCTTGTGCGCCTACGATGGCTGCAAACTGGATTTGTTCATTCCTTTATGGTACCGTATAGGACTGAGGCAGCTAGAGTAAGGTGACTGCACGAGCAGCATGTTTAGATCTTTGTCCTAAGTGAGCCTGCCATAGCCACGGTCCTATGACCACAGCTGTAGAGTGCTCAGCAATACTCTTCTAACCCTCTGATTCTATGAGTCAGCACTTTCCTTCCAAGCATCTCAAAATGCTTTTAAATGTTAATGGATTAGACCTCACAGCACTTCTGCAAGAAAGGGGAAATACTAGCCTCATTTCACAGACAGGGACATCGAGGCACTGAGGTTTTGTCTTGCCCGTGGTCACATAACCAGTCGATGCCAGAATTAGGAATAGAATTCAGGTCTGCTGGCAGTTGGAGTCTTATATAAAGAGATGATTTGGAGGACTAAAATATCAACTCTACCAAGTTATTTTTTAGTAGAAGCATTGAGTTTCTGCATGCAGCTTTCCTGGGATGCATACATTATGTTTCTCACATAATTAGCAATTGTGTAGTGGAAGCAGCACTGGAGTTGTTAAACAGATGAGACTAGATCGTAGCAGTGAGACTGAGTGCACATACTGTACCACTTGCTTTCATTGTAATAAGTGCTGTTTTCATTTATTTAGATTCTACAGAGTTACCCAAACGTCTTAGCCTGGACAGTTCCTCATCACTGGAATCACTGGCTTCTGCTCAGTCCATTTCCAACCCAATGCCTTTGGGCTATCAGAACCCTCCCTTCTCTCCTACTTGTCCAGACAGTATTGCATCAGACGCCATTTCTGTGTACAGCCTGAGCTCTATCGCTTCTTCAATGAGTTTTGTTTCCAAGCCAGATAGTACATCAGAAGGTGCAGGGCACAGGGGGCGACAGGACTATGAAAGGCCTAAGAATGTCTATCCGCAAAGGTCTTCTGTGCCACGGAGCCAACTGTCTCCACAGACCACTGCTGCAGCCAGCAAAGACAATGAGGAGTATGAAGGGTTTTCTATAATCAGCAGTGAGCCTATGGCAACTTATCAAGAAAATATAAAAACAAGATTTTCCCCTGATCACAAACAATCCAAAACTGGTCAATCTGGAGGGATTAAAGTTTCTGTCAGTTCCAAAGGGAGCATAAGTACTCCAAATTCCCCTGTTAAAATGACTCTTATTCCCAGTCCGAACTCACCTTTCCAAAAAGTTGGAAAACTTGCAAGTTCTGATACTGGAGAATCTGACCAATCTAGCACTGAAACTGACAGCACTGTCAAATCCCAAGAGGAGAACAACCCAAAACTCGATCCACAAGAGTTGGCTCAGAAAATTCTGGAGGAGACTCAAAGTCACCTTATTGCTGTTGAACGTCTTCAAAGAAGCGGCAGTCAGATGAGCAAGAAGAAGAACTCGGAAGATGGAGCAGCAGCTGGTACTCCTGTATTCAGAGCCTCAGAGACCAGCGCGTTCAGTAGGCCACTGAGCTCTAGTCAGAGGAGTCATCCTTCACCAGTTACAATTAAACCAAAGCCTCCAACAAGGAGCTCATCCCTTCAGAAAGTGAGTTCCGGCTATAACAGCCCCACAACATCGGAGATGTCCAACAAAGACGACACAGGCCCATACAGTGGGCAGCCTTCTCCGAGTTCTGACTCTCATGGCTCGTTAACTGAACACCCTCACTTTAAACTCAAGTACCCTAGCTCTCCTTACAGTGCCCATATTTCTAAATCTCCCAGAAATATCTCCCCAAGCTCAGGGCATCAGTCTCCTGCGGGAAGCACCCCCTCTCCTGCTCTCTCATACTCCTCAGCTGGTTCCGCTCGCTCCAGCCCAGCTGATGCCCCAGATATAGACAAATTAAAAATGGCTGCCATCGATGAAAAGGTGCAGGCCATCCACAACCTGAAAATGTTTTGGCAGAGCACTCCCCAACATTCCACAGGCCCCATGAAGATTTTCCGAGGAGCTCCTGGAACAATGACTGCTAAGAGAGATGTTCTCAGCTTGCTAAACTTATCTCCACGGCACAGTAAAGACGAAAGTGCAGACAAGCTGGAACTTAAGGAGTTGTCTATTCAGCAACATCTTGCTTCTCCACAAAAGAATCCTCCAAATGGACACAGGCGCCCTGAAACTACCAATGCAGTGACTTCATCCCATTCTCCACCTTCCAATAGCATTCCAGGAACAGTACGCCCCTTGAGGCTGCCATCTGGGAATGGTTATAAATTTTTGTCACCAGGGAGATTTTTCCCTTCCTCCAAATGTTGAAATGTCTTTTATATCAGTTGATTCAACTTGCAATCACATAAAGGTTCTCAGTATTTGCATCTACCCACTTGCCTTGATCAATACAAAACCACAGAATATTACCCGAGAAGCCATGGTCACACCCCATGATTAGCAGTGCGGAGTAATGAGACAAATTAGCCTGGCACAGTGAATTGCAATGTACGACAAGGGCCTTATGCAAATAGGTTTCAGTTCCTCTTGTCAGTACTTTGGCCAGACGCACCTGATGACAGTTTTGTGTAGCATACACAGCTAATTCTGTGCAGCAGCAAATCCAATTAATCTGTATGTCTGTTCACAAAATGTTAGCCTTTAAACCACCTACATGTATTTCTTATGCTGAAAGGATGTTTACAGTTGGATTTTTATACACAATTTATACGTATCCAGAGATTGGGGAAGGAGGTGAGACGAGGCAAATCTTCCATTTTATGCCACAAGGATAATGCACACAGAGCAGAAGTACAAGCCATTGCTTTTATGCTTCCAGGGGCTGCGCAGGGGGAGTAGATGATAATGTAACTAGGTGAAATTGCTGTTAGCCAAATGCAAGCATATTTGAGAAAATGCTAACAATGTACAACTCCTTGGCAACATTGTATTGGCGGTTACAACACATCATTCTGGTGCTGTGCTGGTGACATGCCGATAAAGTAGAAAGGGATGTTCCATTCTTAATTCCACTTTCAGTTAACTTTTTCTGAAGAAATGCCTTTTAGGCTGAAATTTCCATAGATCGGTCTGACCCCAAAAGAACATTTTGGTAAGTAATGAACAAAATCCCAAATCTGAATAGCATGAGAGTGACAGATGCAAGTTCTGGTTTTCCAAAGTGGTACCTTTGTTGCACATAATTTTACAAGGGTAAGTTTTTCATATCGGCAGGTAGCTAGTCAGCACAGAACTTTTCTGTTTAACTCTGAAAATGAGAGGCAGATGCACAATGAATTGTGAGAGAGGGTTACGCAGTTGCAGCTCCTCAGCATGCGAAAATCGGATATTGACATGTGATCTAGTGATCACATGTTCAAGGAGCTCTCTCCATTACTGCTAGATCTTCCCAATCCTCTTCCCATGGAGAATCCCACAATCCCTTTCTCTGTTATCTTGCTTTCAGGGCCAATATATACAAATTAAATAGGTCTGTGTCTTTGTGCAAACAGACCACACGTGGGATGGAAAGCGCAAACTGACTGCACGTTAAAATCTATGCACCTGGGTCTGTTAACGCCTTCTCCCTGGGCCAAGTGGGAAAGCCAGGAGCACTCCTGTAGCTAGGAGAGGAGGACAGGCTGGGCAACAGCCATCACACAGTGAGGCGGAGCTAAGGCAGTTGGGAATCAGGCTGGGGACACTTGTTTTTAAAGAAGGTAGTTAAATACAAACCACAGAGTTAATGTAACAAAGACTGAATTTACATGCTCTGAAACCAGGACATACATAGCAACATGAACTCAGCCACACTGCACATCTAGCTCAAAGCAAAGTATTACACAGGCAATGTGCTGTGAGAGTCTTAGAGCAAGGAACAAAGTGAAGGCACCTGGCTTCTGCAAAAGACTCTTCCCCAATTCACTGTGAGACTTTGAACTAGTCACTTCACCCCTCTGTGCCTGAGCACCCCCATCTGTCAAATGGGGGTAGTAATACTTACCTACCTACCTCACAGGATTGTTGTGAGGCTTAATTAATTAGGCCTCGATTTTTAGTTAGACTTCAGCTCAGCTCCTGGTGTTGTGCTCTGTAGTAGAGGCCTATCTACATGGCTTGTGGGTGCAATCAACTGGCTAGGCTTCTAGCTGGGCATCGCTGTAGTTGCATAAAATTGTGTCACCCGGCCCCTTTTTGAAGCTCTAGGTCTTAACATTTGTGATGATCTTTGAAATCCTGGATGAAAGGTGCTACAGCTGAACAAAGTATTAAATTCTCCCAATTTAATGTTACATGGCTGTAATATAAAATACTGGCCCTGATTAGCATTTAAAAACCCTATGGTTTGGAGAGGAATGTTTCACAACTGCAGAAGAAACTAAATTCAAGCACTACAGATACCATGTGTCAAGGGATGTGCATGCAGACAGTTAATAGAGAGAGGGATGATCATGAAACCCTCAGTGCAAAAGACCAGGAAGAGCTTAATGCTCCACTTACACATATTAGAAAATGTGGCAAAACAGTAAGCTAAATCTAATACTATTCTTACTAGATGCAAATTATTTGGCTGTTGCATTACAGCTTCCTATGTGGGTGATTGTAATATGTTTTATTGGCCCAACTTCTGTTGGTGAGAGAGAGAGAGAAGCTTTTTAGCTAAAAAGAGTTCTTCCTCTAGTCTGGGAAAGCTATGAAAGCCAGGTCTACACTACAGACCTATATGGGTATAACAGCCTCACACAGGGGTGTGAAAAATCCACACTCGAGAGACATGGTTATACCAAACTAACCTTCCACCCCGTCATAGACAGTACTATGTCGATGGGAGAGCTTCTCCCATTGACAGAGCTACTACCTCTCGGAGGTGGATTAATTATGCAGACGCGTCTCCTGTCAGCGTAGGAGCGTCTTCGCTTAAGTGCTACAGAGGCACAGTTGCAGTGTTTTTAAGTGCAGACCTAAGACTATGACAGCTAAATACAAGATTGACTAGACAGTTTAGCATAAGTAATGAGCACATATTTTAAGGTATTGTTCATGGTGAAGTGGCCCATTAACAACCCTTCCGTCGTAGCACAAAAAGAGGGGTTAGTGGGTTACAGATGGTTGTAATAAGCCATAAATCCAATGTCTCTGATCAGTTCAGGATTTTTAGTGTCTAGCAAAGTTATGAATTTAATCTTCCAGGCTTGTCTTTTGAAAATGTTGTGCAGGTTTCCTTTGAAGATGAGGATGATAGGTCAGATATAGAGCGATCCCTTTGAAAAGTGTTCACTGACAGATGACAGGGTTTTTTAATCCGTTATTTTCCTGTGTGAGTTCATTGAGAAGCATAGTGATTGTCTGGTTTCATCCACGTAGTTGTAATTGTTATTAAGGCATTTAGTACACTAGATGAGGTAATTCAAAAGATGAGCCTGGGACCTTAAATTCATGACATTCCTAGACACGGAAAATACTGGTCTGAAACAGACACTGGATTTGTGGCTTATTACAACTATCTGCAACCAGATTACGTCTACACTACAAATTACTTCAGTATAATTTATGTGGCTCAGGAGTATGAATAATCCACACCCCTGAGCGGTGTAAGTTATATCGACCTAAGCACCAGTGTGGACAGGCTATGTTAGCGGGAGAACGTCTCCCAACTCTTGTGGAGGTGGAGTTATTAAGCCCATGGGAGAGCTCTCTCCTGTTGGCTTTAGAATGTCTTCACCTGAAGTGCTACAGCTGCATCTGTGCAGCTGCGCCATTATAGCTGCTGCAATGTAGACCTAGCCCCAGGATGTGGGGGGGTTTTCCACACCCAAGCTACAAAATTTTACCAACGAAAGTGCAGTGTAGACATAGCCTTAATACCTTTCCCAGACCTGAAGAGCTCTGTGTAGCTTGAAAGCGTCTCTCTCTCACCAACTGAAGTTGGTCTAATAAACAGTACGTCCTCACCTACATTGTTTCTCTAATATCCTGGGACCAGCACGACTACACCATCACTGCCTGCAGCTTCCTATGTGACAGTTTGGCCCGAGGGGTTATCCTTTCTTAATTAGCCCAGAAGCATTAGAATAAATGGAAGAAATATGTCAGTACAACAGCTAAGAAATTTTGTAAATGATGACGATGTTGATACAAATAAATTTGGCCACATTTGTTCAAGCCACTGAGAGACCCCATAGGTTCCACTCCAGTTCTAATCAACTTTACCATTTTAGTACTTCATCTTAGAAATATCAAGATTGGAGGTGGGCAGCTTTTCATTTACATGACAGCACATACTCCCTGCTGTGCTGCATGACATGCCAGAAATCCCCCCAATATATGTTCCATACATGGAGCTGTAATCATACAGAACTGATACAGTTCAAAAGCTGCCATTTTGGTACAGCCTATTTTCACGCCTCCAGTGGGCTTCTTACTAGCAACTGAACTTTCAGAAAATCTGGATCAGTAAAAATGTATTAAAGAGGAGAGTGATTAGGGTGCAGAGAAAAGGAAAGTTCAGTATTTGGGGAATTGGTAGTGTATAAATATGAATGATTTTGGGATTGCATTTCTGTGGACACGTGGCACTTCTACTGCTTTTACTGAGAGCTGTGACCATCACACACTTCCTGCCTGCTCCTTGGGCGGGAGACACCTCACAAACCCTTACACCTCACTTCCCTGCCCCATAGATGAGAAATGATCAGATTTGCCATTTATGTGTTAAAATTCAGGAAGTAAAAATAACCCATTTTTCTCCTTTTGATATTAGAATCCCTTCTGTGAAAGTTACATGCATTTGTCGTCGTATTTGTGCATGGTACAAGTGATGACGCTGCTTAATACAGTGAGCAATAAGAACTAGGTATTATCCACTTTCACGATAAACCTCCCACATGCAAAAAATATCCCAAGGCAATAGAATATATTTTCGTTTCGTTTTGCCTAGTATGTTTTACTGTGTGAAATACTAATTATGAATATTTTGTTGATTGTCTTTAGATAAATGGAAAGAGCCAAAAGTCAAATTCTGTCCTGATTTCATAAGGTGGCCTGAACTCTAGCCAGGTGCTGATTCTCCTTTTTATCAGACCCTTATTTAAACAAGGAAACAAAAAGGTTCATATTGAGAAACTGTTGAGGTAAAGGTAGCTAAGGGGACACTCCAACCATGAATCCTACCCCTCAGCGACATTTCTCTTCAGCTGGTACCATCTGTTTTAGGCTGTAGGGTAGGTACTAAGCTTGCAGAAAATCTGCATGCCCATTTAAGAAGCACTGGTCACTTGAGTCTGGGTGACAATGAATTTGAGCGATTTCAGTAAACAGGGGAATACTGTAAAAGCAGCAAAGAATCCTATGGCACCTTATAGACTAACAGATGTTTTGGAGCATGATCTTTCGTGGGTGAATCTCGTCTGCCATGTTGTCCAGAAAGGCTGTACATGTGTATTGTGAACTGGGCCCTTATGTTGCAGAAATCTTACAAAAGAACTTTGAAGATGGTAACTCAAGGAGGACTAGTCAGCTAAGACCCTTCTCCCATGCAGCAGCTCTTTAGCACTCACTCTCCTTGTATGCAGTATTAGCCATGTTTGGCCTATATGGACTTTTTTGTAAATTAAAACTCTGTTTCCAGACAGCATTAAACATTTTATATTACAAAATTTACCATGTAAAAAGAATTTCATATTTTTATTGAAATTGCTAGGGCATTTGGCCTTCTTTCTTTGTGATTCCAGTGTCTATTAAAGCATGAGTTCTCTCAGTACTTCAGTGTTGTGTCCTAGGATCACATTTCTAATGGATTGTTTAGTCCTCTGACTTCCCTACACCAGATATCTGGCCATGGACAACTGCTAACTACCTTCATCCTCAGACTCCAAATAAGACATTTGTCATGCAATAATTTACATGCTGTGGCTACGGAACATCAGCGGCCAGTTCCAACACTATCACAACTGTGACTGTCTACTAGTGTGGCAATGGGAGGGTTAGTGACCGCTCCTTTTCCTTCCTGTTGTAGAAGACAGTACTCCAATCAGGAAGAGAAATAATGATATGGACACTTCCTCTTCCACCAGCAGAGATGGTAGAGCCAACATATGCACAATTTCCTTGTTTCTGCCAGCAGCAATGAGAAGTGGAGGGGGTGATATAACCCCCGGCCTCTTTGTCTGCTGGAGCTGTGGTAGAGGGCAGAGTTAAACAAGCTTGTTTGGTTTAAGCTAGACTTTCACCGTGATATGTGTAAGGGCAGTTACTGCTTAGATGCTGTGACGACATGGGCAGCAGGCAATAAATAGAATTTGCCTTTTTATTGTATGTAAGGTGTGTCTGTGGAGCCTATCGCTCAGCTATCTGTGTGATCTCTAGTTGTACAAGCAGAACAGAACATCTGTGGGGCCTATCGCTCAGCTATCTGTGCGAACTCTAGTTGTACAAGCAGAACAGACTGTAAGAGGCCTCGCCCAAATACCTGAAACACCAAGCTCTCTCACCCTCAGGGTCTCCAACACCTGGCAAGAATTAGCAAATTAACCTGTGGTAGCATTGCTTGGACAGGCTGCTTGGTTACCACTTAACTCCTCACCTTTTGGAAGGAGCTTTCCCAGGAGCAAGTTCTGATTGCACTCCTGCCCTGTCAGCCAAGCACCATATTTCCATGGTGATGAGCAGAGTGTTAACAACAGGATAGATAGCTCCCGTTTTTTCCTATTGGCCTGCCTCATTCTTGTTCCTAAGCTGGTGGCACCTCCTCACGGATGCATAAGGAATACTGTGTCTATTCCATTCAGAGATGTATTTTTAGAGTGCCAACCACTGCAATATCTCATTGCACCACTGGACAAACATCAGGGATTTGGCTGAAAGTTTAATATCTGAATTTGTCCAACTACATTCCATGGGACAAAAGTAGATGATCAGGGACACTGGCATTTAGACAAAAGCCAGTGCAGCCTTTCCCAGAATCCGACATATAGTACATTCTCTGTGCATCTGAACCACACACCTCAATGTTGTAGCCTATTTGCTGAAACATATAACTTTAGTCTTTTGACATAAAAGGGAAAATGGCTACATTTAGAAAATGCTACGTTCTTATTTACAGTCAATTATATGACCATATTTGATGTTATATGGTAATAAACCCATCCTTTTGTCTTGGAAGCCAATCATCAAGAACACACACAGTAGCAGAATTAGTGAAGGCAGGAAAACAGAATTCTTCCTTTTAGTGGAATACTGATCTCTCTACAGTCTTGTAAAGCCACCAGCTTCCATGCTGATGATCATGTTCAAAAGGTGTAAGAATAATATACCTTTTAGGCGGATGGTGAGATGGGCTATGAGCCCAATGTAGTGTCTGAACTTTAGAAGACTGGAAATTCACATTTAAATGCTCAGCTATTTTCAAACACTAACTTTGAGATTGTTATAAAAGTAGTTTTAGATTCACAGTTTGGTGTATGAAAAGTCCAGAATTTCAGACATGCCTGATATTCTGTAGCAACTCCAGTTGGGAGAAACATTATTAATTTGGGAAATGCTTCTTCCTTCATTGCAAGCAAGCGAGAAGAATTTAATTTATCCTCCCTTTGTGTCTGGGTTTGCAGGGGCTAATGCGTTTGGCTCCTTTTCTCTGACCTGATTCTTTTGCACTGCTTATGTGGGACAAAGGAGCTGGAATCTGGCCAGCTGAGAATTCCCCAGTGCTCTCAACTGATACAGGGCAGACTCATGGGTGAACCATCCTGGCCATTGCCCCCTTGTGTTCCACTCCATTCAGCCATTTTCAGCCGGGCTATGGACCCCTGGGGGATAGATGCTACTGTCATAAATTAGAGCAGCCACTAAGTTGCTCCAACTCAAGCCAGGCCAGAGCTGACACAGACCTGTCCACAGAATCAGGGAACCATAACCGGATCCCAGACAGCACCCACCACAGTTCTTAGTGTAGGTGAAAATCTAGCCTAATATACCTATTAGCAAGTTTTTTGCAGGGCTCACAAAATGAGAGAACTTTCCATTTGTTTAACCTTTAATAACGCATACGCACAGGCTTGTAATCATGTTGTAAATCTGTCGTAGGATATTTCTACTAACTTCTCAGTTTGCAGATGAAATGTGTTTCCATCTCTTGGAAGGTGCAGATTCTGCTGCAAATAGCCTGGAGCCATTGAGGTGCTAATACCTTTAAAAATGTTATATCCACAATCAAGAATGGCAAGCCCAACCAACATTATTTTCATTAAGAAACTGAAATTCCTACGGAGTCAGCAGCTCTATACGCAGCTACAGCAGATAAGGTACTGAGTCCGTATCTGAGTTGTGGAGCCTACAGGATGGCGCCTGCATGGAAGGGATAGCTGAGTGGGTTGAGCATTGGCCCACTAAACCCACGGTGGTGAGTTCAATCCTTGAGGGGGCCATTTAGGGATCTGAGACAAAAATCTTTTTGGGGATTGATTGGTCCTGCTTTGAGCAGGGGGTTAGACTAGATGACCTCCTGTAGCTAGCTGAGTAGACAAATGGTGCCCATATGTGGGGAAAGTTGCAACAGCATACCACAGTCAGCCTACATTCTGAAAACCACCTAAAGGAAAATAGTAAAAGCTTGAGAGCTTAATGCAGCCCTTGCTGGGCACTTTATTGTTCTCTTAGCCTTCCAGACAAAGTCAGTGGGATGTATATCCACAACAGTGTCCAAAGCTATGTCTACACTATGAAAGTAGGTCAAATTTATAGAAGTTGATTTTTTAGAAATCAATATTATAGTCAAATGTGTGTGTCCCCACTTAAGACCATTAACTCAGCGGAGTGCGTCCACAGTATTGAGGCTAGGGTCAACTTCCGGAGCATTGCACTGTGGGTAGCTATCCCACAGTTCCCGCAGTCTCTGCCGCCCATTAGAATTCTGGGTTGAGCTCCCCGTGCCTGATGGGGCAAAAACATTGTCACTGGTGGTACTGGGTAAATGTCGGGCCCCCTCCCTCCATGAAAGCAATGGCAAGAAATCATTTCTCACCTTTTTTCCTGGGTTACCCATACAGATAACATACCACAGCAAGCATGGAATTGCTCCGTTCATCATCACCATATGTCTCCTGGGTGCTGCCAGATGTGGTACTGCATTGCTACACAGCAGCAGCTCATTGCCTTTTGGCAGCAGACGGTGCATTACAATTGGTAGCCATTATCATCAGCTCCCATACGAAGCAGCCGTTGGGTTGGCCATTGAAAAGGGGGGAGGGGCTGCAGTTTTCGAGTTAATGTGCAGCACAAACCCAACTAACCTCCACACACACATCCAATTCTCTGGGATGATCGCTTCACCCCTCCCCCACACCATGTGGCTAACAGCAGGGAACATTTCTGTTCAGCCACAGGCAAACAGTCCAGCAGGAATGGGCACCTCTGAATGTCCCCTTAATAAAATCACCCTATTTCAACCAGGTGACCAGGAACAATATCAGTCTCCTGAGGAAAACACAGAGAGAGAAAGAACGGATGTTGTTTGAATGCCAGCGAACACCAGGACCATACACTGCCATACTTTGTTATGCAACGATTCCAGACTACGTGCTACTGGCCTGGCGTGGTAAAGTGTCCTACCATGGAGGATGGAATAAGGCTGCCCTCCCCAGAAACCTTTTGCAAAGGCTTTGGGAGTACATCCAGGAGAGCTTTATGGAGATGTCCCTGGAGGATTTCCGCTCCATCCCCAGACACGTTAACAGACTTTTCCAGTAGCTGTACTGGCCGCGAATGCCAGGGCAAATTAATCATTAAACACACTTGCTTTTAAACCATGTATAATGATCTGAGCCGCGCGAGGAGCCGACCATCTGCCCGCCCGCCCGCCCGCCCGCCCGCCCGCAGGCACGACTGTGGCAGCTCCACCAGAGCCGCGGAACAGCAGACCCTCCGCAGGCACCACTGCGGCAGCTCCACTGGAGCTGCCTGCTGCCCCCTCCGGCAAAATGCTGCCCACCAATTATTCTGGCGCCCTAGGCGATTGCCTAGGCTGCCTAAATGGTAGCGCCGGCCCTGCATCAGAAAGATCATTGCAAGATCTGCTGCGAGTTCCGCCCAAGAACATGTAAAGAAGGAGAACAGCGGCTGAAGGTGATCATGGAGGCAGCCTTGTGCCTCAGCACCGCCACAGCTCCTCACAGGGCCATCTGATAGTAGGCACCGCTCCCATTCGCTGATGCCTCAAAAGAAGAAAAAGCTGGATGACCGTTCTCCTCCAGCTAAGCCTTGAGAAGTGCGACACCAGGCAGATCACTCCTCGGCCTCTCCTTCCAGGGCTGTGTCGACTCCTGTCCATGTGAGGCAGTCGAGTCCGGCACCTATGCAGCAGCTTCAGCTCCCGTCCACGCCGGAAGCGTACCAGGCCACCAGAGATCTTCTCCACTTGATGGCACCGTTCTCAGCGCCAACGGAGCCCCATTCTCCAGTGCATTCTAAGGGAAAGCCTGCTATGATGTCGAGGCACTCCCCTTCACTTTGTCCATTGGCACCTACACGCTCCAACAAAGAGCCTTCCCACTCCCAGAACTCTTGGCATTTGAGGCACTGAGGATCGGCTTCTCCGTGGTCTTCAGTGTCTGAGACCTCAGAGTTTGAGCCCGACTCCTATCGTTCAAGTAGGAGCAGAAACCGTAGAGCGAGGTCAGTCAGAGACAGAAGGGAGCATCAAGCATGGTCTCCACAGTGGCAGAACTCGCCTCAGTGGCCCTTCAGGACTCTCTGGACTTATCACCACAGCCAGGAAGGAACCCAGGGCCCACACTCAGTGACGTCTTCAGTCACCTCCGCCACTTTCATGATGCCTTCCGCTGTGCATACACACCCGATGCCTTTCCCTCCAGCACTGTCATCAACTCCAGCACTGTGCTTGGCTCCAGCTTTGGTACCGGCCTTCGCGACGGCTAACCACCTGTTTCCCACACCTGCATCGTTGTCGACATCAATCTCGATGCAAGCACCTACAGCCCAGGTGCCAGTGCAGATGCCTGATCCCCTCGACCCTGGCGGCTCCTGTGAGTGTGCCAATGCAGCTCCCTCCGGTGAGACTGATGCCGACGTTGGCTATGATGCCTACGGCCCCAGCACTGTCATGGGTACCTCAGTGCCTCCAATGCTGCCCCAAGAGTCACGTGACCCTGGGCAGACAGCAGGGAGCTTCCACCACCAGCACACGCTTCCTCCCCTTCATCGCCAGACGAAGCATTGGCAGGGACATCCATAGCTCCTGTGTTAGAGGACAACAGAGTTCTACAGCAGTTGCTCCGCAGGGCTGCCCAAGGTTTGGGCATCAAGACTGAGGAGGTAATTGAGGACACGGATCCCATGGTGGACATCCTAGTACTGTCGGGGCCTTCATGGGTAGCATAACCCTTCATAAAGACGGTGGTGGACACCACCAAGACTCTATGGCAGACACCAGCATTTCTGCCACCCACTGCCAAATGCAGTGAGCGCTGGTATTTCATCACCTCCAGAGGCTTTGAGCATCTCTACCACCATCCGCCTCCGGACTCACTGGTCATCGATGTGGCTAACCAGCGGAAGAGACATGGTTTCCAAGGTCCTTCCCCAAAGAATAGGGATGCTAAATGCCTGAACCCCGTGGGTAGAAAAATCTACTCCACTGATGGTTAGCAATACGGAGTTGTAAACCAGCAGGCTATTGTGAGCAGGTACTCCTATAACACTTGTGCTTTCATGGCTAAGTTCAAGGAGCTCATCCCTTCGGACTCTTGGTCAGAGTTCACCGCCTTAATGGAAGAAGGGAAATTAGTCTCCCAGGCTTCACTGCAGGCAGCCTTAGATGCTGCAGATGCTGCCAAAAGAGTCATGGCGACAGGGGTGGCTATGGGGTAGGGAGGCCTGGTTGCAAGTCTCAAGGTTACCCTACGAAGTCCAACAAACAATTCAGGACCTCCCATTTGAGGGTGAGACTCTGTTTTCAGAGAAGATGGACAAACGGCTCCACAGCCTAAAAGATTCCCAAGCCACCCTCAGACCCTTGGGCTTGCATACCCCTGCCACACAGCAGAGACAATTCTGCTCACAACCTCTTCAAAGGTTCCAGCAGCAGAACCGCCAGGATAATTCTAGGAGGAGGAATGGGAGCGGTAGGAGAAGGCAACATTCCTCCGCTAATCAAGGCCAGCCCAAACCACCCTCTGGCCCTAAACCAGCCTTTTGAAGGTGCGGTTGAGAACAGTGTACCAGACCAGAGACTGGATTCACCTCGCCTTACCTTTTCCTCCCTACTATCCCCTTTCTACCATGCATGGTCCCATATAACTTCAGATCGCTGAGTGCTTCGCACGGTAGAGAGGGGATACTCCATCCAATTCTGTGCCCTCCCGCCCTTCCCCTCCCCTCTTCAGGGACCCTTCTCATGAGCAACTTCTCATTCAGGAGGTGAAGTCACTTCTAGTACTAGGGGCGGTGGAGGAGGTTCCACTGGAACACAGGGGCAAGGGTTTCTATTCCTGCTATTTCCTAATACCAAAGGCCAAAGGTGGCCTAAGGCCTATCCTGGACCTGCGCAACCTCAACAAGTTTGTGAGGAAACTATGGCTCCGCATGGTCTCCTTGACCTCCATTATCCTTTCACTGGATCCGGCAGACTGGTATGCTGCCCTTGACTCAAAGGACGTGTATTTTCACATAGCAATCGGGCACAACCACAGAAAGTTCCTCAGGTTTGTGGTTAATGGTTCCCATTACCAATTTACTGTCCTCCCTTTTGGCCTGTCAGTGGCACCTTGAGTCTTCACCAAGTGCATGGCAGTCGTTGCTGCCTTTCTGCAGAGACATTAGATACAGGTGTTCCCAGACCTCAACAACTGGCTGATCAAAGGCCACTCCAGGGCTCAGGTGGCATTCATTAGAGCCATCTTTGAGAATCTGGGCCTCCTACTGAACAAGATGAAATCAACTCTGTCCTTGGTCCAGAGGATAGAGTTCATAGCAGTTCTGAACTCAACCCAAGCCAGAGCATTCCTCCCGCAGGCGAGATTCCAGGCCCTCGACGCCATAATCCAGGGACTCAGACAGTTCCCCATCACCACCGCAAGAAATTGTCTCAGACTTCTCGGCTACATGGCAGCCTGTACGTACGTGGTTCAGCACGCCGGACTCAGGCTTCAGCCGCTTCAGTCGTGGCTTGCATCAGTGTACAGACCTGCCAGAGACAGCTTGGACAGGACAGTGACCCTGCCTTGCCCCATCCTTGACTCGCTCCTGTGGTGGACAGACGCTCAGCAGGTGTGCTCAGGAGTCCCCTTCGCTGCCCCACAACCATCCCTGACGCTAGTGACAGACGCATCAGCCTTGGGGTGGAGAGCTCATCTGGGGGACGACAGGACTCAGAGCCTCTGGTCACAGACAGATCTCAGTCTTCTTATCAGTGTCAGGGAGCTCAGGGTGGTACACCTAGCATCAGTCATTCCGCCTGTATCTAGCAGGTCGAGGTGTATTGGTCATGACGGACAATACGACCACGATGTTCTGTATCAACAAACAGGAGGGTGCACGCTCCTCTCCCCAGTGCCAGGAAGCCCTCAAGTTATGGGAATTTTGTATAGAGCACTCAGTCGATCTACAGGCGTCGTACCTTCCAGGGGTCCAGAACGAGCTGGCAGACAGCCTCAGCAGATCTTTTCACAGCCACAAGTGGTCTCTTCGCCCGGATGTTGCATCTTCGCTTTTCCAGAGGTGGGACTGTCCCCTGATCGACCTCTTCGCCACATGACGCAACAGGAAGTGTCAGCAGTTCTGCTCCTTCCAGAATCACAGTCCGGGCTCTACAGCGGATGCGTTCCTCCTCCATGGGGGGGACCACTTCTCTACACTTTCCCACCCATACACTCGTCCACACGGGTCTTGCTCAAGATCCGCAGAAACCGGGCTTGGGTCATTCTCATAGCACCAGCCTGGCCCCGCCAGCATTGGCACATGTCTCTCCTAGACATGTCAGTCAGAGCCCCGATTACCTTGCCGCTCTTCCCGGACCTTCTCACGCAGGATCACAGGCGGCTCCAGCACCTGAGCCTGAAGTTGCCGCATCTCACAGCCTGGAGGCTCCATGGCTGAATACGTTTTGAACAGGAGAGCTTCAACAAGTCAGACAGGTTCTCTTGGGCAGTAGGAAAGCCTCCACTAGGGCCATGTACCTGGCCAAGTGGAAGGGATTATCACTCTGATCAGCTCAGCATGACTTCCCCCCGATGCTAGCCTCAGTGCCCCAGATTTTGGATTACCTTTTCCACCTAAAGCAGGAAGGTCTCTCCTTGCCTTCTCTAAGAGTACACCTGGCTGCCATCTCGGCTTTCCACCCAGGGGTACAGGGCCGCTCGGTTTTCACTAACTTCCTTGTTAGTAACATGCTCCCTGCTCTACCTCTCCTACAAGGTCGCGCTCCTGGTGGCAATACCTTCAGCCTGAAGGGTGTCTGAGCCCAGGGCCCTCACATCCGAGCCGCCCTACACCGGGTATTTTAAGGACAAGGTTCATCTCAGGCCCTATCTGTCCTTCTTCCTGAAGGTGGTATCGCAGTTCCACATCAACCAGGACATTTTCCTCTGGATTTTCTACCCCAAGACTCATGCAAGCAGCAGGGAACAGAGGCTCCGCACTCTTGACATCCGCAGAGCACTGGCCTTTTACATCGAAAGGAGAAAACTCTTCAGGAAGTCGGTACAGCTCTTTTTGCAATAGCGGACAGGATGAAGGGCCAGCCTGTTTCGACACAGCGCATGTCATCATGGATTGTGGCCTGGATTACCGAGTCCTACAATCTAGCATGAATCCCAGCGCCCCCGATAATGGCGCACTCTACAAGGGCACAAGCTTCATCAACAGCTTTCCTGGCTCAAGTCCCCATGCAGGAAATTTGCAGGGTGGTGACGTGGTCATTGATGTACACTTTCGCCACACACTATGCAGTTACAAGGCAGGCCAGAGATGATGCAGCCTTTGACAGAGCAGTACTGCAGTCAGTGGACAGCTCCAGCCCCACCTCCTAAATTTGCTTGGGAGTCACCTGATTGGAATCGACATGAACAAGCACTTGAAGAAGAAAAAACGTAACTATTGTTGTTCAAGACATGTTGTTCATGTCCAGTCCAATACCCACCCTCCTACCCCTCTGTTGGAGTAGCCGGCAAGAAGGAACTGAAGGGGTGGCAAGTTGGTGGGGCTATATATTAGGCACCATGAGGGCATGACTCCAGGGGGCCCCCAGGGCAACCCGACAGATGCTGCTATGGGAAAAATCTTCCGGCCATCGTACGCGTGCACACACCTGACTGGAATCATCATGAAGAACACATCTCGAAGATGTTATGAGAAGGTGTGTAATCGTTTTTTCTCCTGGTGGCATCTGACTCACATGATGAAAAGGAACATGCGTCAGGCCGCACTGCTTTGGATCGTTATCAAGCAGAACCCATCATCAGCATGGAAGCATGTCCTCTGGAATGGTGTTTGAAGCATGAAGGGACATATGAATCTTTAGCGTATCTGGCATGTAAATATCTTACGATGCTGGTTACAACAGTACCATGCGAATGGCTGTTCTCACTTTCTGGTGACATTGTAAGCAAGAAGCCGGCAGAATCATCTGCAAATTGTAACCAACCTTGTTTGTTTGAGTGATTGGCTGACCAAGAAGTAGGACTGAGTGGACTTGTAGGCTCTAAAGTTTTACATTTTTATTTTTAATACAGTTTTTTTTACATAATTCTAAATTTGTAAGTTCAACTTTCATGATTGAGATTGCACTACAGTATTTGTATGAGGTAAACTGAAAAATACCATTTTTTAGTTTTTTACAGTGCAAATATTTGTAATAAAAAATAAAGTGAGCACTGTACACTTTGTATTCTGTGTTGTAATTGAAATTAATATATTTGAAAATATAGTAAACATCCAAACATATTTAAAATAAATGTTATTCTATTGTTAACAGTGCAATGATTAATTTTTTTAATTGCTTGACCACCCTAGTTCCAAGTTACTGCCAAGGTAAAGGCCCCACCAGGTGTTGCCTTAACCATGGTCAGCGAAAAGGAGCAGAGGCAATACTCCGGGCTCTGAATCAGTCTCTCTGCACTTCCTAGTCCATATTCCAGCCTGCAGGTAATTTATAGGAAGGATTTATCAGCTGATAGTATAAAAAGTGAGTTCAGCGTAAACACCCCCCACACGCGCGCACACACACACACAGCTGTTTTCTGGCTGGTGTTAATCAAGTTCGAATTTGAGAAATTTTGGGAATTCTTTTCTAACCATATGGGAATCGTTTGCAAACAAGAAATTTTCTCTCTATACCCAATTATTTATTAATTAGTCCAGGTTTTTTGGTGAAAGGGCCAGAGTGTTTATAAGTAGAACATGAATGTGACTGAAAGCAGTTTCATGCATTGCTCCTCAAAGACCTACTGCACGCTTAGCACAGTACAGAATTTCAGGGTTGCATTCATACGCTGCCCCTTCCCACCCCCAGCACAGGAGACAGGAATCCAGCAGCTGTCAACTAAGAGTAACGAAATGTTACTGAATGACAAATAACTAGCAAGTAAAAGCTGGAGTTAATTGTTCCTAAGGCCACCCACTGCCAGCAAAGAAACCGGAGTGAGTGTTGGTATTCTCAATGGACCACAGCTAATTTAGAGGATTACGGTGGATGTGCCTGCAGTAATTCAGAACCATTCTGCCAGTGCCAGGCTGAGGATCAAACACAAGGACTAATCTTTGCATGATGCAAACCAGCCCAACAAAGTGAAAGGATCTACAGTATCCAGAGAAGTCAGGCACTGACCATTACCTCATAAACAGGGCCCTACCAAATTCAGGGCCATGAAAAACAAAACACGGACCATGAAATCTGGTCTTTTGTGTGCTTTTACCCTATATTATACAGATTTCATGGGGGAGACCAGTGTTTCTCAAATTGGGGGTCCTGACCCAAAAGGGAGTTGCGGGAGGGTCGTGGTATTGTCAGCCTTACTTCTGCACTGCCTTCAGGGCTGGGGAGCCAGAGAGTGGCAGCGGTTGCCTGGGCACCCGCTCTGAAGGTGGCACCCACCAGCAGCAGCACAGAAGTAATGGTGACAATACCATACCATGCCATCCATTCTGGCAGCTGTTCTGCCTTCAGAGCTGGGCTCCCAGCCAGCAGCCACTGCTCTCCAGCTGCCCAGCTCTGAAGGCAGTGCTGCCACTAGCAGCAGCACAGAAGTAAAGGTAGCAATACCCCAACTCCATCTACAATAACGTTGAACACCCCTCCCAACTCCTTTTTGGATCAGAACCCCTACAATTACACCACCATGAAATTTCAGATTTAAATAGCTGAAATAATTAAATTTACTGTTTTTAAAACCCTATGACTGTGAAATTGACCAAAAAGGACCATAAATTTGGTAGGGCCCTACCTGCAAATGAAAAAAACATCATTACTAAAAACTGCACACTGCCCTGCTTCATTCTTACAGCTGCAAGGGCGGTCCTGTATAAGAACAGCCACACTGGGTCAGACCAAAGGTCCATCCAGCCCAGTATCCTGTCTACCAACAGTGGCCAATGCCAGGTGCCCCAGAGGGAGTGAACCTAACAGGTAATGATCAAGTGATCTCTCTCCTGCCATCCATCTCTATCCTCTGATGAACAGAGGCTAGGGACACCATTCCTTACCCATCCTGGCTAATAGCCATTTATGGACTTAGCCACTATGAATTTATCTAGCTCTCTTTTAAACGCTGTTATAGTCCTAGCCTTCACAATCTCCTCGAGTTCCACAAAACTTGCTTTTACTTGTTTTAAACCTGCTGCCCATTAATTTCATTTGGTGGCCCCTAGTTATTATATTATGGGAACAAATGAATAACTTTTCCTTATTCACTTTCTCCACACCGCTCATGATTTTATATACCTCTATCATATCTCCGCTTACTCTCCTCTTTTCCAGGCTTAGAAGTCCTAGCCTCTTTAATCTCTCCTCATATGGGACCCGTTCCAATCCCCTAATCATTTTAGTTGCCCTTCTCTGAACCTTTTCTAGTGCCAGTATAGCTTTTTTGAGGTGAGGAGACCACATCTGTAGGCAGTATTCAAGATGTGGGTGTACCATGGATTTATATAAGGGCAATAAGCTATTCTCCATCTTATTCTCTATCCATTTTTTAATGATTTCTAACATCCTGTTTGCTTTTTTGACTGCCGCTGCACACTGCGTGGACGTCTTCAGAGAACTATCCACAATGACTCCAAGATCTTTTTCCTGATTAGTTGTAGCTAAATTAGCCACCATCATATTGTATGTATAGTAGGGGTTATTTTTTCCAATGTGCATTACTTTACATTTATCCACATTAAATTTCATTTGCCATTTTGTTGCCCAATCACTTAGTTTTGTGAGATCTTTTTGAAGTTCTTCACAGTCTGCTTTGGCCTTAACTATCTTGAGCAGTTTAGTATCATCTGCAAACCTTGCCACCTCACTGTTTACCCCTTTCTCCAGATCATTTATAATAAGTTGAATAGGATTGGTCCTAGGACTGACCCTCGGGGAACACCACTAGTTACTCCTCTTCCTTCTGAAAATTTACCATTTATTCCTACCCTTTGTTCCCTGTCTTTTAACCAGTTCTCAATTCACGAAAGGATCTTCCCTCTTATCCCATGACAACTTAATTTACATAAGAGCCTTTGGTGAGGGACCTTGTCAAAGGCTTTCTGGAAAACTAAGTACACTGTGTCCACTGGATCCCCCTTGTCCACATTTGTTGACCCCTTCAAAGAACTCTAATAGATTAGTAAGACATGATTTCCCTTTACAGAAACCATGTTGACTTTGCCCAACAATTTGTTCTTCTATGTGTCTGACAATTTTATTCTTTACTCTGTACTTTATTCTATAACTGGCCCACTGCCCTTCTCCAGTAGCAGAGTAGCATTACACACCATAAAATCGTTGTTAACTTTATCATTCTGTGAACTGTTTTGTAAGCAAGAGAGAGAAAGCCCCTTCCTTGAGTCATCTCCCTTCCCCGCTGCTGCCAGCTTTCACAATACTTGGTGTTTTTCTCCAAGGCTCAACTACCATAGTCCTGCGATTATGTGAGTATCTCAGCTTTTACTTTAATTTTCTAGCCCTTGTGGATGTGGAGAAAAAGCCAGGAAATGTGCCTAGCGTGTAATCGACCAGCTAAGAAACTAGAAGGCAAAGAAAAAGAACCCTAACATAGTCTCACAATTCGGGGGGTGACTCATAATTTTCAGTGCTCGGGACTGGAAATGCTTCTTTCCCTTGCATGGTTCTGGATGTCACTGTGCAGCTACCAGGGCACCACGGAGCATAGCTTGAGGATCACAGCACCAGGGAGCAAGTCAAACAAAACATCCACGTATGCAACAAGTGTCTCCTGCGCAGTTCAGTTTATGTTCTATGGTGAAGAGAATGCTGAATCTCAGTGATAAAACAGCAACTAGTAGCAAGTCTCAATAGGAGTGGCCCTGTCAGGCCAGCACTGCTATAGTGAATTCTGTATATAACTCTTCTCATCTGTCAGCAATGTCCAAACACCTCTCCATCCAACCCTTCCCTCATATTCAGCCCATTGATTTCCATGATTTCACTACTGCACTCAACCCCTCCTCCCTGTTCTATCCTGCACCTTCTGTGCCTCATGTATTGTCTCCTTCTCCTTTGTTCACTCCTCCAATTGTGACCTGGCATGCTCTTGCATGGCAAAGTCCTTTCCACTAACCTCCCAGCCCTGGGTTACTCCAGACAGCTGCTTCCTCCACTCCCATTTCCATGCCACTGAATACCTCTGAGCCAGTAAGGACAGGAAAGATGGGCTAGTGGATTGGGCACTAGCCTAGAACCTGAGAGACCCAGGTTCTAGTCCCTGCTCTACCCCAGACATCTTACATGCCCTTGGCCAAGTCAATTAACCTACCTGTGCCTCAGTTTCCCCCTCTGTACAATACAGTTAATAGCCCTGCCCTGCCTCCCAGAGGTGATGTAAGGCTGAACACACTGCCCATGGTGAGGTCTCAGCTACTAGGTGATGGGGGCTGCATCTGTGCCTCAGGTGACCAGATCGCCTGTGTGCCCTGCTATACTCCGCAACATGCATTCCCACAACCAGGGATTGGCTTGCTGCTCCTCCTCATACATGCCCTTCTCCCTTTCTGCAATTGCTTACTGACATTCTCAAAGGAAAATCAACAGCTGTGGTCTCCCTGCTCTCGCCCAAACCCTCTCTCCAGCACACCTCTCTTGCCACCAACCTGAAGCCTTCCACAACCTATTGCTATCCTTTGGCTTTCTAGCCTTTGCACTTACATGGCAGTTTGTCCAGGCCAATAGCATGTCACATGGCATGGCTTTGGGAGGGATGGAATACGGCATGGGGCTCTGCACAGCCCCTTCGGAGTAGCATCAGGGGCCCCCTCCCCTCCAGAAAGATAGGTATGGCAACATGAAGACCCCCTCCCCACGTCTCCCAGTAGCACCTTCTGCCACACAGTCCCCTCAGCTGGGCTGGTGCTGACAATGCCCACCCTACTTCCCCCCACCCCAACCCCCAAAGCAGTGAATCTTGGCATTAACACCTCAGAGAAATCCATGGGTCACTCAAATCGGCACTACTGGTTCAGGCTGGCTGTAGGCTCAGGCAGATGTGACTGTATCCATGGATTGCGTTTTCAAGTTTCTCTTGGCAGCCAAAAGAACTACAGATGTACTTTTGTTCAAGGGAACACCAAGGCTGTGATGCAATCACATGGTGCAAGGAGTTAAGCCTGTGGTACCTATGCTTTGATCCAGCCCTTGCAGCATGTGTCCAAATTGAATCAACTGTGCAGTTCATCTTGAGGGAGCGGTGTTATATGGGTACATGATACAGGCTAACCCTAGAATTCTCACACAATGGGGCAGCATTGGTCACACTTGCTGCTGATTACTTACATTACATTAAAATGATAAAGTACAAATATGTTTCCATGTCAGACAACAGTCAACCTTCCTGCCAGATAATTCATTGTGTCTTTATTTGTGCAGGCATATGCTAAAGAAGGGCCTTCAGTCACACTCCATGCAGGCATCTCATGAACTTACCTAACTCTGGGTTTTCAGTGAGAGAAAAGATGCGGGGTCTGCTGGTTATTGCAGGAGTGATCTGGGCAGCTGTATGGCATGAACCACACCTATGGAAGAGAAGGGGAAACATGTTTAAAAATCTTACAATCAACAGATTCATATGGCCAGAAGGGGCCATTGTTGTCATCCTGTTTGAATTCCTGTGTAACACGTGCAGCAGGTCTTTCCTTAATTCCTGTGTGAAGCATCTCTTTTAGACAAAACGCCTATCTTGCTTTAAAAATTCAGTGGTCAAGATTGCACCACAGCTCTTGGTAAGCTGTTCCAATACTTACTTACCCTAATTGTTCAAAATATGTGCCTTATTTCCCATCTGAATTTGTCTAGTTTTAATTGCCAGCCACTGGAGCATGTTATACCTGTGCCTGCTAGACCAAAGAAACCATTATCAAATTACTGTTCCCCATGTAGATACTTACCAACTGTGATCAAGTCATCCCTTAACCTTCTCTTGGTTAAAATGAACACAGATTGTGCTCTTTGTTTCCATCGCTATAAGGCATGTTTTTCTACCCTCTAATCATTCTTGTGGCTCTTCTCTGAACCTGCTCAAATTTATCAGCATTGTTTTTGAATGGTAGATGTCAGAACTGGATACAGTATTGCAGCAGCAGTCACACCAGTACCAAAACCAGAGGTAATATAAGTTCCCTTGTCCTACTTGATATTCCTGTTTGTACATACAATGATTGCATTAGCCCTTTCAGCCAAAATGTTACCCTGGACGCTCATGTTGAGCTGATTAGCCTCTCAGAGTCACTGCTTCCCAGGAGAGAATCCCCCAACCTGTAAGCAGGGCCTTCATTCTTTGTGCCTAGATGTGTACCATTACATTTAGCCATATTAAAAAGCATATTGTTTGCTTGTGCCCAGTGTACTGAGCAGTCCAGATCGCTCTGTATTAGTGACCTGTCTGCTTCCTTTTTACCACTCCCCCAATCTTTGGATCATCTGCAATGTTTACCAGTGACTATTTTATTTTTTCTTTCAGGTCATTGATAAAAATATCAACCAGCATACAGCCAAGAACTGTTCCCTGTGGGACACCAGCTCGGATGATTCTCCATTTACAATTACATTATGAGACCTGTCATTTAACCAGATTTTAATCCATTTACTGTGTGCCCCATTAATTTTGTATTGCTCTACTTTTTTAATCAAAATGTTGTGAGGTACCAATTCAAAACTCTTACCGAAGTCATAATATATTGCAGCAACACTATTACCTGTATCAACCAAACTTGTAATCTCATCAAAAAAAGATATCAAGTTTGTTTGACAGGATCTGTTTCCCATATACCCATGTTGATTGGGAATTATTACATTATCCTTCTATAATTCTTCATTAATTTAGTCTCATATCAGCCATTCCATTATTTTGCTGGGGATCAATGTCAGATTTACAGGACTATAATTATCTGGGTTGTCTCATTTAATCTTTTTAAATACTAGTACAACATTAGCTTTCTTCCAGTCTTCTGAACCTTCCTCTGTGTTCCAAGATTTACTGAAAATCATCATTAACTGTTTAGCTAGCTCCTTGGCCAGCTCTTTAAAAACTCTTGGATGCAAGTTATCCAGACTTGCTGATTTAAGAATATCAAACTTTGGTAACTGCTGTTTAACATCCTCCTGCATTACTAGTGGAATGGAAAGTATTTATTCATCATCATCATATGATATGAATACATCATCTGGCTTTTTCCCAGATACAGAACAAATATTTATTGAACATTTCTGCTTTTCCTGCATTATTGATAATTCTACCATTTCTACCTAGCAATACTAGTGTTAGGATTCTTTTTGTTCCAAATATACTTTAAAAAATCATCTTATTTTCCTGATCAATGCTGGCCGTAGATTTCTCCTTGTGTCTTTTTGCTTCCCTTATCATTTTTTAGAATTCCTCGCTTCTAATTTAAGTCCATTACGGCCAACTTCCCTTTTATGTTTATTTTATTTTTTTAACCAATGCAGTCTTCTTTCTTGACTATGGCTTTTTGGGGCATTTAGTAAAATGTTCTTAAACAATTCCCAATTATCATTCACGTTTTTCTGTTTAACTTCAAGTATCTATATAACTGAAACCTTAGTATTACCATTTCAGACACACTGCTTCTATAAGACATATGAGGTTGCCTTTCCAGAGGTGCCAATACAGCTGAAGTCAAATGGGTGCTCAGCACCTCTGAAAAAGTAGTCCATAGTTCCAGCAATTGCATTAAAATAGATCTGAAATTAACATGGAGACACGTGCTAAACTGTATCACTGCTGACTTGCCTTTCTTTTTGCACCTGTGTTCTTTCTGTCTCATATTCTGTGCACTTGCACCTATAATCACCCCACTCCCACTCCACACACACACATAATTATATAAAATCTGTGATTGGGAACTTCTCTTCATATTTGTCTATATTGTACCTAGAACATTTTTTGAACTAAATAAATAATATTTCAACTTCTGGTTGTACATATGCTGGATGTCTTGACAAGAGGTAATTTTGCTTGAGAAGAACTTTCACACAGTGTGCTTTATGTGACCAGATTCTACACACAGACAAAATAGAAAATGCAATTACATTTTATTACAAGGAATTTGGAAAATAGATTTTTTTAAACAAAGTTAGCTATTTTAAAGTGTTACCTGGGGCTGTATATAATGGTTTTCACTCACCAGTGTGAAATGTAATGAAAGACAGCAAAGTTTATTAAGCATGATTCAAACTGCATCTTAATTACTAGCTTCATTTTCTGAGGCAACAAGAAATAAAATGAAAAAAGAAATTAGTTTTACAAATGTTGTCATATATATTTAGGAAAAGCCAATCAAAACCACCACCCTTAAAATTCACAGAGGGTGCATAGCTTGAGTTTCCCAGTGTTTTGAGCTATTTCCTTATAAGGTGGCCCATAAGAATTCTCATCTAAACTATCTGTTGGGGGAATTAGCAGCACATGTGTTTGAGTGCATGAGCTGCAAGGGCTGCAGATGCCTAAGAAAAGGCTTGTACATTCTTTGATGGACCAGTAGGAGTCTTGGTATAGAGAATTTGATTTTAATTTGGAAAACTGAAGCTTAGATTTTCAGGTTTTGCAGCAATGCAGAGATTCTTGTGAACTTCCTCTTAGATTCTTTTCTATGGGATATATTGTCAAATAATTTTAAAAATTAAAAATGTCAAAATTGCTTAGGCTAGAGATCCAGCAGTTGGATAACTGCCATATGCTGTGTTATTCCTATTGCTCTATCTCAGTGCTTTGTCCTACCACCTCTCAACATAGTATTTGGGTGCCTTCCACATAAAATTAATAGCAACAGCAAAGTTCCTTACGGATTTCATAGAGCCTTTGGTACCTCTCCCATTTTGGGGTAAGAAAACTGCTTAAGGAATGGGTTCTTATTATGCATTTCCTTTTTTTTTCTTTTGGTAGGGGTTTATAAGTAGAAGGAGCATCCATGATGGGAGTGTCACTTTTATGATGAAAAGCTTACTGCCTTATTTGACCTGCTGGCTAACAGGATCTCCTTGCCATAGGATGTGTGGATAGAATGAACTTTTACCACTAGAATGCTGCTTTCTGTTACTATTACCCAGGCCATAGAGACTGACAGAATCTGATTTCTGTGACATTCAAAGGGCAGTTTCTCTAAACTGCAGAAATTTATTGCATGATCTCCAGAACTGCAGCCTCACATTTGTGAGTGATGAGTTGAGAAGATGCTTTTATGTAATCTCAGGCAGCAGCGTGTATGTGAGGGAGTGAATTAAATTTGCCCAACACCTGCCTATTGTGTAGCACATCTGGCTCTAGTTCATCAGCCATACTTGACCTAGGTCTTTAACTTAGCCAATACACAGTATGTTTGCTCTTTGTATGTTAATAAATAATAATTTGTGCTTCTGCAGTATCTTCCATCCAAGGATACCATTTTATGAATATCAATGAAAAAAATCTCACAGCTCTGTGTGAAGTAACTATTATCTATGTTGCATGGATGGTGAAAGCTACAGAGAAACAAATTAACCTTCCCAAGGCTACAAAGCAATTCAGTGGTATAGCTGTGACAAGAATACAGAACTCTACTTCAGTCCTGGCTTCACCACTATACCATACTCTCTCCCCAAAGACCACACCTCACAAGCACTAATGACAACTATACAATGGGTAAAATCCTGGTGCCACTGAAGTCAAAGGGAGTCTTTCCAACTGGCTGCAGTAAAACAGGATTTCATCCTATATTCTCTGAAAAATTTAGAAGTTTATTGCTGAGCCCAAAAGGTGACACACCAGATGAAAATTTGGTCTTCCGAAACAAATTTTTAACAAATCTTTACATGTTGCTACTCTGAGTGTGTTGTCCTTAATAGGGAAAGGCATGGAGTTGGCTGACATGATGGTCCAAAGAAACATTGATACACTCTGGGTGCAGGACACCAGATAGTTAGGAAATACAACCTGAGAACTGGGTCTGGGCTGTAAGCTGTACTATGCAGGTGGTGGTGGAAAGAGAAATGGTGTAGGAGTGGTGATTTGCAATGAACATTGTAAAAGTGTTTGGGAAATCACTAAGGTGAATGACTGTTTAATTGTCTCCGAATACAAGGAAAGGAGTGCACTTTATTTGTGGTGTTGGTATACAACCCACAACAGAGAAGGAAGAGATCAGGCAGAGCCTGCAAAACTTAGCAGATATGGCTGGACCACAGAAATTACTGCTGATCCTGGGAGATTTCAGTGCTCATGGGTAGTGCCCTACCAAATTCACAGCCATGAAAAATGTATCACAGGCCATGAAATCTGGTCTCCCCCTCTGAGATCTGGCCTTCTGTGTGCTTTTACCTTATACTACACAGATTTCATGGGGGGAAACCAGCATTTCTTAAACTGGGGGGTCCTGACCCACAAGAGAGTTGCAAGGTTATTTTAGGGGGGTCATGGTATTGCCACCTTTACTTCTGCTCTGCCTTCAGAGCGGGGTAGCTGGAGAGTGGCGGCTGTTGGCCAGGTGCCCAGATCTGAAGGCAGTGCCTTGCCAGCAGCAGTGCAGAAGTAAGGATGGTAAATACCATACCAGCAGCCACCACTCTCCAACTGCCCAGCTCTGAACGCAGCACCACTGTCAACAGCAGTGCAGAAGTAAGGGTAGTGGTACCACAACCCACGCTACAATAACCTTCCGACCACCCCGCAAACTCATTTTCGGGTCAGGACTCTTACAATTACAATACCATGAAATTTCAGATTTTAATAGATGAAATCATGAAATGTATGATTTTTTAAATCCTATGACCATGAAATTGAGCAAAATGGACCATGAATTTGGTAGGGCCCTATTCATAGAATAGAATCATAGGAGTTCAATTCATTCAAGCTCTGAGCAAATACTGGGACGGTATGTGCTGGGATTGGAGAATGCAGCAGGCGCTACACTGCTTGGCTTGCGTTTAGACAATCAGTGGGTGACTGCCAAAACTTGGTTTAAGAAATGAGGAAGTCATCGTTACATGTACTGACATGGTGAAGTAAGCACGCAAATAGATTTCTTGCTAACCTGAATGAACCAAAGGAAGATGATTAAGGATTGTAATGTCATCCTGAGTGAAACGGTCGCACCCCAACACAAGCCATTGTTGGTAACAGTTGAAACTTGCAAATGGACACAGCATGAGCTTTGCTCTAACAATACTGTAGCAGAGCAGTTGGCCTGCTCCTAAAAAAGGCTAGGCTGATTGGGGAAGCAGCCACAGCTGGGGCTATGCCCCAATCAGGCCACAGCTGGCCCTATAAAAAGGCTGTGAGCCAGGGGCTGAGTAACTCTCTCTCTAGGTGGGGAGGGAGAAGGACAAGGACAAGGACAAGGACAAGGACAAGGACCTGGACCTGGACCTGGACCTGGACCTGGCTGCCTGAGTGGCAGGTACCTGAACTGGAGCAGTGCTGGGGAAAAGGGCAAGAGGAGCTGGGAAGCTCCAGACTAGCAACTCCCCAGGCTGATGCCTTGTTAAAGGTCCAAAAAGGTACTAGGGCTGCAGAGAAGCAGCCCGGGGATAGGCAAAGGCAGCAGGTCCTAACCCCTTGCCAGTGATGAGTGGCCACTGCAGACTGCAGTTGCCCCAGTTAGAGGGGGCTAGATGATGACTGGAAGTAGCCACTGAGGCAAGGTGGGGATAGAGGGTTGGGGGTTCCCCTGGGAGAGGAGACCCAGATAGTGGGTTATTACTGGGGCAGAACCCTGAGGAAAGAAGGGCACTGGGGTCTGAGAGGGACATGGGGGCCAGCAACAAGTGAGACACCGGCCAGGAGGAGGCACCACAAGGCGAGTCATCGCTTTGCTACCGATGCACGTATCAGATTGTGGAGACTGAGCAGGGCAACTTCAGATAAGTTTAGAGAGACAGTCACAAGGTTTGAGCCAAGAACTACTCAAACTGGAATAACAAAAGAGGAGTGGTGTATCTTTGAGCAAGGGATTGGACTAGATGATCTCCTGAGGTCTCTTCCAACCCTAATATTCTATGATTCAAGAACATAGACATCTGAGAAGTTGAGATCCTACACATGCTAAGCTGGGCAGACCACAATCTCATGAAGAACAGCAGTGGAATGAGGAGGTGCAGAAAGCAGTTTAAAAAAAAAAAAAGAGGGAGAAGCCAGAAAGGTGATGGAAAATAGCTCTTAGGAAGAAGTGGTCGCCACCTATAGAGCTTCCAAATGAACAGCAAAGCAACTATCAGGTGAAAAACCTAGTGTTAGATGAGCTGTGTAATGAGTTGATCAACTGCCCTCAACTTGACAAAAAAATATATGTGATTATGTGGACAAGAAACAAAAGGAAAGTAGAATGAACATACAATTTGTAAAGAATGTAGGGGAGCAGACTGCTTGTGACCAGAGACATGGTATGTAACTGATGGTGAGAATACTATGAGAGTCTGCTTAATGAGAAAATAAACTTTTTTAAGCTACACTACTATCATGTCAACTGATAATTATGGCAGTCAATGATCTGTCAGAAGCAGGTATCAAGGCAGCACTGCTGAAGATGGCACTTGGAAAACCAGCAGGTCCGGAGAAAGTCATGACAGAAATGATCAAAGCCTTGAGAGAGGCTGATGTATCCCAAAAGTCCTAAAAGAATGGAGAAAGCCAATACTGGTGGTAATATACTAACAAAAAGGTGACATAAATGACTGTTTGAAGTACCAATGAATTAAATTGCGGTCCTGCTGCATGAAACTGTTAGATAGAATCATAGACAGTCACATTTGCCAAATAGTAGAGCCCATTTTAAGAAAGGAGCAGTGGTTTTAAAAAAAGAAAAGAGGTAACAGAGGATATGTTCATAGCTAGAGGGTTGGTGGAAAAGAAGCTGGAGGGAAACGCTGAATATGGTTGGGCTTCCCTCAATTTGGAAAATGCATTCAACAAAGTAGCTAGGTAACTGCTACAATTCTATGGGGTACTTAGGAAGGAACAATCAGTTGCACACATGGGAAATGACTGCCTAGGAAGGAGTACTGTGGAAAGGGATCTGAGGGTCACAGTGGACCACAAGCTAAATATCAATCAACAGTTTAACACTGTTTCAAAAAAAGTGAACATCATTCTGGGCTGTATTAGCAGGAGTGTTGGAAGCAAGACACGGGAACTAATTCTTCCTCTCTACTCCACACTGATTAGGCCTCAACTGGAGTATTGTGTCCAGTTTTGGGTGCCACATTTCAGAACAAATTGGAGAAAGTCAAGAGAAGAGCAACAAAAATGATTAAAGGTCTAGAAAACATGACATATGAGGGAAGGTTGAAAAAACTGGGTTTGTTTAGTCTGAAAAGAGAAGACTGAGAGGAGACATAACAGTTTTCAAGTACATAAGAGATTGTTACAAGGAGGACGGAGGAAAATTGTTCTCATTAACATCTGAGGATAGAACAAGAAGCAATGGGCTTAAATTGCAGTCAGGGAGGTTTAAATTGGACATTAGGAAAAACTTCCTAAATGTCAGGGTGGTTAAGCACTGGAATAAATTGCCTAGGGAGGTGGTGAATCTCCATCATTCGCGATTTTTAAGAGCAGGTTAGACAAACACCTGTGAGGGATTGTACTAGATCAGGCGCGAACAAACTATGGCCTGCAGGCCAGATCCAACCTGTCAGGACTTTGGATCAGGCCCACGGGATTGCCACCCCCGTGGTACCATGGGCCCCGCATCGCACCCGGAAGCAGCCAGAACCATGTCCCTGTGGCCCCTGGGCGGGGGCAGAGGGCTCCACTTGGTGCCCTCGCCTGTAGGCACCACCCCTCTGCAGCTCCCATTGGCCGGGAACAGAGAACCGCAGCCAGTGGGAGCTTCGGGGGAAGTACCCCTAGGCTAGGGCAGCATGCGGAGCCCTCTCCCCCTACTCCAGGGGCCACAGAGACTTGGTGCCAGCAGCTTGCAGGAGCAGCGTGGGGCCAGGGCAGGCAGGCAGCCTACCTGACCCCGCTGCATGCCGCTGCCACCCCGGAGCCACTCAAGGTAAGCAGCACCAGGCCAGAGCCTGTACTCCAAACCCGTCCTGCACCTCGCACCCCAACCCCCTGCTCTGAGCAAACTTCCGCACCCCAACCCCCTGCCCTGAGCCCACTCTGCACTCTCCCTGCACCCCAACTCCCTGCCCTGAGCCCCCTCCCGTACACCCCACACCCCTCCTGTGCCCCAACCCCTTGCCCTGAGCCCCTCCCTGCGTACCACACACCCTCCCAAATCCCAACCCTCTGCCTCAGTCCTACATTTATGGCCCTGAATGCAATTTTCCCACCCAGATGTGGCCCTCAGGCCAAAAAGTTTGCCCACCCCTGTACTAGATAATACTTAGTCCTGCCATGAGTGCAGGGAACTGGACTAGATGACCTCTTGAGGTCTATTCCAGGCCTCTGATTCTATGATCTTGTCCAGATGGTGATGGGTTTCTGTGATGGTTCCATGAAAAAAGTAGACACACCCTTTGGTGTAACACAGGGTTTTGAGGTGAAGGTTGGGCTCCACCAGTGTTTAGTCCATTACTATTCATAATTGTGATGGACTTCATCAGTAAACAAATCCAAATGGAAGGCGGTACACAGTTTATCTATGCAGACAATATTGCACTAACAGTTGACACTAAGGAAGATTTTGATGCCTGGAACGGGGAACTAATAAACTCTGGCCTAAACATGAGTAAATAAAACACTGAAGTCATGTAGGTGACTTGTGCAGAAACAATACAGATTAGTATTAACATTGCAGGACAGCACCTAAATTGGGTTTCTGCATTTTAAGTAATTTGGGGGCTGGTTAGCAGCAAATGGAGAAATCAAGAGAATTATAAGCAAGGCTGTTGAGCACAGGGGAAATCTGGCGCAAGATAGATGGAGCGATTTATGATACACAAGTATCAGAGGGTAGCCGTGTTAGTCTGGATCTGTAAAAGCAGCAAAGAATCCTGTGGCACCTTATAGACTAACAGACGTTTTGGAGCATGAGCTTTCGTGGGTGAATACCCACTTCCTCAGATGCATGCATCTGAGGAAGTGGGTATTCACCCACGAAAGCTCATGCTCCAAAACGTCTGTTAGTCTATAAGGTGCCACAGGATTCTTTGCTGCTTATGATACACAGATGCCCAGACTACTTAAGAGACGATACAAAAACATGGCAACCCCAGCTCTTGTGTACAGATCAGTCATGTGTGACCTGTTGTATTAACGAAGATGGAAAATAGGGCAGAGCGTATTAATATAACCCAGTTACTGTTCAACATTTAAACAATGTTAAACAAAGTTCCAAGTTTGGTATACAGAGATCTCAGCCTGCTTCATACCCCAGGAAACCACCATCAACAATCCTTTTAACCTTTTATTAAAGATAAAGAAAAGAAGGAACTGGCCCAGGGAAACACAGACCAGCAATTAGTAAAGGGGTGCAGCACAAGGTTGGTATACTTAAAGGGTCCTTGAGTTGGGACCCAGAGCAGTGGGTGGGACCAGGTCCTACCCTACCAGCTGCTGGGGGAAGTGGCTATGTCCTAAGGAAAAGAATTACAATTGTGGTATCCCAGGGAAGCGGGCTACAGTGGGACTGCCTCAGCAGGGAGTTGTGATCAGAGATCTGAGTCAAAGAGGGATGGCTCAGCAGGAGGACTGGGGTCACTGAGGACTCAAGTAGAGATAAGGAGTTCCCAGGGAAGAACTCAATTCCAGCAGGAACCTGGGCAGACTATACAAGGGTATCATGATGGGCCCTGTTGGACTGTTAGAAGACTGAGCCCAGAGAGGGCGGCAGGACTTTTTGGACTGTGTACTGTGAAAGAGGTTTGTTTGTTTTACACATGGACTGTGTGTGACTCTGCCAGAGAGCTGAGTCACCGAAGACCTGCCGGACAAGCACAGCGGCCAACAGGGGGCACCTTGATTAGAGGAAAAAAATGCAGGCATGAATACACTTGACTAGGGGTGTGGCTGGCTGCTAGCACATCTCTGCGCCCCCCTGGCAGCGTGGGGGAGGCAGCTAAGCGTGCTGCCCCCACCCTGGGCAGCGCATGGAGGCCTGCTGACCCCCAAGGGGTGTGCAGAGGTGTGCCAGCAGCAGGCCTAAGGCAGCTCCCTACCACTCTCCTTCCCACCTTCTGCACCACTCCTGGAAACGGGATGTGTGTGTCTGTGTGTGCGCGCTGTCCCTGCCTCAGGCACTGACTCCACAGCTCCCCTGGCCTTCCCCGCCTAGGAGCTGCTGCCGGAGGGGTGTGTGCACTGGTTGCTTTGGGAGCCACACTGCCCGAGGTAAGCGCCACTCCCCTGCTCCCCAACCCCCCTGTCCCAGCCCAGAGCCTGCGCCCCACAGCCAAACTTCATCCCAGAGCTCTCACCCCTTCTCCCACACTCCAACTCCCTGTAACAACCCAGAGCCCGTACCCAGCACCCAAACTGCCTCCCAGAGCACACCCCCCCGTATCCCTTCCTGCACCCCAATCAAGGTACCTCACTTTATTTTCATTTACTTCCCATTACTTATAATATAGGAGGAGGATGAGGAAGAAGAAAAAAAGAATGAAAAGGGGGCAGGGGAAATAAAAGAGAATATTCTTTTTCTTGGCTGGGTCCCTAAGGGGGGCCCCCAAAAATGAAGCTGCCCACAGGACTCCACTAACTCTAAATCTGCCACTGAGCCCAAGATCTGCAGTATCATGGAGAAGCCGCAAGAGAGGTGACTGAGGTGGTATGGGCACGTACAACAGACGGATGAAGGAAATCCTGTTAGGCAAGCATTTGAGACTGGAGATCACAGGCAAAGAACAAGAGGATGGCCAAGAAAATGGTGGATAGACTGTGTATGAGAGGACAGAAAGGATACGGAGTGTGCATTGAACCAGCAAGCCTGGAAAAGGCTGATCATAGAATCATAGACGATTAGGGTTGGAAGAGACCTCAGGTCGTCATCTAGTCCAACCCTCTGCTCAAAGCAGGACCAACACCAACTAAATCATCACAGCCAGGGCTTTGTCAAGCAGGGCCTTAAAAACCTCTAAGGATGGAAATTCCATCATCTCCCTAGGTAACCCATTCCAGTGCTTCACCACTCTCCTAGTGAAATAGTTTTTCCTAATATCCGACCTAGACCTCCCCCACTGCAACTTGAGACCATTGTTCCTTGCTCTGTCATCTGTCACCACTGAGAACAGCCGAGCTCCATCCTCTTTGGAACCAACCTTCAAGTAGTTGAATGCTACTATCAAATCCCCCCTCTCTCTTCTCTTCTGCAGACTAAATAACCCCAGTTCCCTCAGCCTCTCCTCGTAAGTCATGTGCCCCTACCCCCTAATCATTTTCATTGCCCTCTGCTGGACTGTCTCCAATTTGTCCACATCCTTTCTGTAGTGGGGGGCCCAAAACTGGATGCAATACTCCAGATGTGACTTCACCAGTGCTGAATAGAGGCGACTAATCGCTTCCCTCAATCTGCTGGCAATGATCCTACTAATGCAGCTCAATATGCTGTTAGCCTACTTGGCAACAAGCGCACACTGTTGACTCGTATCCAGCTTCTTGTCCACTGTAATCCCCAGGTCCTTTTCTGCAGAACTGCCGCTTACCAGTCGGTCCCCAGCCTGTAGCAGTGCACGGAATTCTTCCGTCCTAAGTGCAGGACTCTGCAGTTGTCCTTGTTTAACCTCTTCAGATTTCTTTTGGCCCAATCCTCCAATTTGTCTAGGTCACTCTGGACCCTATCCCTACTCTCCAGTGTATCTACCTCTCCTCCCAGCTTAGTTCATCCACCAACTTGCTAAGGGTGCAATCCATCCCATCATCCAAATCATTAATGAAGATGTTGAAAGAAAACAGCCCCAGAACCGATCCATGGGGCACTCTGCTTGATGCCAGCTGCCAACTAGACATTGAGCTGTTGATCACTATCAGTTGAGCCTGACAATCTAGCCAGCTTTCTATCCATCTTATAGTCCATTAATCCAATCCGTACTTCTTTAACTTGCTGGCAAGAATACTGTGAGAGACCATATCAAAAACTTTGCTAAAGTCAAAGTATATCATGTCCACTGCTTTCTCAATATCCACAGAGCCAGTTATCTCATCACAGAAGGCAATCAGATTGGTCAGGCATGACTTGCCGCTGGTGAATCCATGTTGACGGTTCCTGATCACCTTCCTCTCCTCCAAGTGCTTCAAAATGGATTCCTTGAGGACTTGCTCCATGATTTTTCCAGGGACTGAAGTGTTCCCCAGATTCTCCTCCTTCCCTTTTTTAAAGATGGACACTATTTTTGCCTTTTTCCAATTGTCCGAGACCTCCCCCAATCGCCACAAGTTTTCAAAGATAATGGCCAATGGCTTTACAATCACATCAGCCAATTTCCTCAGCACCCTTGGATGCACTGCATAGATCTGGCAACTCAACACCAACTAGCTGGGAAAAGGGGAAGAAGAAGAAGCTGTAGAGCCCAATTAATGCCGTTTGCCCTTTTGTGGATGGTATGAGTCATACAGCCAAGGCCTTGTTTTCTCTTTCAGAAGAGTAAATATAGTTTTCAGATGACACAAAAATTAGGGGAGTGGTGAAGAATGAAGAGGACAGGTTACTGATTCTGAACAATCTTGCACACTTGGTAAACTGAGCACAAGCATACAATACGTGTTTTGATGTTAATGTCTAAAAACAGACAATTTAGGCCACACTTACAGGACAAGGACTCTGTGCTGGGAAGCAAATGACTCTGAAAATGACTTAGGGGTTGTGGTGGATAATCAGTTGAACAGGAATTCCTAATGTGATGCTGTTTATGCACCCAAAGAGCTAATGCAATTCCTGTATGCATAAGCAGGGGAATCTTGAACAGGAGTGGAAAGGTTATTTTACCTCTGTATTTGGCTCTGATGCAACCGCTGCAGAAATACTATGTCCAGTTATGGTGCCCACAATTCAAGAAGGATGTTAATAAACCAGAGAATACAAAGAAGAGCCACAAGAATGATAAAAGGATTAGAAAACATGCCTTTAGTGAATGAGCTCTTTGGGTCTATCTATTTAGCTTAACAAAAAGAAAGTTAAGGGGTGACTTGATTAGTCTATAACAGGGGTAGGCAACCTATGGCACGTGTGCCGAAGGCGGCACACGAGCTGATTTTCAGTGGCACTCATACTGCCCGGGTCCTGGCCACCGGTCCGGGGAGATCTGCATTTTAATTTATTTTTAAATGAAGCTTCTTAAACATTTTTAAAACCTTATTCACTTTACATACAACAATAGTTTAGTTATATATTATAGACGTATAGAAAGGGACCTTCTAAAAATGTTAAAATGTATGACTGGCACGCGAAACCTTAAATCAGAGTGAATAAATGAAGACTCAGCACACCACTTCTGAAAGGATGCCGACCCCTGGTCTATAAGTATCTACATAGGGAACAAATATTTAATAATGGGCTCATCAGTCCAGCAGAGAGAGGTCTAACATGATCCAATGGCTGAAAATTGAAACTAGATAAATTCAGATGGGAAATCAGGCATAAATTCTTAACAGTGAGAGTAATTAACCATTGGAACAATTTACCAAGTGTCATGATAGAGTCTTCATCACTGACAATTTTTAAATCAAGATCAGATGCTTTTCTTAAAGATCTGCTCTAGGAAGTATTTTGGGGAAATTCTATGGCCTATGGAGATGAGACTAGATGATCAGAGCATTGTTTTCTGGCCTGTGAAACTATGAATATCCCCCTCTCACTACATTGCCTGACTCTGAACGCAAACAGAGAAAAACCCTACCATGTCTTACTCATTCAGCCAGATGAGACAAAGGAAAAAAAACTTTATAGTATGTAATCCATGTGCCCCGGGACCAGTGTAGGTATTCATGATCCAGTGCCCCTGTTGTACATTGTATGATTTTCACACTCTGGGGTTTGTATAGGAGCCTATATACCATGTAGCCATCTTGCAGCCCAGTATGGAGGATTCATATAATACAGGGGTCTCAAATTCCCAGCCTGCGGGCCACGAGCCTCCCCAACGTGGCCCATGGGGCTCCAAGCAGTTTTGTGGCTGGGTCTCTCCCCGGGCCCCACCTGCTGCCCCCGGGCGCTCCCCACTTAGGGGCCCCCGGCAGTGCAGTGGAGCTAAGTGGCATCTGCCTGCTCGCTCCAGTGGCTGCCAGCGGGGTGGTGCCTGGGGACAGAAGCGCGCAGAGGTGCCCCAGCCCAGCCTGGCCTGCCCCACATTGGAGCCCTAGGTAAGCACCACACCCCTGACCTCCTCCCAGAGCCTGCACCTCCTCCCCACACTACCCTAGCCCCCAAACTCCCTTCCAGAGCTTGCACCCCCTTCCCACACACTTCCTCTCAGAGCCTGCACCTCCCCACCCCTTAAACTTCCTTTCAGAGCCTGCACCTCTCCCCACCCCTCAAACTCCCTCCCAGAGCCTGCACCCCTTCCCACACACACCCAGCCCCCAAACTCCCTCCCAGAGCCTGTACCCTCCCCACACCTTCCCCAGCCCTGAAACGCTCTCCCAGAGCCTGCACCCAAGACCCCCTTCCCCACCCAAACTCTCTCCCAGAGCCCAGCCTCTCACCCCTTCTGCACCCCAATCCCCTACCACAGAGCTCCTCCCTCACCAAAACTCCATCCCAGAGCCTTAGGCAGGTTGGGGGGGCAGAATTTGAGGGGGGTGGGTTCTGGGCAGCATGAGTGACATTGACCCTTTGGGAGGATTTGAAGACTGGCACTGGCCCTAAGGTAAACTGAGTTTGAGACCCATGATATTATATGTACCAGGAATTGGGCAAGGTATGTATGGTGCATTGCACTTGCATTTTAGGATGATGGAACATATAGGGTGTGGCACTGAGGAAATGAGGGTCTAATGTAGTATGTTGTGTGAGCATGAGCATACTGCCAGGGTGAAGGGGATGGGTATTAGCCCCTACAAAGGTGCTATCCCCAGGTAATGGGTGTATCAGGCCCTACAGACTGGGGTTGCTGGGGTGGGGGAATTCTACAGCATTTAGTACCTGGTTGGGGATTATAGAATGAGTCTGTAGGATGTGAGATCCAGGGGAGAGACACCAGTTTAATTTTTTATTTTCAAAAGTTTTTCAACAGAACAAGTTTTTTGATTGAATAGAAATTTGTTTTCATCTATTTCTTTTATTGCTCAAATAACACTTTCAAACAAAATTTTTGATTTATTACATTTTTTTAAAAATTTGGATGGGTGTAATAGAGCTAAAGTCTCATTACCGGGCCAGGTGGTCTCGTGGGTAGTGCTCCCCATATACCTCTCAGCAGGAAGGCCTTTCTGACCAGTTCCTAACCTGAGGATGGGTTTAGCTTCACCTTGAGTGCAATGTCCTTGTCCTCTTCTTATCAGAGGGGGAGCAAGATTGGAATGAGGCTTATGCCTTGCTTGCCGAAGGGCCAGTTGGTAAGGGAACCCAGGCCCTCCCATTCCACCAGGCTCCTACCTAGGGTTCTATGAGAGTCAAGGGGGTCAGGCATCCTGGAGTGCCCTTGGAGTTATCCTCCCTGGGTCACTTCCTACTATCCACCTCTCCTCCATGACTTCAAGTGAAACATCCAGTAACAAAAGAAAAAGAAGAGGCAACTAAACCTTCAGCTCCAACTGGGCTCAGCCCACAGGGAGGCATCTTCAGTACCCTTGTCCAGGAGCTCTCAAGATAAGTCTGTCTTCCAACCCAGCCTCCCCTAGAATCAGCAGGGTTACTCCCTTGTAAGCTTCTTGTCCAGTTGTATAATGCTCTGCAGGTCTGGAGGGGCATGGCTACTTGGACCCAGTACTGTCCCTTAACCCTTTTGGGCCCCATGTGGGGTATGTACACCCCATCAAAATGGGAAATCACTTTCTTTCACATTAACAAGAAGTATGCCCCCTTTTTTCCACTAAAAGGGATTAAAAGAGGGAAAGTACCCCCAGTGAAAACAATTAAACAGAATTCTTTAGAAAATTTCTTGTAAATCCAAAACAATTACTGTACCTAAGATTTCAAGCAAAATAAAGAAATTGTCTGCAAAATCAACTTACCCTTTTTCGAAAAGCTCTAGACAGGAGGATATATAAATTGTTGCATCAACAGTACGGCCAGCTCCAAAAGTTCAAAACTCATGGGTCACACAAATCTCATGACTTTTGGGGGGCCTAAAAATGATGAGATTAAAAAAAATGTTGGATTATTTTTTATTGCCGTCTAGTCCCTGAGCCTCCAGAGTCACTTGGGTCATATTTTCAAGGTTTTTTTCTGCAATCACCAGAGTTAAAAACTTACTCTTTTTCTTCTAACTGAAAAAGCTTCTCATAATCTCATTACTCCAGGAGCTGGAGCTTTAGGACAACATATCACAAGACTCTCAATATAATCCTGTACGTGCACGCACATGCATGCCCATAGATGATACAGAGTCTAGCTCCCAGCTGTGAGATGGAGCTTTGTATTGGCTGTGATACTTGCACTGGGGGAGCCATATACCTATGGTGAGTGAGTGGTTTCGTTTAGGGTGTAACACTTAGCGGAGGAACTGACATATGGATGGGCTTGGCAGAATCAAATTTTTATAATTTTAGAACTGAGACAGACAATGCTTATTTTAAAGCATTTTTTATTTTTATCATTTGGTATGTTCAAAATTGCAGGAGACAATGGGGGGGGGGAGGTGTCAGAACATAATTAATGACAGTACCTGCTTAGATTCTGGAAGTTAAAGCTTCATAAAGATAAAAATCACAAATTGTCAACATTACATGTCAAAACATACAAATATCCATAAATGAAACTTCAGCTCTCAAACAATATTTTTCTTCCTTTGCCTTGTCTATAAATTTTTATTAACAATGGAAGTGTGTGTGTGTGTGTGTGTGTGTGTGTGTGTGTGTGTGTGTGTGTGTGTGTGAGAGAGAGAGAGAGAGAGAGAGAGAGAGAGAATCAACATTTACTGATTAAAATCTCTCCCTTCCAAGCCTACCTGTAGAGGACAGCACTGTTGTGGGGCCCTAAATTGTGAGACACCAGGTTGAAGGACTCTACAGGGTGTGATGTGTGCGTTTGGGCCGGGCTCTATAAAGGATGGCACCCAAGTGGGGGAGGGGGACTCTATGGGGTGGCTCTATAAGGGATGCTATCAAGGTGGGGGAGGGAGAGTCTATAGGGTGTAGCGCAGGGGTGGACAACCTTTCAGAAGTGGTGTGCCAAGTCTTCATCTATTCACTCTAATTTAAGGTTTCGTGTGCCAGTCATACATTTTAATGTTTTAGAGGGTCTCTTTCTAAGTCTATAACATATAACTAAACTATTGTGGCATGTAAAGTAAAGAAGGTTTTAAAAATGTTTAAGAAGCTTCATTTAAAAATTAAATTAAAATGCAACCCCCCCTGGACCAGTGGCCAGGACCTGGGCAGTGTGAGTGACACTGAAAATCAGCTCACGTGCTGTCTTCTGCACAGTGTGCCATAGGTTGCCTACCCCTGGTACAGCGTGTGGGGCTTATAAGGGATGTTACCAAGGTGGGGGAGGGGACTCTAGAGGATGTGGCGCGGGGGGGCTCTATAAGGGATGTTACCAAGGTAGGGGAGGGGACTCTATAGGGTGCAGCATGGGAGGCTCTATAAGGGATGTTACCAAGGTGGAGGAGGGGACTCTATGGGGTGTGGCTGGGGGACTCTACAGGGGCGTTACTGATGTGGGGAAGGAGACTATGGGGTGTGGTGGGGGGACTCTATAGGGGCGTTACCAATGTGGGAGAGGAGACTGTATGGGGTGTGGTCGGGAGACTCTATAGGAGCGTTACCGAGGTGGAGGAGGAGACGCTATGTGATGTGGTGGGGAGACTCTATAGGAGCGTTACCGAGGTGGGGGAGGAGACTCTATGGGGTGTGGTGGGGGGACTCTATAGGGGCATTACCGATGTGGGGGAGGAGACTCTATGGGGTGTTACCGATGTGGGGGAGGAGACTCTATGGGGTGTGGCGGGGGGACTCTATAGGGGTGTTACCGATGTGGGGGAGGGGACTCTATAGGGGCGTTACTGATGTGGGGGAGGGGACTCTATGGGGTGTGGCGGGGGGACTCTATAGGGGTGTTACCGATGTGGGGGAGGGGACTCTATGGGGTGTGGGGGAGGGGACTCTATAGGGGCGTTACCGATGTGGGGGAGGGGACTCTATAGAGGCATTACCGATGTGGGGGAGGGGACTCTATAGGGGCGTTACCGATGTGGGGGAGGAGACTCTATGGGGTGTGGCGGGGGGACTCTATAGGGGCGTTACCGATGTGGGGGAGGGGCTCTATGGGATGTTACCGAGGTGGGGGAGGGGACTCTATAGGGGCGTTACCGATGTGGGGGAGGGGATTCTATGGGGTGTGGCGGGGGGACTCTATGGGGCGTTACCGATGTGGGGGAGGGGACTCTATAGGGGCGTTACCCATGTGGGGGAGGGGACTCTATGGGGTGTGGCAGGGGGACTATAGGGGCGTTACCGAGGTGGGGGAGGGGCTCTATGGGATGTTACCGATGTGGGGGAGGGGCTCTATGGGGTGTGGCGGGGGGACTCTATAGGGGCGTTACCGAGGTGGGGGAGGGGCTCTATGGGATGTTACCGATGTGGGGGAGGGGCTCTATGGGGTGTGGCGGGGAGACTCTATAGGGGCGTTACCGATGTGGGGGAGGGGACTCTATAGGGGCGTTACCGAGGTGGGGGAGGGGACTCTATGGGATGTGGGGGAGGGGACTATAGGGGCGTTACCGAGGTGGGGGAGGGGCTCTATGGGATGTTACCGAGGTGGGGGAGGGGACTCTATAGGGGCGTTACCGATGTGGGGGAGGGGTGGCTATGGGCTGTGGCTCGGCACGGGCGGGGGGTGGGGGGGCTCTGCACGGGCAGGACCGGGCACTCCTGGCCCTGCCGCCAGTAACACTCCACCGCCCCTATCAGGCGGAGGCGCCCCACTGGGACGGGTGTGGCCCTTGGGCGGCTTCGAGGCTCTCGAGGGCGGGGCCGTAGGTGACAGGGAGGGTCCTGGGCGCGGTGATTGGCTGATGAGAACGAGGCGAGCCTCTCGGAGGAGCAGTGCTCAGGGATTGGTCGATGAAGGAGCTCGGGGTTCCTAATTGGACTCGATTAGGGGCGGTAACCTGCGAGTTGCTGGCATCGCTCATTGGCTAGTTTGGGCGGAGGCTGGCGCGAGCATGCAGGCTCTTCAGAGATTGGGTGTGTTGCGCGTAGGGGCGGGGTTCCGATCCCGGAAACAGCGAGGTGAAGGCTGGGTAAGCGGTGCCGGTCGCGCCTGCGCACTGTGGCTCTGGGTACGGGAAGATGGTGCTTATCAAGGAATTGTGAGTCGGGGGCTGGGGAGCGACCGCGCCAAGCATCGATCGTCTCCGAGGGCGGGGCCCCCCGCCCCAAACCCCGCCCCTCTTCCGCTCTGGGCTCCGGCCCGTCTCCTCAGCGGCCCGCTCAGTTCCGGCCCGGCCCGGCCCGGGCCTGTCGCCGCCAGCCCCGCCCGGCCCGGTCTTGGTCCCCCTGGACCCCTCACCGCCCCCGTCTCGGCCTTGCTGCCGCCTCCTCCCCCCATTCGGGACCGTCGCTGCCGCCCCCCCCATGGCCCCATGCCCCCGTCATGGGCCCGTCGCCGCCAGCCCCCCCCCCGGCTCGGACTTGCCCCCCGGGCCCGTCACTGCCGCCCCCCCCTTGGGTCCTGGGCCCATCACTGCCGCCCCCCTAATTGTAAACGGGAATAATCATCAAGCAGATGTATCTCCATTGAGGTCTTGCAAGGGTTAGTTTGATGCTATTTAATATTTTCATCAGTGACCTCGAAGAAAATGTAAAATCGTCTCTAACTGAGTTTGCAATTGATCCACAAATTTGGAGAATGATAAATAATGAAGAAGGACAGGTCACTGATTCAGAGTGAACTGGGATTGCTTGGTAAATGGTGGGCAAACTATATGTTTTTATATGGCTAAACAGAAACGTATACGTCTAAGAATAAAAAATATAGGCCCTAGTTACATGATGAGGGACTCTGGCCTGGGAAGTAGTGACTGGGAGAAAGATTTGAGTGTTGTGGTAGATAATCAGCTGAATGTGAGCTCCCAGTGTGATGCTGTGGCCAAAAGAGCTAACTAATGCGGTCCTGGGGTGCATAAACAAGGGACTCTCTAGCAGGGCCGGCGCTTCCATTTAGGCAGCCTAGGCAATCGCCTAGGGCGCCAGGATTATTGGTGGGCGGCATTTTGCTGGAGGGGCAGCAGGCAGCTCCGGTCTAGCTGCCGCAGTCGTGCCTGTGGACGGTCGGCTGCTCCCGCGGCTCCGGTGGACCGCTCGCAGGCACAACTGTTGCAGCTCCATCGGAACCGCGTTCTAGTAGACCCTCCGCAGGCACGACTGTGGCAGCTCGACCAGGGCGCGGGGCGGCGAAATTGCCCTGTGCCTAGGGCACTAAAACCCCTAGCGCCGGTCCTGATCTCTAGTAGGTGTGGAGAGGTTATTTTACCTCTGTACTTAGCACTGCTCTAGTGCTGCTGAAATACTATGGTTCAGTTTTGGTGCCCACAATTCAAGAAGGGAATTGATAAATTGGAACAGGTTCAGAGAAGAGCCAGGAGTGTGAATAAAGGATTAGAAAGCCTGCCTTATAGTGATAGACTCGCAGAGCTCAATCTATTCAGTTTACCAAAGGGAAGTTAGGGTGTGACTTGATTACAATCTAGGTATATCTACATGGAGAACAAATATTAAATAACGGACTCTTCAGTCTAGCAGAGAAAGATCTAACGTGGTCCAATGGGTGGAAGTTGATGCTATACAAATTCAGACTGGAAATAATTACCCTGTCAAAAATGTACACCTTAACCATTTGAACAGTTTACCAAGGGTCATGATGGATTCTCCATCATTGGCTATTTTTAAATCAGGGTTGGATATTTTTCTAAAAAAGATGCTCTAGAAATTATTTTGGGGAAATTCTGTGACTTGTTTACAGGAGGTCACGCTAGATGATTACAGTGGGCCCTTTTGGCCTTCGAATCTATGAATTTGAATTATCATTTTGCTCTGAACTGTATTTACATTATACCTGGGTGACTGAGTTTTAAAATAACCCTGTGAACCTGGCCTAATAATTGCCAAACAGACGATGATGATGATTTTACTTCACATATTCTTTACTCCATTTTCATTTTTTGTGGCAGGAGAAGCAACTAGAGGTTTCTTTTCTAAAGGAAAGAATGTTCCCTAGGCAGGGCCAGTGCAACCACTAGGCGAGCTAGGCAGCCGCCTAGGGCGCCAAGTGGTTGGGGTCTCCAAAAAGCACGCTCAGGGGAGGCAGTGGAGTGGAGGTGAGCTGGGGCAGAGGGATGCAGGGGAGGACCACCTGTAGCAAGTAACGGGGTGGTGATGTAGGACAATGGTCCCAAACAGCTGATTGACGCCGCAAGCCTGGGAGGCAGGAGAAGTGGAGCGGTGCTGCTGTGCTCAGGGGAGAAGGCAGAGTGGAGATCAGCTGGGGCAGAGGGGAGGTGGGCGGCTGTTGGCGGGGGGGGGGTGCTACAGGGCTGGGAGCTGCGGAAGGGGGGGATCCCTGGCTCTTCCCCCTGCCCCTCCCCAACCCTGCCTTCTTCCACCCCCACCCCCCTGAAGATTGCAGCCAGGTCTGACCCTGCACTCTCCGCATGATAAGTGGAGCGACCCGGCCCCAGCCTGGTCCGCTCCCCTGGCTCCCAGCTGTGCCACTGGCAAGTGTGGGGGTGCGGTTCCCCCCTCTCTCCAAGGCCAGGAGCCAGGGGAGCAGGCTGGGGCCCCAGGCCTCCGGAGGGGGGAAGCTGGGGTGGGGGATGGCCCCAGGCCTCCATGGGGACAGGGTGAGGAGGGCTGGCTACTTCCTGCAGGAAGTGGAGCGACCTGGCCCCAGTCTGCTCCACTCCCCTGGCTCCCAGGCTTGGGGGGAACCACTCTCCTGCACTCGCTGGCATTGTGGCTGGGAGCCAGGGGAGCGGAGCGGGCTGGGTCATAGATTATTAGGGTTGGAAGGGACCTCAGGAGGTCATCTAGTCAAACCCCCTGCTCAAAGCAGGACCAATCCCCAAATGGCCCCCTCAAGGATTGAACTCATAACCTTGGGTTTAGCAGCCAATGCTCAAACCACTGAGCTATCAGCCCTCCATCCCCCACAGAGGCCTGGGACCAGCCCCCAACTCCTGTGGAGGCCTGGGTCCCCTCTTCCCCCCTGGAGGCCTAGAGCCCCACACAGCCCCCCCTGTGGGGGGAGGGGGCTGCGTAGGGCATCAAAATAGCTAGGGATGGCCCTGGCTCCGCGGACTGGAGTGGGGGCATAAGGTGGAAATTTCGCCTAGGGTGCAAAATATCCTTGCACCAGCCCTGTCCCTTGGCATTATTGCAGTGTGTTGGCCACACATTTTAACCAATGTGCCAGATTTATCTATTCCATTTTATTGTTGTTTATGGAGCACAGTGTATTTGTTGAGATTGTAGTATAAATATGCAAGTGCAGACACCTATAGTAGTTTTAAGTATGGAACTACAACTTGTGTGGTGCGTTATGCATCCTTTAGCTTTTCCTTTATCTAACAGGTAAAGTGCAAGAAACTGCAGTAACAGATTAGGATGAAGTAAGAATTGTCAATTGCAAAGACCGACTCAAACTTTTGCACTTTCTTAGATGAAAACTGCATATTCTGTCTGACAGTGTCTCTGAGTGCTCAGCGTCTAGAGCCCTTTCATACAGCAATGCCTCAAAGTGTTGATTTTGCTCAAACTCGAGGGATGGAATTGGCAGCAGGCAGCAGCGGGCTTAAAGTGATGGTTCTTTGTTTTAAAACAATTAGCTCTTTTCACCTGTCCAAAGCAATGTCAAAGTTGGTGTTTGGAGGCAACGTCTAAAATATCTAGTAGCAAATGAAATTGCCTTATTCCCATTATGTTGAAATGTCTTCCTCTGCTGGACATTGCACTGAATTTTGTTTTGTTGAAGAAATTCCCATTGTGTCCAGAATAAATTTTCCCTTATGTTGCATTTTCCAAGTCAACTATGGTGACTTGTTAAAGGAACATATTTCTTTCTGGTACATAACCTGAACTTCTGGCCAGGTTTCTTATGTATGGCGACCTAGCATTAGCTTTAGGAGTTAACGCTGTGACAACTTAAGCAATATTTAGCGAATTCCTCTGCCAAGCGAAGGAGTGTCAAATGTGGACCACTGCCAACAGTCATAATGTACAAAATAATGCTTCAGCTCTTGTCTTTATAGCGCAGATACTGATAATCTTGTTGATTTGTGGTTAATATGCACTGTCATCCCGTGCTTTACTGTGTTCTATCCACTCTCATTTGTCCTCAGTCTCCATGAGAGGGTAGAAGTAAACATTGCAGACTGTGCAGAGCATCACTGCACTGAGACTCTGCTGTTTAGATGGCCAACTTGTTTGAGAGAGGGAGAGGTGGTTGAACGCATCTAACAGTTCCCTTCTGATGGGTTATGAGTAATCAGTCAGCTAAAGAAACCTCCCTCTTACAACAGCAGTTGGGAAAGAGTCCGTAGATTCTGGGCTGAAATGTTGGCACAATGACTCATAGACGTCACTGCTTGAAAAGACCAGTTTCATTTCTCTCCCTCCCCTGACCAGTGCAGGCTTGTTCCCTACATTGTTTTCTAATGGTTTTTGTAATGTAGTTTTGAAGGGCTCAGTTATGGGGCTCTCACCATTTCCATTGGGAGAGTGCTTTTCCTAGTGATGTACCGAAATATTTTTGTTGCTTAGCTTTATATAATTGCCCCTAGTTATGCCTGCTTGGACCCCTCCAAATAATGCCTTTCTTCTGGTGTTTATACCCATTCACCGCAGTACAATGTAATACAACTTTATTTGCATTTTGTATTTGACACAAACTGTGTCCCAAAGCCCTTGGATTAAATTTCACAACTGTCATTGTCATACTGTCCAAACTATTACATACTTATTTTTCACTCTTTTGGCATAAGGAATTATTTCAACCTGTTAATGGTTTATGCTGCTCTTACCAGAATTTGCTCCAGTTTTTGATTTTAAGCATCTTTGTAGTGCTTGAGATGCGAAACAAAGAGTTAAAAATATACAGCATTAAAATAGAAGTAAACACAAGATGCCAAAAATCTCCAAATAATTGCTCTCCAAAACCCAGTAAACGGTACCCCATCATCATTATCTCTAAATTAATCCCATCTCCTCGTATGCCTAGGGGAAAACATGAGCCTGGGAGAGTGTCTAGAAAATTAACAAATCTGCGGAGTGGCCAGGAGTGCATTCTGGAGTAAGAAGCACCACCTTCTCCTATTTAGACCAAAGGACTCCAGTTTGAGCATTTCTGTTGCTTGCTACCACAGCAGTATGCATAAGGAGATGGGCTGTCACTTAACTAGCCATAATAATTAATTTTATTAACCACTTTGCACTTTATAGGTTGAAGCAGCTCTTTGAACTCCACCTGGGAGTCAGTAGATGGATTGATCAGCTATATAATGTGCTCCCTGCAGGAAACCCTATTTAGCAAGTGGACAGCCACATTTGCCACTAACTTTAGCTTCCAAATCGTCCCAAGATCTGTCATCATGTGTAGCATGCTGCAGTAATCTGAGCTCAGGGTGTTAAAGGCATGAATAATTGTAGCAAGGTCTGTGTCTGGTAGAAACAGTCACTCCTTAGGTACAGATTGGGTTGTGGAGGCAATGCTCTTGGCCAAAATTCTTAGCTCTGAGTAGTCCCAGAATTTATAAAGAGCTGTGTATTGTAGATCTATGAGACAACTGAACAGGTACCGGTAATGTCAGCAGTCAGATGCCCAGAATTGGATGTATTCAGCATCCTAGCTGTGTCTGCATATCACAGCTCTAGTGAGAGAGACAATCTCCTTCTTGCTACAAAATGAGGATGGTGCTACTGCTTTATGCATGCCCCAAAACTTAATTGGCCTTTTTTGCTATTCTATCGCATTGCACACTCTCATCTGGTGTGCTCTCTGCTATCTGTAGGCCTTGCAACTACTCCTTCCCAAGTTTCTCCTTCCCACCAACCATCTGTATTTCAGATTGTTTTCCCTTGAGATTTATTAGCTGTATTTTCCCAAATTGAAATCATTTTATGTTTTGCCTTGTTATAGGATAGGAGAATGCGTCACTATAGTGAGGTTGCTTAAATGAATTAGGGTGGGTGAATTATTATTTTTTAGGACACAAGCTCGTTTCTATTACCCTGTTTCATTTATGTAGCTTTTCAAATTATTCCCTTTTAGGGCTGAAATCTTCTGTTCTTGGTTTCTGTTTAAAGGTGAAATTTTGGAAAACTCAAGTAAAATGCTTTCAGTTACGGGATAAGAGAAAATATTCTCTGTGGGAAGGCGAATTTCAAAGATCCTTTCACGGCTGAAGTATAAAAAGTAAAACTATGTATGGATAGTCTTTGGGGATTAAAACCCTAGCTTGCTGGGTTGAGGCAAAGGAGAAATCATTTTTATAAGTAATTATAAACCGCTTCTAAGCATGCATAGTGGGAAGCTAAAATTGTAGCGAAGCCTTTTGACTCTCGACCTCCCTTGTGGCATCCTGCGAAATTCTGCCTTACTGGAGGCTTATGCTGGAACAGACACTGTAGCTGGGGCATTTTGTATTTTAAAAAAAAAGTTTTCAGGTATCTAATTGAAAGTGACTTGCCTGAGGTGTCACTTCACGTCAATGGCAGAGCTGGATATAATTCTTAGGTCTCCTTATTCCTCCCCTATTTCAACCACTCAAACCTTTTTTCCTTATAACAAGTATCTAACATGGGGTTGTACTTGGTTGATTACTTTCTACTTATGTAATTTTGTCTAACTAGTATTGTTTTATAAAAGGTCAACGAACATAGATTTTGCAATTTTTATGAATATCTTTATAAAGGCTAATACAGATACTGCCTGTGGAACAGATGACTGACTGTTTAGATGCTTATTTTTTACATTCAGTTTGTTCCTTTTCTTTTTCAGCCGAGTGGTTTTACCATGCTCAGTGCAGGAGGTATGTATGCTCTACCTTTCCTGTTGGACTTTATGGTCTTATTTTAAAAACTGATTAGCCTGGGTCCAAATGTTGGTTCTGTACTGTGTGTCCATTAGTCTACCAGATGTGAGTTACTGTCCCATCAGTGAGGCAGAGCAAACTTTTCTCAGCTCTCTGGCAAAGTTCTCTGGTCAAATTGAAATACCTAAATTCTAACACACTAAACAGTTTTCCTCTGTCACATTTTAATGTTGAAATTTTGCATCTTTTAATTTCAGTATCAAGTTGGGCAACTTTACTCTGTGGCAGAAGCTAGTAAAAATGAAACAGGAGGTGGTGAAGGAATTCAAGTCTTAAAGAATGAGCCTTATGAAAAGGATAGTGAAAAGGGACAGTATACTCACAAAATCTATCACTTAAAGAGGTAAGGGATCTATTTGTGTTCTTTATGTGGGGGAACTACTGACCCATGATTTCCCATCTTCTATTTTCATCATGTAAAAGTACAGTACACTTCAGTCTTGACCAGGAAATATTCAGAGCCAGTTTGGAATTTTATGAAGGGTAATTGGGAAGAAGAAGAGCACATCGTAAAATAGGTCTGGACATCAAAAAAGGTAAGTTTTAGGCACTTCATTCAGCTGAGATTTTTCTGCTGTTTTATACAGCTCATCAAATTGCTCATGTTAAATACATGAGTTTTCCCTAAGCTTGTGATACTTCAGCCTGTGCTTTTGTTAGTGAAGAAATTCATGGCAGCAGCATATCCCTGCTAGTATGTGTTTCTAACAAGGCTTTACTTGATACCTTTCCCTGTGCGACGTGAGCACTACCTCAGCCAGGCTACAGTTCCCTAGACTCTTCCTGAAATTGGGCCATATTTGCTGCCAGTGGGCTATGTTTTTTGTTCCTTTTACAATTATGGAAGAGGATTTCATCTGAGGTCATTTTCTTGCTTACTGTTTTGACACACATGCACCAGTGTGGTGTCTAGTATAAAAAGTGGTTTAGTATCCTGGCTACAATTGTCTTTCACTTCTATTCTTGAATGGGAAATGTTCATTAATATTTGCCTATTAAAAAATATTTTGATCCTGTCACTACTGTAAACAGACTGTCCAGTGGACCAAAGAGTATAGTTCTGTATCTGTTACGGTTTTCTTTGAAGACTTAAATAATATAGAACAGAAGCTTGTAGTTAAGACCTAGAAAAAATTGACTGACAAGAAACTGAATTGTTGACCAGAACCTCCTCCTAGTTCTCTGTGATTGGTAATGTCAAAGTCTTCAAAGTTAGAAACAACTTTCTGACCTAAGAAATGCCTTCGTGGTTGTCTTTCATTTCCCTTACCTAAAGTGGCTCTGGGATTCAACTAAGCCTATGCTTTGTGCTAGTGTTTAATATTGCAGGTGTATGCAGTACAGATTAGTAATGAAGACATGTGCCAGGGCTTCATTTCATCAGGAAGCTGTACTTGTTCTGTTTCAGTTTAAGATTAAGATACTGGTAATTTGTGTGTTGCTACAATTTTGTGGTGTATCTAGTAGAAGTTGACTCGTGCGATGTTTGCTGACCTAAGTTCATGAGGAGTGAAGCCCTCCTCCTTTATTTTCTGTTGGACTACTTACCATGATAGTCACTGGTGTTGTTTTGCATGGCTTACTATATCATTTTACAAGAAATCAGAATTTTCAGCTCTTGTTATTGTTTAAACTGCTCTTCTGTTTTTTTCCTCCAAAACATTATGAAAATTGTGAGTATGTTGGAACAGAGCCTCCCAGCTGGCCTGTCATATTTCTAGAGCCCCTGTTGCAATACTATTTCTAAATTGCTTAGTACCGAAATGTATATTAAATAATGAGTCTTAACTTGAGTCATTAGAGTATGACTTGTTTATAGACTGCCTTTAATGTGGGGTTCCTTACAGCTTTCCAGTTAGTTCACTGAGCTCACGTTCTAAAAATAGGTATTTTCTTTTTTAAAAGAGATCTGAAACTCAGTAATATTTCACTTTTTGATTTGGTTCCCTCAGAATATATTACTCCTGGAGGAATTCTGTGCCACTGCGCCATGCAGAATTTAGCGGAATTCCCTGTTTACTCTGCAGAATTTCTGGCTGCCACTAGGGGCTGCTAAACTCTGCAGAGCCCAGCTCAAAGTGAGTGGATCGCCCTGCCGGGCAGGGCTGGAGGCTGCACACTTTGCTTGATCCTCATTCTCCTGGGATGGAGAGGACCTGGGAGAACCAACCAGCTTTGGTAAAGGGTGAGGAAGGGCAGGGCTGCATCACAAAACGTCCCCCGGTGGGACAGTAAAGAGATTGGAGTGAGTAAAGGCTCTGAGTGTGCTGGTGCCTGGGGGCTGCCCTGCTGCTGGGCTCTGTGAGGAGTGGGGTGCCCGGTGGCTGGACTCTGCAGGGAGAGGAGTGCGTGTATCTGAGCTCTGTGGGCCCCACACAGCCCCCTCCAATACCCCCAACTGAAAGTGGGTTATTGTAGGGGTTTCTTTAACTCTCCGCTCCCAGGGGAATCTTTTTTGCTGTTGTCTGTATTGTTGACATGTTGACAGGTATTTTGAAATAAATTACCAAAATAATTGAAACTGGAGTGATTATATTGTGTTTTGACAAAATATGCAGAATTTTTTGCAGAATTTTAAAATAGTGTGCAGAATTCCCCCAGGAGTTGTGTGTGTGGGAGGGGGGGCACTTTCTGTGATACATGAGGATGTAATTCCTGTTTGTTTATACTTCAACAGTTTACTTACTTAAAACTAGAGCTGGTTAAGCAAAACTCCAATAATTTAGCTAACTCTCTTCCATCAATTCATGAAGAAATTATTCATGAATTACTTCTTCTTCTGTTTGACTAACTCCTTAAAAAGTAAAAAACCCAAAGGCACTTTTTCGCATGCATGTGCCTTTATTAAACTAAACGTAGAGTTATGTATGTCCTAGTGCATATTAATCTCTGAGTGGAAGTATCCCTTAGACAGGACAGTGTGCCATATTTGAAGGGTTGTAGCCTAAATGGAAAGGGGAAAGACAAACTGAAGGCACAGGGACAATAGACAAACTAGGGCAAGGCAATAATATCAGGAAAGGCTGCAGGTCTCCTTGTCAGACCTGGGCACAGTACAGACACTACACTGGTGGATGTCGTTGAAGGTCTCCTGGCAATGAGTGAAGATCCACTGTCCATTGCTGATGTTTTCTATCACTGGCTTTCAATACCATTAGTTATGAGGTGTTGCTGACTTGCCTGTAGAGGGACTGGATATGACTTCTCTCAGGTTGCTGACCATTCCCAAAGGAGGAGGATGGATCCTTGTTCATCATACCCAAGAGTGCTCCCATGTGGAATCAAACAGCTTTCAATTTTATCTCCCTGCCAATTCAAGACATACACGGAATCAGTGGCGGGGAAGAGAGGGTGTTAATGAGGCATATTTCAATATATTGGTGTGTGCTTTCTCATTTGACCCAGCTAGTGCTGTCCAATGTCTGATTCAGTATCTGGGAGACTGAGGTGACATGAAAATGAGACATCACTCCCAGCAGAGAGCCAGAGCAGGAACCCCCTTGGTTTAAAAGAGGGAGCTGCTGACAGGGTCCTGAAGTGGTGAATGCATTTCTTAAATAGCCAGATTTGGTGTACTTCAGCTTGTGCTACCTAGGCATTTGAGGAAGGAGGGGTATGATAAGAGCTAATGTTTATGGTAAAGGTGGAGAGTAGTGACTATTTGTCAGGTTTTAATTTAGTCTTTGGTTAATTATTTTTCTGGTTTGGAGTGAGGAGCAGCTACTGGTCCAGTCTTTATATGTGGCGTTTGTGTTTGTCAGTGGTGCATAGAGCTTGGGATGTGTGTATCTTTTGTATATAAATCAAATAAATGTCATTCAGCTGGCTCACCTCTGATCCTTAGGTGTGTTTCCTTTTGATGGAAGAGTGTGGTACAGGCACTCTTCAGTGTACACTGTAAATTGTAAATTCACTTTAAATACTGAAATCTCATGTTTGCTATCAAACCAATCAAATCAGTGTTTTGCTATCCAAGATTAAACTTGTTCAAGTCAGATAATTTTTTTTTATTGCCAAACGGAGGTTCCAGCTTGGCAGCATGAGCCAAAACATGAGCTGATCTGTTGGAACTAACTACAAGCATATGGCAACAGAGAGTCCTGTGGCACCTTATAAACTAGCAGGCTTATTGGAGCATGAGCTTTCGTGGGTGAATACCTGCTTGCATCCGACGAAGTGGGTATTCATCCACAAAAGCTTATGCTCCAATACGTCTGTTAGTCTATAAGGTGCCACAGGACTCTTAGTCTGGACGTGTAAAAAGCAACAAACACGGCTACCCCTCTGATACAAGCATATGGAAAATTATATCCGGAACTTGACATAGAGGGTTGCTGTGGCTACTGTGAATTAGAATATTTTTGTTGGGTTGGCTCTGGCTGGCCCATCTCCATTTAAATCTGTTTAAAGCATTAAGGTTGAATATTTGAAAGTAACAATATGTTATTTTGCCATTTGTTCTGGATCGCTCCCATGTGGTCAGTCACCAGTGGTACCTGTAGAGTGAGAGAGCTCACACTTCAGCAATCCTGGTGAAAAGGTGATCTTTACTTACCAGCCATTCTTTGGGGAAAGATGACTTTTCCATTCCATTTGAGGTAGAAGGAACCTTGAATGATTGTCCAGAGTGTTGGACTTCAGCCCGGGTTACTGGCCTTGTTCTTGGCCCCTTCATTCTTTTCTCCGAGTAGCCGCACTGACTTTTCAGCTTCCTTTCTTGATCTAACAGGGCATGAGACACTGAAAATATTCTCCATTTAAAAGGAATCTGTTCAGGAACTGGGCATCAAACAGTAGAGGTAGTGAAGTGATTATAAGGAATTAAAGCAGGCCATAGAAATAAATTACTGCATAAGATGGCACTTGAGCCTTTCATCTTGAGAAATCAGAGAAAATCCTAACCTGAGTTACAAGAGAAATGAGTTCAGTAGCAATCTAACTACATAGCAGATAACTGTTACTCACAAATGCTATGTTATGTGGGATTTATTGGTATGGTATGAAATGGAACTACTAACTCCTGGAAAGTTGTTGCAGGTCATTCTTTAAGTGAGCATGGGCAGAGCTGAGTGCACTTGTCTGTACTATACCTAGCTTAAGTCTGTACCACTGATTACAATTTTATAAACTACAAAGTCGCAGTCTTTAAAAAAAGAAATCAATGTTTGTTTAGTGGTGGAGCTACGCCTGATCCATTATGGATAATGAGAATGTCCACAACTGTAGATAGAATCTCTCCTGCTTCAGGGCATAAACCAATCACCAGCTGCTTAGGGTTCAGAAAAACTTATCTTTATGAGGTTTCTGTACTTTACCCTGAAGCATCTGGTCTGACCACTCTTAGGGAGAGAATTCTGGACTCGGTGGCCCTTAGGTTTAATAAGGCCTGGCAATTTTTATACTGGGAAATCAATATTTACTACTTGAGACATAACTGGGATAATTTAATCTATTCCTATCCAGGTTCTAGATCAGAACTAACTGAGTTACATGACTTGATCTGTTATGTCATGTTGCTAGAGAGATCAGCAGACCAGAACCTCAGAGCAGAGTTTCTTTAGGCAATGGTGTTTAGTGTAGGTGAAGAGAAAGGAAAGCTAAACTAAATTTATAATTGAGATCATGCTGCTAAAAATATGCTTAAGTGACTCAATTACTTTGGGAATGTTAACATTATTGCAGTTCATACAAATTAAACTGATTGCTTGTGCATCATTTTTAATATGCTTGGGGTAAAAAGAAGTGCCTTTTCAATTAGATTGCTAGAAATCATTGTGGAATCTCATTCAGTTGGCAAAGCTGTAACAAACATACAATATTTTGCTCTTCACAGTAAAGTTCCTGGGTTTGTAAGGATGATTGCTCCAGAAGGCTCCTTGGTATTCCATGAAAAGGCTTGGAATGCATATCCATATTGTAGAACAAGTAAGCTTGCTCTGAATTGATTCTTACATGTTTGCCGTACTGCTTAGAGATGCTATCAAGTGGTTTAGGCCCCAAAGTTTTGTAATTGGGTGGAAAATATCTTACAGATCACTTTTTGGCAAACTTAATCGGGCTGAGCTATGCAGCCATGAAAGACTACGTAAGTTAACCAGCAGTTATGATGTCTCCAGTACAAGACTTAAAAGTCTGACTGATGTCTCTTTCCAAGTCCAGGATAAAACTTGTTAGGAAAGAGACATAATTTACAGTTCCTAAAAGCTTCTGCAAAGGATGAGTGTAAAGGTTAAAAATTACAATTTGTAGATAGCAATCAAAGTTTCTTTGATTTGATGCAATATTCGTGTTTACTGTCCAGAAAACACTTTGGTCTTTAGAGGAGGAAGTTGTGTAAAGGAGAGACATTCACCGTATTCCATTTCTGAAGCTTTCAATTTCCAAGAATCCTGTCCCTTTTTATTTTTTTGGCCTCTCTTGTGTCAAAATGTTTAAAACACCTTAAAGCATACTTCATCTTTAACGTTAACAAATTGTTTCACAGAAGTATGCTGATGAATGGTTTTATTGTGGGGTTATTTTATTAAACAAAGGGTTTTTAATGAGCAATTGTGTTATACCTTCTGTATTACGGATTGCTTTAGAGTTAAGACTTTTGTGACAGAGTTGTTGCACATATTAACACTATTTTGAATGCCTTCTTTTCCTTTTCGTTGCATGTCCCTCTGGCTTTCAGTTGTAACGGTGAGTACCTGGATTATTATTTGTTTATGAAATGTGTTTTAATGTGGCTCTTGGTTATTAAAGTTATAACTGACTTTCTGGTGCTGCGTATCTGCCAGTCCAGACTCTGGTTTACTGATTAGGTAAGATTTCATCAGTCAGAAATCAGAGTTTTCAGTCTGATACTTTCCGCTACTTCTCTCCTTATTCTCTTTTTCTGCTCTCATCACTCACTCTGCTCTTCATAATTCCTGATACTGGAACAGTGCACCATGGCTAAATGATTTAATAGCTGTGAATATACAGCTTATAATGGCAAGAGTTCCACAGGAAACTATCCAGGAAAGGGAAGAAAGTGCCTTGGGGTCTGCTTTTCTCCAGCTTAGCTTAGCAGACTAACTTTGCCCTATTGCATCAAACACTCTCCACGCAATTACAGCAGGGTCTGGGCATGTGACCTGATGGAAATGGACAGCCAATGTCTCTGGAGGAGCTTTCTTTCCACCAGAAAGTGGTAAGTACTCTCAAGGATAGTCAGAGGGGTGCAGGCTTTCTCTAGTTCAGTGGTCCTATGTGGTAAGGTCTTTGTGAAGGCTGGCACGAAGGAGTGCCAGTTATGTGTCCAAGTACATAACCTCTTCCATTAGGGAAAGTGAAGTGAAAAAAACAGCCAGCCTAAAACATCCCACAGCAATCCCTTATAGGATGTTTTAGTTTTCATCATAGTCTTTGAGAAGGGTAAAACCTCCAATAACTCCTGAATCAGTGTGTGTGTGTGTGTGTGTGTGTGTGTGTATATAGTGAACACTGCTTAGTTATCTGAGCTATGACACTCTATTCCCTGCATAAGGCCAAATTAGCCAAACTGTACTGTACTTGTTGGAGTCACTCACTGAATTTAGAAGTGAAAAATACTTGGGTCTTTGAACTTCCAGGAGACAGAATACTGTATTCGATGGAGTACAAGTCTGCTGGAGTGGCAGTTCTTGCTGTAGTTCCACCCCAGAGCCAGCTGCTGAATTTTCCTGCTGAATGTCCTGCTTGGAATCATTCAGGTTAAGTGCAGCTGTAGAATGGGAAAGGATTAGCACTTGCTCATTTGATTTATCGTGTAGTGCCCAAGAATTTACAAGTCTCTTCTGTAGACATAAACAAGAAATGCTCAAAATAGTGTCATTGCACTGAGCAAAGTTAGTATCCTAAGTGGTAATGGTTTAATGTAGCGGACACACAACTGCTATCATAATTTAATGGCAAATTTCTGTAACCTCATGCATCACTTTGCAAATTTGGCCCTATAGGCTGATGTGCAAAGCAGTTCTTGCTGGCAGTGCAGTAAAGTGCATTTTAAATGAATGTTAATTTCCATAAATGAACAACTTCCTTTGTGACTCGAGTTTGGCCCATCCTGCAACATCATAAGCCAGTGTGTTAAAGCTGGACTAGTCAAGGTAAGAATGACACCAGTAGGTATTTAAACACTGAGCTAATGTCGAACAAGAAAACCCTTCTCTTTGTTAAAAACGGTTGCTGTAAAGTGTAAACCAGTTTTTGGTCTCTTCTCTAGTATATAGCCACTGTAGCTTGAAATTAGTCAGTAGACCCTGGGATGCTTGGCAGAAACACACCCTGCCAGCATCTGACAATATCATGGATCTTGCCTACAGAGATACCACTGATACTGTAAGAACTTGCAGCCCAACCTTTCCTCCACACTGAGAGCGAAAATGTTTGTAAGACATTGAGGTGAGAGCATCTTATTGTCCCTTGAGCAGATAATGGATTATCCAGCATGGAGTGAGTTGAGCTTTCTGTTACAGAGAAGGGCTGGGAAGTTGGGAATGCTTTGGGGAACCAGACATTCTCATTGAGAAGCTCACATTAACTCAAGCTCCACTTCTGTAGTGCAGAAGATTCCTTCCTTTTATGTATGCCTGGCCAAGAGTTCATACTTTGTGAAACTGACATCTAAGCTAATAGCTGATATTTAGAAAGTGTTTTTTCCTGACAAATGACACTCTTTCATTTGCCACTTTTTTTTTCAGTCTTACCAGTAGGCAGTTAGTCTGAAAAGTCAGCTCTGTTGAGGCAGAATGATGAAGGATTGGAGGGCAAATATATAGGGTTCCTTGACTGTGGGAAGAAGGGCCAGCTCCACGGTTTTTGTTGCCCCCCTTCCCCCAACGCAGCAAAAAGAAAAGGGGGGGTGGGGGAATCATGATCTGCAGCTCTACCACTGCCGCTTTAGTCTTCGGTGGCTGGTCCTTCACTCCTAGAGGGAGGTAGGGACCCGCTGCCGAAGACTCGGATGTCCCGCCCCTCACCATTGGCCACCCAAAGCAGCTGCTTGCTGGGCTGGTGCCTGGAGCCGGCCCTGGTGGGAAGAGCAGGGTAATAAGACTGGCTCATGTGTGCAAAAATTCTTATTCCTGATTGGTGAAGTCCGGCTGATTTGAATGGGTTACCTAGGGAGGTGGTGGAATCTCCTTCCTTAAGAGATTTTAAGGTCAGGCTTGACAAAGCCCTGGCTGGGATGATTTAGCTGGGAATTGGCCCTGCTTTGAGCAGGGGGTTGGACTAGATAACCTCCTGAGGTCCCTTCTAACCCTGATATTCTATGAAATGGGCTAACCCAGAATCTGGATTGGTATCACAGAAACCTGTCTTAAATTTGAAACTACTGCTTGTCATAATGGTAAGTGTTTCTTCAAAGACTGACTGTGTTTTTGTTTTTGTAAAGTGTCTTGCATCCTTTCTAATATCGTATTAGTTGGAAGTAATGTTAAATTGCTTGACCTGCTCTCTGTCAAGCAGATTTCATTTGTGAATCCGAGTTTATTGTAGAGTCACCACTGTGGACGCTCCATGAAAACAGTTCAGCTCTCACTACAGACCAGCTATACAAGGAGTTGCAGATGGGGCTGTAAATCAGGTTTAGCCTAACCAATAGCAGTATGTGCGCGCACATACGCATGCAAGTGCATGCTTTCCCTTTGTATCAGTAACAGCTTTCCTTGCTTCTCAGGGGAGGGGTGGAAATTTTGTCTGTTAGGTGGAGTTTCATGATTAGCTTTGTTACGTTAAACTTCATGTTTCCTGGATTTTAGCTAACTCACAGAATATTTAAAAAAAAAAATCTTTTGGGACACTTCCTATATTTTAGTACTATAGGAAAGATCCCACAGCAGAATAGTATTTTTGCATGGAACCTTTTGTTGACTTCTGTGGTAGTCAGTCTTAATAAATAAAAATTAAAATCCTGATTTTTAGAAGAAATAGAAAACTTGTTGTGACATGGGTGGGGGAGGTGGGGGGAGAAGATACTGAAACCACTCGGAGGACTCCAACTGAAGTGTTTACAGATTCTCCATATTTGTATGGGTAGGTGTCATGAGTATCTAGATTCATCAAATGACCATCAGTCAAGTTACAACTTATGCTCTAACCAATATTTCAGTTTGAGGTGTAGGGCTTCTAAATTTGTCTGTTTCCATGTGCAGTAGTGGGGCCTCAATTTCTGTTTCTGTCAGAGTTAAAATGGGAAGCAAAGTTGCTAGTCAAGGCCTACAGTGCCTCTCCTGATGGATAAATCAACTTGTTACATGTAAGATTTAAAAGGGTAAAAAATATAGTCACCCTTCTGCTGCTTGGTTTTGTTTTTTTACAGAATGAATATATGAAAGATGACTTCTTCATAAAAATCGAGACTTGGCATAAACCAGACTTGGGGACATCAGAAAATGTAAGTCAGGGTCCAGTAGTAACCCAGTATTTGCCATACTTCCTGCACACATTGAACCTGATGGACCAGTATTCCTTTTCTGGCTGTGGACGATAGCTGTTGCTTAAAGGAAGGCAGCCTCCCTCCAATAAATAATAAAAAGTACTCCTCTAAACCAACGAAGCTATTTCTCCTACAGCCATGGAAGGAAGAGGTTGGAGAAAGGCACAAGAAGTTCCTAGACAATTCTGTGTGTGCTTAATCTGAAGTGTATCTATGGCTAACAGCTATATGTATATGACACATGCTACATATCTGGGCACTTCAGTTTGCATTAGGTCACTCTTTTGAGAGAATGCATAATGATTCTAATTACAGTGTTTGATGTCCTTAGCTGTAAGGAAAGTGACTGAATACAATTTAATCTTAAAACCAAGCTCCTCTGAAAGCACAAGAACTGAAGGTTTAATAAAGGTACAACTAGCTTCAGAATTGCTTAATTAAATAAGTGGTAACTTCGGAGTATATTCCCCAGGTGATTCTAAGAAAACTGTCCATCTCTGTAGAACTCAGAAAAATCTGGGTAATAAAGAACTAACAGTGGCTGCAATAAGGCAACAAAGGGTAAAGTCCCTTCTCCCCGTTGCAGGTGCACGACTTGGATCCAAACACGTGGAAGAGTGTTGAAGTTGTCCATATTGACATTGCAGACAGAACTCAAGTAGAACCAGCAGTAAGTAGACACTGAGCTTACTGGGAGATGGTTGTCGTATCTAGCTCATTACTTTGGCCTTTGTTTGCACCTTAACATTGTTTTCCATTGATTGTAAATAAACTAATACACCCAATGTATTTGATCCCATTGGTAAATATAAAATTGCTTTAAATAAAAGTATTGATCTAAATTAAGGGATGTCAGATTATTAAAAAAATTAAGTCATTAATCACGAGATCAAAAAAATTAGCTGTAGTTTTATTTGCACTGTTAAACAGAATACCAATTTAAATTTATTATAATTTTTTGATGTTTTTCTACATTTTCAAATATTGATTTCAGTTACAACACAAATACAAAGTGCACAGTGTTCAGTTTACATTATTTTGATTACAAATATTTGCACTGTAAAAGAGAAACAAAAGTAGTGGTGTTTTTCAATTCACCTCAGAGAAGTACTGTAGTGCAATCTCTTTATCAGGAAAGTGCAATTTACAGATATAGAATTATTATTTTTTAGGGCTGTTAATCGCAGTTAACACTATTTTTTTAAACCAGTGTTAATCATGCATCTCTGTTTTGACCCTCTTCACTTACGATCCTTCATCACTCGGCGGACACTGGCACAGTTCTACTGTGTTCTCATGATCTGGAGTGATTAAATATCAGAAAGTTAATGGAGCAAATCAGCAAAAGTTGAGGTCTTTTGAATGGGAAGTTTATTTATAAAAGCATCCAGATGGTTTTCTGGGTAAAGGGACGGTTATCTGTAGCCAAGGCAAGGCTGAATTTCACTACTGTTGAAGTACTTCTAGTCTGCGGTACCACCTATGCTCTGAACATGCTTTCACCTCCAGTTCTTGTGCTACAGATAACCCACCGATAGCAAATGAATCCCATCAGCCGCGACAGAGTACACTTAGGCCTGGTCTACACTACGCCTTTAAACCGATTTTAGCAGCTTTAAACCGATTTAACGCTGCACCCGTCCACACAGCGAGGCCTTTTATATCGATATAAAGGGCTCTTTAAACCGGTTTCTGTACTCCTCCCCAACGAGAGGAGTAGCACTGACATTGGTATTACCATATCGGATTAGGGTTAGTGTGGCCTCAAATCGACGGTATTGGCCTCCGGGCTGTATCCCACAGTGCACCAATGTGACCGCTCTGGACAGCAATCCGAACTCGGATGCAGTGGCCAGGTAGACAGGAAAAGCCCTGCGAACTTTTGAATTTCATTTCCTGTTTGCCCAGCGTGGAGCTCTTATCAGCACGGGTGGCGATGCAGTCCCAAATCCAAAAAGAGCTCCAGCGTGGACCATATGGGAGATACTGGATCAGATCGCTGTATGGGGAGACAAATCTGTTCTATCACAGCTCTGTTACAGGAGACAAAATGAGAAAGCATTTGAAAAAATTTCCTGGCTACGATACAGAGTCCACAGCACAGTGCTGTGTGACAAGCGTAACGGAAAGCCAAAGAATCAAATGGACGCTCATGGAGGGAGGGAGGGGGTACTGAGGACTCCAGCTATCCCACAGTCCCCACAGTCTCCGAAAAGCATTTGCATTCTTGGCTGAGCTCCCAATGCCTGTAGGGTCAAACACATTGTCCGGGGTGGCTCAGGGTGTATCTCGTCAATTTACTCCCCCTCCTCCCCCTGTGAAACAAAAGGGGAAAAAAATCGTTTCTTGACTTTTTTGTATGTCGCCCTGTGTCTACTGCATGCTGCTGGTAGACGCGGTGCTGCAGCAATGAATAGCAGCATCCTGTCCTGTCCCCTCCCCTCCCCGGTGGCAGACGGTACCATACAAAAGGACTGATAGCTGTCCTCATCATCCTGAAAGTGCTCCTGGCTGGCTTCAGGTGAGGTCGGCCGGGGGCGCCTGGATAAAAATAGGAATGACTCCTGGTCATTCCCGGTAGATGGTACAGAACGGCTGGTAACCGTCCTCATCATAGCAACTGGGGGTTGAGTTCCATCAACCTCTTCCCCCCGCCCCTTTCATGTCTAAAGAAAAGATTCTGTACTGCCTGGACTATCATAGCAGCTGGAGGCTGCCTCCCCCTCACTTTATCTAACTAAAAATTCAGTGTTTCTTACTCCTGCATTCTTTATTACTTCATCACACAAATGGGGGGACACTGCCACGGTAGCCCAGGAAGGTTGGGGGAGGAGGGAAGCAACGGGTGCGGTTGTTGCAGGGGCACCCTCTAGAATTGCATGCAGCTAATAATTTCTGCAGGATCTGACACGGAGCGGCTGTGCTCTCTGGTTCTCTGATACACTGGTTCTCTACTACACTTGTCCCATATTCTAGGCAGGACTGACTCTGTTTTTTAGATAAACCATAAAGGAGGGATCGACTCGGGGACTCATTCCCATTTTTGTCTTTGAGCCCCCGGCCGACCTCAGCGAAGGCCAGCCAGGAGCATCCATGACAGCAGCAGATGGTACAGAACGACTGATAACCGTCATCTCATCGCCAATTTACAATGGCACAGCAGACGGTACAGAACGACTTATAACCGTCTCTGCTACCTTGCAATGGCAAATGAATGCTGCTGTGTAGCACTGCAGTACCGCCTCTGTCAGCGGCATCCAGTACACATACGGTGACAGTGACAAAAGGCAAAATGGGCTCCATGGTTGCCATGCTATGGCGTCTGCCAGGGCAATCCAGGGAAAAAGGGAGCGAAATGATTGTCTGCCGTTGCTTTCCCAGAGGAAGGAATGAGTGATGACATTTACCCAGAATCACCCGCGACACTGTTTTTGCACCATCATGCATTGGGATCTCAACCCAGAATTCCAATGGGCGGAGGAGACTGCGGGAACTATGGGATAGCTACGGAATAGCTACCCACAGTGCAAGACTCTGGAAATCGACGCTAGCCTCGGTACACGGACGCACACCGCCAAATTAATGTGCTCAGTGTGGCCGCGTGCAGTCAATTTTATACCATCTGTTTTACAAAACCGGTTTCTGTAAAATCGGAATAATCCTGTAGTGTAGACGTACCCTGAGAGTTCCAGGATCACTGCAATCTCATGGATCAAACAAAGTATAACAGCTTAACCAATGGTATTGCAAAGTAGGTAGCTATCAACTGCAGACCACTCATCATTGTAAATGACAAAGGGCTAAGAGGTGTTCAGATTGCATCTTCCAATCAGTCATAGGCTCTGCCTTCCTGAGGAACCATTCCATCAGGAATACATGACCTATATCACAACGAAAAGACTACGCATTTGTAGCTTCTGAAAAATGCACTAGCTGTTTGCTTTGGTGATCGCTGGACATCCTTGAACGATCACAGCTGTCTTGGAGTCACAACACACCTGATTGATGCTGCATGGAGTCTACAGTCATTTGCTTTAACAGTAATACATAAGCCTATGGTTAATCACAACTAATTTTTTTAATCTAGTTAATTTTTTTTTTGCATTAATCACTTGCATTAACGGTGATCTAAATGCTCAGTACTCTTAAATTTTGTGGGCATTTGCCAATCTATCAGGTTTGATTTTTATCGGCACACTGAGGGCAAATGGATTTTTGGGAAACAGACAGCTTTCAGTTTTAATACAGTAATTGCCTTGATCAACATTTGTGTGCTAGTTTCAGTGCGTGAGGCTGAAATTTAAAATAGGAATTGAGTCCAGCTCTTCTGCATGGCCTGGCACAGAGTGCTGACCTGGCCATCCCTTTTTGTTGCTGTTTTAGGAATATATTCTTAAATAGCCCGGAGTGGGGTTATGGTAGGTTCAAGCAGGTCTGTCTTTGCTGCAGAAATCTGTGTTGGAGAATTGCTATTGCTTCTATCTTTTCAAACTTTATTGAACACTCCTGCCCTTCAGTGCAGCAATTATCACCAGGTGGGCTGGTCTTTCATCTCTGCTGATAGATAGATGGGCCAGCTGTAGCTAGAGAAACACCAGTGTCATTTCTTCAGCTTCCCCTCTCCAGTTCTGCTTTGTTGCTGCTATTATTTTGAAGCACGTAGAAGTATGCCAAGCACCTCCCATGGTCCCTGCCCTGAGAATTTACAACCTAGTTTCAGATAAGATGCAATTCAAGGATAATGCAACAATGAAAATGACAGAGCGTACCCTGGTAAGGTTACACAGTTACTTAGTGTGGGGGTGTGTAGTTTGGATGTTGCAGTGCTGGAGGTGCTCAAGGAGCATAGCACATATAACTGGAAGGGATCTTTTGGGTCATCGAGTCCAGTCTTCTGCTGTTGGCAACCCCGTCATATAATCATGTTCATAAACTTAGCAAGCTCCATCTTAAAAGTAATTCGGTGTTTTGCTCTCACTACTCGTATTGGGAGGCTGTTCCAGAACCTCACTCCTCTGATTGTTAGAAACAATCTTCTAATTTGCAACCTGGATATAGGCCTGGCAAGCTAACTTGGGAATGGCAGTGCATGTGTGAGGGGCAATGAGAGAACAAGGCATGGAAATGATTGCAGACGTATTAGATGTCCCTTCAGAGGCAGAAAGAAGATGCTTAGTCTCAGGCATGCACTTTTATACAGCATATAAGCTTTCAATTCATTGTGCTGTCCAGTACTTCTCACACGCACATAAAAAAAGTGATTGCATCAGACTGCGCTGTCATGAATAGGTACAAGGACTAAGCATTCTTTCTTAACCGTGTTGTGTCCTGACTTTGAATATTGAATGTTGTCCTCTCACCATTAGCTTAGCATACTACTTGAAATGTGTATTTTCCCCTAAGTTTTTGACTGTATGGATATCCATTCTCCACTGACCAACAGCCGTTTGGTTACATTGTTAATCTGGAGAAGAATGTAAAATACCTTGATTTGAAGGTTAACTGCTAGACTGCTTAGAACAGAGTTTTGCAAGAAAACTTGTTCGGTTCATGTTGCTGTCTTTTGTCCCTCTTTTACTTATGCATGCGCACACATGTACCCTTCTTCCCCATTGCATATATTTTTTCACTTTGGAAAAAGCAAAGTCCTCTTTCATAACTGTGCTAACCACTGATAGAAGAGAATATACTGTGTATTCATGTGTTGCTTATGAAAGGAAGGAAAACTGTACATCTTAACTGCAATTCACCAAGTTGTCTTTTTCAGTAATTTTGTTTATTTTTAGAATATTCTGAGAACCCCCATTTAAATCAAGTTAAATATGTCTTGCATGTTTTCATGCAGCGAGGAATCACTTTACTGTTACTTGTGGTGGTTTTGTCATTGCATAAATGATCTGGAAAAAGGGGTTAACAGTGAGGTGACAAAATTTGCAGATGATACAAATCTCCTCAAGATAGTTAAGTCTCAGACTGTGAAGAGCTACATACAAAAAGATCTCTCAAAACCGGGTGACTGGGCAACAAAATGGTAGATGAAATTCAATATTGATAAATAGAAAGTAATGCACATTGGAAAACATAATCCCAACTATACATACAAAAGGATGGAGTCTAAATTAGCTGTTACCACTCAAGAAAGAGATCTTGGAGTCACTGTGGATAGTTCTCTGAAAACATCCACACATTATGCAGCAGCAGTTGAAAAAGCAAACAATGTTGGGAATCATTAAGAAAGGGAGAGATAATAAGACAAAAAATATCATATGGCCTCTATATAAATCCATAGTACGCCCATCCCTTGAATACCGCATGCAGATGTGATTGCCCCATCTCAAAAAAAATCTATTGGAATTGGAAAAGGTTCCGAAAGGGACAACAGAAATTATTAGGGGGTATGGAACGGCTTCCATATGAGGGGACAGTAATAAAACTGGGACTTTTCAGCTTGGAAAAGAGATGACTAAAGGGGGGGAATATGATTGAAGTCTATAATATCATGACTGGTGTGGAGAAAGTAAATAAAGAAATGTTATTTACTCCTCACAAGAACTAGGGGGTCACCAACTGAAATTGATAGGCAGCAGGTTTAAAACAAAAGGAAGTATTTTTTCACACAACGCAGTCAACCTGTGGAACTCTTTGCCAGAGGATTTTGTGAAGGCCAAGACTATAACGGTTCAAAAAAGAACTAGATAAATTCATGGAGGATAAGTCCATCAGTGGCTATTAGCCAGGACGGCAGGGATAGCGTCCCTCACCTCTGTTTGTCAGAAGCTGGGAATGGGCAACAGGGGAGGAATCACTTGTTGATTCCCTGTTCTGTTTATTCCCTCTGGGGCACCTGGCATTGGCAACTGTTGGAAGATGGGACCCTTGGCTAGATGGACCTTTGCTCTGACCCAGTATGGTCACTCTTACGTTCTTATGCATATAACCTTAGAAAAGATGAAGTGGCAGGTAAATATGTTGTGTATTTCCAATTCCAAGCCTGACATTGTGGCAAGCCGTATCAGTGCTGTCGTCTGTAAGAATGCTGGTTCTGACCACAGTATAGGTTTATGTGTATAAATATGAAGCTATGGTAATTATTAGACTCCAAGGAAGTGGATCTAAGGGATCCTGTTAGTGTAAATGCTTCTGTTTACTATATGCCCTTCATGCACCATCGGAGAATGGGCACTATTGTGCTTAGCTACAGCATCAATACATTTTGTATTGAAGACTGACCAGGCAGCGTAGCTAAATATCTGTGCTCGGAACTCCACTCCCCATCTGAGGCATTCTTTGCCTGGTTCCTTTGAATAGTCTGTGGAATGCTTTATATTACTTGCCCTATTTTTCCTTTAGTCGCATTACTTTGGGTGTTGTTGGGGAGTGGGGATAGTGTAAATGTCTTTATTGTCTTTGTGTGGTATCTTACTGGTACACTATGGAGAGGGCTTGCCGCTCTCCTGTCTGAGAAAAGTTGTATATATTTTTCATTACTTCACAAATTTTTCTGAAAATAAGGTAATTACATTTGTAATTTTCTAGCAGTTTTTCTAAAATCCTTAAACTTTTGTCCTCCATACTAAGTGAGTTAACTTTAGCCAAATTCTGTGCCAGTTTCTTTAGTTTCCAACTATAATCAAAACTATAACAAAGAAATATAAAAATAGTAAATTCCTTAAAGATTCTAATGGCATGCATATGCTAATCCACACCCATGTAAAAATGTATACAAATGATTCAGCAGACATATGCTGTTCTCTTAAGGTATACATTTAAACTTGGCCTCTCTTAATCATCTCCAGCACTTTGTCTAAGTAGCTTTTGTGATTTGTATACAAAAGTCACTTCCCAAGAGAGGATGAAGCTTTAAAGCATAAGCAGAAGTGTACATACAATTAACATGAGAAGAGGTTACATTTTTGGAAGCAATCAGAAGGAAAATGAGCATAGTGAAAACAATAAAATTGAAGTCAGGTTTGTAGCTATTTCTGTGCATTGAGGAAATTACAGCTGCCTTGTTCCAGACCATATTTGATGCCTGTTTTGTTTCTAGAACAGCATCTGTGTTTTAGTAATATTTAGTACAGATCAGTAAACTTTCTAGCAATGGCGCACAGATACCTGAGGCGACAGAATTTCTATGGAGCATGTGGTACCATCCCTGTTCTGTACTTCTCACTAGAAATGTAGCTTTAAAATTTGAAATAAGCTTTTGTTAAAGTTGTTAAGAGGACTTTTTAAAATATCCCCATTTGAGAATAAATACTTCTGAAGGTAGAATGGAGCTCTGCTCTGAGGACTGTATTCATGGCATGTTGTAGAGCTAAAAAAATTTTTTTGTTCACCCAGAAGCTTGGCTTACACAACATCTGTTGTTGGAAGTGGCCTGGGAGCTTCTTGTCTGGCTCGCAAAAGTTGAGCGTCTACGTTTCAAAAATGATCAGAGCATACGCAGTGGCTTGTAGAGGAGTATAGACATTGCTCCTCAATGTAGGGGTGAGTGAGAGCCCTAGTTGTTCCAGACTGGCTCCAGATCCAGACCTTATCTTATGGATCTCTCCATTTCCATCAGGCTTGGGTAGGTGAAGGCACTCAGTGCAGTGTGTTTAATCAAAAAGTGAACTGGAGAAGCTTGGAAAAAATGAGCTAATCCTATAATGTGCAAATGTTTCTTCACCAGTCCCATGAAGCCCAGCTGCATACCTCCCTGAAGTGCTGTTGCTCTAGAACACGTTGGGTTTTGAAGAGTGTTTTATTTTAAAGACGTTTTGAAGTGCTTGCTCTTTTAACAGTGTTTTAGCCCCTGCTGGCGTGAGCCACTGTGCTCTGACTCCATTGCTCCAGAAGAGATTTTTGGGAGCTGTGCTGTCCCATAATGATCCATCCTAAGGTGTGTCAGTGATCAGTAACCAAGCAGCAGGGTGTCCTGGAACCTAACATTGTTAACAGGTTAGTTTGGGGAAAAAAAGCTGACTTTGTTTCAGCCCTGTGCTACTTGGGCATTCAGCACAGAGTGGTGGGTTAACTAATGTTCCAAACACCCTTGCAGTTCGCTGTATTTTCTTAAAGAGCTGTTGTCTAAGAGATGGTTTTGCCTGTGATCACCAAAGTTCTCCTGTCCCTTCAAGTGCCGAGTAATGTTGTAATAGAAAGGACTGAGGCAAACCTCACTCTTCGTGGCCAGGGCTGCTTCTCTGCTTTGCTTGACATTTCTCTTCTATTCTGGAAGACTGGGCTATGAACTCTGTTTGATTTTTTTTAATTTTAGAACCTGCAGAGATTGTGTTTCTCTTGGAGTATGGTTTGAAAGGATTAGATTGGTTTGCTGAGCTGATACCACATGCCACATTTACCTTGTCTGGTGTGTACTGCACAGTGTAATTCTCTCAAACTTCAGCCTGCCTATAGGAAGGGTTGTTATATCTCCTGTGATGCTGACATCAGGTATTGGCTTTGAAAACTTAACAGCTTTAACATGCCTTCCATGATTTGGTCACCCCTTCTCAGTTCCGCCCCCTGGACCCTAGGCTATATACTAGGGGTAGGCAACCTATGGCACGGGTGCCGAAGGCAGCACGCGAGCTGATTTTCAGTGGCACTCACTGCCCAGGTCCTGGCCACCGGTCCAGAGGCTCTGCATTTTAATTTAATTTTAAATTAAGCTTCTTAAACATTTTAAAAACCTTGTTTACTTTACATACAACAAGCCTATCTGGCCTTGTGTTGTTCCATGTGGCTCATAAAAACCATGGGGCTTGGGTCTAACTTGTTCTTTCCACTTCTCATTATCCCATTTTTATCTCCTTCATCCATCTTTATCTCATGTCTTCTTCCAACTTGCCCTGCTTGCCTGAAATAACTTCCATTCCCACATTTCTTCATCTGTCAACTCATTTAAAGTGCTTCTAAAAGACAGTCTCTTCCATGAATCTGTCAACGTCTGAATGCTGCTCCCCTCTCTTCTGGTGTGCTTGTACTATATTTCTTTTGCTAGTATATTTACATTGTAAGCTTGCCCTGTTACCTCAGTTATGAGACTTAGCAGGAGACAGAGCTGCGACTGCAGGACTGTTCCAGAAGAGATCCCAATGAAAAGATGAATCTTGCTAATTTTTTGCTTAAATCTCAGCATTTTTACGGTGAAGTGTAACACTCATTGCTTCAACCAGTCTTTACAAAATACCTCCACCAAAACACTCGTGCACACACACTTCCTGATTGTTGGAGAATGAGCAGAGTAGTGGTAAAAGCATGTGTATAGTTGTACCTCCCTGAAGCACTGTGGTGAGAGGGTAGACAGTATACCTGTAAAAAATCTTCTTGGTGCTGACCTGTTACTGTGTAGTGAGGTCTGTTCGTTTGAAGTACTGGCATTCAAGCTCTGCGAACAGTGGCCACGTAACATGTCTGCTCACCAACAATGATGACGCTTAATAGTCTAAAGCTTAAAGGTAAAATTTAACACAGGGCTGAGGTGAAAACTTTGAGAGATTCTGTCTATCTGAGCACTTAGCGCTGCATCAGTTCACATTCAGGAGGTTTTCTTGAGAAACAGGCATATATCCTAACAAAAATATGAATGGTGCCATGTAAAACTGCCTTAAGTTAAGCCTAGAGAGAGATTTTTTTTTCTTCCTTTTGTAACTACCCTTTTTACACGTGCCATTCAGGTGCTACACGCCTGGGAGGCTGAACTGAGGTATTTGCTCAATTATAACTCCTAGCAGTTGTGGTGACGCAAGCCTGTACCACCTCAGTAGTACTGTTATCTTCTACTACCTTGGTCTCTGTTAGCCTGGCCACTGGGCCAAGTTTTAGAGCCATTTCTCTGTGGAGCCTGGGATGGGTCTCTGTCACTCTGAAAGGAATTGCAAAGACCGAAGCGTCTTGCTTCATGGTTTCATGTTCTTATTGCTGTAATTTATGTAACTAAAGGCTGATGTTTCTTTGAAGAGTTCTCTATTGCACTGTTGCAAATGATGTCAAAGGTGCCTTTGAAATACTGTCCTTTGAAACAGCCTTTGAATCCCACATATGCTGTTGCCCTATTGCATTATAATTTTTTTTCCTGTCTCTCTCCAACTTTCAAGAAGCTTTCCATTTTTTTTTAGCTGTACTGTTTATTCAACAGTTGCCTGTTTCACTTCCTAAGAAGGACTTACTGCTGTTGGGAATTATGCTCTGGCTGTATATATATTTTCCTTAAACTCAGAAAAGAGCTTTTGTTTGTTTGTGATCTGGCTCTAGTCCAGGCTCCTTCTTTCAGGCCTGGGAGGAGGGCCTGTGTCTGAGAAGAGTGCCAACAATTCTGTCTTGTGCATCGAGAGGTTTTAATCCAGACATTCTCACTTTTTCCTTCTACTCTTAACCAGACTTGGGTTAAGTGATTCAGCATCTTTGCACAAATTGGTCTCTCTTGTTCCAGAAAAAAATTAAAATAAAATAGATTAATCATTGTAACTTTTGCTTAAATACCAGATTTTACTTATCTGTGACTCTTCATTTGCAATATTTTTTCTCCTCTCATCTCCTATTGCTGATATTTCCCATCCTGCCCAAGAGCAGGTAGATCTTTTTTATTTATTTTTATTCCCCCTTCCCCTGTGCAAAGTGCTAGGAGCAGGCCAAACATCATTTTGTAGAATAGGGTGTTCTAGTGGTATCTGGCCAAATAATTTCAGAAGATAGAATGTTTTTTTTTCATAGACAGAATTTATAAAGCTGCATATTTAGGTAAGCAAAAATGCTGACTTGCCAAAGCTAAGGTTGCACATGCAACCATGACTCTACTCCTTAGAGCTTGTTTACATGGAGGAAAAAGCCTGGAATAGCTATTTCTGAGAAACTGCTCCTCACTATCTTCCTATGTGAACATTGATTCTCCACTGAGTGCCCTTGTGTAGTTTAAATTAATGCACTTCAGCAGCTGATTAATCTAATCCACAAACAGGCATTCTCAGTGCCGGATGAGAACTTCTGCATGGGAGTTAGTGTGGAATAGCTGTTGCACTTTAAATTCACACAAACTTCCCCATGACTTCTGTTGTAGGCAAGACCTTAGTATTCATTATGATGTCTGTTTACATGATCCCATACAGTTTCTCAAGTATAATGTGCTACAACTTTTTCTGCAGGCTTGCTGAAGAGATGCACAGGTGCGCTGTCTCATTTACTGCAGATACTGTATGATGAGCTGAGAGTAAGCCCTTGCCTTATTAACTGACATCTTATACGTGCCTTGCATGGACTCTAGCATTCAGTGTACTTAGTAGAAGATGCTATATGTGTATCTAAGATTATAGAGAACTATGGGTAGGACAGTGAGGTTATGTAAAGATTGTTTTAATGTAAATGCACAAGAGGGCAGAGATCAAGTTGTACAAACCCACCAGGAACCCCTGGGTACATACTCAGGGTGTCTAATGTGTGCTACTGTGGGTTGTGATCTTTGATTTACTTATTTTCAATTAGTCTTTTTAAATATAAATAGTACCAATAACGAAATTTAATTCTTTAGGTTAGAGCCTCTGAGGCAGTCACAGATTGATCAAATTTAGTGGAGGACTGTGAATGATACAATGATCGATACAGTTAAAGACTTTATTTAAAATAAAATAGCTAAAGCAAACAGGAATTACAATATAATCATAGACTCCATTTTAAACTCTTGTTCTAAGATGAAATGGTGCATCCAGTGGTGAGAAGAATAGGTATATAGTCCTTTCGCTAATGGTACCCTCATGGTGGGTGAGTACTTTAATCTAATCTACCCTTTTTATAACACCCCCTAATTAATTAGTATTTAACTTAACTTTTACATATCTGTATTTCCGCTACCATAATTAAAATACCTTCTACTCCCTTATTAGCTATTTAATATTAAACATTACCTTAATTAACATCTGTGTAGTCACCATTCCAATAACTATCAACATAGATAGTATCCTTCCAAACCATTCTCATTTTGTCTAAAACATTTTAAAAACCAGTAAGAACCAAACTTGTTTACATCATGACCTGGTGTTATGTCCTAACTTATCTCTAGCTTGCCTCTGAGCTGTCTCACTTCACTTCACCCACTATTTACCAGGCCGCATTGTCAACCCTATATTTAGCCCCAAAACCTGTTCTCTACTTACATTTAGCTCATTTCTATTTAACATCACTCTCATAGGTCACAGGGCACCAGCACTGTTTTTAGTGCGCTGGCTTGATGAACTAGCACAAATATGTCCACGAGCAGGAGGTCACACCCGTGTTCCATGTGCAGACATAACTTCAGATCTGCATGTTGATAGATCATCCCACCACTGATTGAATCTGCCCTCTGCCTTACCCAGAATGGATTGTTATAGCACTAATCCTTTAAATATGCTTTTTCTTGTTGGAACATTTGTTGCTTTAGTTTTGATACCTTAAATTAAGTTATGATAATTGTGAAGCAGCAGTTTTGCTGAAGGCAGTGCTCTGTGTTGACATGGAGATCTTACTGACACAAGTACAGCTATTGACTTTAGCTTTCACAATTTTTGAACATTTTAAAGAACGTATTAGCGAACACATTAGATTGCTGAAAATACAGTGGAGTTCACTGACATCTTTATAGAAATACTGTACATGATTCTTAATGTTAAGTAGAACATCTTAAAAGAACGAACTTTCACTGTAACTAGATTATCACTTGTGCATTCAGGCATTCATCATTTATTTAGCTATCGGTGTTGTAAATAACATTCAGCTAAGTGTGCTCTTCATTGTAAAAATATTTGTGGAAGAAGGTTAATGCTGTTGGATTATAAAAGCCTTTCATTAGATGCTTGTTTTCAATAAGTGGCTTTTTTAGTGTCTGAATTCATGAACATTTAGCAATCAGTCTGGAGACTTAAAGATAGCATTAGAGGGATCACATACTTTTTGGTCTATAGTTATCCTTTCCTTTCCTTCCAACAAGCAGATCTCAGGTTCACTGTTTTTTTCCATCATTGAAGTGAAATTTTTGCTTGTTTTGGTAAATTGTGTTTTCTGGACTGTTTTCACATGCCTGAAGACGTCATAGTAACTAAATCTCTTCCTGTCCACAGCTTGGTGGTGATAATGTCAGAACTGGATCTCAGTGTTTGTTGCCATGCTGTGCATTTAATAGAAGGATGGGGAACTGCAGCCCATCTACCCCTCAGTGAATTGTCTATGAAAGTTCTATAACCAAATTAGAGCCTTCTCATCGCTGAGCTAGCTTACTAATTTTCCATAATCCTCCTGATTTTGAAATAAAATTGCAAAATTACTAGATTTAAATTTGAATTAGAGTAATTTTGCGAGTCTGCATACATGTACACACACTTATGTCACTCACCACCACTTGTGTCCAGTGAACACTGCAAATAGTGATGCCGTCTCCAGCGGCGGAGTCTTCCCCACTGACCCTGTGGCACCTGTGCAGACTGGCCAATGTGGTCTGTTGGGCAAGCCATGACAATTTTGAATGGATTGGGGTGCCTCTGGGTTCACCGCCCAGGCCACAGGCTTCTTGTTGTGCTCCAGCTGCTCTGTGTGGACTCTGTTGGACTATGTTAGCATGCTCTAGAGCAGGGGCGGGAAAACTTTTTGGCCTGAGGGCCGCATCAGGTTTCAGAAATTGTATGGAGGGCAGGTTAGGGAAGAGAGTCATGGCCTGCTCTATCTACCCCCTCCCCCCATTCCCTGACATCCCCCTCCCACCTCAGACCCCTGCCCCATCCACACTCCTCTGCTCCCTGACAGCTGCCACCCCATCCTACCCCTCCTCTCTTTCCTGACAGCCCCCCCAGGACCACTGCCCCATCCAACCTCCCCTTCTCCCTGTCCCCTGACTGCCCCTGGAATCCCTGCCCCTGACTGCCCCCCCGCTGTCCCACCCAGCCCCCCTGGGACCCCTGCCTCATCCAACCACCCCTTCTTCCTGTCCCCTGACTGCCCCCCCTGCCGCCCCATCCAACCTCCCCCCTCCTTCCTGACTGCCCCCCTGGCAGTTAATAGAAAGAGAGATACCACCTCTCAATGTCATTATATGGAAAATGGGTCTTGTCAAGCCTGATGTCATTCTTTGAGATTACAAATTTGGTTGCTAAAGGTAACTGTGTAGATGTAATATTACTTAATGATCTCGAAGTAAATATAAAGTCTCTGCTGATAAAACTTGCAGATGACACAAAGGTTGGCAGAATGCAGTAAAAGACTGCTCTGTTGTTTATCAATCTAGATTGCTGGATAAATGGTCCCATTCAAACAAAATGTGTTTAATATTGCTAAATGCAAAGTGATACATCTAGGAACAAGGAATGCAGGCAGGATTTACAGAATGGGGGCTTTATTCTGGAAAGCAGGGGTTCTGAAAAGAATGTAGGCATCATAATGGACAATCAACCCAACAGGAGCTCTCAGTGCGATGCTGTGGCAAAAGGGGCTAATGCAATCCTCGGATGTAGAAACTGGAGAGTTGTGAGAAGGGAAGTGACTTTAGTTCTGTATATGACATTTATGAAACTGTACTGAACACTGCGTACAGTTCTGGTGTCAACCTTACAATTATATGGAAAAATTGGAAAATGTGTAGAGAAAAGCTACAAATTTTTCAAGGCTAGAGCAATGTTACAGTAAGACTTAGAGCTCAATCTGTTTAGCTTTTCTAAAAAGATTGAGAGGTGACTGGCCTTTATGGCAAGAAAAATATCAGTTATTTAACCGTGGGGGCAAACTACCCAAGGAAGTGCTGAGGGAATTCTCTATCTCTTGAGTTTGAGAACCACTGATCTAACTGATCACCATATGTGGGGTGGAGAAGGAACTTCCCCCAGGTCAGATTGTCAGTGACCTTAAGGATTTTTTGCCTTCCTCCACAACATGGGATGCAGATAACTTGCCAGAGTTATCTGTATACATCTTACTTAATCAATTTCCTGCCCTTGTGGAGGTCCTCCTATCCTCTCCGTATAGCACATTATAGTCTGTTCTCCTATGGGCTGTAATACCTGGTCTAATTTCAGTTGCTGGGTTTGGTGTGTGGGTGTTGGTGACCTGCAATGTATAGAAGATCAGACTCGATGATCTGGTTGTCCCTTCTGGCCTTAAACACCAACTGTAAGTTCTGTTGTAGATGTGGAGGGAGATGGATATTGCAATATACCCTACAGTGTGGAACTTGTCTCCCCCAACAAAGGACTTGTTACCTGCCAGCCTAAGATACAACTCTGAATTTGCCTAAAAGTCAGGTGATGTCAGAATGCAGATATTCATTAGGTCAAGGCTCAGGGAGAGAGTCTTGATTTTGGTCTTCGTATTGTAGTTCGTTATAACCTGTGGACTCGTAATAGACAGCCACAAGAAACTGGAGAATAGGAAGGAAAGTTGTGTGCAACTTCCACATGCTACTCCCTGGAGGGGGAAAAGTGTTGAACTTTCTGCCTTTCGATGTCACTGACCGAGCCCTTGCCCTTGTGTTATGGAAATGGTGAATAGCCGTGCCCAAACTACATTCTCTGTACGATTCATTGTTTTGTACATCCTTATGTCTCATATTTGTCCCCCCTTTAATGTAAATCTCTTCAAACTCTTTTTATACATGCATCCGATGAAGTGGGTGTTCACCCACGAAAGCTCATGCTCCAATACACCTGTTAGTCTATAAGGTGCTGCATAATTGCATATTTTATGTAGATAATTGAAACAGAGACAATTAAAAATATAGTAATAAACAGTCGTTTCTCCCCCTCCCCCAAAGCCTGTCTTCTAAAGTCTATATGTGCACAGATCTTAACTGTTAAAATTCTCAGCTGATCCTTTTTGAAGATTTTAAAAAACCCTAAAAGACTGAGGGTTCACTGTTCTGATCAGGTGACTATTGAATGACTGTCACAAGTCTCATGATAATTAGCTTCTAATAATTTGGTATAGATGATGATTCTGTAAATTTAACTTGAAATGGTAATTGATTTTATACTTCTAAGTTTAGTGTTTATCTGACTTGAATTATTCTACTAGGCAGGTGGCCACATGCTGGTTTTACTTATATCTCATCCCCCACCTTCATAGATTCCAAGATTAGAAGGAACCATTATGATCATCCATTCTGATCTCGTATGGCCTGTTATACAAAACTTGCCCCAAATAATCCCTAGAGTAGATCCTTTAGAAAAATATCCAGTCTTGATTTAAAAACTGTCAGTGATGGAGAATCCACCAAAACTATTGATAAATTGTTCCAGTGGTTAATTACTCTCTCTGTTCAGTATTTATGCCTTATTTCCAGTCCGAATTTGTATCTAGCTTCAACTTCCAGCCATTAGATCATGTTATACCTTTCTCTGGTAGATGGAAGAACCGCTAATTAAATATTGGTTCCCCATGTAGCTACTGATAAATTGTAATCAAGTCACCCCTTAATCTTCTCTCTATTAAGCTAAATAGGCTCAAGGAGCTAAGTCATTATAAAGTATGTCTTCTAATCTTTTAATCATTTTCCTGGATCTTCTCTGAACCCTCTCCAGTTTATCAACATCCTTCTTGAATTGTGGGCACCAGAACTGAACGCAGTATTCCAGCAGCGGTCGCATCAATGCCAAACACAGAAGTAAAATAATCTCTCAGCTCCTACTCGAGATTCCCCTGTTTGTACATCGTAGGAGTGCATTAGCTCTTTTGGCTACAGCATCACAGTAGGAGCTCATGTTCAGCTGATTATCCACCACAATCCCCAAATCTTTTTCAATCATTGCATCCCAGGATAGAGTCCCCCATACTGTGAGTATGGCCTACATTCTTTGTTCCTAGATCTGTACTTTTAGTCATGTAAACAATGTGCATTTTTAACCAAGTGATCTTGTTTGCTCTGAGTCAGTGACCTGTCCTCATTATTTACCACTCTCCCAATTATTTTTTCATCTGCAAACTTTATCAGTGATTGTTTTGTTTTCTTCCAGTTTATTGATTAAAAATGTTAACTAGCATAGGGTCAAGAACCAATTCCTGCAGGACCCCACTGCAAACCCACCCACTCAATGACAATCCCCTATTTTACAATCACATCTTGAGAACTGTCAGATAGCTTTTAATCTGTTTAATGTGTGCCATGTTAATTTTATATCCTAGTTTTTAAATCAAAATGTTGTGCAGTAGCAAGTCAAAAACCTTACAGAAGCCTAAGTATATTACATCAACAGTTTTATCAACCAAATTTGTCATCTCATCAAAAAAAGATATCAAGTTAGTTTGACAGGATCTATTTTCCATAAACCTTCCTCCTCCTCCATTTGCTTGTATTTGGTCACCTAGTATTGTAGATTGTAATCCAGGTAATTAATCTTTGGTACAGAAACTGTCCTTTTGATAAGTGTTTGTACAGTTCTAGCACATTGGAGCCCTGATTGCAATAACATTTATGCAAATAAATAATATCCCCAGTTCTGTCAGTAGTTTCCAAACCTATCCAGCAGGAGAGTGCCATATTTAGCAAGGAGTTCTGGCCCAGATTATGGGCATTATTTCCAGTGTTAGCCATGCTTGTTTGGGCTTCCAATGGCTTGTCTCAATTGTTCTGTGCATTTGCTGGCTTCTTTATAAATGCTCTTCTAGCCTGTACTCTAATCATGAAATACAGGTCCATATGATTAGGCTCCTTAAAATGATCACACTCACTTTTCCAAGGAATTCTACTGAGAAGTGAATAGATATTAAAACATATTTTTATAACATTCCAGTTAAATAAAGTCTAATGCTGCAGTGGGGATAGTCTTCCAGCCAGGGTTGTTGGTCAGCAGCACACTTCAGAGTAGATGCTGATGCAACTGGACGATCTGTTGGTGGCACTTGTATGCACCAGAAGTGACCTGTGCCATTGCTCACTCAGAATGTATACAGACCACATTTGTAGCACTTTAGGTCACCACCATCCTAGGAGATTCCAGGCTGTTTCCAAATGCAAAGAATGTTCTCATTTGCAAGCACTAGGATTTGTGCATCTGTGTTTATTCATTCACTTTCTATTTTATTTGCTTTTTTTGAGAATGAATAGCTTTTATGACGGTATAAACCAACTTTAATTTTTGGAAAAAAAAATGCATTTAGTATATCCCTAAACCTAACTTGCTAGCATTCTCACATAAATTTAATAATGAATAGTTAATAGTCTAGAGCAAAACATTCCTTGACTAAATTCTATTCAACCCTGAATATAATTTTATTTAGCAAGTCCCTTCTCCTATGCCACCTAGTCAGCCTACTACACGAGCAGTTTAATTGTTTATCAAAGTTGTATTTAAAAACATGAAATACACAGAATAACTTGGAGAATAAGAACACTTCTGTACTGTTAATGTACCTTGAAACTCATTTAAAATATGCTTCTGTTGCAAAGCAAATTTGCTTTTGTTCTTTCCAAAGGATTGCAGAAAGTGCATACCAAATTCAGCCTTCAGAATACCCAGGAGCTGGAGATTCAAGTAGGCTACAGCTGTCTTCACCCCTAGTACTCAAAAATAACTAATAAGATGCAAAGTCTACAGCTGGTGGCAAGCACCATAAACCATGAGCCAAGGGCTTCTTTACATTCGATCCTCCCTTTCCCCTGTGGGATCCTAAAGGAGACAGAATATTAACAAAGCCATCAGGCTGTCTCATTCCATGCTATTGCTCATCTGCAGCTATAATTAGGAGTTAAGGTTGCGTACTGTATGCTGAAACTGTCTCATATGAAGGAATATACTTGCTCATTGCAGTATGCTTATAGAAAGGAAACATGCAACAACTTTCACTGCTGTATCTCAGCGAAATCACAAATAAACATAAACTCTGATATTTAAAAGGCTGATATTTTGCCATTGGATCAGATACTGAGATTATTATCATAGTAACTCAGTCTCAGGGTTAAATATGTGGGTATGCATTTAACTGGCACAGATTTTGAATGCAAACATGCAATGGTTATGCTCCTTCCTTAGCTTGTCTGTGTGGTGGATAAAGCACTCTGACCAACGTTAACACCATTGAGAGTACTTTTGTAGAATTGTCTAGTTAGTGGCTTTACTTGGCCTTTGAATGTTTTTTCAAACTTTTTTTGTATCATTTTTGTTCAGAAGTGAGACAGGTGGAAAATACCCTTCATGAAAGGTTATAAAACATGGTGATTAGGCATGAAAACAGATTGATTTTTGAGCCATCCTTGTCTTTGGACAAAAAAGTATTTAGGCAGTTTTTGAAGTGCATCTTGAAATGTCCTTGAAGTGGACAAGGAAATGTTGCAATCTATTGAATTCATGATCGTGCTTTTTTTTTTTATAAAGTGTATTTACTTGGTGGCCCAGAATAGCTTTGGAGTAGCTTCTCCAGTTTATCTTGTTGATATGTGCTGTGTTTAGATGTATCAGAAGCGAGACTTCTTGGGGGGTACAAAGTAACTGCACATGAGCAATAGCTGAATTTTCATGGATATCGGTTGGTTGAAGAGGACCTTCTGAGTCTTCCAGTTTATCTGTTGCAAGAAATATGTAGTACGCTACTACAAAGTCCGCATTGTCTGAACTCTGTTCTAGCCTAATGATCTTGCATAGTCTTGTTAACCTGGCTACTAGAAAGATGTCAACCTAACATTTCCTTTCTTAATTTCATTACTTCCAATTGTATTTCAGTAATTTGTGGTTTTAGTCATCTTTCATCCCCACATCTGTTCTTTCTCTGCAGTATTAAAATACAATCATGAAAACATTTCTATTTGCCTTTTTGTAGAAAATTTTGTTTTAAAAGTTAACAACCTTGCAGTGTTTCCTCTTATGAATTCTACAGTGAAGAAGAAGAAGATTCTAAATTAGTCTCAGGCATATGTAAAATTTCAATTGTGGTCAATTCCTACTTCCATTCTAAAGCTCTCAGAATGGGGGTTGTAAGTGGTATCACTGGCAATTACTAACTATAGTATTGGTAAAGTACCTTGACTGTTATACACCTGGATGAAAACTACTCTAAGCAGGATCTCCAATAGGCAACCCCACTCTTGAGAACTTTTAAAAATATCCTTAGTTAATGTTGACCAGTTGATAGACCCATCTCTTTTGTTCAGACTTTTGCTAGTCCTTTGGATGATTGCTGCAGTCAGGCTTCATTGTAACGATAAAATTAGATATGTCTGCCATTTAAGTCAGCCCAGTCATTTGCCTCATTAGTAAGTGGTGCTTAACATTACAGGTGTCTAGGTAGTGATTATTTACATGCTATTTTTGAAAAGCAGGAAACAAGTGACTGTTTTAGCTGCTAGGTTTTTAAGTGGATTTGAAACTCCCACTTTTCAGAGTGGTAACAGTTATGTATGTTCTGTGCTAAACTGCACAGCATTCTTTGACCATGACTCTTTGCTGCCTCTCTTATGAAACAGCATGAGCAGTGGCTTCAAATTGTCTTAATTTTCTGGTCAGGTAAAGCCGCATGAGCATCACCTTTTGTGGATGAAATTTTGACATAAAAGCAATGGTGATAGATAACTAATAATGAACAATACAACATATTTATGAACAGTATGGGGATGTGTCTGGCTTTGGGCTGCTCCAAGACACCCTATGCAACCCCTCAGTGCTTAAGTCCAACTCCAACAGTTTAGGTTCTTCTAGGCTAATCTGTTGGCCACTCTGACTTGCTGACTAGTTACCTTGATAGCTAAGTCCATAGTATTCCAAAACAAAGTTTTTGAATAATACTTGCTTTGACTGCAGTAGATTACTGAGGTAAGAGAAGCAGTCTCTCCTGAGATGGTTATAAAAAATACCAAAGTGTACTTCTGTAAGAATTTTGCATCTTCTTTACATTGCCAGTAATATGGATTGTTGTTTTAATGCAAATGATTTGAATCCTTGTCACAATTCTGATATACCTTATCATATGGCATTGACAATATATATAAAACCAAGTCGTCATCCAGAATGTTGCAACATCACTTAACAATGAGACAATATGGGCTATAATTTCTGATCCCAGTGGATCTGTGCACGTAGTTAATTTAGTTTCCATTTTGATGATTCCTATTTGGATTAAGGAGCACAGATTTCGCATTAAGTTTGTGAGCAGCGATGCTGACCTCCTAAATGGTTTTAATTTATGTAGCAAATGAATATTAAGAACTGATTATAACCAGAAAAGGGCTTAACTTAGAGACTTAAATGTACAACCAACATATTTAAACAAATAACACTTATTTTTTCTAACTTCATTTTTGAAATTGCTATTGAAAATTTTTATAAACCCAATTCATCTCATCTCTTCATCCCGTCAGCTCATCCAGTTTTTCTGCTTAGTACATTAGTCATCACTGAGGGTATGTCTACACTTAAACTGTAGCACTTGAGTGTAGACACTACCTATGCCAATGGGAGCAGTTTTCTCATTGCCATAGATTATCTGTCTCCCTCAGAGGCAGTAGCTACATCAACGGAAGAATTCTTCCATCGACATAGCACAATCTACACCAAGGGTTAGGTTGGTTTAACTACATATCTCAGGGAGGTGGATTTTTCACACCCCAGAGACATAGCTATGCTGATGGAAGTTCCCAGTGTAGACCAGCCCTAAAATGCCACAATTAGAGTATTTTTAATTTCATTATGTAAATAAGCAGTGTGAAGTTATTTGAGAGACACTCCTTCAGTTGCCGAGATATTTTGATATTCACTTCTTTTCTGAAGGATACCAGACTGCCTTAATAAATGTTCAACCTACCATCAGCATTATTCTCAAGCACATTTTAACCCCACCTAACTAGATTTTCTTCTTCTGAAAACTTCATTCTATTCTTTATCTAACCTTTTAATTATATTTTTGAATGATTGCTGTAAAATCTTCATAACTAAATTTCTATCCACCCACTGAAAAGTTGAGACAAACTTTTATTTTGCAAATGCTCATCTCGTGCCACCCAATATGATAGTTAACTGAAAATTCTTAACTAGCGGTGTTGTATCCTGTTTATCAGAGAAGTTTTACTTATTAGCTGCACTTTGGCAGTTGAATAGGCTGCCATGGTCCTGTGAAGTTGAAATTTCAAAGTGGAGCTAGTTTTGGCTCCCTTCCACCTGTAGTGGAGAATTCTAGATTTAAAAATAAAATATGCAGTTGTGTTCTGTGTATGGTGGTATGATACTAACTTCTGTGTAGAGAAAGATGAACGCATATGCCAGCTACAGAATTTTCAGTCTTAAATTAGTACCTCTGTCTCTTGTGTTCCTGTGGCATTTGTTGCAAATAAAGGATGAAGGAACAGAACTGGTTCTGATGGGTTGAGAAATGCTCACCATGGTTGTGACCATCATACGCTGCTTGTTGTTTCCAGCTTGAATTGTAACTTTGCCTTGCATTCAAACAGAATGAATGGTATAGAGAATTCCTGCTGGGAGCTCCTACTTGCCCTATCTTATAATAAAATATCAAGAGGAAATCCAGTGAAATTTAAAACTGGAAAAAGATTTTTTTTCTGCAACATGTAATTAACCAGTGGCACTCACTGCCAGAAGAGATCACTGAGGTTAAGAATTTATGGTTGAAAGAAAGAATTAGATTCTTATATGGCACCTTTGCAGTTTCATTAGACAGGTTTTTTGTTTTGTATTTTAAAATGATATAAACCCTTATGGGATAAGTCAACCACTGACTGTTGGTTAGAGTTATTCCATAATTGTCCACAATGGATTTTTTGGTAACATTTCCTGAAGCATCCAGTACTGGCCACTCCGAGACAGGATACTGGGGTAGTTGGGCTCTTGTGTTAGTCTGTTCTGGCAGTTCCTGTTAATAACATCACTTTGTATAAACAACTCTGTGTGTTTGTCTTATAAGATCCTGAGTGCTATATTATATGTTTGTGCCAAATACAATAGATCATGCTCTTGACTACTGGGACCTGATCTAGCCACAGAGAAAATGGACTTTTCTAAACTACGTACTTTCTGCAATTGACTCGTATTTGATTGTCTTAAACTTTTTTCCCAGGAAGGAGGAAAGGAAGGTGTTCTAAGTTTAGTATTAAGTGACTTGTTTGATTCAGTTACTGTGTCTCTGCCTAGGGATTGATAACACTCCATTTTTAATCTTAAGAGATGCAGTAAGAGAGGTGATAGTTTAATTTCACTTTTCATCTTCAAAACACTCTGCAAACATTATTTCCTGCAACAGCCTCTGAGGCAGGCTTCAGGAAATACCAGTAACTTCTTTGTGATAATTCTCTCTCCTCCCTCCACAAATCTTATCCTGCTAAACATCAGTCCTATCCCCTCAGTCTTTTAAATGATATAAACTAAGCTTTATTTACCTTGTCATAGTTATATCTCCTGTCTCTCTCTCTTTCTTGTCTTGGTTTTTTTTTAATAGTGTCTACCACTTTTGTATCTTAATTATTTTGAATGTAGGATAAAAATTAAGTTATAAAAAAAATAATTTTTTAGCAATGTAAAGTTAGCATTTAAATGTGAATGTTGTTCAAGACTGAATAGTTACCAAAGAAATGAAATTAAACAAAATAATCGCATAGAAACTATAAAAGGCATAATTCCACTTAATGACTTTTTCCAACATAGGCAGCCTGCCAAGTCTTCAGGCATCTTGCTTTTCATTATTATCTACTTCATCTGTATCTTTGTGATCATTGCCTTCAAATTCATCAGTAGCTCAGTCTTCCTTTTCAACCATCTTGCTTTTTCGTTATCTTTTTCTGAATTGGCTTGAACTGCTTCATCTATATCCTTGTCATCATCTTCAAATTCATCATTATCTCCTTCTTCCTCTTCATCTGATGAATATTGAGTCAACTCTTCCTCTGTCATTTTCTTCTCTAATCTTAAATTATGATGCATGGTCACCAGTGTCCCAGCAGTAGAGGTCTTCAGTCAGTTTCTGGTTTTTGACTGGATGACTCCCCAACTATTTTCAGTCCCCACATGCAGTAGTATATGGAAGTGTTAGAATAATTTTTGTCCCTGAAGCTAGAATTCAAGGATACAACCCTTTCCACTATGCTGAAAGAGCAAGCTGTTTAGATTACACTGCTGGGCTTGCATTCCACATTGTTTTACAACTTGGTGGGATACTTGTTGCTTTATAACTTGCTACTTCCATGAGAATCCTTTGTTCATTTGTGTAGTCTTTAAAAATTGTAATAGCCTCTTTGCGGTCACAAGCTGAATCAAATTCATCATCAGAAAGGTCTTGGCCCTGGAAGCATGGATCAAGATTATGAACAGGAGTGATCGCTTGTTTTTCCCTTGATACTATTTTGTTATTTTTTTCTTCAGCATTTTTAAGTGAACTGTGTTCAGTGTTCTCATAAATGTTCCTTAATGTTCAGGAACTCATTTTTGGCACCAGACAATGTAGAACTGTAATTTTCCATATTCGGGATGGACTGAGCTATGGTTTCAAGCAATGAAATAAATTTAGAATTTTGCATCCAAAAGACAGTCTTCAAGAATGTCTGCTGACTTGGGGGTAACACTCAGCCATCCCTTCTTCAGCAGCAGCTAATAGAAGAGACTTCTTGCATATTTGAAGATTTTAGACATTTTAATAGGTATCCATTGAGTAGGACAAGGCTTCCTCAGTGTAGATAAAATACTAAATGATGCAGAAAAATGGCTGCTAGTATTTTTGTTTGTTTTTGAAAAACTTGAAAATGCTCTTCATTTTTGACATGTGATGAGAAAGTTGTCTGGTCTTAATAACCAATAAAAAGCGTCGTCATATGGGCATCACATCCAGAATATAGACAACGTGGCTACTCCTTTATCAAGAAAGCCCAAGCGTATTTCATATTAGCCTTGGTGATCAGAAGTTAACCTGAAGTTAACAACTTTCCCTCAAATCCAGTTGTTAATACACCTCTATCCTGATATAATGCGACCTGAGATAACACGAATTCGGATATAATGTGGTAAAGCAGTGCTCCAGGGGGGCGGGGCTGCGCGCTCCGGTGTATCAAAGGAAGTTCAATATAACACAATTTCACTTATAACGTGGTAAGATTTTTTTTGCCTCCCGAGGACAGCGTTGTATCAGAGTAGAGGTGTAGTTGTAAACAGGTCAGCAATATATTGGGCTGTGAGGTGATTACGCATTCCAATGCAGAACCTGAGAAAACACTGGTTGTGAAATTTTTTACTGTCAAGTTGATATTATCATTGCGACTATTGCTCCGTCCATCAGACACTAGACACATGAGAATGCTAACTGTTACTTCACATCTGCTTTGGCACTCAGACTTCCTACAAGCTATTTCCTACATAGTACTTAAATTAGGCACAATTTATGAAAAAAATCTAGTATATAAAGAATTTTGACTACATGAAATGATGTGTTGCTGTTATAAATTCATCTAGCAAATGTACAGTCAAGTTTGTTTTTCTGGTCATGGGACATTCTATCCAAAAACCTCTTAAAACCAATTTGATGAACATCTGAAGATATTCCAGGAGTAGGAGTTCTCAATGCTGAAGTAGATGGAGTAGCAAAATTCTTATTAGAAGATTAAGAAATTGAATTAGCTTCACTTTCATTGCCACTCATATCACGATTTTCATTGAAAGAATCCAGGCTTCATGATGATGCTGAGGATGAAAGAGAATGTATAAAAGCAAACAAATTTTGATGCCAACCAATTTTCCCTTTTTGCTGTTTGACAGTAGCTGGACATGTCACAAGAATTCAGCAAGTGTTTCTCCATTCTGTCATACACAGAAGAACAGAACTTGCACCTAGCTTTATTAGTTTTTCCATGTTCGTATCTAGTAAAAAAAAAAAAAAAAATTTCCATACAAATGGTTTTGCTTCCCCAACTCTGCATAATTTGTCACTGTTAAGGACTCGCTACTTTTGGAATGCTGTTTGTAATACAAGAGATACTTCCTAATCTAATCAACCAGTAGCCATTGAGTTCTGTTTCTAACTGCAGCTGTTCCAAAAGATTCCAACCAATCAAAATGTTTTCAGGCATGTGGCCCCTCCCTCCCAGGATGCTTAGACTCCTAAATCATATGGAGAGTGAGGTGGTCAGCTGGCCTCTGCAGCAACCACAATGGAACCGTAAGCAGCAGCAGGAGGAGGAACAGAGCAGGAAGGGAGGGATCTATACACAGATGTGATATGTCAACCCTCATTAGCATGGAAATATTCATATTTTCAGCCAAGAGTGGTCAGGAGGGGCAGTTGTAAAGGGTATTTCTGTTGAGAGGGGAGGAGTGGGGGTTTATTTTACACGGGCATTTAACGTGGGCTGACTGTTTTGCTCCAGTGAGGGAGGTCTGGAGGGTTTATATCTATGATACTTTTGTTTAAGGGACAGTGTTAATAGCTGTACATCTTTTTCCCATTTGTGTTGGGGGAACAGGTTTAATGATTGAGCCCGCCTCCGTTCCCATCTGAGTTACTTTTTATGTAGGTCTTGTCAGTTTAGGCTTGTAAGCTTTTGGGGGCAGGGATCGTGTCTTTTTAACTTGGATAATGTATTTTGTGAACTTTCTTGATGGCCTGGTATACAAACAAAGATATAGATACATACCTTGTTTATTCTAAAAGATTCCAGCCAATCAAGATGCTCAACTTTCTGTTCACCATTTTACCAACAGGTGGCATTAGCATGTAGTAAAGTGAGTGACCAAGACATTTAAGTAGGCTTGCTAACAAAAGGCTCCACAATGCGATTAAAAAAGCAGGCTGCCACCTATCTAAGGACGTTCTTGATGGAATATTTGACTTTAGTCAAATAATAGACAGTCAAATGACTGGATTGCCAAGTCTATTTGAAGGTAAATTAGATTTGCATGACAAGATTGCTACTCAGTCTCATGGAGTCTTGTGCTCTTCTTGCTTCCCTGCCCTCACTTTTGGTATGCATCTATAAGGTTTTTCCTCTCTCAAAATGTATCCTCGATAGTTGACCTTGAGTAGCTTTCCTGTAATCGGCATGCAAAATTGTGCTCAGCGCTCCAGGAGTGCTTGTATCATCGCATTTTGCATGGACCTAATGGTCTCTTCACACTTGTTTTCTCCAGCTGTTACTTCAACTTGTTTTTTTTCCCTTTCTCGCTGTCAGGCATTTTGTTGGTGATAGCTTCTCATAGACTCATAGACTTTAGGGTCAGAAGGGACCAATATGATCATCTAGTCTGACCTCCTGCATAAAGCAGGCCACAGAACCCTACCCATCCACTTCTATAACAAACCCCTAACCTATGTTCTATCCCTGTGGTTTCTAGGAAGTCCTAACTTCCTAATCAATATCTTGCTCAGATACTACAAAGATGAAGGCTATAGAAATGCTTAAAGTAAATTATAGCTTGTAAACATTTAGCACCTTTGGTCTTGTTTAGCTTAATTTTAGTTGCTTGGCATTTTTCTATATTGTGTAAGTTGGTGGAAAAATGTTCTGTGCTCTTGCTTAAAGTGAACTGTTCAAAGCAGTTTACAATCTGAAGGTAGTGTAAATGGCTTAGCACTGGATATCTGCCTCTTCCCTCTCAAATATTATAAACTTACTTCTACCATAATGTCTACAAAAAATCAGCCAATGTGTGATTACTAGCTTGAGGGAGTGTTGCGGAAATTTGATAGTTACATAATAATTACAACTCAAAACAGTGCATGTATAGATGTGTGTACTTTATCAGTTCAGATCGTAAACTCTGTGGACCCAGGATAGTGTCTACCTTTGATTTTGTACAAAATGAGTTGTAGCTATAAGCGGTTCTTTGACTACATTGGAAGCAAGGGAGTGACAAAGGAAGGTGCTGGGCCGCTACTTACTGGAGAAGGAGAGCTAGTTACTGAGGACATTAAAAAAGCTGAGGTGTTAAACGCCTATTTTGTTGCAGTCTTCACTAAAAAAGTTAATGGCAACCAGATACTCCATACAATGAATATTAAGAACAAAGGGGAAGGAATGCAGGCCAAAATAGCGAAAGAACGCAGGTTAAAGAACATTTAGATAAATAAAATGTATTCAAGTCAGCAGGGCCTGATGAAATTCGTCGTAGAGTACAATAGGAACTAGCGGATGCAATCTCAGAACTGTTAGCAATTATCTTTGAGAAGTAATGAAGGACAGGTGAGGTCCCAGAAGACTGGAGGAGGGCAAACATAGTATCTGCCTATTAAAAGTGGAACAAAGAGGACCTGGGGAATTGTATACTAGCCAGCTGAACGTCAGAAGGATACTGGCTCAAATTATTAAGTCTGTTTGTAAACATCTTGAGGATAATAGGGTTATAAAGAATAGCTAGCATGGATTTGTCAAGAACAAATCATGCCAAATCAATCTTATTTTCTTCTTTGACTGGGTATTGGCCTATTGGATAACTAACTCCCCCTATTTACATTAATTCTTACAGGAAAATTGGATTTGCATAACATTGTTTGGCTTAAAATTACATTTTTCAAAAACGTAACTAGGATGTTAAGTGAGGCATTACTGTATGATAGAGGCTGTTTTAAAAAGAAAGGGGATCGATTGTTCTCCCTGTCTACTGAAGGTAGTACAAGAAGTAATGAGCTTAATCTGCTGGAAGGGAGCTTTAGGGTTAGGTATTTTAAAAACAAAAACTTTCTAACTCTCAGGGTAGTTAAGGTCTGGAACAGGCTTCCAAGGGAGATTGTCAAACCTGTTTTTAAAAAGCTTCCAATGACAGGGATTCCACAAACACTTGTCGGGGGTGGGTTAGGTTTGCTTGGTCCTGCCACGGTGCAGTGGCTGGACTTGATGACTTCTCAAGGTCCCTTCTTCCTTTTTGGCTCAGTAATTTTGCTGCTTTGCACTGGTGGTGGTGGTGTCTCAGATTTCTCTGTGACTGTCTAGCTTTTTTCTCTTTTCAGGACTATAAAGCTGATGAGGACCCAGTATTGTTTCAGTCGGTGAAGACCAAGAGAGGACCTTTGGGTCCTAACTGGAAGGTATTGTGAGCTGACCTTACTGCCTTACAAAGACTTCATCAGCAGAAAGTAAACATTTGACAGCTCTTGAGGGCCTTGCAAAGTGGGTGGTGGCTTTAGTTAACGCTGAGTTGATAGGAATATACTTTAGTTTCTTTTCCTTTTCAAATCCAGTTAAATAAAGTCAGTGCATTTCTTATGTTAGTGAACAAAGTATACCCAGTCTGTCACTATAACAAAAATACTGTATTAATGTTAAAAATAGACAGTGATTTAACCTTTTGGGATCATGAGGTTAATTACGAAATTGTTATACTGAAAAAAGTACTAACATCTTTGTTATAAATACACAGCTGAATTTTATACTACAATGAATTCCATGTGAATCATTTGTCCTAAACATACTGTCCGTGATTTGCCATTTGAAGTAGTTTTAGACTGCAGGAAGCTATAATTGGGAGTAACTTTGTGTGTTTACATTTGAAGAATCCCTGGTTACATCTGATGAGTAGCTAACTTATTTTCTTAAGAGATCATAAGAACAAGTTCTTACCTTGTATGACCCTTGTTTAATTGTATTTGGAGGGGTGCTATTGGGAGGCTGATTTATCTGGTCATATTTTATAAATACAAACATTTACTACACAAGTTGGTAAGCAGAAAAATATGCTGGTTCACTGAGTTTCCCTGGTTCTGCATCAAAATGATATTAGAAACGTATTAAGGACTGTGTGTGGATTCCTTGAGGCAAATTTTCTATACTGGCTGATCAGAGAATCCAACATGCCTCCCAGAGTTTTCGTCTTGGTACCTAACCATCTCTACTGCTACAAAACCTTCCATCACTCAGCGTCCCTCAGCATTGCATGCCCCATTGTCCTTCCTCCTGATCCTTTGTTGTTGTGTATCTCATTTTACATTGCAAGGTTCTGTAATCTGGGACCTTGCCACCTTTCATGATTGCAAGCACTATGCATCCTGTTATACTATTTAGGGCTATTGCACACTTAAAAAAATGATCCGCGCAATTAAAATAATAATAGAATACCATTTATTTAAATATTTTTGGATGTTTTCTAAATTTTCAAATGTATTGATTTCAATTATAATGCAGAATAGAAAGGGTACAGTGCTCACTTTATCATGAAGTGAACTTACAAATGTACCAAAAAAAAAAAACTGTATTCAAAAATAAAACAATGATCTGGAGAAAGGGGTGAACAGTGAGGTGGCAAAATTTGTAGATGATACTAAACTACTCAAGATAGTTAAGACCAAAGCAGACTGAAGAACTTCAAAAAGATCTCACAAAGCTAAGTGATTGGGCAACAAAATAGCAAATGAAATTTAATGTGGATAAATATAAAGTAATGCACATTGGAAAAAAGAACCCCTGCTAAACATACAATATGATGGGGGCTAATTTAGCTACAACTAATCAGGAAAGAGATCTTGGAGTCATTGTGGATAGTTCTCTGAAGACGTCCACGCAGTGTGCAGCGGCAGTCAAAAAAGCAAAGAGGCTGTTAGGAATAATTAAAGGGATAGAGAATAAGATGGAGAATATCTTATTGCCCTTATATAAATCCATGGTACGCCCACATCTTGAATACTGCGTACAGCTGTGATCTCCTCATCTCAAAAAAGCTATGCTGACATTAGAAAAGATTCAGAGAAGGGTAACTAAAATGATTAGGGAGTTGGAACGGGTCCCATATGAGGAAAGATTAAAAAGGCTAGGACTTTTCAGCTTGGAAAAGAGGAAACTAAGGGGGATATGATAGAGGTATATAAAATCATGAGCGGTCTGGAGAAAGTGAATAAGGAAAAGTTATTTATTTGTTCCCATAATATAATAACTAGGGGCCACCAAATGAAATTAATGGGCAGCAGGTTTAAAACAAATAAGGAAGAAGTTCTTCACACAGTCAACCTGTGGAACTCCTTGCCTGAGGAGGTTGTGAAGGCTAGGACTATAACAGGGTTTAAAAGAGAGCTAGATAAATTCATGGGAGTTAAGTCCATTAATGGCTATTAGCCAGGATGGGTAAGGAATGGTGTCCCTAGTCTCTGTTTGTCAGAAGGTGGAGATGGATGGCAGGAGAGAGAGAACTTGATTATTACCTGTTAGGTTCACACCCTGTGGGGCACCTGGCATTGGCCACTGTTGGTAGACAGGATACCAGGCTGGATGGACCTTTGGTCTGACCCAGTATGGCCATTCTTCGGTTCTTAATGTAAAACTTTAGAGCTTACAAGTCCACTCAGTTGTATTCCTTGTTCAGCCAATTGCTCAGACAAACAAGATTGTTTACATTTGCAGGAGATAATGCTGCCTGCTTCTTGTTCACAAAGTCACCTGAAAGTGAGAACAGGTGTTCTCATGGCACTGTTGCAGCTGACATGGCAAGTTATTTACATGCCAGATGCACTAAAGATTCATTTGTCCGTTCATGCTTCAGCCACCATTCTAGAGAGCATACGTCCATGCTGATGACGGGTTCTGCTCGATAACAGTCCAAAGCAGTGCAGGCGGACGCATGTTCATTTTCATCATCTGAGTCAGATGCCACCGATAGAAGGTTGATTTTCTTTTTTGGTGATTCGGGTTCTGAAGTTTCCGCACTGGAGTGTTGCTCTTTGAAAACTTCTAAGAGCATGCGCCACACCTCATCTTTCTCAGATTTTGGAAGGCACTTTCGATTCTTAAACCTTGGGTCGAGTTCTGTAGTTATTGGTACCTTCTTTGCGTTTTGTCAAGTCTGCAGTGAAAGTTTTCTTAAAATGAACAACATGTGCTGAGTCATCATTCGAGACTACTATAATATGAAATATATGGCAGAATGCGGGTAAAATAGAGCCGGAAACATACAATTCTTCTCCCAAGGAGTTCAGTCACCAATTTAATTAACATATTTATTTATTTAACGAGCATCGTCAACGTAGAAGCATGTCCTCTGGAATGGTGGCCAAAGCATGAAGGGGCATATGAATGTTTAGCATATCTGGCACGTAAATACCTTGTAATGCCAGCTACAAAAGTCCTGTGCAAACACTTTATTCTCACTTTCTGGTGACATTGTAATTAAGAAGTGGGCAGCATTATCTCTCGTAAATGTAAACCAACTTGTTTGTCTCAGCTATTGGCTGAACGAGAAGTAGGACTGAGTAGACTTGTAGGCTCTAAGATTTTGCATTGTTTCATTTTTGAGTGTAGTTATGTAACAAAAAAAATCTACATTTGTAAGTTGCACTTTCATGATAGAGATTGCACTACAGTACTTGTATGAGGTGAATTGAAAAATACGGTTTCTTTTTTACAGTACAGATATTTGTAATAAAAATATGAAGTGAGCAGTATACACTTTGTATTCTGTGATGTAATTGAAAAAATAAAAACATCCAAAAATATTTAATAAATTTCAATTGGTGGTATTTAACAATGCGATTAAAACTATGATTAATCGCAATTAATTTTTTGTTAATTGCATGAGTTAATTGCAATTAATCGACAGCCCTAATACTATGTCATTAACAGACTCTTAACTCCCTTGTTGTCCAAAGAAACTTAACTCTGTTGTTCACTTTTATTCCTTGGACTAACAGGAGCTGAGTAGGAAAAATTTATAAAAATAAGAGGGAAGTGGCCAGTAGGGAAGGAAAAAGTAAGGTGCTGGTAAATGAAAATAAAGAAGGCAACAGTTGAATGAAAGCAAAGCCCAACCTATCTTTGCCCTGTTGTGTATCTGGTACTCCTAACTCATAGTGCTATAGTTCACTGAGATCCCTGCAGCAATAGAGCTGCTTATGCTGGTGCTTAATTTATGAGTTTAGATGAGAGATCATATACCTTGTTTAGGTGTGCATTTGGGTTCTTGAACTCTTGGTTCTGATACATATACACACTTATCCTTTGGAATACGTGTCTATCATATTTTTCATTATTTAGGAGTCAACCTATTAAGTGGCTTGTTTCCATAGTGATGAGAGAGTGATTTTAAAAGTAACTTGACTCACCATTTTGATTCAAGGCAAAGCCTTCAGGCCAGTGTCTCTCAGTAGTCATGGCTACAACTATCATAGTGGTGGTCTTAAATGCATTAACAAGCTGCTTGTTCACGTGTTTAGTTTAAAAATAAAATAAAATCATGCCTGGGTTGATTGAGTTTTAGCTTTTCTCTTAGTTTTATATTGGGAAAGGGTTGTTTTATAAAGAGAAATATTAAATTCTTTGAAAGCTCTGTTAACATTAGTTTCACCTTTCTGTGTAGACAGGCTTAATTTATTGGCATTATGTTGGTGCATAACTTGATAGGTGGTCATCCAAGTACCATAGTGGCTCCCATGTCTCATACTTGAGATACAGACCTGCCTTGGAAGTCTCATAGAAGCAGAGACTCATAATTCAGCTCCTTCTGCGTTGTATAGTGAGCAAAGTGCTTTACAGTGTTGTCTTTTTTGCTTCTGAAGCATCAGGTTGTGGCTGCCTTACTAGTAGTGGTATTCTGGGCTTGATGGACCAGTAATCTGATCTAGCATGGGTAGCTTCCCATCTTTCTCGGAATGGTTGCTCATCTCAGAAGCTGAGGTCAAGCCCTCTGTGATTAAAATTTGACATCTAGGGGTAGCTTACATCCCTTGAAGCAGCCCTAGAATAGAAGGATAAAAATATACTTCAGCTAGAGACTGAGTACAGAAGCTGAACCAAGGTGGGTATGGCTTTATGGTAGAGTTATCTCAAGTTTTCAGGTGTTTTGAGACTTGTGTTCTGTGGTGTTGCATGTCCTGGGTGCGAGTAAGTTCAAATGACAGTGGTTTAAATGAGGTGAGATTTGGGGTGAAACATTGATATGATTTTATATGCTATGATCTGTGTATGGTATGATGAATTGGCCTCAGCTGAATCAATGTTTCTTGTAGAAATGTATTGCATAAATGTCTCAAGATTTCATTTTAAAGTTTCCTGTCTTTGGTTGCAAATAATCAGAATCTGAAATGAGTGTACTTGAGTCTGCAGACAGCATAAAGTAATAGCTCTGAGCGTTATGAGCTGCCCCAAGTTTTAAGTGTAAACCAGGCTTTCAAGAGCTCAAAGGCACAGTAAGGCCAAGTTGCTTACTTAATGGGAGCCGGTGGCAGTGTCTGAGGCTGTATATGCTGTTTTCCAGCATGGTGAAAGAGTGGATTCCCTGACAGTCAGGTTGTGCAGACCCTGCAAAGGTGCCTATGTTTGTCTCAATGTTATTGTAGCAGCTTATTGACCCAGTAATGAGTGCTTGTACATGGGACTCCATGGGAGAGGGATTTCAGCAATTGATGCTCTGTACACTGGTTTGAGGGATTAAAATATTGACACTGGCAGCTTGCTGTTCCCAGGAGGAAAGATATGATGACTTCAAAAAAATCAAACTAGCCTTATAGTGTATATGTGTAACTTGGCAGCAAAGGCTTTCCACTACCATGAATCATGGATGTGGATAGGTGTTTACAGCCAATTAGTGACTTGGATTTGCACAGAAGGATTAGGTGCGTCACCCAAAATTAATTGATTTTGCATCTTAATTTCTCTGTAGCCTCAATAGAATCAAGGGATTAAGATGCCTTTTAGTAAATCAACAATGTACAAAAGAAAGTAACTTCTTTGCCTTCAAGTCAAGGAAGAAAAACAGTGTTGGTGGATGCATTTTCCATTCATTGAGGAAATTGGTGGAACCAGCTACCAGAGAAGATTAGGTTGGGCCTATGAGTTGACTGTTTGTTGTTGTTGTTTTCTGAGCGTGTAGCAAGGCCTCTTTGCAAAAGTTTCCCATGATAACAATTGTTTATATTAGGGTGACTAGATGTCCTGATTTTGATAGGGACAGTCCCAATTTTTGGGCCTTTTTTCTTATATAGGCTCCTGTTACCGCCACCCCGTCCCATCCCGATTTTTCACATTTGCTGTCTGGTCACCCTAGTTTATATTAACACAGCTTAACCAGGCTCTAGGAGGTGGACAAAGAGTAGAATCCTCTTGAAGGTCAGCGTGCAGATCTAAGCATCCTGTTCAGCACTTTGGGTATGGCCACACTTGCAGGTGCTCCCGCGGCAGCTCTTTGAAGTGTGTGTGTGGTCGCGGCACCAGAGAGAGCTCTCTCCCAGCGCTGCAGGTACTCCACCTCCCCATGGGGATTAGCTTACAGTGCTGGGAGCCATGCTCGAGCACTGTTTATAATGGCACTTTACAGCGCTGTAACTTGCTGCGCTCAAGGGTGTGTTTTTTCACACCCCTGAGTGAGAAAGTTGCAGTGCTGTAAAGCACCAGTGTAGCCACGTGATGGACACTGTAGAAAAACCAAAGTGGAAACAATCCTCTGTGTGTGCTTTCCAGTAATCTGTAGTATTCCATGTCCCAGTGAAACTCAGCAAGAGGTGGAAACATGATTCTGATGTACCGCTATTCGTCTGGAGCAATATCTCCTACCCTCACCCCCTTTCCTCAAAGAATGCTCATAACTCTATACTAAAAGGTGGGCTATCTGGAAATTTGATTTAATTGTATTTACTAGTCCAACTGCATCTCAGCTGTTTTCAGACAAGAGTGCACAGTGTTCAGTATTACTGATTACATTAAAAAGAATCCCACTCTTCTCTCATAATGTTCAAAGGCACAGTAGTTCTGATGCCCATATCCCTGCATTAATCATTCCTGCAGCAGGCTTTGACTTTGCACTATAAGGCCATTTGGATTTATCCAGCTTCTTAGAAATGATGAAATATTCATTGAAATAAAAAAATATACATTTTGATGTAATAGTCTCTCTGTTCGCAGATGGTTTCGTGAACTTAATTTAAATATCTTGTGAAAAACATGAAATGAAATGTTGTGAATTGATATTTGGCTTCCTGTTGAACATTAAATGATTGATTAATCCTACCTTTGAAGTCAGGAGCATCAAGGGAGTAAGGATTTATTTAGTGCTTGCTCTAGAGATTTTGCTTTAAGTTCTTTTTTTATCTGTAGATTGTTGAAAATATCAAGCAAAAATGGCTTTCTCATCAAGAAGCCACTAGTTTGAATGTTAGAACTATTTCTTTGGAGGTGTTGTGTGTTTTATTTGTCAAGTTTTACTGCAGTAAGTGCCTAGCATTTTGATCAGCTAGTCATGGTGCATTTGTGCTACAAAAATAACTGATCACCGGGCCACAGCACACTTGCAGTAATCGTGTTATAACATGGCCCATGCAGGCAAGAAGAAACCACCTTGAAGAATTATTTCTAGACAAATGCACCACAAAACCAATGGTATACCAGAGATGCATAGATATTGTCATCCTCTTGAGAGACGACCTAAACTCCCTCATAGATTTTCATCACAACTTTAGCCACCATCACCCATTCATTAAACTCTAGTCTAGAATACTACCATACTAGCATCAACTTCCTGGACACCACAGGACACCATTGTTTGATGATGCTAAACAATGTATTCCACCCTGTGACACCTTGAGGCCATGTCTGTAGGTACAGTGCTGCAGCCTCACAGCTGTACCAAGACAGCTGTGCTGCTGCAGCACCTCTGGTGAAGATGCTCTCTGCCAACAGAGTTCTCCCAACTGCATAATAAAACCACCTTGTGAGTGGCAGAAGTTGTGTCAGCAGGAGAAGCTCCCCAACTAACTAGTGCTGTGCACATGAGCTCTTACAACGGTGTAACTTACATCACTCAGGGATGGTTTTTTCACACCCCTGAGTGATATGAGTTATTCCAACATAGGCTGTATCTACACTACAGCCTAAATACCTTCCCCAGAACTGAAAAAGAGCTCTGTGTTGCTGAAAAGCTTGTATTTCTCACCTGCAGTAGTTGGTCCAATAAAATATATTACCTCATCCACTTGTCTCTCTAAAAGAAAACCTGATTGAAAAATAGGTTCCTTTTCACGGTTATATAGGTATACACCAGAGTTACAACAATTCTGTTATGGGGTTTTCACATGTTTTTCTGTCTTCAAAATGGTGACCTGTGTTATATTTTGCATCAAAGATTCCATCCCTTCTAATACATGGGGCATGGTTTACTGAGCTTCAATGAATATTAAGGAATCTCTTGTATAATCAAGTATTTATATTGCATACAAAAATACATTCAAATAATGTGACTTAGGTTGCAAAGTCAAGTACTTGGAAGTTAAGTAATGCCAGATTTACAGTTGCCTACATAGCCTTAATTCTTGTCCCTTTATTCATTCAGTCTGTGCTTGTTGAGGCTGTGATACTATTTTTCCATAGTATGTGATCATGTAATTAAAAGTTCTATCCTAATGCATGCACACAAAAGGGTTAGTTCTGTAATAGACCTGTACCCCTTGAGCCTCAGAGCTAACTGTGCTGGCAGACAGCAAGGGAAAGCTGTTATCCCAGAGTGGAGATGGATTGTTACCACATATACTGGTCTGTAAGGTTAGGGCACCTGACCTGGCTGATCTTTCTTCCTCCCTTGCTGAGGAGGTGGGGGCTTCCTGCCCCATGTGGTGCCTATGGGGGATTGGTGGGGGGAATGACTTGCTTGAGCCATGTGCTACATCTAAGGGTTGTGAGGTGGGGAGAAAGAGGGTCTGACTGACCATCAGTGGTCCATAGCCTCAGGGTCCTTCCAGACTCCGTGCTGCTCCTGGACTTCCAAATTGCCTCAATAGCTTAACAACAGACTTGCACCTGGAGCTGACAGACCATGTCCTTCTTTTGCTTATCCACAGCTCTGTAATGTCTCAGCTATGCTTGTTTGCCATTTAAATTCCTGGTGGTGTTCAAAGTGCAGGTCTCTATACAAAGCCACATGTTGACCAGTGTCATTTCTGAGAGTTGCTATGCTCTAGATGTGGGGCAGGTGATGGCATATCAGAATCTCATGCATTCCCTTATACATCCTGAATGTTTAGCAGTGACCTACTCAGATGGAATTTTTCCTATTCTGATCAAAGTAACTGAAACACTTCATCTTGATCAAATTGGGAGAAATAAACCTCTCACCCTCCATTTGCATTCTCATCCCCAATGTTTTCTCTGTACTTCTGCCTTCTGTAACAGAAAACTCCAGTATTTCCATCTCATTACGTCATTCTGTCTTACAATATTAGCTTTATTTCTTAAAACTTCACCTTCTAAAAAGTAAGCCTCTAGCCCTCATGGTTGCATAGAAGCTTGAAATCGTCATGCCTAAACGCTAAAAAATCAGAAGGCAAATAAAAACCCAACATTTATTATTTCTTAATTTCATTATTTTAAGCCAAACACATGATTTTTAAGTGCTAGGGGTTGGCTGCTGAAATTGTCCTTTTTTTTCCCTCTCTTAGTGGTACCTGGGTTGAAGATTTGTGCTCTTTCAGCACATAAAGCAAACATTGCACTTTAAATCTTCTGTTTGTAAACCGAACATGAGTCAATTCTGGATACACTTATTTCCATTTACTATTAATAATCAGAGCACTGTAGTGAGAAATTAGTGTAGTAAATAAATGCACATAATTCAGCTCTAGTGTGTCCTATAATTTTGAATATCTGGAAAATGTTCAGTAGAAAACCTTTACTGTCTGCATGAATAATGAACTGTCATTATATTTAAAAAGAATGTTAGTTTCAAAAACTAATTTTACTCTTGCCTGGCATTCTACCTTTAAGTCCTTCTGATGTATTTGCCATAGATATAAGAAATGAGAATGTGTGGTCTTCATATACTGACTGTGTCCTATTCTAGCCAAACACACAGCTTTTTGTTTAGTTATGTAGCCCAAATATACATTACTTTCCCTTAGGCCGCTTCTGCATACCATGGCGTAACTTAATATGCATTGTTAAATTAAAAACATGATTTAGCCTCTTGGATTACATTTAAACCTAGACACACAAAATCTAAAGAATCCAACAAAAATAAAACATACATTATATAATCTGAAGGCACTTCGCAACTGCTTAGTAGTAAGGAATATCACAATAAAATCAGTTTTGTGAAACTCACATTTTTGAGGATTATTCTGATTTAATAGTTCCTTCCGGCTTGCTAATAGTGTTTCAGTGAAATATCTTCAAAGACTTTCGTATTAAAGATGCCTCCACTAATTGTGTTTTTCATGTGATTGTTTCAGAGGGTCTCTAATTCGCATCATGTAAACTAAAAAGTAATTCTTAGTGCAGTGTATTTATATGCTAGGTATGAGAATTGGCAAGAAGTGCTTCCAAACCTTAAAAATTGTAGGTGAAGAACAATCAAACAACCTACATATTAGTCGATTTTAAAAATGGACAGGCATATAGTCAGATGAAGGAGGAGCTAGGCAAAATACTTGCCAAAACTAAAATTGCTTAATTTCCCCAGAAACGATTTTGAATATTTTTCTTAGTTTTTTGTCAAGAAATATAATTTTTATATTTGCATTTTTAATAGCAGATTTTAATTTTAAAGTGGAAGGGAACGACAGAATGAATGTTAGTATTCTTAATAATTTGCCTAAAATAGATGTGCGCTAGCATGAAGTTATCACAAATGCTCCCAAGGTTCAAGTACAATTAGAGGGATTTTTGGAAGCAGAATAAATACTGTCAAGCAAGTTAGTTGAACTTCACTTTGCTGTCACTTGTTGAATTGCCCTTATACTCTGGATGTCCAGAAAACAAAGCAAACATAATGTAAGTACGAATAAACTGATTTAAATGTGTATTATCTGTCCTAATTAGGATGACTAATTTCAAACTGAACGTACAATTTCAGTTGAAAATGTATGAACTGAAGTATTTGTTGCTTCTCTCAGAAAATAAACTTCATATGCTATGACTTCAGGTGTGTAAGAATAATGGACTTCATAAAAGTGCACCTGTAACTCAGGTTCTATTAACGGACCAAGGCATTTAGGCCAAAATATCACTTGTCTTAAAACTGGCATGGAGTGATGAATATCTTCCAAGTTCTAAAATCTGGATTTAAATCATTAGTCTCTGCTTAACAAATAACCACAAGGTGCTGAGTTCTCCTAGTATAGCTATGGCAGAGGGAGCATCAGGTTAACATGAGGCTTGTAATCATCAGTGATGCATATGCACAAACAAGAAAGTAACCCAATTTCACATTAATGTCAAGGTTTGTTTAAAAGCCTAGCTGAATAAATCAGTGTCCCTGTTAATCAAGGGTGACATTAGTAGGGAAACTTCACTGAATAATACAAATCCCATTTTAAAAAAAAAGCTCGTCTTTCTCTCTGAAGCCCCTTTCTGATGTGAAGCCTGCCATGGCATGTAAATATAGTTTATAAATCGTTACATAATTTCACCGAACGAAGCAAAGTGTTACTTTGCTTACCGATGTTACTGTTATAAACCGGTGATCGTGAAAACTGTGTGGAGTTGAGTAGAACGTATGTGTAGTTGTATAATCATGCCTTTTTTTATTGCAGAAGCCTTGGAGTCCAATGTGTGTACTTGACATGTGACACTCTCCTTTTGTTTGTAGGCATCTTTGGTGCTTCAAATTTGTTCTTCAGCTGAAACTGGTCTTTGACTTACTGCTTTTGTGCAGTTATGTGAAAGTGTCAAAATAGCCTTTCTGCTTTGCAGTAAAAACTATATTTTTCAGATCAGAACTAGTCAGCTTAAGTGGTGCCCCAGACTAAAGCCTCTTTCCTCTTGGAACTCTCTAGAGTTCACCTGATACACTGGACTTCTAAATTAATTAAGCCATCTTAAAATTCCTCTTTCTCAATGAATTTAGAAATCCTGTTGTAACCTAGATCCGGTTTTTAAAACTGGCTTCAATGCACTGGACAGGGAGTTAGACTTCCTATTATTCAGTGCAAGTTACTAATAGTAAGAGAAGTGGTCTGCAAACAGCCATCTTCTCAGCTTATTTTGCAGAGATCTGAAATAGGATCTGTGGCCTCAGAGACTGAGTGTTGCAATCCTTAAAGGATTCAGTGTAAGCTGTCTGACAGTAGGTGGCATGTTGGTTAAGAGAACATATTTCTGTTGTGCTCCAGTGACCCGCAGGCTCTAGGAACAGAATGAGGAGGGAGAGCACAGTGCTGTAACACAAGCTTTTATTTGCTTTTGAAGAGGCTCAGCACTTTGGGTTTGCAGTTCCAGGCATGTCCAGCTGAGTGGCTTATCTACAGTACCAGCCTTTTGGGAGCCTGACTGATTTTTCTGGGATCAAGAGGGCAATGTGAAGAGTACTCATGAATTGATTTTTTTGTTAGTCACTCTGTGTTTTTATGCTGTGACAGTGCTGGAGAAGACAATCCTCTGTTCCCACTACAGGCAGCAGAGAAAGCTTCCCAATTAAAGTGTCCCACTCTTAATATGCAGAGGCCATCTCTTGTGTGAGAAGGGAATTATCTCTGTAGCCTGTCAGCCTGTTGTTTCTAAGGCTGCTAGTCAATTAGTGCCTTTGTAGCTTTTTCTTTGTGAGGAGAGCACATCTGACCTACTGGGAGTATCCATGTGGTTCTAGGAACTGGCCACTTATTGGAAATAAACTGCAATTTCTCAATATTTTAATTAAAGCATAAGCAACGTTTGTCAAGCTTGATTGAGACTCAAAGATTGCAGTAGATATGGGATGCTATTTCGATATCCCAGACCTTATCTCCACGGATAATACTGGTCACCTGTAACTTTAGTTTTTTTTTAAGCTAACTAATTTTGTTTCAGCAGAGAATTGCTGTCAAAGTGTAAATTCAAAGTCCAGAGTTTCATTGTTAGGCGAGTAGAAAGAAAACAGCATGCAGACTAATCCCAGGGGAAAGAAAGAACTCTGCTTTAACTCTCTTCTAATCAGGCCTTGTTAAGTAACTGATATTTTATGATGCAGTGAAATACTGTTACTACTTAATAAACTGCTGCAAGGTAAAACATCACAAATTGCTTTGCTTCTGTCTTGGATGACTATACCTCTGAGACCTAGGGAGGTCTTTCCTCATCTTTAAATTTTTTTTTAAATAAGATGCATCTCCTTTTCCTCAGTGTTGACAGGCTAAATCTGGAATCTTGGCTGAGTCAGTGTAGTGTTGCACTCTTACACTTGAAAGCAGTATTTATCTGTTGTTCACCTGGTCACAAAATAACTAGTCAGTCACCATCGTGTTTTTAAAAAATACAAAATGACGTGTGTGTTTGGAAAAAATAAATTAATGGACCTATTCGTTACCACCAACAGCTTACATACATTTTGATGTAACTAGTGTTACAGATACTGTGAAGTCACAATAGTAGCTTTCCAATGAAGGTTGTAGGACGGTTTCTATTACGTCTGTTTTTTGCCAACCCACCCACTCCCAATTTCTGAAAAACCGTTTTCTGCTTTTGCACAGAATTTCTTATGATGTCCCTTGTCAGAGTATATTTTCATTTTGAAAGTGGGAGTTAATTGGCCAAATTGCTTGTTATGGCACTTTAACAAGTGCTGGTTTAGCACCTTCTGAAATGTCCTAACTTTTTTGTCCACTCATAACTTGGGAACAACTTAGTGTAAGATCTTCAGTTTTGTCTAGTCCAGAATCCTCAATGAGAGCAAGTAAGTCAGGTAGGAGAGTCCTTGGTCATCAGGTGTTCTCCAGGGGTGTGAGAGCCTCCACAAATGGTTGGCAGACTACAAACTCTGTCCCACCTAATCTGAGCCTTTCATTTAAATGATGTTAGCCAAATGTTAGTGTGTTAAGTTTGTAGTGGAGAATTTTAGGAGAGATACTGTCTCCATCCAGCTGCACTCACTCGCTACGGCTGGCAGAGATCCAGTAATTTCCCAACGGCTGCATCTCTTGCTGTGGGGAGGGCAGGTGATGGTGGGCAGCTTTTCAGTCCCCTGGGGTGGACCCTACTCTCCTCATATCCCTGAGTCTGAAACTTTTTCCGTCATTCCTATGCGATGAAGTCTGCGTAGGGCTGATAGCCGCTTGCCAGTACTGCTGGCTGTTAAGGAGAATGGGGTGCCCCTGCCTGATTTAGTCCTGCAGGCAGAAGTATGATTATTCATATTTGTACGTGCAATTAACTGAGTACAAACAGACATATGCAGATTATGCTAAGAAACGGGACACTGATTGTGGTACCAGTTCCTAGGAAAGGAAGAAGGGTATGACATTGATCTGTGTGCACTGCAGTATGTAGACACAATAGGTGTGAGGTAATGGTATTCTAACAAGCCTACTGCTGAACTGCCTTGGTTCTTGAGTTTTGTTGTTTTCAGTGGATTTTTGTGTTATGAAATTTGGAGAAATTAACTTGGGTTTCAGGTGTAAATGCGGTGTTCCACACGTTGTCAAATGGGGTTTAATATTTAATTGGACATTGTCAGGTCAAATTTGTGAAAAATAAGCTGCCACAAAACCAATAAAAACATTTTACATGAATCTCTTTTCAGTTCAATGGAAATAGTTTCAACAAATATTCCCTTGTAGTGCGCTAGCTACCCAAACAGTGCAGAATTGTTATACTAATGAAGAACCAGAAAGGGAAAATGATTTGATATTTACTTAAACCAAAACAAAACCCACAACAGTAGTCTGTTAATTAAACAGTAGTTTAATTGTCAAGCTAGACTACTCAAAGAGTAACCTATTGGCATAAATCATGACAAGGAAATGTAATTTTAAATTATTTCAGATTTAATTCTAAGACATGTTCATAACAGAGGTAAAGTAGTTTTTTTAATATGGCTTTTAACCTTACAGTTTCTTATTAATCCTTGGCACTCTGCATGTTCAGTCGCAGTACAACCATTGTCTAAGTCTTAAAATGGTGATTTGCAAGAGTAATACTAAATGTGTACCTCTGAATCCTTGTTGTTTATTCACATTTATAAATTTCCATGCCAACAAGTTTTTATTCAAACACTAACATTAAATGAAGATATTCCCCTCCCCCACCCAATTCTCCACAAACAGAAAGAGCTAGCAGCTGATGAAGACTGCCCTAAAATGTGTGCTTACAAGTTGGTGACTATCAAATTTAAATGGTGGGGACTACAGAACAAAGTAGAAAACTTTATCCAGAAGGTAAGAGCTGCTTTTTAAATACTCTGCGGCATAGTTTAAAAAAAAAAGTGAAAAGTTGGTACATTTTTTCTTCCATTAAAATTAAATGTTAGTGAAGACATTGATCCATTCAATTTTTCAGCCAGTCAAACCACTGACTTCTAAGGTCCCAAACCTGCAGCCACTTATAGCTTAACTTGACTTCTGTAAGTAGGCGCATTGATTTCATCAGAAGTACTCATGATAGTAAAGTTAAGCACATGTGTAAGTATTTGCAGGATTGGGGCCTAAATGTATATGGCACTTAAGAATGCTTTGCTTCCATTATTCTCTCTAGTTTAAAAAAAAAATCTCTTTACGTAAAACATGAGTGCTTTGATGCTTTTCCAGCAGTATGTGCACCAGAAGTCTTGTGAAAGTTTCTTATTTTTGGTTGCTACTAATCCTGTAGTATTCATGCTTTTTTTTTTTTTTTTGGTAACATTAAATTGTACAACAGCCACAGAGATTGAGGGATTACAAAGCAAAATGTAACATATACCAATGACTTAGTTAAAAGCTGCACCATACCTGACTGGATACGTGTCCAGAGGGATCACTCCCAATGTGGTCAAAAAACAAAAATGTATCTTGCAACTTGGAATGTCCATACGCTGCTAGACTAATCAAAAAGTGAAAGACCCAAATGCGGAACAGCAATTACTGCCCGAGAACACAGACATCACTGCTGTCAGCAAAACAAGACATGCAGATGAAGGCCACTTGAGGGAAGAAGGCGGTAGTTACACTTTCTTCTGGAAAGGAAAACCAGCAAGCGACAGGTGAATACACGGTGTTGGCTTTGCAATCAAAAACCTTCTAGTCATCCGCCTGACTGAGCTCCCCATTGGCATCAACAGGCACCTTATGACCCTCCACATCCAATTGGTCAATAAGTCATTTGCCACTATAATCAGTGCATATGCATCAACTTTTGATGCTGAAGAACAGAAAGAATCCTCCTACACTAACCTTGATAAATTTGTCAACCATTCCAAAAACAGATAAGGTAATCCTCTTAGGGAATTTAAACACAAGAGTTGGCCGAGATTCTAACCCAGGGGTAGGCAACCTATGGCACAGGTGCCGAAGGCAGCACGCGAGCTGATTTTCAGTGGCACTCACGCTGCCCGGGTCCTGGCCACTGGTCTCCAGGTGCTCTGCATTTTAATTTAATTTTAAATGAAGCTTCTTAAACATTTTTAAAACCTTTATTTACTTTACATACAACAATAGTTTAGTTATATATTATAGACTTATAGAAAGAGACCTTCTAAAAAGGTTAAAATGTCTGACTGGCACGTGAAATCTTAAATTAAAGTGACTAAATGAAGACTCGGCACAGCACTTCTGAAAGGTTGCCAACCCCTGTTCTAACCTATGGAGTAATACCATTGGGAAGGAAGGAGTGGGCAAGACCAATTCCAATGGCATCCTTCTACTCAGAAAATGTACAGAGTATGATCTTGTGATCACCAACATAATCTTCAGACAAAGCAACAAGTACAAAACAACTTGGCAACACCCCTGCTCAAAACAATGGCACCTTCTAGACTATGTCATTGTAAGAACACAGGATCTGTGAGATGTCCAAATCACCTTTGTCATGAGAGGAGCAGACGATTGCTGGCCTGACCACCACCTGGTAAGGTCAGTCATGTCCGTCAGGATTGCACTGAAACATAGAAAGCAATCCAAATCACACAGATGGCAATATAACAGCCAAAGACTTCAAACCTCAGTGCACCAAGAGAACTTCCAAACATTCCTCAGTGAAAAATTGGCCATATGCACACTTGGAAATGACAACACAAGTGTTGAAGAAGGCTGGGAAGACCTAAAACAGACCGTCCACGAGGTTTGCGAGGAATCCATTGGTCTTGCTACCCCTGTCATCAGGACTGATTTGACAACAACATTGAGATTACAGCCGTTTTGAAGCAGAAGAGAAAAAGCTTTCTGCAAGTGGCAGAGCCAGCCACTATCCAGTCAGAAGCAGAGCTCTTCCATCTACTTAAAGCTGAAGTTTAAAGGAGGATCCGAGAAATCAAAAACAAATGGTGGGGAGGAAAAGCAAAGCAAAAGAAATCCAAACATTTACTGACAGACATAATATGCAGAGCTTTTTTTTGAGACACAAAAACCCTGTACGAACCAAGCTCATGTGGCCTCACACCTCTGAGATACGAAGATGGTAGTGCCCTTCTTAAAGATAATGAATCCATCAAAGAGCACTGGAAGGAACATGACCAAAAGCTTCTAAATCGAGAATCAACTGTGATGACACCATTGACTCCATCCCTAAGCACCCAATCTGGGAAACTCTTGCCAACCCACCAACACCTGAGTAGGTCTGCAAAGCAATTAAACAAATTAAGAACAATAAAGCACCAGGCCCTGATAGCAAACCAGCTGAAGTACTGAAAGTGGGGGAAGAAACACTGACTAACAGGCTTCACTTGCTGCTCCTCAAAATCTGGTGCATCAAAGAAATCCCTAGTGACTTATGTAATGTGAATATAGTCACCATTTTCAAAAAGGGAGACGGCCGACTGTGGCAGCTATAGAGGCATTGCCCTCCTCTCTGTTGCTGGGAAGATTCTTGCTAGAATCTTACTTAATCGCCTGCTCCCTCTTGCAAAGGAAGAACTTCCAGAGTCCCGATGTGGCTTCAGATCATCATGAGGTACAACAGACGTGATTTTCGCAGCCAGGCAGATCCAGGAAAAATGTCAAGAACCACACCAGGAACTGTATATGGCCTTTATTGATCTGACCAAAGCCTTCGACTCTGTCAGCTGTGAGGCTCTATGGAAAATCATGTCAAAGTTTGGCTGCTCAAGCAAATTTATCATTGTAAGATTTCTCCATGACTAGATGACTGCCTCCATCCTGTGTAGTGGCTCTACCTCTGAGCCCTTTGTCATTTGACCTGGCACCCACCCTTCTCTTCATTTTCTTAGCAGCTATGAAAACATTAATCCAAGACCATCTACCTCAGGGCATTGGCGTCATATGTCGAATTGACAGCAACCTATTCAACCTCTCTCATCTCCGTGCCAGAATTTTAGTAGTATCAGCAACAATAACCGAACTTCAGTACACAGATGATTGTGCTGTAACTGCACACTCAGAGAATCTTTAAACAGCCCTTAATTACTTCTCTGAAGCTTACAAAAGCCTACGGCTAACTCTGAACATCAGCAAAACAAACGTTCTCCATCAGCCAGTCCCCGGTCAATCATCAGATCCAGCAAGGAAGATCTATATCAACAAAGAACTGGAAAACATAGAATACGGTGCCTGTCTTGACAGCCATCTCTCACACAGGGCAGATATAGGCATCAAGATTCAGCACAGAATTCACTGTGCCAGCCTTGCGTTTGGCAGACTGTCTTGTCAGGTGTTAAACAATCACAACATCGAAACACATACTACACTTTTAGTTTATAGAGCAATTGTAATCCCAAATCTCCTCTACGGCTGTGAGACTTGGATGACGTACAGAAAACACCTGAAAAACCTCGAACACCAGGATTTTCTTCGGAAGATCCTCAACATAAAGTAGGAGGATCATCACACTAATATCAGTGTCCTCACAGAGGCCAACATCTTCAGTGCTGAGGCCCTGATTATCCAGCACCAGCTGAGGTGGAGCAGGCACTGTATGCGCATGCCTGATGTACGCTTACCAAAACTGCTGTACCCCCAACTCACCAAAGGAGAAGGGAAATGGGGAGGCCAAAAGAAACACTTTAAAGACATCTTCAAGATAAACGTCAAGAGAGATGGCATCGACACCACATACTGGGAGACAGCAGCCCAGGATAGGGATAACTGGTGAAGACTTGACAGAGGGAACATCCATTTTTGAGGAAAATCGCCTTGCCTTGGTTGCAGGAAGACTCCAGAAAAGAAAGGAAAGACAACTGTCATGCAGCAATCACAGCCCAACCCTGTCTTCCAACAACACCCGCAGTGTGTGCTAACGAGCCTGTGGCTCAAGAATCAGACTCCTCAGTCACCAAAAGACCCATGAGAAATAAAACCTATGAAAGAGATCGTCCTCGACCTGGAGGGATCACAGACAGCTGGTTTTGTCACACTTTGCACTGTTTACTTCCTCTTGTTATCTGAAGCTGTTCTGAGTGAATTCTGGGAAAGCAGCAGGCGTTGAGATCATAGCACTAATCTACGGCTTTCTTGCCTGTAGAGTATGACCAGCATATGAGTTTGTATCATTGATATGAGAACACTGTCTTTCTTTTTCAACTTGAAAGCTCTCTCAGCACTACAAACTGTACAGGAATTGCTACAGCCACTTTTGAATTAGACAATTACAGCTCTTTAACAGAGCAATGCTACATATGGGTTAGGAATGGCAGAAATGCAATATCCAAAGGAAATCACCAGATGCTTTAAATATAGCAAACAGATGGAAATACCCAAACTGGAACTGGTCAGGACATAGAGGCTAACCCCTTTAACTCCTAACAAAAGGTGCCAAGGAATCCTTAATTTGACTTACATGTGCACGGGTATGTCTCTCTTAAAAAGGATGCCCTTTGCAGCAGCAATTGTTCTGTGCACCATATCGGGACATAATTCAGTTCTAATATGAGGGGGACAGAGAGGAGGCTGGGAGTGTAAGTGTGCCACCTACTGAATTCCCAGTGCCATTTTTTTCTTCACCTCATTTTACCACAGATGTTTTTATTACTGAGCTTGTACAGTAGCTGTGGGTTTTTTTTAAAGTGGATTCTATCCTTAATGTAGCTCATGCATTAGTGTTCCTGTGTGGTGTATATATTCTGTCTAGGATCAGATTCAGTGGACTAAATGTATTTTGGAGAATGCATCCACAACCTTTACAGGTAACAAAATTACCAAACGTTCTTTCTAGGAAAGAATTATTACAGAGTGCATTTCATTTTCCTTGTTGAGAGGCAGAGAAGAGATGTAAAATCTTTTTAACTTAAACCCAAGAGTCTGGGGAGTCTGGATAGTGCCATTGTGAAATAAAGAGCATGAGACTATATAGCAGCAACATCCTTTAGAATTTAACTCAATTCTCCTTTGGACATTTATTGATAAATCATAAGCATATTTTCTAATGCTGCTTTGTCTCCTTAAAGCAAGAAAAGAGGATATTTACCAACTTCCATCGCCAGCTGTTTTGTTGGATTGACAAGTGGATTGATCTGACTATGGAAGACATCAGGAGAATGGAGGATGAAACCCAACGAGAGCTGGAAGCGGTAAGAATGTTTTGAAGCTGTTTATAAATGTACACTCTATGGTAGTTGGGGCTGTGTAAGAATCGGAGGCTATATAAATTTGCTTGTGTCTATCCCGCCAACTCTGTGTGCTATGGGATAATGCTGATAAATGCTATGCTCTTCACTGGATCTCCTCCACAGAGCCATGCTCGTGGAGCTTCTGCATACCATGCTGCAAAGATCCAGGAGTTGTTGAAAAGTAGATGTTTCTGGTAAGTATCCCATGTCTTGAATGCTTGCACTGAGCATCTCTTTCCACTTGTATTATATACCTAGTGCACACAATCCCACAGCTCCCTTTCCACCACTTGGAGCTGTCACCTCACTTCTGCATTGTAAGTGTCTTGTTTTGTTTAGTTTTCAGATTGTAATTAGTTGATTATTTTCCCCTTCAAACATGTCTTGAAGTGAGTGTGTGGGTCACATGAGGGCAGTTGGACTTGTCTTGATGAGTGTGATAGACATTGAGAAACTCATTTCTGAAAAAAATCTGTCAGAGAATTAACAAGCACTTGGTGTTGCTTCCTTCCGTGTCTTAGAGGCTGTCAGTGGTCATAGTCTGACCTGTCTGTATGGTCCCAGAGGTATCTGAAAGGAAACTCATCCTTCAAGCAGTTTTCTCCCTTTTCTCTCAGATGCTGAGGAACTAGCTAGGAAAGGACCTTTCTGCTGCAAAGTCATTGTTCAGGCTGTGGTTCTCCCACTATGAGCATTTCTGTGTGAATTCTGAGCCTCACTCTGATTTTTTTAGCATCTGCCAAAGCTACAGTTTGAACTTTGTAAGGTGCTTGGTGACCGCCTTATTGCCCAACACCCATTTGGATTGCGGTCTCTTCTAGCACTCTGGTTCTGCTCAAATATGCAGAGTAATGAGCTGTGAGCCTTCAACGCATGTGGGCTGCCAGAGACCCTGAAATAGTTTGGCTTTCTTGCCACAGACCCAGTATGGCTATTAATACCAGTTCTTCTCCAATACAAACTGTTGCTCAGGTCAAGCAGATCTGCTTTGCTATTGATATGAACACTACCTCTGACTCCCCCATCCCCAGAGCTACCCTGGACATGTCTGGCTAGATCAGCCTTATACACTGCTGGTTGCATTGTGGGGAAATGTTTTTGAGGAGGAATAGAGATGCTTCTGCTCATCCCCCTGAACGTGAGCCCAACAAACCTTCCTAACCTGGGAGTTTGGACCGGCTCTGCTCTGGAGGCTGGAGAGGTTGTAGGAATCCGTCTTTTAGCACAGGAGTCCCTGAGATCAGCTTTGATCAGTTCTTAGTAAAAGGCCAGATATCCTTCACTCGGCTCACTCTTACAAGACACTCGATTCTTGGACCATTGGATGGGTACACAGTCTTGTATGTCTTAGCCATATGGAATGCCAAGTACAGTACGTGACCACCTGATGCTGAGAAATATCTGTCTGTGTCAAAATATTCTCTCTCCTTTTTGGATAAACTGCAGATCATTGGTTTCAAAATGGCCAATTACATTGCCCCAATTGACTGAGGGTTTTCAGATCACAGAATTGGGTACTGTCTTGATTACCTTTAGTAGTTAAGTGCTTGCTGTATTCCTGAGCCGTCTTAGATGCCTGATCTTCCTTTAAGAGTTAACACTAGTATAATACAGGGTGAATGGAATTTCCTACTCACAGACCTGTAGATAGCAACAAACCCAACCACCTTAAGGACAAAATATGGAGAGACTGTCAGACAGCCAAGGCCAGGGGCAGTTTCCAAAGGCCACATGCTTAATATTTATACTGCTTACTGTATTTTTCACTCCGTTCATCTGATGAAGTGGGTTTTAGCCCACGAAAGCTTATTCCCAAATAAATTTGTTAGTCTCTAAGGTGCCACAAGGACTACTCATTATGCCCAACAATGGCTCTCAGCAATAAGCTTTTTTTTCAGTCAGGATGGCTCAGAAGCATTATGTATGGTTACTCAGACAATGTTCAACTGTGTATTTGCAATATGAGAGATCTGTTTTGCCTTTGAGGGGCAAAGTGCCCCATTTACTGACCCTGTAGAGGGAGTGGGTGGAAGAACTGCATTTGTCTGTTTACTCCGGTTCTAAATGCCTTCCCATATTTCCTAACTTTTAAGCCAAGGGAAAATAAATTGGCTGGCTGTTTTATCAACACAGCTGAATGTGAAATATCCTTCCTCTTCAAGTAAGGCAGAAGAAGGGGCTGCTTTGGCAGATCCCAGAAACACTTTTTGGAATAAGATGGATATCTCCCTCCCCTTAGGAGCACTTCTGCCTAGATGCGAATATGAAAGTGGATGCTTGCTACGGTAGGACATCTCTACATTAATTATTTCCAAAAGAAATCATTTCTGAATTTCCCCTTGTACTCCCACTTTATCCCAGACTGACGAGTTTGGGAAACTGTTTCATCAGTAGGGATCTGTGAAAGAGAGAGAGTGGTTTCCTGTCTTTAAGGAGTTCATCAGAAGGGTTGTCTTTTTTATTTTAATTTTTTTTTTAACAACCTCAATTCCTGATCTGGTATAGGCCAGACATCATCCAGTTTCTCTGGGAAAGAGGGAAATATAGTCTGAGGTGTGCACACCGCAGGTATGTGTAGGACAAGCCTCAGAGATCATGGAAAACTTCCCTAAACCTTCCCCTTGTTGTGTCTGCATGGACTGTAGATGCTTGTCTTTGTGGAAGAGGCTTCCTGTTGATAGATATCTCATAGGTGAGTAACCGCTTTTTTGACTTTGCAAAAGTGATCTCAAAGATCAAATGTTCAGATTCACAAATATTTCGCATAAATAGAATGTGTTCTCCGATCTTTTACTTCCAGAAGTACATGCTAGTTTGTGAAGATTTTCCTCTAACTGGGAATAAAAGAACATGGGCTAAAGAGAAATTTCCAGTAACTTTTCTGTTTGTGTTCACTTACATGCTGTCGCTCTACTAGCAAATACTTCAATCCCTAAAATATTTGCTGTACATTAGCTCTTATCTGCCATACTGAAGTTAAACCTGGTTTTCTTGTTTTCAGGATATAACTTTTAACCTCGTCTTTTTTTTAAGGATTGTGTCTGTCCTGGAAACTGGCTTTTACTTCCCCCTTCATTCTTTGCAGAATAAAACAGATGGTTTTGTGTCTCTGGATTTAGTAGTTTTAAAGCTCCTCACGATAACTTATTATGTCACTTTTTTTCAAATGTGTACTCTGGTGACTTCAAAAATATGTGGTCTTGTAGCTGGAATATCTTATTGTGAGCCACATAGAAAGGGTTGGCTCCTGCTGTTTTAAATACTCTTACCACTCTTTCTTTACTAACACAATAGAGATATCTGCAGGCACCTACAAAACACATTCCAAGAAGATTTTTTTGATGGGAGTATCCTCTTGAGGGGCAATAACCTAATGGTAGCGTGTAACCACGCATTGGGTCACCCACGATATAAGTTGAACATTCCTTTTAATTTTATCCCAAAAGAATTTCTGCTCTCCACATGCCACATTTAACTAGCCACTTGCTGAAATATTGTGGCAAACGGTAGTTCTCACAAAATCTCAAATACTTCAAGGCTGACACTTACTATTATGGGCTTGGACACCAGAGAGAAGGGTGCTCAGTGATGAGATGCTCAGCATGATAGGAATGTCCTTGCACTTCCAGCCCTGAGCAGTATTCAGCCTCCCTGGTGATATAGTCCAGGAGCTCACTGGTGTCTGGAGTTTTATGTTGTTACAAAGAAACAATTGCAGGAAACAGCCCAGTGTCTAATTAGGTTGGCAGTTTTGCATTTTCTTGTGTTGCTTTCTCTTACTATTTGCTTTCTTTAAAATCTTTTACTTTTCTTTACTTCATTAGATACTCTGCTGGATTTTCTTGGTTCACCAGTTCCTCATCTGGTTCTGTTTTCATTTTGTCAGTTTTTGTTTCCTTTACTATCCATTGTTTGCTGCTTCCTGGATGCCTTTTCTTATCCCCCTTCAGTGGGTTTCTAGTCTCTCCTCACATCCTGTTCACAATTTTTCTGCACTTACCTCTATTTCACTCTTCTGTACAATTGCTCTCCTTATGCGATCTGACTCTGTGGACACCCAGAGCACTTCTGCCATATTAAACCCTCTCCATCAGCTGACTACTGGACAGTGCGGATCCTAATCAGAGCATAAGAAGTAAGCAGCTTGAAACTGCCAAGACTGTGCTCCCTCAGCCCTGAGAAACAGGAGAAGTGCTGTATGCTTCAGGCAGTTTGGTATACGCTTCAGATGGCCCTTAGGAACTGAGAGGCTGCCTCCCTTTACAGCAACTGTACATTGCTCACTCTGACTTTCCTGTCCTACAGAGTGCCCCTTCCACCTAGCCTCCTCACACCTTCAGCTGGACATGGGACTGGCTCTGAGCCATTTAGTTCTCTCCTAATAACCTCGCGACAGGTTCTTTATTTGATAGCTTACAGTTTTATTTTACATTTAGATGCGTAAGAAGGGTTCCGTTCGAGGCACAGTGGCTGCTGACGTCTAGAGGAAACCTCTGTAGGGTCAGAGGCAAAATCAAGCTGTGTAAGTGAATTCCTGGGAGAAAAAGGAGGAATCCTTTCTGGTGATGGGCGTTACTGGCGGAACAACTATTCTAAAGCAGTGCAGCCAGATTCCTTTCTTGGGACTGAATCCCTGCTGCTCCCCCTGCTTTGACAAAATCAACAGCAGGACAACAGCCCCATGGCTAGGATTCATTTGAGACCTTCAGCATGCTTTTAGCATCATGATGGGCTCTGGGCACATGCTCAGTTCAGTCAGTAGGATGCTATAATCGTGGCACAAGCTAGCTATCACATCATACTTTATGCTTGTCTGGTGCAGAAGCTCAAAGTGCAGGCTCTACAGTTTGTCTTCTGACGTGTGCTTTGGCTTCAGGACACTTAAGCTCCAAAGCCTGCAAGAGGCTTCCTGGACAAAGTGACATTTTGCTGCTGTATTAGACTCTTTGTGGTTAAAGAAAATATAACTGCATTTAGAAAAACGGTACAGTCGAAATGGGTGTGTGGAGGGGACGCCAATCTATTTCCCAGTTCAAGAAAAAAAAATTCCCTAAAATGCTGCTGCCAGGAACTAATTTCCTCAGAAGTCCAAACCTTTATATTCACACCCAGTACCTTTTAATGTTCATATTTCCTGCTCTGAGCATTTTCTCACATGCCTTTAATGGTGGATCCTGTATCTGCAGCTAACTTCAAATCCCAGCGATCCAGCGTATGGGAGTGCTTTTTGATGTCTGAGTTGCTGTTCTAATCGCAAGACTGATAGCCAATCTGAAAGAGTCCTTAGAATACTTGAACTGATACAATATGATCCAACTCAATGCTGGTGAATGTTTGACTGCGCTGCACTAACTATTTTTCTTAGAGAATTAGTAAAATCTGCATTTTTAGAGTTTAATTTTACTTGAGTAACTGTTGGCACTTATTGCATCTTTTGTTTTTTCTGCAGCTACGTAATCAAGGCCAAGTGAGAGGAACAAGTGCTGCCAATGATGAATGATGATGGATCTGACCTGTCACTTGCAGGGTTGATACATAAATGTGTGTGTGGATGCATGATTATCTGTATATAATTATATATACATACACGCATACTGAGGGCTGTTACAGTTTCTCCAGGGTACTATACCCATCTTCAGCAAAGATACAAAGAAAACTGCTTTCATTATAAATATCTGAAGCAAATACAAATTGACTGAGTAGTGTCATTTAAAGGATAAATTGACTGCAGAATTATGCTAACTGGTATGTTTCCTGAATGTCAGTACTGGACCAATTTATTCTCCTCTTGAATCACTCTGCTATAATATGTCTATCTCATTATAAGCCAACAAATTCAGATAAAGTAATTTTAAATTTCGTGTTTTCCCTATGTGATTTTGGAATAGGAACTATGCATGTATTTATACCTATTTATTTCTGGATTGTCATCTAAGTCAAATCAGAAAAAAAAATTTCTATTTGTGAGAATTGGAAGACTTTTGCTGTTGAATGAGGAATACAATAATGGCCCAACTTTTACTCATCTTGCTGAAAGAAATCACCTGTTTTATTGGAGTTTTGTACATTGAAATTCAAATGTTTTCTTCATTAAAAATTGGCAAAATTAAGGAAAAAGGCTTGTGATTTATAACAGTTTGAACTGAACAATTTTCCAGGAGGCTTTCTGACAGAATAACTGACAATACCGGTATTGTATACCTTTAAAGTATCTTTTAGGCTGTGTAGTTTAATTGAATTCCCTAGAATAACATTTATTTCTGAAATTATTTTTTTTCAAAGTTTTCGTTTGGAAACTATGCAAATGGTCTCAATTTCACACACATTGCGCAATGGAATATAACAGTGACTTTTAGCTCTTTTCATGTTGAAAATTCACTTTTAAAAAAGATGTTCACTTTCAGATATGATGAAAGTTTAAATTGTAGCATCTGATGCTTCTCTGATTTATTAGAAGTAGACATAAAAGGAAAGATGGTATAATAAAGGCCTTTTTTAGATAGTTCTCAAATAGTAAGTTGTCTTCATGATTTTTTTAAAGAAAAATATTCCAATTGAAGCATATCATAAGATTTATTATCAAAATGCTTGTTAAATCAGGAACAACTTATTTTAGGACCACTAGTTAGGTAAGGTTTCCTCCCAGAAGCCTCTGTAGGGTGAGGTTTGCTGAAGGATCTCTGTCTAGTTTTTCAACCTCACACCCACACCAGACGCTTGGGAATAATTGCTTATTTAATTAACTGATAGCGAGAGTGATTCGTCTTCCTTTACAGTCAGTGGCAAAACTTTCATTGACTTCAAGGGGAGCAGATCAGGCTTTGAATATGACTAGCCCACCTAGCCCATCACCTGCAATGACGGTCAGACAAGTGGACATGGATTTTTTGTATGTCTGTACTGTATTATTGCCTCACTATCTTCCCTGCTACAAGGTCAGTCTTTGGTTAGTCCTTTCTCTCCTAGCAATGAAAATAGATGTCTATTCTCTGTACCAGCAGAAGATTGGTTTTGTAAAAACTTTTAAACCATGTTTATACAACTTGCTACAAGGAGGGTTTTTGCAAATTTGTGAAACTAAGGGCTCAGTCCTCTTTTCAGTGCAGAAATGTAACTCCTACTCTCACCAATGGGAGCCGGAATACATTCCAAGGAGGGAAAGGAACCCCTATCGTTTTCATGGTTTTTTGGACTAGCTATGAAAATTTGAGGAAACTTTGTAGTGAATGTAAATGTTTAGTTTACTTTGGCAGTCTCTGATGTGAACTACAGTAAAACAGTCAATGAAATTTAATTAAATAAATTTGATCATAAAATATCCTTTGTGTTGTGTCTTGGGTATCATCAATGTCACTTTGTGGATTTCTCATATTGCCATTTTAATTCTCTCGATCTGTGGAAACTCTGTATGAGATGGTTAAAAATCTGATGCTCTTCAGTCATTTAAGCTGAAAAAGAAAAAAAAAATTCAAATACCAATGGAAAGCCTTGAAATACTTGGAATCCAAACTGAGTAATATAAATATTTAGGTGAAATCTTATTGATAGTTGTGGAGTGTACTGTTCAACTGATTGTGTTGCTGCAGTGCTGTATTGTGTTTTCTGTTAACTGATCTTTTTTTGGTGTTCACCTTAGGAATTATTTGTCTGGAAACAGTGGCACAGTCTGCAGTAGAAAATGAGCTATGTGTTTGAATCGTGATGTTCAATATTGTTTCCTCTATCTCCCCAAGGAATCCCTCAAAGTAACTAGAACAATTTGGTCACATGTGGACAGGGCCGAAATTTCTTCAACCTCAGTACAGAAAGCATGATCATCCCCCTCCTAGCAGTTTAGTCGTGTTTTCTGCAAGTTATTGCAGTACCATTCAAAGATCCACTGAGGATCCTATAGTGCTAAGCATTTGTGCAGATGCAAAGGAAGACAGCGTCCATGCCCGGAAGAGCTTATGCTTTTGTTGCATCTTGTTTCAAATGACATTTTAATGGGCAATACTTGGCAGGTTCCCGTGGGCACACTAGCAGGAGTGACTGTGCAGGAGGGATTTCAAGGAAGAGGGTAGTGACTTCCCCAAGTTCAGGCAGAACGTTCCACATGCGAGGAGTGGCATGGAGTAAATGAACATGCTTTGGAAGATGCAGACGAGTAGATAGCTGAGGCTGACATTGATTGTTGTTTCTCTCTCATATCAAACTGTCAAATTATAGCTATGCAGGGCTGGGGGAAGCAGCCCTACTCCTACATCAAACACAGCATTAATGGAGGCCTGGGTTGGTTTGGTTTTGCAAAAGCTCTTCCAAGACTGATACCCCATCAGGACTGGCATGGGAATATGGCTACACAGGGATAAAAAACCTGCCGCTGGCCCAGGTCAGCTGACTCAGGCTCATGGTGCTTGGGCTCTGGGGCTGAAAAATCACTGTGTAGACATTCAGGTTTGGGCTGCAAGGGTGGAGGGTCCCAGAGCTCAGGCTCTAGCCTGAGCCCAAATATCTGCACAGTGACTCTTAGCCGCACGAGCCTGTCAGCTGACACAGACCAGCTGCAGCATTGCCATGGTTCTTTTATCCCCATGTAGACATATCCTTAAAGTCCATCTAAAGCATGCAGTAGAAGGTAGCCAGTTCATGCTAAGGACAGTGCATTGTATTTCCACATCTTTTGACCTGTGGCTCCTATCAGTGTTCTAGCGAATTCTGTGCTAATACATGACACCAAAAATATTGTGGAGGCAGGAAAGCATGACCACTGTGGTCATGGTAATAGCAGTGTGCTCAGAGGAGCTGCTAATTCACGTGGGTTTTAAGGCAGGGATAGTCATGAGAATATTCCAATGCGTGTTTTAGTGCCTGTCATGGGGGCAGTAGTGTTGTGGGGTGATATGCCAGCTGACAAAGTTGACCATGACTTTTTATTTCTAGAACATGCTTGTCTAGAATTGGAAGTGTATGCATAAAGACTGAAATAATACAGACTAATGAACTCCCTGCCCTGCTCTGACAGACACCTCAGTAAGTGGGTGAGCCTTTGACCGTGCCATGTAGGGCAGCTCTGGGCTCTGCTAGCCCAAAGGGAAATCAAATTCTAGTGCTAAGGGCCTTGTCCTATGAACTCTGCGGCTGTTGTTTAAATCTAGGGCTATTGGATTGAGCATTTTGGTGAGTCTTTGCTGCTGCAAAATTGTGGGGGAGGTGGTGTCTCTGGTAGATTGAACTCAAACTAGGCAAGTCTTGTATAGATTAATCAGCAGCTTCAGCTTGCACTGAGGAAGTAACAGAAAGCCAGTAGAACCTTTGGCCTACTGTGGGGATCGGCAACCTTTGGCACTTGGCCTGTCAGGAAAATCCGCTGGTGGGCTGGGACAGTTTGTTTACCTGCAGCATCCACAGGTACGGCCAATTGTAGCTCCCACTGGCGGTGGTTTGCCGTTCCAAGCCAATGGGGGCCGCAGGAAGCGGCAGCCAGCACATCCCTCGTCCCACACAGTTTCCCACCACCCCCATTGACTTGAAACGGTGAACCATGGCCAGTGGGAGCTGCGATCAGCCGAACCTGTGGACGCTGTAGGTAAACTAACTGTCCCAGCCTGACAGCAGATTTCCCTGATGGGCCGCGTGCCAAAGGTTGCTGATCCCTGGCCTAGTGGTTGTTAAATTTACACTGTGGGTGGTGCTGTTCAACAGGTGTCGGCTATGTTCTGTGCTAGCTGGAGACTGAGTTATCTCCAGGAAAAGCCTCACATAGTAGGTGTAGAAGGAAGTGACGATGGGTAACGTTGGCCAGACCTGCACTGGCAAGTTGAATCCTCTAAATGCAGGTGGGAATAAGTGGTTAGGACGCGAAGAGCTGTCATGCCCAGAAACTCCGACTGATGGGTGAACCTCTGTACCCATGATGTGAGCAGCATGTACTATTTAAACAGGCAAGTACTACCCCCTGTTTCCCTCTCAATCTTTCATGTTGCCTGCCATGGGCACCTCAGCCTTGCCTGGACTGAGCATCATCTTGCTTTGATCCAAGCCCAGTCTCCACCTGGTCAGAGTCCAATCAAAGAACCCCGTGCAGTGAGAAATATTCAACTCTGCTTCAAGATGAAGGCAGCTTGGCTTCACAAGGCTGTTCCCAGGAGAGCACATCCATGGGTTTGAGACTTTGTGGGCAATATGGTGGAGGAAAGTCTCCATCTTTGGCCAAGTTATTGCGTGAGACAATGTGTTAGACTCTGAGCACATTTTAAATTCTACCTTGTACGCAGGGTCTGTAGAGATCCTATCTTTAGTCTTACTTGGTATTTCAATAGTATCTTGCTGTTCTAGTGGCAAAATGTCTCTCATTGTTATATCAGCTGCCCAGAAAAGGCAGAAGTTGAATTTTAGTTTCTTAGAACCCAATGTTTTGAGGGATAAAAAGCCTAGAAAAAATGTTTGTGCAAATACTCATGAATAAGTAAAATGAGTTCCAACAGGATCTGGTGAGAGCTGCTGAATTGCAGAGGTCAGTGAAAATTCACTCCTGTAAAGGTTTTAATGTGTTGTGATAGTAAAACAATATATGTGGCTTCCCTGTTTGCCTTTAATACATTCTGATACTGCCTACAAATCAGTCAGAAGCAGAACTGCCCTGTGCAGCAAGTGAAGGCAGGACTCAGAAGGGGAACAGGAAGAGTGACTTTGTGTTTATTAATATATTTGCTGAACAAAAGCTTTGCCTGTGGGCATCCCATTGAAGCCAGATCCCTGCCCTCCCAAACTGACCACACAACCTCAGCTTTCTTTCTGTAGAGCAGTTCTGGTAACTTTTCATGGAGTGCCAGTTGTCTTAATGCATGTTCTTCTGCTCTGACTAGTGTGTGACTGATGGTTTCTGCTTATCGAGGAGGCACACAACACTAACTGTGTTCTTTTGCTTGGTTTTGATTATTTCCAGTGTTTAGAAATAATGCAAGAAAAAGGAACAAGGTGCCCATGTGTGGGGCTTCGAGTGACATCCAGGCATAAGGGAAGTGCAGCAGAATCTTTACAGGAAGAGGATTTTGTTCAGTCAGTAAGTTGGTAAGATACAGAGAAGCTTAGAAGCCGTGGCTACTTGACCATGTAAGGTGTCTTTTGAGGTGCAGTCCCTAAAATACCAAATAATTGACTCATTCCTATTTTTGCCTTCTGTTTGCTTTCTCTCATGTCACTGTTTTCCAGTGTTACTTTATGGTGTCATTGAGCACCCAGCATTTGCACTGCACCTTGGTCTTGTCTGTCCATAAGAACGGTCAAACTGGGTCAGACCAAAGGTCCATCTGGCCCAGTATCCTGTCTTCCGACAGTGGCCAATGCCAGGTGCCCCAGAGGGAATGAACAGAACAGGGAATCAAGTGATCCATCCTCTGAACTTTTATCCTACATACTCGCACTGCTGTTATCACCAGTGCTTCTAACAATGAGAGGGATAATGTCACCGTCTTTACCACCAGATCATCTCAGCCTTATCTGAGCCAGGTTAGACTACACAACAAATAACATGTGGTGACCATTGGTGCCCTTTCTCTGTTAACGCCACCAGGGAGTGGCACATGTGGCCACAGTCTGGAAAGAGATTAGTGTAGGTGCAGCCATAACAGCAGTTGCCCTTACCTCAGTTTACCTGCGTATTGACCCAGGCTCTGTGGTGGAGCTGAGGGTGGATGTCTCATAAGAAATATAGCATGTTATTAAAACAAAGCATGGTTCCAGCGAGGCTGACAAGAACAGTGTTTGCCTGTAAAATAGTAGGTGACTTTCAGAGTGAGAACAAACCTTGTACGAAATCAAAGGGGAACTGTCTAGATATCAGAGGCTGCCCCTGCTCCCAGCCCCACCCCAGTGGCTGTAGGTGTGTTTGGAACAGCACCAAATTAACAGTGTTGTCATAGCCCAGCTGGAGCAAGGAAAGTTCAGCCCTGGGCTGATTTTATTCTGTTCACAGCAGTTCGTCTATCAGCAAGCATGACTACTTGCAGAATACAGTGCAAGCTGCGTGTAAAGACCATCCTTCCTCCATCGAATGGGACAAGTGCTTGCATCTAAGGCACTATTCCAAAGGCTGCAGAACACTGGCCTAGATGGGTTACGGGCAGCTTAACATTCCCCTGGTGCTGCGGATGCTGGCTTTGGAAATCGTGGCCTCTGTTCTCTGCCTGAGAGTTCAGTGCCTCTACATGCAAAGTGTGACACTTTCCAGGGCTGTAAGACACCTTGCTCTCACCTGCCCTTAGCATGAGGGATCCTTGTCTGCCTGCCCAGGGTTCAGCTCCTTGACGCTACTAATTGCAGGCAGCACAAGGACTCCCCTCTCAGCTCACTCAAACTCCACTAGCCCTCTGCGGCTTAACAGGCATGCTTCAGCCCTGCAGCCTTCTGCATGTGCCCGGTACAGCTTGTCTCCACTAACTGGGGGATCAATTTAGTGCATCTAGTGAAGACCTGCTAAATCAACTGCTGATCGCTCGCCCATTGACTCCTGTTCTTCACCGGAACAAGACGCATAAGGTAAGTCGACAGAGTTTCTCTCATTGACCCAGAGCAGTGTAGACACTGCAAAAGGTTGACCTAAGCTCCTCGGCTTAGGTCAAGGGGGTTCGAGTGCTGTGCTGCCCCCTGCCCACAGGTGCAGCTCCCATTGGCCAGGGCAGGGGGACAAACTAGCGTGCCTAGCAGGTGGCTGCTGAGGGGTCGTGGCATACGCCTCTCCCCGCTGCTGCCTGCTGTGGCTGGGCTCGAGCTGAGGTGCACGCTCTGCAGTGAACCACGGTCTGTCACCCCGTTGCCGGGACCCAGGAGTGCTGGGAATGGGGCAGCACCTGCTTCTCTCTCACTGCATCTCTCCCTGTCCCATCCCACTCTGTCCCCCACACCTCCCCATCCTAGCCCTATATACCTTACAGTGCTCTCCCGCCCATCCTCTCCACCCTCCAGAGCCGCCACCCCCATGTCCCTCACTTCCCACAACCCTGCACTCCATTCACCTCTATATACTGCTGCACTCCCATTATGTCCCTATACACCCCTGTGTCCCCCCCCATACTCATGCACCTATAGCCTTCTGTCTTCCCATGCATCCCCATCCACCCTGCTCTTGTCCTTGGCCTCTTTCCCTCCCCATCCCCTCTCTCTCTCTCTCTCTCTCTCTCTCTCTCTCTCACACACACACACTCACACACACACACACACACACACACACACACACACACACACACACACACACACACACACACTTACTTTTCCCCTCCAGCCCACCCACTTTCCTCCCTTTGCAGCTGGGTGTGTCTGTAGGCAAGTGTGTGCATACATTATATGTGTGTAAGACTGTGTGTGTATATAGGGAGGTGCATGTATTGCCACGTGTGTATAACTGAATAAAATTTGCAACCTAAGTCTTTCCTTTTGCTGGCTTGTGCACAAAATTGATGACATAACATGTGTCTTCGTTTCATAACAAGTTTTTAAAAGAGAAGGGAACTCTAAAAGAAATGTATTATTTATTAAAAAGTTAATGTTGTTGACTAGTAATTGCAGAAGAGCCGATGTATCATACATTCCTCCCCGCCTCTGTCTAGCTACATTATAAACTTTGTTGCAGAGTCTCTTTTTGTGTATGTCCAGCACCTACCACCCTGCAGCCCTGATCTTAGTTGGAGTCTCTAGGCACTAAACAACTGTAAGAATAAATAATGTGGAAGTATGTGTGTTAATGCATGCTAGATATGTACAAATAATACACGTGTGTATCTGAATGTAGATGTGGGAGTCCGTTTCTACAGATTTATTTTTATAGCTGTCTGGACGGTGCATTTCTGTGGTTGTGCTCTGTGGATTTGTATTTGGACTTCAGGAGTGGGCCTTTAATGGACCCATTGCAGCTGTGATGTGTGGTCCTAATTCCACATATAAAATTATAGTAACTTTAGTGAACAAAAAACATGGAGCTGCTTAAGAAAAATGGGAAGAGGGGAGGGAAAGAATCATGAAAACCCTTGTGAAATTTAATTTTTTTAAAATTGCCCTTGTTGATTATTTTGCTGCCAGCTCTAGTGTCCTGTAACAAATAAAACCTGAACTTTGCATAATACATCTGTCAAAACAATAAATATGCCTGTTTGGGCCTTGCAGTGAAAATGAGAGTGAGGATTGGGGGGAGGAAGCGACGGGAGTGGACAGAGTGAGCAGGAGGCGGGGCCTCAGGAAGGGGTGTGGCAGGGGCAGGGCCTCGGGAAGGGGTGGGGCAGTGGGCATGGCTACAGTGTTCGGTTTCTGGAATTAGAAAGTTGTCAGCCATAAGCTAGTTCACTATCAGCTCACTTCCTAAGTGAAAGACACCAGGGCATCCCTTTGCAACACTGGATATGTCCAGACAGGCTTTCTGATCTTTATTCACAAACCAGACACCCTCTGACTGGATGTTCCTTCCTGTAGATTTTTGCCATCTCTTGTTCGTTTCTTAATCTTGATTAGCCGGTGGCCTAGTATGCAGATAGGAATCCATTGTGCCATATACAATACTCAATTTCATGTAACCAGACAGATAGAGGAGTGTGTCTGACCTGACTGAAAGGAACATGTTAGTCACCTGGTGACGAGCTTTAATTCAGACCATAAGAACAGAATTTCCAGTATAAGTCTCTAGCTCTTTATCTTTGCATATATTGCCCTGGTTATGACGAACAGGGGGTTAGTCAGTAGAGATTTCACAGGCCACCCTTTAATGAATTATTGTGCAAGTAACTGACCCAGAGGATCCCTGTAAAACTCTATGCATCCCCTGAGCCCTCAGCCGGTTGGTATCAGGAGGTTCCTGGGTGTGTCAAACATCAGCACCACGGTCTCACTTAGGTGCACAGTCCTGAGGTTTTCTTACCACAGTGAGAATTATTGGGAGGAAGGCATCAGCTTGCATGGTCTGTCTTTAGCGCTGTGTCTCTAAGTAATATTCCTCTTTCTTGCATCTCTTAGGGGCTGATCCTGCAAGACTTGAGTAAAAATAAACTTGTATGCATGGGTAGTTCCATTAAAGTAAATGGGATGACTCGCATGCATGAGCATTGGTGGGGTTGGGTCCATAACGTGTGAATAGTGTTTGCCGCCGGAAGATTTTTCTATAAATGCGTCTACAGCAGTGAGAATTCCAGGCAGTTCTGCGGGTTCCTCTTGCAGCACTGGTGTGAATCTTAATCTCTGTGGAGAGATTTTGGCCTGCTAACGATGCATAATATCTGTTATAAATTGTAACTTGTATGGTTCATTTTGGTAAATGCAAAATTGGATTCTCTTTTTTTACTACACTCTGCCTGTTTAGTTTCCAGATGGCAAACCTACATGAAGTAATGGAGTGCAACATCGTTTTGTTATAATGAATATGTAAACGTAATATTTATTCACTGCAATGGACTGCTGTGAATGATATTTTAGCAGCAACCTTTTAAGTATATTACTTGACTGTGCAAATGTGTGTTTCTAAAAGGGAACTGCAAAGATTTTTTTTAAATTGCATGTTCCCCTATTTTTTCTGCTTTGACATAAAGACCCTGAAAAGCTTTTCAGAAGAGTTTGCAGGGTTTTTTTATTTTAGCATTTCTTATAAACAAAGTCTGAGTCCTCTCTGGTTTTTCTGGGGTAGCCCCGGGTGGGTGCTCATCGCAACACTGGTGAACCTCAACACATTTCCCAGTATTATTAGCACTAGTTTAGCTTCCCCTGGACGAGCAACACTGGGACCTGTGGTGCAGAGTTGTCTCTGGGCCTGTCAGACACTCAGGCTAGCAGCAGCCTTAGCAGGTTCTGCAGCACCACACACAGGGCTCTGGATTCTTGTGATGTCGCTATTTCTCCAGTTTTCCAGTCACCACAGTCAGAACACTTCTCTCTCGTAATGACGTGTGTGTATGTATAGACTATCCTAACACCACAGTATCTGAGTGTAACACTGACAAAGCCCGGGTCGTTGGCGGGCAGGATCAAACAGGGGACCTCTGGAGTGTAGTGCAGGAGCCTCTACCCCATGAGCTAAAAGCCACCTGGCTCCGAGCTAAAGCTGCAGAGCAGACTCATTTTTTCTCTCTCTCTAAGTAGTCTCGGTGCCACTAGATGGGACAGAACCCCACAGCCAGTAGGTATGTGTGTTACATAAGCATTTTTCACATGTCTAAAACTAGAAACACCCCTCCCTCCTCGCCCTGTGGGAGCAACAGCTTACCTAGTTTACGAGATCGCTTTTCCTTATTCTTCATACACACACACACTCAGTGACCAAAAGAGGTTTGCATTCTGTTCTGAAGAGGGCAGGGGAATCTCAATCTCCTGAGGCAAAGAGTCACACATGCTTGCTCTCCTGTGATCTGTAGAGCACTGTCAGGTCATGTGGGGTGGCCTTCTTCCATGACCCCCTCTTTTTTTCCAGATGCTAAACTGCACTGAAAGAAACCGAAAAGGCATCAATACTTTCCCAGTGTTACTCTTCCATCTTGACAACTGCTGTAGGTGCCCCGGGGATGTATGCAGTGGCCACCAGGAGGAAAGGTGTCCATGGGTAACAGGATTCCAAAATGAGGACACTGGGTGGTGGGGGGAGAGGGTACCTGTGGTGGGGGCACTCAGTGTCGGTCCCTGTCACGGCAGCTGGTGCAAGGCCTGGATGCAGCGATAGCTGTCAGCAGAGGCAGACGGGACCCCCTCCCCAGGGCTGGGAGTTAGGAGCTGGGTGACAGGATCTGGCAGCTGCAGCTGCAGGGGAATAGGCCAGTCAGCTGTGGATGCAGAGGAGGAGCCAATTGGAAAGCAGACCAACTGGGGCCCTTTCTGAGCTGCAGCCTCTGCTCTGCAAAAACCCCGGACATTGTCTGTTGTTTGAAAAATCCCCATGGACAGAGGACGGAGGCTCAAAAAAAATTGGCTTTGTCCAGGAAAACCTGGATGTATGGTAACCCTATCCAAGGGACAAGGTCTCCATTCAGATGTGGCCCATGCTGGCACGTGTTTGGGAACTTCTGAGGTAGCTGCTAGTATCCAGCTGGATCACAGAGTGCAGCATTGTACTGGATGCATTTATTTTTGAGGATGATGATTTGAATATGTAATAATTGAAATCCAGAATCCATGCTAGCGAGCTGTTTCAGTATAAAGGGTTAAGGTTTTTGATCAAAGAACTGCATGCTCCATCCCTCTGAGCAGGAGTCAGCCCGAGCCAGCCCTCAGTGTAAACAAGTGCACAGGAGGAAACTGGCTGAGATCTTATTTTTAACATGAGCTTGCAAAGCAGCCAGCTGTAATCTATTTCTTTCTCTTTCTGTTCTCAGCCCTGACATGGGACATGGGACCCTGGAGGCTGGGAACCTGTGGGGAGGGACTGGGGTGTGAAATACAGGTTGCCAAATTCAAAACAAGTAAGGAAACCACTTAGCACTTAATAAACCATCAGGAGAAAACAACCCCCAACAAGATAATGTTCACAAACTGTGTGAGCAAACAGCCATTAGGTCCAGCAAGCTAGTGCTGCTGTCACTAATGCTCCAGAATTAATAAGCTAGTGCTTAGCATGGGAGAACAAGGGGCTAATGAGATCTTCTGTGGCAATTGCAGAAATTATTGCTGGCCTGTTTGCTATCCTTCATCATCAAAGTTCTACAGCCTCTTGAAATGAGACCATAGGAAATGTGAGCCAGCCTCCCATCCGTGGCCCAGAGGTGATTTAATACCTTTATGTACTGGTGCTTTTAATTAAAACTCGAATTGTATCTAGCATTATCAATGAGGTTTATATTGCATCTCATTTCATGAAAAGAGCAGGAGTTTATAAGCTGCCTTAACAGGAAATGCTTGTCTTAACAGCTACCCCCATGGGTGCCCCATGGCAATCTCTCTCTCTCTCTGCTTCTGAATGCAACCACAATGCAGGCTCAGGATTTGTAAAGGAAAGGGTGGTGTTGGGCAGTCCTGAGTAGAGAGGACAAAGTGAGTTGCTAGTGGCATGGGAGACTGCAAGGTTCTCTCTTGTCCTTTCCGGGAGCTTTCCTGCATGTTGAGTGAGCTGCTGCCCTTTGTCATACAATTATGGTGACCTTTGTTTTTGTGTGTCTATGATTCATAGGTGAACCTAGCATTTTCACAACAGATAAAATGTGCTAAGCAAAGAACAGACTGCTGTCCTGAAGAGCTCTCTCAAATGGGTATTATATGACAGAACGATCTGGGTTCGTCCCATTTAGCCAGACATAGGACTGCAGTGCACTTGTTGCACCAAGGCAGAGAAGTGCAGGCACTACGAGGCCTGTCCCTATGCTGACTTCCGTGGCCCAGCTCCACTGATGGTAGCAGCAATGGGCACATCATAAAGTTTGCACAAGGCACCACTGAGCAGGTTCCTGCTGTTTCAGGCGTTACCCCCACCCAGGGTGGGTACAAGGAAGTTTTGTGCCCTAGGCGAAACTTGCACCCTCCACCCAGCTAACCCCGCCCCCCACGGCAGCTAACTTAGCCCCCCACCCGGGGAGCACCCCAACAGCAGGTACCCCCCCCACCGCAACAGCTAACCCCTCTCCCCCCCGGCCCCCCACGGCAACTAACCCCGCCCAGGGAGACTTGCCCTGTCCCCCCATGGCAGGTAACCCCGCCTAGGGAGACTTTCTTGCCCCGCCCCCCACCATGGCAGCTAACTCTGCCTGGGGAGACTTTCCCCCTCTTCCCCCCCCCCCGCCACGGCAGCTAACCCTGCCTGGGTAGCCCACCCTAGCTCACCTCGGCTCCGCCTCCTCCGCTGATCATGCTGGCGCTGCTCTAATTCTCCCCACCCAGGCGTGCAGCGCTGATTGGAGGAGGCTTAGAGCTGGGCTGTGTGCTCAGCGGAGGAGACAGGGTGGAGGTAAGCTGGGGCGGGGAGTTGTTCCCCTGTGTGCCCCCCCCCACGTTACTGCGGGCAGCCCTCCCCGCACGCCCCCCACCCAGCTCACCTCCACTCCACCTCCTCACCTGAGGGGACTTTTAGGCGCCCCCAACCACTAGGCGCCCTAGGCGGCCGCCTAGTTTGCCTAAATGGTTGCACCGGCCCTGCCCACACCGGTGTGCGCTGTCTGGAGCCGCAGGGCAACATAAGAAAATTAATAAGAATGTGTTCAGCTGAGAGAGTGGTTACAATATCGAAGGAATAACTAGCCATAACGTAGGTAGCATGTGCTTACTGAAGTTAAATGTCCCTCTGCACCAGCTCTGAGAGCTGGTGGTGAGCTCCAGTGCACAATACCAGCAATGAGAAGTGGAGAGAACATTGTGCCCCATTAATGTCTCATTGTGCATGGCACGTGACAAACCCATGACACGTGTGATGAGCATGCGTGGCAGAAATGTGTGAGTGAGACTGACTGCAGTTTGTCTCCGGTAAGGGAAATGTTGCTCTCCTGCTATGCAGAAGGCCAGGCTGCAGAGGAATGACCTGGGGAAGGTATCTGCAGGGAGTAGCCTGGCGTGTGCGCGCAGCTGTGGGAATGGGGCTAAGCAGTCTGGCACACAGCAAGGAGGGAACTGAAAGGTGGGGCTGAGGTTCTGTGCTGCCTGAGTTGGAGCTTTCTATTTTGAAAAGATTTTCCCATTTCACAAGCTGCTGCCCCTGCCCGCATGCTGGAGAGGAGCTGGCAGAGCAGCAGCAAAGGTAGCAGAGGGGTTGCTGCCCCAGGGGAGGTGTGGGTCACTGTTTTTCACAGAAGATTCCTCCTTAAAGCTGAGACTCCTGACTTTGGAGGCAACTTGCTACGAAGGACTCCGTTTGGTAACGAGGGGCCTGGGCTTAGCGCTGGAGTTGAAGGTTGTCTCTGAGGCTGGGGAGAAGTAGCAGCAACAAATCAGGCCAGTAATGTTTTATACCAACATCTGAGCATGCCATGGCCACTGCTCTCGTTGTCCTCCATTCTGCTTCGGCTAGTGGCCTCTCGGGTCCCTTCTCTGCCCTAGTGCAGTTGTCATTCTTTGTGCCTCCAGCATGGCCCCATTTATGAACCTTGGCCTGAAGCTAAACAGGGCCTATCTTTTAATCTCTCCCTTCATCTGACTCTCCCTCTGGCAGCTAACGAGTCTTGTTGCCATTCTCTGAAGCCTCCCAGTTTCTCTTCTTTCCTTTCTGGGATAGGACAGCCAGACATGCACATGCAGTTCTAGGCCTGGCTTCTCACTGGTTAATAGCAAGGTGGTAGCATGTTCTAGGGCAGGGCTGCCCCCAGCCTTTCAGCCACATCTTAGCAGAGTGTCTCATGGATCCCTGGGCTCTTCTTGTTCATGATTGCACACGCCACTTCCCTTCCCATTTGTAATCGTCCTTGGGCAACCACAGCTCTTGCTGAGGGTGACCAGGCATCTGGTTTTTGTCCGGGACACCCGGCTGGCGGTGCTGCGGGGCTAAGGCAGGCTAGTCCCTACCTGTCCCGGCACCGCTCTGTGCCCTGAAAGTGGCCGGCAGGTCCGGCTCCTAGGCAGGGAGGGGCCACAGGGCTCTGCACGCTGCCCCTGCCCCGAGCACCCACTCCGTGCTCTTATTGGCTGGAAACTGCGGGCAATGGGAGTGGGGGGGGGGCGGTGCCTGTGGGCGAGAGCAGCACACAGACTCTCCTGCCCCCCCCCCCCCCCCGCCTAGGAGCCAGACCTGCTGGCTGCTTCTGAGGTGCAGCACGGTGTCAGGACAGACAGGGGGCCTGCCTTAGCCCCGCTGCGCTACTGACCGGGGGCCGCCCGAGGTAAGCCCAGACCCCAACCCCTCTCCTGTGCCCTGAACCCCTCATCCCTGGCCCCAGTCCAGAGCCCACACCCCCTCCTGCACCCAAACAGCCTGCCGCAGTCCCCTCCCACACTCCGAATCCGTCGGCCACACCCTCCAGCCTGGAGCCCCCCCACACCCCAACTCCCTGCCCCAGCCCAGAGCCGCTTCCTACATCGTGAACCCCTCTTTTATGGCCCACAACCCTAGCTGGGGCCCTCACCCCCTCCTGCATGCCAACTCCCTTCCCTAGCTTGGAGCCTCCTCCCGCACCCTGAACCCCACATTTATGACCCCAGATGGAGCCCTCACACCCCTGCCCCAGCCCAGAGCCCATACCCCCTCCTGCACTCCAACCCCCTGCTGTAGCCCCCTCCGGCATGCCGGAGCCCCCTCCTTCACCCCAGAGCCCTCACCCCCTCCTGCACCCCAACTCCCTGCCCCACCCCAGAGCCCCTTCCTGCACTCTGAACCTCTCATTTATGGCCCCTCATCCCTGGCCCCAGCCCAGAGCCCACACCCCCAGATGGAGCCCTCATCCCCTCCTGCACTCCAACCCCCTACCCCAGCCCAGGGAAAGTGAGTGGGGGGGGGAGCAAGCCACTGAGGGAAGGGGAATGTAGTGAGTGGAGGTGGGGCCTCAGGAAGGGGCGGGGTTAGGATGTTCAGTTTTGTGATTAGAAAGTTGCAACTCTAGCCTTGTGTACATGGCGAAGGCTTATTAGCACAGTAGTTGGTCGATTTTTAGGTTGTTTAATGTGATTTTTCAGTGGCCACAAGGTGAGTCAGACCAGGGACCTAATCACTGTGTGGAGGAGTCCTGCAGAAGGGCTCCACTCAGCTCTCCTCCGTGCTGCCTCTGAATTACATTTTAAAGAAGGTTGTACCAGAGTGGTTTAAACCTGTTCCCGGTAGTTAAAGCTGAAGGCAGCGCTAACAAAAGGCCAAGGACAGATGTGTCAAAGTGGCAGCAGTTTTCTGTGAAGTTCCCGAGCAGCGGCCGTGCTCACCGGATCTTGGTGTCTATGCAAGGGACGTCAGGAAAGCCCTGGGAGAAAGGGCTGGTTCTTACAGCTGCGGTTCCCAGATGCCACGCAGTGCCAGACTTGGGCCTCCAGCCTCCATCTATCTGCCTCAGGGCCTGATTTAACAGAGCACTTAAGCATGAGCTTAGGCCCCCATTCATGTAAGTGAGACTTAAAAACAGCCTGCAGGAGAAACATCTTCTTCAAGTGTTTGCATCTGTCCATGATGCTGTAGGTGGGTCCGTTCCTCGTGCATCAGGACCACAGAGTTTTCCCTAGGGGTGGCCCCACCCAGCATGAGGCTCCTTCTATTATGAAGGGAGAATGTAAAGGGCAGAGTCGCCCCCAACCTGCTTTAGTTCCTTCTCATCGTACGGGTCCAATATTTAGTGTCCCTTGTGAATGGTTCACCTAGTGGTACCATTCATCCCCAATGCTCAAAAACCTTATTTTTATTTTCACTTTTTGTTTGCTTTAATTTTCTTTAATTTATTTTGGTCCTGTTTTGTTTTTTCACTTAACAGGGCCTCAGGGTTCAAGGCACTTGTGGGCTGCAGAAAGCCGTCGGTGATCCTCATTAGTGCTGTCTCGGGTGCCTGGGTGAGGGTCACATTGGGGGTGAGTGTTCCATTTGTTGTTGCTTTGAGGCCAGGACAGAGGAGCTGAGGGAGGTGCCTGGAGGCAGCCCAGAGGCTGGTGTTCGAACCCCTTGGCCATTGAAGGGCAGTTCCTCAGCGATGCCTCCCCGAAGGGCTCCCTCATCCTTCCCAGCAGAGCCGAGATCTCCGTCACCAGGACCAGGGTTCTAGACCTTCTGAACTGTCCCCACCTCAGAAACACAAGAAAAAATTGGTCTCCAGTTCCCTGAAGTCCAGAGTCTGGGACTTCTCTGCAGAAGGCCAGTCTGGCTCTGATGGCAGAGCATACTCTTCAGCTCACTACTCCCTGACACCGGCTCATCCAGACAGCCTTGAGCTATCAGTATCGACGCCCTCACAGGAACCCTCAAGACAAGCTACAGAACAGCTGTCCTGAATGTCTGCGGGTCAACAGCCCATGTCAGTCCCAACCACACTGTGGGCCTATGCAGGGCCAGAGACTTGCTGAGCTTTTCCATACCACGCTCCCCCCGTGCAGAACCCTTGTATGGGGTTGGTACGGCAGCCAGAGCTCTCAGCTCTGGAGCGCACTACTCACTACTCAGCCCTGGTACCTGTTCCTGCCTGGTCTTTGGGCTGGTACTGGTTCATCCATGCTGCCTCTGCCAGCAGCTGGGAAACCCTCTATGCCTCCTCTGGCACTGAGTCTCTCACTTCCGCATCACTGACTCCTCCTCAGACTCTCGGGAAGCCCAGTACCAGGAGTCTAGCGCTTCCTCCCGTTCCTGTTCCCACACTTGGTGTGGTTCCAAGAGGGTGTCTGCTAGAGCCTGGGATGCTGGGGCCAGACATGCGTGGGGCTTGCTACCAAAACACCCCCAGGATACCGCCAGCATCCAGATCTACTTTAGCGCTTCCTGACACAAGTCAGTCTTCTGCCAGGGAGCCGCCTTCTGCAGGTGCCAATCAACCTTTGAGCCCTCAAGCCCAGGACTTACTCAGCCTGTCCTGAAGCCACAACCCATCCTCGTACTACAAGAGCAGCTTAGGAAGATTTCTCCCTTGCCTCCACTGCAGCCATCCTCCTCCTTCCCACCTCCTCCTCCGCACCAGATGACTGAGGGGGGTGGTACCTGGAGTTCCACAGGCGAAGAGCAGCCTCCCTGGCTATGCGCATGGAGCAAGTGGAAGAGAATATCCTCAAACTCATTGACATTCTCCATCCCACCATGTCAGGGTGGTGACGCTGTCTGTGAATGAGACCATTATGCTGCCAGCCAAAACCATCTGGCAAAGTCTTTTCTCCATTCCACTGGTTGCTAAGAGAATGGAACAAAAACTATCAGGTTCCATCTCAGAGGCTTGAGAAGCTTTATACCTGACACCTGGGTCATTAGTGGTAGCTACAGTGAATGAGAAGAGTAGACAGGGGAGAGCTAAGGCTACCCCTGAGGACAAAACCACCAAGAGACTTGACCTTTTTGGTAGAAAGCTTCATTCTGCAGCAGTTCTGCATGGCCAATCCTGAATCCTGTCATTGACCCATTGGCTCATACATGTTACCCCAGCAGGAAAGGCAGCCTTTCCTCCACCACTATACGTGGTGCAGCTGAGATCACTTCTCCAAGTTCCTTCTGAAGTGGTTTCTAACTTCCATCCGAATCAGTTTACCTGCCAGTGGTCTTCCCACAACTGCTTTTACATAGGGATGAGTGAAAACTCCACCCCTCAGCATTGGTTGAGCCATCAGCTTTTTCCTCAGTAGGACTAAGGCCTTTCGAGTTTTGTCCCAGCTGTTAACCCTGTACACACGATGTACCAGGGCTCATCCAGTCACCACTCAGCCTCTCAAAATGGATCATGAGCTGCATTACCATGCCTTCCACTGCCCCAGGGGTAACACTGCTCGACAGACTCATGACATGCTCCACCATAGTGCTATTGACCCCAGCAGCATTTGTGACCCATGTCCCTGTTATGGATACCAGCAGAGCAGTAGCGTGGTCCTCCATCCATGCTTTCACCAGAGATTACTCTCTGTGCAGGCTGAAGAGGATGCAGATGTAGGCAAGGCGGTCCTTACAGTCCCTCTTCCCATGAGAAAATGCTGGCATGCCAGAGAGGCCAGAATGAGGTGAGTGATGGTTTCTTAGCTTCTTAAACTCTCTCAGCATAGTCCAAAAGGTTGACAGTTTTCAAGGTCACACTACAAGGTTGTCTTTTTAAAGATGTCAGTTTTTTCATTAAATACATTCCAGATTTTCTGGAACCAATTGCTTATTTTAGGCTGATGTCTAGAATTTCAGTTTGCTGCTAGTTCTGTAACAGTGAGTGAGTTTAGGAGAGGCATGAATGGGGTTATTCTCTGTAAATTAGAGGGCCTTTCTTGCTTCCCAGCCTGGTAGACAATCTGCTACAGTTAGATATGTTGAAAGAGATTCCTCCAGTAATTTAACTGTTGGTAATTACCCAGTGAGAGACAGTTATGCCAGCAAGAACCAAATTTTAGCCAATCCATGTGAAACACTCACCTCAATATCAGATAGAAGCAAAGGAATTTGTATTGAGTTCCATAGAAGCTGTGGAAATAGAAAGATTTTAGTGTTGTGTAACAGGGTGAAAATCTACAAAGCAAAATCTTTGCTTCATAAGGTGTTGGGGAAGGATTTTTTTTCCTCCTCCATCATACTAGAATTCGAATTCTAGCCCCTTTCCATTAGTCCTAACTAATGGAAAGGTTAACAGGTTTGTTTAAATTGAGTTAACTTCAGTTGTGATCATCCCCTTTAATGTTCCATTTCCATAATGATTTCAACAAGTGAGTTTGGTGACAGGAAACAGTGAATTGTAAGTGACCATTCATGGTAAACAAAATTGGTTTCGTAATTTTGAGGTCTGCACCAGACACTGAGTTCTGTACAATCAGGTCACATCGTAGGTGTGTGTCCCGTCAAAACAGCTCAAGATTGAATTGTTCAGTCCTTGCAGTAAACTGCTTATGACCAAGAATTCTTCTTTAAAAAAAAACCAGTTACTCGGTAAACAACAAATTGGGAATGATGTTACATTTGCAAACAGAGATGAAATTCTACCAACAAATTAGCTGTCGATTATTTGCAAGCCTTGTTCCTGACTACGGCTGCTTCTAAAGCTGTGGGTAATACCAGTATAAAATGTTAACTTGTGTGCAGTTACTGCTTTCTAGGTTGCTGGTAGATTTGTAGGTTTTAACATCTCTGGGCACTGCTGTTAACTGCCTGCATCCACCAGCGGAAGAGAAGAATTAATATTGTTCCTGTCACTTGAAACCTTTGTGGTTGTAGCAGCTGAACTTGTGACCCCAGCAGGCTGGGCTGGCACCACGTGTGTCAGGAAGTGCACAGTGTGCTGGATAGGCAGATAAGTTATTTGGGGGCCCTGATGATGTACATGAGTTTCCTTCTCTTTGCATCGCATCCCTTTAAATCCCAGAACTATTGAACAGTGCTGCCTTACAGCCTTGTTCTTACTTCATTTCTAACCATGCTTGACAGATGCATTTTAACATCTCGACCTCTGCTAGAAGAGTTGGAGTAAATAAGTATTTCAGGTTAAATATTGAAAACTGATGGTTATGTTTATGTCAAGCAGGATAAAATAGCTTTGTAACCATAAGAGCTTCACAGCTGTCCTATGTAGTGGCCAGTTGAGGCCTGGAATTTGTCCGTTCTAGATGCCTAGGAATCCTGGCTGGTGCTATTGTTAAAGCTGGGAAATGTGGAGAGAACTAGTTGTTTGTAAAATGTGTTGAGCTCCTTGGATGACACGTGCTACAAAGATCAAAGTTTGGGCTGGCTCTTTGTAAGGACTCATTGCTCTGCATTAAGTTAATCATCCTGGCAATCGTGTGGTCTTGTGCATCCTCGAGTCTGTTTTTAATATCACACTCTGCCAGTTTTTAAAATCTATCTCCATCGTCCCCATGACATCAGTGAATTTAGCATCATAGCTCTTGTATGTGCACTTGCATGTTATGAAAGATGCTGAGGAAAATGACTGATGGTGGAGGGTCCACAGCTGTCAGGCAAACACGTGCCCATGACCCTCATAATGAGAGCAGTAGAAATGGCTAAGTAGCCAAGACCCTTAGGTCCATGCTCTTCATCAACTCATTTACCCCTTTTGCCACAACTTCGCAGCCACTGTTTGTTCCACAAACCCCAAGGACTGACTGCTGCCCTGCGTCCCGTTCCTCCCTGCCCTGCTGTGCTGCTGAATGTCTGTGGGGAAAACCCAGGTATCACATTAACTTCCTCCTCTACAAACTGAGATTTCTGCCATCTTCCTAACAAAGCTGCTTCTTCAAGTGCTTGCTCATATCCATTCCAGTTAGGTGTGCGCGTGCCGTGTGCACGTTCGTCGGAAGATTTTTACCCTAGCCACACTCGGTGGGTCAGCTGGGTGCCCCCTGGAGTGGCGCCGGATATATACCCCTGCCGACCCAACTGCCTTTCAGTTCCTTCTTACCGCCCGTGTCAGTCATTGGAACAGTGGAGCGCAGCTTAGCTGACCTCCACTTCCCTAGCTACTCATAGTTCTCGTGTATATAGTTATAATCCTTTTATATATATATTTATATAGTTATATGTTTTTTCTTTACTAGCATAGTTAGTTTAGTAATAGTTAGCGGGGTTCGGGGAGTAGCCCCTTCCCCACATCCGGTGCCGGAGCCCATGCCCGACTCACCGGGTTTTAAACCGTGCTCAGCCTGCCACAAGCTGATGCTGACAGGAGATCCCTACGACTCCTGTTTGAAGTGCCTCGGGGAATCACACTTGACAGCTAAGTGCTCCATTTGCAAGGCTTTTAAGCCGAGAACAAAAAGGAGCGGGACTTTCACTTACCCCTCCGCCTTTGGCACCGAGCGATGATCAATCGGCGGGCAGAAACGCCTCCTTGGCACCGGACCCCGCCGGTACTGCCAAGGCCTTTCGGCACCGGCCGTCGCCGGCACCAAAGTCGACTCGGCACCGCTCCCTCTCTCCGAGGTCGAGAAAGCCTACAACGACTCCTGCCAGCGCCTGACGGCTCCCTGGCACGCACCGTGGTTGATCTCCCTGCTCCTGCTGCTTCCGTGCCACCTGCGCCGCAGCCAGAGAACTTGTCTAAGTCGGATCGCCCGGCACCGACACCTGCCGAGGCACCGACGACGTCGGCACCGTCGATTCCGGTCCCACGGGGCCGTCGAATCCAGTGCCTGACAGCTCCCCGGTGCGCGCCGTGGTTGAGCTCCCTGCTCCTGCTGCTTCCGTGCCAACTGCACCACAGCTAGAGAGCCTGTCTAAGTCAGATCGCCCGGCACCGACACCTGCCAAGGCACTGACGACGTCGGCGCCGTCGAATCCGGTGCCTGATAGCTCCCCAGTACGCGCTGTGGTTGAGCCTACTGTTCCCTCCACGCCGGAGACATTCCCAGTGGCGAGGGATCTCATTGCCATGACAGAGTCGATGCTGCCTGACCCCGGCACCACTGGTGCAGGTAATAGTCTCTTGGCAAGCCTCCCTTGATATGACCATCCTCTGTCGGCACAGCAGAGCAGCACCGTTCATGATCACGGTCCCACAAACGCTCCATGTCCCGTTGGCACTCCCGCTCTCGACACTACTTGCAGTCCCGGTGCTGTTCTCCTCCTCGGTACCGGTCGCACTCGCCGCGCAGGTCAGTATCCCGTTCGCCGACCCGTTACTCTCAGCACCGTTACAGCTCCCGGCACCGCGACTCCCGTAACTGCTCCCGACGTCGAGCCTTGAGATCTCGGTCGACCTCCCGGCACCGCTCTGGTTGCGGGTCTGGATCTCGTTCCAGGTACCGGTACGCCTCCCGGTACCGGTCCCCGGTGCCGAGTTGGGTAAGGTCCATAGAGTCAGAGACTCTGCCCATGTTTTTTCAGCACCTCCATGGCCATCCAGACATGCATCAGTGTCATCCCACGAGGACAGCTCTTATGCTCAGGACCGCGATTCTGATATGCCCACCAACAACCTGAGAGCCCATCAGGACCTCCTAAGGAGGGTAGCTCTCCATATGGACCTCCAGGTGGAGGAGGTCCCAGAGGTAGAGGACCCGGTAGTGGGCATTCTATCGGCTGTTGCCCCACTAGAGGGGCCCTACCCATTTATTCGAACCATACAGGCAAATGCCGATACTATGTGGCAGTCCCCAGCCTCTATCCCTCCTGCAGCCAGGGGAGTCGAGCGTAAATATATGGTGCCCTCTAAGGGGTACGACTACTTGTATGTCCGTCCTCCTCCCTGCTCACTAGTCGTTCAGTCCGTTAAGGAGAGGGAATGGCATGGCCAGCAGGCGTCAGCCCCAAAATCAAAGGAGGCTAGGCGAATGAACCTACTCGGCCGCAAGGTGTACTCTGCAGGGGCCTTACAGCTCTGGATGGCAAATCAACAAGCCTTGCTTAGCCGCTGTAATTATAACACCTGGGTGGCGGTAGTTAAGTTTATGGAGCTTCTCCCACAAGACTCCCGCCAAGAGTTCGCTGCCCTCTTGGAGGAAGGGAAAAAGGTGGCCAGAGCTTCCCTCCAGGCCTCATTGGATGCAGCAGACTCAGCAGCCAGGACTCTGGCCTCGGGTGTTGCCATGAGGCGCATCTCATGGCTTCAGGTTTCAAACATCCGGCCGGAACTGCAGTATACCATTCAGGACTTACCATTTAATGGTAAAGGCCTCTTTGTGGCAAAGACAGCCCCAGGCAGCAAAGCCTGAAGGACAACAGGGTCTTAATGCGCTCTCTCAGCGTGCATACACCAGCGACCAAACGCAGGCCTTTCCGTCCCCAGCCACACCGCCGTACTCTGTGCCTAGCCAGAGACAGGACTTTGGCAGACGGCGCGGCCGAGATGGTCGCAGACGACCGTCAGGACCCCTAGAGGGCCAAGGTCAAGGTCCCTCACAATCACCACTGGGATCAAAGACAAACTTTCGAAGGTGCGCCCAAGGGCGGCGTACCAGTTACGGGTCGGGATCCCATTCCTACTTTCTCCTGGCGTGGTCCCAGTTAACTTCAGATCGCTGGGTCCTACACACGGTGGAGTATGGGTACCACCTCCAATTTGTTCCAACCCTGTCCCCCTTCAGGGACCCCTCTCATGAGCAATTCCTCTTACAAGAGATGCAGACGCCGATGGACGAAAGGGGCAAGGGTTTTTACTCCCGTTATTCCCTAATCCCCAACTTGAACGGAGGTCTCAGACCTATCCTAGACCTGCGAGGACTCAACCAGTTTATGATAGGTTGAAGTTCCGCATGGTATCCCTGGGAACCATTATCCCGTCCTTGGATCCTGGAGACTGGTATGCCGCCCTCGATATGAAGGACGCGTACTTTCACATCGCCATCTTCCCTCTGCACAGGAGATACCTCGGCTTTCTAGCCAACCGTCAGTACTTCCAGCTTATGGTCCTGCTGTTTGGCCTTTCTGCAGCCCCACAGGTATTGACCAAGTGTACGGCCATAGTCGCTGCCTACCTTCGCTGACGTCAGATATGCGTTTTTCCGTATCTGGACGATTGGCTTATCCGAGGAGACTCCGAGACGCAAATCACTCAGCATGTGGGCATCGTCAAGGACCTATTCACACGTCTAGGCCTGATGATTACTATAGAACAATCCACTCTGGTTCCCAGGCGGAGGTTAGACTTCCTAGGAGCTATCCTGGACTCCGACCTAGCCGGAGCCTGCTTACCACGGCCGCGGTTTCAGGCGATGGCAACAATCGTCCGTGGTCTGCAGACTTTCCCAACGACCTCGGCTCGCACTTGTCTCGGTCGCCTGGGTCCCATGGCTGCCTGCAAGTTTGTAACCAAACACGCCAAGCTCCGCCTCCGTCCTCTCCAAGTTGGCTCAACTCGGCGTACCACCCAGACAGGGACCCAATGGTCACGATAGTCACCATTCCCTCGAGCACCCTAGGCTCCCTAGAATGGTGGCTAGCTCCCTTCCTGGTGTGGGCAGGGATGCCGTTCCATCCGCCCCAGCCCTCACTGTCCCTGACGACGGAGGCGTCATCTCTCAGCTCGGATGCTCACCTCGGTCACCTTCGAGCTTAAGGCCTTTGGTCTTCTCAGGAGCTGGCATTCCACATCAATTTCCAAAAATGAGAGCAGTTCGCCTGGCGTGCCAGGGGTTCCAGCAGCAGCTGCGAGGCTGTGGTGTCTCAGTTTTACAGCCAACACAATGGCCATGTGCTACATAAACAACCAGGGAGGGACATGGTCCTCCCCCTTTTGTCAGGAGGCCATCCAACTCTGGGACTTTTGCATAGCCCACTCGATAAATCTGGTAGTGTCCTTTCTCCCAGGCATTTGGAACGCCTTGGCGCTTCGACTCAGCAGGTCTTTCCTGTCTCACGAGTGGTCGCTCTGCCCCGATGTGATACGTTCTGTTTTCCAGAAGTGGAGACTTTTCCCCACATAGACCTGTTCGCTTACCGCGAGAGCAGGAAATGCCAGATGTTCTGCTCCTTCCAAGGTCTCTCCCCGGTATCGATCTCGGACGCTTTCCTGATGCCGTGGAAGGGCCAACTCCTTTATGCCTTCCCAGCATTCCCGCTGGTTCATTGGGTCCTCCTCAAACTCCGCAGGGGCAGAGCGCGCATCATCATGATCACTCCAGCGTGGTCCAGGCAGCACTGATACACCACGTTGCTTGACCTGTCAATAGCCAACCCAATTACCCTGCCACTCCACCCAGACCTCATAACTCAGGACCATGAAAGGCTTCACCACCCGGACCTGCAGTTTCTTCACCTCACGGTGTGGCTGCTGCGTGACTAAACCGGGGTAGCAGGAAGCCTTGCACCTGGTCAACGTACCTGGCTGAGTGGAAGTGTTTCTCCTACAGGTGCGAAACACTTGATCTTACTCCTACTGAGGTCTCGATCCCCTCTATTTGGCCTACCTCTGGCCTACAACAGCAGGGCCTAGCGGTGTCATCGCTGAGGGTACACTTGGCAGCCATCTCTATCTTCCACCCAGGCTAAGGTGGTCGTTCTGTGTTCTCACGCTCTATGGGTTCGAGGTTCCTCAAGGGCTTGGAGTGCTTACACCCTCAAGTACGCCGCCCAGCCCCAACCTGGGACCTCAACCTGGTTTTAACCAGACTTATGTCTCCCCCATTCGAGCCGTTAGCGACCTGCTTGCTGCTATACCTGTCTTGGAAGACAGCTTTCCTCGTAGCCATTACATCGGCCAGATGAGTCTCCGAGCTCAGGGCTCTTAATGGTGACTCCGCCATACACTGTTTCACAAAGACAAGGTGCAGTTACGACCACACCCGGCTTTCCTCCCTAAGGTGGTTTCGGCCTTTCATGTTACCCACACTCAACGCAATGGGAGCAACAATTGCACTCCCTGGACGTCTGTAGAGCGCTCACATTTATATTGTGCGGACAGAACCATTTCGTAAAATGCCCCAACTCTCTGTCGCGGTAGCAGACCAAAGGAAAGGCCTTCCTGTTTCCTCTCAGAGGATCTCATCTTGGGTGATGGCGTGCATCCGCACTTGTTATGATTTGGCTCATATTTCCCCAAGGCACATCACCATGCATTCTACCAGGGCTCAGGCTTCATCTGCCACCTTGCTGGCTTGTGTACCTACCCACGAGATCTGTCGCGCAGCTCCATGGTCCTTGGTTCATACCTTTGCTTCGCATTTTGCTCTGGTTCAACAGTCAAGAGATGCTGCAGCCTCTGGCTCAGCAGTTTTACATTCTGCCACATTTCACTCCGACCCCACCGCCTGCGTAAGGCTTGGGAATCACCTAACTGGAATCGATATGAGCAAGCACTCGAAGAAGAAAAGACAGTTACTCACCTTTGTAACTGTTGTTCTTCGAGATGTGTTGCTCATATCCATTCCAAACCCACCCTCCTTCCCCACTGTCGGAGTAGCCGGGCAAGAAGGAACTGAGGGGCGGATGGGTCGGCAGGGGTATATATCAGGCGCCATGGCGACGCCACTCCAGGGGGCGCCCAGCCGACCCACCGAGTGTTGCTAGGGTAAAAATCTTCCGACGAACGTGCACGCGGTGCACGGACACCTAACTGGAATGGATATGAGCAACACATCTCGAAGAACAACAGTTACAAAGGTGAGTAACCGTCTCTTTGCATCCCCTCTCCCCAGTCAGCTCCACTGCTACAACCTCGATGCCATTTTCCGATCTGACATACTCCCTTGAAGCCCTCTTCACTCTCTGCTCCCCTTCAGCCAAAACTATATGAAGAAACCCCCCATATGGGCACAATTGAATCTGAAATACAATAACCATGTTTACTTGTGAGACACAGACCTGCAAGGACTGGCTACAGACACTCTGCTGCAGTGGTGCCTTTTTGGCAGCTTCTAGAACACACAACACTGTGAACACCACTAGAGGCTCACATACCACCCTCTTCCGATACTTTACAGCTGATATATTGACCAGCAAACTGCCTGGCCACACCGCCTCCTCCCCAGTCTCCCTTTGGTTCATACTGTATCAAGGACCAGTCTGGTACCATCTGTGCCAAAGCAAGTTCTGCAATATCGCCTAGCCAAGCCTTTGAGACATGTGAGGCAGGAACTTTGTCTCCTAACAAATCATTGATACCTTCTTGGCAGTCAGCACAAACTGGCGCCCGGGATTTTCCTTCACTGACACACTGAGGAAAACGGGGACTAGAGATGCAAGGCGGAAGCATAAGTCACGGTGCTTCACCATGGCCATCGCCCCAGCGGCCAAGGGAGCCAAACCAGGCGTGTGGGAGGTCCTCCGAAGCCACAGGACCAGCAGACCCTCCGCAGGCAAGCCGTCGAAGGCAGCCTGCCTACCGCCCTCGCGGCGCCGGCAGAGCGCCCCCCGCAGCTTGCTGCCCCAAACACGCGCTTGGGCCTGGAGCCGCCCCTGGGGGTCTGTACCCTACACACTCCAGAAAGTCCTAAGACCCAGTTCCCCTCATTGTTGCTGGGGCTGCCCAGGAGTTGTGGTTTGTGGGGCCCTTGCTGGTGTGTTCTGTGTGACACTCTCCAGTGGAATGAGGGCTAAGCATTGCGTGTGCACCACAATGTGGGGCATAGGGCTCTTACTTTACAGGTAAGGTTTCCTGTGGCCACAGTAAAGTCATCTTCTTCTTCGAGTGATTGCTCACATCCATTCCAGTTAGGTGTGCGTGCCGTGCGTGCACGTTCGTCGGAAACTTTTTACCCTAGCAACTCCAGTGGGCCGGCAGGTCACCCCCTAGAGTGGCGCCGCCATGGCGCTCAATATATATCCCTGCCGGCCCACCCGCTCCTCAGTTCCTTCTTACCGCCGTGTCGGTCGTTGGAACTGTGGAGCGCGGCATAGCTGTCCTCCACGTCCCTAGCTCTCCTCGTTATCTCTCGTATTGTTATAGTTGTTAGTTAGATTGTTAAGTATAGATAGTAGTAATTAAGTGTAAATAGGTTGTAAATAGTTGTTCGCCGGGGGCTTAGCCCTTCCCGGCACCGGGCTCATGCCTGGTTCGCCGGGCTTCAAGCAGTGTGCGGCCTGCAAGAAGCCTATGCCCACCAGCGACCCCCACGACGCGTGCCTGAAGTGCCTGGGGGAATCGCACAGATCGGACAAGTGCCGCATCTGCAAGGCTTTTAAGCCAAGAACAAAAAAGAAGAGAGATCAAAGACTCCGGACTCTCCTTATGGAGGCGGCACTTGACCCGGCGGCTTCGCAGGCTGTGATCTCGGCGCCGGCACCGGATCGCACCGGCACCGAAAAGACTCCCCGGCACCGACCTTCTCCGGCACCGGGGACAGAACCAAGACTGTCGAAGTCTGCTACTCCGGCCAGGCAGACCCGACTGGAGCGCCCAGCCTCAACATCGGCCGCGGCGCCGCCGGCACCGTCGACTCCGGGCCCGGCGGGTCCGTCGAGTCCGGTGCCGCCAAGCTCCCCCATGAGATCTGGGGTTGAGATATTGGTCCCATCCACGCCGGAGACCTTCGCCTCGGCTCGGGACCTCATTGCCTTAACTGAGCCTACTCAGCTGCCACCCCCGGTACCTCCGGTGCGGGTCGCGTCTAGAGGCAAGCCCATGATGTCGGCACCGTCTCGGGACTCGTCACGGTCCAGGTCCCGACGTCACGGCAGATCGAGATCTCATCGCCGCTCGCAGTCCTGGCACTGCTCTCCTCGGCGGTACCGGTCGCACTCGCGGCACCGGTCGACCTCAAGGCGGTCGCGGTCGGACTCCAGCCACCAATACCGGCACCGTGACTCCAGGAGCCAGTCCCGCCGTCACTCGCCGCACCGGTCGACCTCCCGGCACCGAGCTGGTGGCAGGTCCCGGTCGACCTCCCGGCACCGAGCTGGTGGCAGGTCCCGGTCCCGATCCCGGCACCGAAGCGGCGGCCGGTACCGGTCCAGATCCCGGCACCGAGACAGAACCCGGTCCCGGTCCCGGCACCGTTTTGACTCCCGGTACCGATCCCCGGCACCGAGAAGATCGTCCCTGCCGACCCGCGCAGACCCTTACCAACCAGGGTCGGCCCCGCCGTGGCCTTCTTAACAGCCGTCGGTCTCATCCCAAACGGACAGCGGGTATGCGCTGGGCACCAACCGGCAGGCGGCGCTATTTCACGACCCACCACAACACGACCAAGGCCCGCAGCAGTGGGGGTTTTGGACACCCTGGGCATACCATCAAGCCCAAGGGCCCCAACAGCTTCCTGCTAGGCCTGCGACGGCGGAGCACAGGGTGCCGGAAGCCTCATTGTCTCGCCCCCCTCCCTCCCCGGATGGGGAGGAAGGGTCCAAGCAGCAAGACTCCACTCTGGCTCCTGAGACAGAGGCGAGGGCCGAGGGAGACCCTCCATTAGACACTCTCTTGCCGGGGGTCTCCTCATCCCCCTCCCCTGATGAAGCGGTGGCTGGTACCTCCTCCAGTAGCCCCCCCCCCGCTGGATCTCAGGGCACACCAAGACCTCCTCAGGCGAGTAGCTCAGAATCTGAGCCTACAAGCCGAGGAGGTCTCGGAAATAGAGGATCCGATTGTTACCATCCTCTCATCGGATGCTCCCACCAGGGTCGCCCTACCCTTCATAAGGACCATCCAGGCCAACGCCAATACCATCTGGCAGTCTCCGGCCTCCATCCCCCCTACGGCGAGGGGCGTCGAGAGGAAGTACATGGCCCCCTCTAAAGGCTATGAGTACCTCCATATACACCCGACACCGTGTTCCCTGGTGGTACAATCAGTAAATGACAAAGAGCGTCATGGGCAGGAAGCTCCAGCCCCCAAATCCAGGGAGGCCAGGCGAATGGACCTCCTCGGCCGTAAAGTATACTCGGCTGGGGCGCTGCAGCTCAGGGTTTCGAACCAGCAAGCCCTGCTCAGCAGGTACGCTTTCAACTCCTGGGTGGCAGCAGACAAATTTAAGGAGCTGCTACCGCAAGACGCCCGCCAGGAATTTGCAGCCATCTTAGATGAGGGCAAGAAGGTTGCACGTACATCTTTGCAAGCTTCTTTGGACGCTGCAGACTCGGCTGCCCGCACCCTCGCGTCGGGAGTAACGATGCGCCGCATCTCCTGGCTGCAGGTCTCTGGCCTTCCTCCGGAGCTCCAGCATACCATCCAGGACCTCCCATTCGAAGGCCAGGGCCTGTTTTCCGAAAAGACAGACCCCAGACTCAAGAGTCTGAAGGACAATCGGGTCATTATGCGCTCCCTCGGGATGCACACACCGGGAACACAACGCAGACCCTTCCGGCCACAGCAACAACAGCAGCGCAGGCCATATTCCCAGTTCCGCCAACGGCAGGACCTTAACAGGCGCCGTGGCAGGAATGGAAGGCGCAGACATTCGGGGAACCAAGGGGGGCAGAACCAAGGCTCCTCTAAGCCCCCGCCTGGACCCAAGCCTTCATTTTGAAGGTGCGCCCGAGGGCGCAGTAACAGTTTCCCCCATGGATCCTTCCCCCCCGTTTTCCAACCGCCTTTCGTTTTTCCTCCCGGCGTGGACCCAAATAACATCGGACCGCTGGGTCTTACGCACGGTGCAGACGGGATACCGCCTGCAGTTTGTATCATTTCCTCCTTCCCGCCCCCCTTCCTCGTCCCTCTTCAGGGACCCCTCTCACGAGCAATTCCTTCGGCAGGAGGTACAGACGCTCCTCAGCAAAGGAGCTATAGAGGCGGTTCCGGAAAACGAGAAAGGCAAGGGGTTTTATTCCCGTTATTTTCTGATCCCCAAGGCCAAGGGAGGCCTCAGGCCTATCCTCGACCTGCGAGAGCTCAACAAATACCTGGTGAAGTTGAAGTTCCGCATGGTATCCCTGGGGACCATTATCCCATCCCTGGATCCGGGAGACTGGTACACCGCCCTCGACATGCAGGACGCGTATTTTCACATTGCCATTTGGCCACACCACAGACGTTTCCTTCGCTTCGTGGTGGGCCCCCTTCATTACCAATTTGCAGTCCTCCCATTTGGTCTTTCTATGGCCCCGAGGGTGTTTACAAAATGCATGGCAGTTGTTGTGGCACATCTTCGACGCAGTCGTATCCACGTGTTCCCTTATCTAGACGATTGGTTGATTCGGGGCACGTCGGAACAGCAAGTCTGCAGCCATGTCCGCGTGATCACCGGCATGTTTGCTACTTTGGGCCTCTTGATAAACATGGACAAGTCCACCCTGATCCCCACGCAGAGGGTGGAATTCATCGGGGCCGTCCTGGACGCCACTGTGGCCAGGGCTTTGCTGCCGTTGCAGAGGTTCCAGGCATTGTCGGCGATTGTTCAACGACTGCGGGCAGCCCCCTTGACATCAGTGCGGACATGTCTAGCCCTGTTAGGCCACATGGCGGCTTGCACCTTTGTGACCGGTTATGCTCGGCTCCGCATGAGGCCCCTCCAGTTGTGGCTCATCGATCATTACCGGCCGGCAAGACAGCCGCTAGACATGCTCATCACGATCCCCCAAGGGGTGTTAGATTCTCTCGGCTGGTGGCTAGACCAGTCCGTGCTATGTGCGGGGCTCCCTTTCCACCCACCTCAGCCCTCGGTGTCCCTGACAACGGATGCCTCAGATCTAGGCTGGGGGGCCCACCTGGGGACCCTGAGAGCGCAGGG